>NC_134687.1:67800213-68434657 GCF_050947455.1 Rhinoderma darwinii
CTACCCCCCGGTCATTACAATATCGTTATCTAACTTACTTTGTGTGTGTGTGTATGTGTGTGTGTGTGTGTGTGTGTATATATATATATATATATATATATAAAATTATTATTTTGTTAGAGGTTAGGGGGAAAATGCACGTATTTCAGAGTCACGTGAGATGCCTTCAGAGACGCTACTGAGAGAGATATGGATACATACCTATCTATACATATATGCATATATATATATATATATATATATGTGTGTGTGTTTAAATGTACATATACGTGTGTAGAGAAATATAAATCACAGTTTTAGGGGGGGATGTAATAAATATTTATTCAGAGATGGGAATGGGGGAATTGTACCCTTTATATTATGGTGTTGGGGTGTATAGTGAGATACACTTTATTATACAGCTGTACAGTGGTAGCTGAGGTGTTGTCACAAGATGACAAGCAGACAAGCATGTTGGGATTTTTACTTTCATTTTTAACACGTCCCACCCACACCAGCCTGAGAACGCTGCTGCTGGACTATGGTAGTGGTGAGGCTACATAAATCATATATTATTTGCCTTATTTACCCTAATTACAACTCATTAGGGCTTTCTTTATTGTATGGGGCAGTTTTTAAATGTTATGCTGATGGTGTTTTGCTATGCACTTCTTTAGATGATTATAACTCTGCAGGTGAATAAAGTTCATCTTTTAATTTCACACTCTTTTTAAAGCACAGATAGGGCTTTGTTTTAATGGCATTTGTCAGTATACATAATATTTTTTTTTTTTTCCTAAAGTGGGCAAATTTTAAAAGAAAATGTAAGAATATAGCAAATGCATCAGTTTATGTTAACATTCTTCACACATAGTATAGACCACGGACAAAATTAATCTCCTTTCGCATTCTGCCACTTCTCCCGTGCATGGTGATACCACATATGTGTGCCTTATTTTTCACATAGAGATATAGGAGGGCTTACGATAGAAGAAGCTTATTTCACAAATCATAAAAGGAGGCTTTTTTAGCCTTTTCGGTCCAGGAATTCTGCATTGGATTTTATAGAAGCATACTTTTTTTCTGGGGGTCTAATGCTGCTGAAACATTAGAAACACCCATAAATGACTTTATTCACACAAGCAGACCCCACACGATTTTCCTCAAGGGGTATATTATCTTTTTAGAAAGTCCAGTTTTCTTCTGAAAGTTTCTTGGATAATATGGAACAAAATACAATTAAATTTATTTTTTGGGTAAATGCGTCAGTTTACATGAGCATTTTCCACACACAGTATAAACCACGGACAAAATGAATCTCCTTTCACGTTCTGCCACTTCACCCGTGCATGGGGATACCAAATATGTGTGCCTTATTTATCACATAGAGATGTAGGAGGGCGGACGATAGAAGAAGCTTATTTCACAAATCACCTTTTTTAAAAGCTGATTTTACAAAACTCAGAAGAGTTTCTATAACACTTTCAAAATATCTGCTCTTGAAGCAGAGATCCCAAAGTATTCATCTAGGGGTATAATGGGAATTTATTTTTTGGGGTTTCCAAAAATAAGAAATTGCAGGTTTATGCAAATGGGGCTTTCCAGCAGTTGAATTTTAGAAAATATGCAAACATAACATCCACCCCCTCACCCATTCCCTCCCTCACCCTTGGAGAAAAATCAGGGGAAAAATAAAAATGTAAAGTAGGGCAAATATATTTTCAAATAATTAACTAAAATCTAATAATGCAGAACAGTATGGTATTTTTTAAAACATGGGTGAATGCACAGGCCTGGTTGTGAGGGACATGAGCGACAGAAATATCGGGAAACTTTGTGGCGCCCACCTTTTCTGCAGATGCGGCACTTTTTCTGGGGGTTACTTCTAATTGTCTTGGGGGAACGGAAGTGATAAAATGTCTTTCAGTCAGTCGTTTGACATCATCAGACTGGGGGCATTCTCTGGTGCCCTGAACATCAAAAATGAGGCCTTCAATAACTTTCTCCTGGAAATCCAGTTATGTGTCTCTTCCTCCGTTTTTTTTTTAAAAGAGCACAAATGAATTGTGGATTGCCACCTGTAGAAAATAAGTGGGCACTTTTTTTTATACCAGGTTTTTGTTTTGCGTTTCACTAAAAAGGGCCGTAAACCTGATCGCTTAAATCCACCCGCCCCCACCATGTACTTGTTATATTCGGACACGCTCACTGGTTTGCGCTTGTCCGATGTTGCCCCTCTTTCCCTCACTGCCACTGTTGCTGTGGTATGTATTGTGCTTAGCGCATATACGCCTTTGCAATCCCTGTACTTGACCGCCAGCAATTCCTCAGATGCATAAGCACAGGAGTCCCCCTTTACCATGCGCTTCCCCACTAATTGCTGCGGAAAAACTAATTCATTTTTTGCGCATGGTACCACATGCCCCGGTCCTTGCAGCATGCAAATGTCTAAACAGAGGCACACTAGAATAAAAATTGTCACAGTACAGGTGGTACCCCTTGTGAAGCAGAGGCTGCATTATCTCCCACACTATCTTACTGCTGGTGGAAAGATCAGGGGGGCATCCTGGAACATTTACTGAGCGGCCCTATCCTTCAGTGGTGTAAATTTGCAGAAAAAAATTATTGAGGAAATTTATTAGCGGTCTTATTTTGAACAACCGATCACGGTTTGCATCGGTACTTGAGGGGCCTGTGCATTGTCATTGAAGTGGAGGAACCTCATTAAGGTTTTGTAACGAGACCTGGGCATTAATGCAGAATACACTGGGGTGGCTTGGGTGGGTCTTGTTGACCAGTAAGACCTAATGGGGGGCTTTTTTTACAATACCCATATTTAGGGTGCGCCCCAAAAATGTTTTTAATTCTGGCAAATTGGTGGGCGTCCAATCTCTGGCATGGGTGGATAAAGGTTTCTGTCTTATATACTGAGCAGAATATAAATTGGTTTCGTGGACAATCGTATTTAGGAGGTCATTGGTAATAAATAAATGGAAGTATTCCATTTGGACAAAATTTGCATTGTCCACTGTTAAGCCAGGAGTGGCAGTAAGTCTGTGGATTCTAGGCCCAAAAGATGGAGCAGGTGCCCATACGAGAGCCTGAACTGGAGGGACCAGGCTGTGCCATGCTACAGCGCTGCTTGGCCCTGCACTTTCATGTTCTGCAGTTTCAACTGCGTCAGGGATAACGTCCCCTGAAGATGAACCTGAAGTGACGCTGTCATCGTCACTACCTAAAACAGGTTCCATCTCTGACGTCATCTCTGATGCGGTCTCAGACTCTGACCACAGCATGGCGTATACCTCCTCAGCGCTAAACAACTTCCTTGCAATAATGTAACTAACACTAACTAAACAAACAATTATTTTGTTTATATATATTTTTTTAATAAAACATTCTATCTATCTCTATCTATCTATCTATCTATCTATCTATCTATCTATCTATCTATCTATCTATCTATCTATCTATCCATCTATCTTTATACACACACACACAAACAAACATAACATATATATATATATATATATATATATATATATATATATATATATATATATATATATATATAAAATTATATATGATTGAACAGACTATCTACACTACCACTAACAAAAAAATAAACCGCTATTGATATATATATAATTATATATTCCCTACAAGTCTATTTTAATATTCTAGTAAAGATGGAAAGGTAGATAGATAGAACAAAAGATAGATGGACAAACAAACATAGATGGATAGATAGATGGATAAATTGTATAGATAGATAGAAATCTATCTATACAAAGAATGTATTATAGTGTAACACTGTATTTTTTTTTTTACACAGTATTATTCTGGTAGCAATTCTAGTCTCTTCTTCTCCTCACATTGAAACAATCTGTGAGGAGAAGAAAAAAGGCAGGAGATTTGCTGCAAGAAATGTCAAAATAAAAACAAAATGCGATCACAAGTTCAGGGACCAACAGATTGTTCCCTGATACTCTGCCTAGTGCCCAGAGCTCATGGTAACAGTGTGGGCACACGGATGTGAACGCGATCCCCTGCACACTATATTTTACATAGAAGTGCATGTGATTGCTGTGATTGGTTCTCACAGCGATCACATGTTCAGGGACCAAAAGATTGGCCCCTGATACTCTGCCCAGTGCCCAGGGCTGTTAGCAACAGCCAGGGCACAGGGCTGTTTTCACACGATCGCGCGTTCACACTTTGAAGTGCCACCGTAATTAGTCTATACGGCGGACTTCAGAGACCCTGACTGCTGGCCGTAAAAACACAGCCAGCGGTCGGTAACCTGTTAATTACCAAGAAAAAGTAATTCAAAATCTTATATTTGGAGTCCAGACCCAGGGGAGGTGAGGGGTGGCATCATCTAGTCAAGCCAGCAGAATTGTCCCAGGACAACAATTTCCCATCTGAAGTCCCCCCTACTGCCAAAAAAAGCAGACCCCAAAAGAAATGTTGCATATGTGTTAGGAACGGAATATGGAGGGAAAGAAGTTACCAATGTGACACCTGCCCAGAGCCCTGCATTAGGAAATGTTTCCGTGTTTACCATACATCCCTAAATTAATAATTTGATGTAAAAAAATTTTTAGCCCTTTTCTGCATTTTCATTACCATTTTATTATCCAATCCATTGACTTTTTTTCCACTTCAATTTTTATTATACTATAGCCCACATATAAATTGGAATAGAAAGAAAAACTCCCAAAAAAAAATCTCACTACACCCCTAGATGAATACTATTAGGGAAAGATTCCCCACCAAAAAAAAATTATTCTGACTATACCCCTAGATAAATACCATTAGGGAAAGATCCCCCAACAAAATTAAAAATCTCACTACACCCCTGGATGAATACCTTAGGGAATGTAGTTTTCAAAATGGGGTCACTTTTAGGGGTGTTACATCGTTCTGGCAGCTCAAATCCTTTCTAAGGAAGGAGTGGGGCCTGTAAGTCATTCTAGCTAAAATGATGTCCTGAAAACCATAGCAGTGTTCCTGTCATCTTGTGCCCCACCATGCGACTAGGCAATGAATTAAGTGGGGGCATTTTTTTAAAACAGTAGAAGCAGCGCAATAAATGTTGGGGTGCATTTCCTTAATTTCATGTATTTTGTACAAAAAATATGTCCTATAAATGACATATTTGTGAAAAAAAATCTAAATTGTATTTTTTGCACTGTCTTTGCATTAAATTCAGCCCAAAAAACTGTGGGGTCAAAATCCTCAAAACACCCCTAGATAATTACCTTAAGGGGTATAGTTTTCTAAATGGGCTCATTTATGATGTTTCTATCGTTCTGGCAGCTCAAAGCCTCTTCAAATGTGCAGTGGGGCCTAAAACATTTTCAAGCAAAATACGTGTCCTGAAAGACACCGGGTGCTCCCTTCCCTTGGGCCCTGCCGTGTGTCCATTCAGCGCATTAGGACCACAATGGGGGTATATTTGAACACAGGAGAAACAGGGTGATAGATTTTGCAGTGCGTTTCTTTATTCTCATGTTTGCTTTACAAAGAAATCTGTCTTTAAAATCATAAATTTTTTAAAACAATTTAATAACTGTATTTTTCGGACTATAAGACGCAGTTTGTAGCGAACAGCAATTTCGCTGTTCCTGGAGGTTTAAAGGGGTTGTGCCATAAAACACATGTATCCCCTATCCACAGGGGATACATGTGGGATCGCTGGGGGTCCGAGAACTGGGACCGAAACTCACCAAGAGTGCTACATAACAAGCTTTGACTTCCGCGTTCTGTGTCCGGCAGCTTCGTAGAGATGAATGGGATTCTTCTGCGCATGTGCGAGCAGCTTTGTACTGATCTCTATGGAGCTGCAGAACAGATAAGCCGGACACAGAATCCGGAAGTTCATGCTTCTCATGTAGCGCTCTGGGTGACTTTCAGTCCCCTGTTCTCCTTATCGCTGGGGGTCCCAGTTGTCGGACCCCCAGCGATCCCACATGTAGCCTCTATCCTGTGGATAGGGGATACATGTGTTTTATGGCAAACCCCTTTAACTAGTTAAATGCTGCGGTCAATAGCGACCGCGGCATTTATAGGGGTTTTTCTATGAAGGACATTTATGATGAATCCACAGGATATGTCATAAATGTCAAGTAGAGGTTGGTCCCACTTCTGGGACCCGCACCTATCTCTAGAACGGGGCCCCCTAAACCCCGTTCTAGCTTTCTGTACTCTCCCGTAGTAGTTACGGGAACAGCGTAGCTCGCATGCTACGCTGCTTCCGTAACTGCCATTCACTACTACGAGAGTTAGGGAAACAGCGTAGCTCAGCTAGTTACGCTGCTTCAGTAACTCCACATGTAACCAAGTGGCTGCTGGTTTAAGTCGCCTAGGGGAACTAATAAAATATGTTTCCTATTTTCTGTTTTCTAAAACCTGGGTGTGTCTTATGGTCAGGTGTGTCTTATAGTCAGAAAAATACAGTATATTTTTATATACACCTGTTTTGCATGAAATCTTACAAAAAAACTGTGTGTTCAAAATACTTACAACACCACTTAATAAATACCTCAAAATGGGGTCATTTATGGGGGTTTCCATCATTGTGACACCTATGATGAGCCTCTGAAAACTTGGCTTGGTGCAGAAAAACAAAATGTACTTCAAAATTTATAAAATTATTATTAAATTTGTAAGTATTCTGAATTTCTCAAAAATGGTTTTGTTTTGTTTTTTCAAAAGAGCTGCCAAAATACAGTAGAGATGGATATATATATTTAATTTAAAAAAATCTACAGTATGTATGTACATATGTAACACAACTCAGCTCAAATTAGGGCAAAAACATATATTTTTTTTAAAATATTTAATACATTTTGGTATTGTTTAATTAATTTACGCAAATTGTATCAGTCTACTTTTACCAGTAAAATAAAGTACAACATGTGACGAAAAAACAATGTCAGAATTACCGTATTTTTCGAACTATAAGAAGCAGTTTTTAGCAAGAATAAATCTTGCTAAAAAGTCCCTGCTTCTTAACCCCTTAAGGACGCAGCCTAGTTTTGGCCTTAAGGCTCAGAGCCCATTTTTCAAATCTGACATATTTCACTTTATGTGGTAATAACGCCGGAATGCTTAAGCCTACCCAAGCGATTCTGAGATTGTTTTCTCGTGACACATTGGGCTTCATGTTCGTGGTAAAATTTGGTCGATATATTCAGTCTTTATTGGTGAAAAATTGCAAAATTTAGAGAAAATTTAGAAAAAATTGCATTTTTAAGAATTGAAATGCATCTGCTTGTAAAACAGACGGTTATACCACCCAAAATAGTTACTAGTTCACATTTCCCATATGTCTACTTTAGATTGGCATAATTTTTTGAACATTATTTTATTTTTCTTGGACGTTACAAGGCTTAGAACATAAACAGCAATTTCTCATATTTTTAAGAAAATTTCAAAAGCCTTTTTTTTAAGGTACCTCTTGAGTTCTGAAGTGGCTTTGTGGGGCCTATGTATTAGAAACCCTGATAAAACACCCCATTTTAAAAACTAGACCCCTCAAAGTATTCAAAACAGCATTTAGAAAGTTTTTTAACCCTTCAGGCATTTCACAGGAATTAAAGCAAAGTGGAGGTGAAATTTGCAAATTTCTTGCTGAATTTCAATTTTATTCATTTTTTTTTTCTGTAACACAGAAGGTTTTACCAGAGAAACACTACTAAATATGTATTGTCCAGATTCTGCAGTTTTTAGAAATGTCCCACATGTGGTCCTACTGCGCTCGTGGACTAAAACACAAGCCCTAGAAGCAAAGAAGCACCTAGTGCATTTTGAGTTTTATTAGAATATATTTTAGGCAGCATGCCAGGTTTGAAGAGGTGTTGAGGTGCCAAAACAGTAGGAATCCCCCATTTTGGAAACTACAGCCCTCAAGGAATTCATTTATGGTTGTTGTTACCATTTTGACCACACAGTTTTTTCACAGCACGTATTTGAATTGGGCTGTGAAATGAAAAAAAATTAATTTTTTCCAATAAAATGTCATTTGTGATCAAAATTTCTTATTTTCACAGGGAACAAAATACCCCATTTTGTTGCCCAATTTTTCCTTAGTGTGGCAATACCCCATTTGTGGTGATAAACTGCCGTTTGGGCCCATGGGAGGGCTCAGAATGAAAGGAGCGCTATATGTTTGTTGGAGTCCAGATTTTGCTGGATTAGTTTTCGGGTGCCATGTCGCATTTGCAGAGCCTCAGAGGTATCAAAGCAATGGAAACCCACCAAAAGTGACACCATTTTGGAAACTACACCCCTCAAGGAATTCATTTATGGTTGTTGTTACCATTTTGACCACACAGTTTTTTCACAGCACCTATTTCAATTGGGCTGTGACATTAAAAAAATGTCATTTTTTCCAATAAGATGTAATTTTTAATCAAAATTTCTTCTTTTCACAGGGAACAAAATACTCCATTTTGTTGCCCAATTTCTCCTGAGTGCAGCAATACCCCATTTGTGGCAATAAACTGCTGTTTGGGCCCATGGGAGGCCTCAGAAGGGAAGGAGCGCTGTGTGTTCTTTAGAGTGCAGATTTTGCTGGATTGGTTTTCGGGTGCCATGTCGCATTTGCAGAGCCCCAGAGGTATCAAAGCAATGGAAACCCACCAGAAGTGACCCCATTTTGGAAACTACACCCCTCAAGGAATTCATTTATGGGTGCTGTGACCATTTTGACACCATAGTTTTTTCACAGAACTTATTTGAATTGGGCTGGGAATGAAAACAAAATTATTTTTTTCAAATAATATGTAGTTTTGGCTGAATTTCTTATTTTCACAAGAAACAAAATACCCCATTCTGTTGCGCAATTTGTTCTGAGTGCCGCAATACCCCATTTGTTGTGATAAACTGCCGTTTGGGCCCATGGGAGGGTTCAGAAGGAAAGGACCACCATTTGGCCTACTGGGGATTTTCTAGTGCGAAGTCATGTATGCAGAAGCCCCTGAGGTACCAGTACAGTTGAAATCCGCAAGAAGTGACCCCGTTTTAATAACTACACCCTTAAGGCATTCATCTAGAGGTGTAGTGAGCATTTTGACCAGAGACCTACACCCCATAAACTGTAATGTGGGTTCTCCCGGGTATGGCAATACCCTACATGTGGCTGTTAGCTGCCTGGACACACAGCAGGGCTCAGAGAGGAAAGACGAGGGGGGATAAGCTGTGCGGAGTGCATCAGGGTAAGTAAAATTGGGGTAAATTATAAACCAAGGGATGTATGATAAATTTAAAAACTGACTTTCATACAGAGCTCTGGTTATTCGGGACACGTGTCACATTGATATATTGTGTCATCCCTTATCGCCCTCTTATAGCAGACTTTGCACCTCTTTTTACTTTTTCCCTTCTTGCCAGTTTGGGGAACTTCTCCTGGAAAGTGTTGCCGCCTTGGTACGATGCGTGTGGCCCGATTCCAGAAGTACTGGGTGCTCCCCCTTCTTGGTCCCTAAAGATTAGGTTCTTGATAATCGCCTCTTGAAATTCCAGGAAAGTTTCCGTCTGGCCTGCACATCGACGTAGCACGTACGCATTGTACAATGCCATCTGTATGATGTGCCCGGCCAGCTTCTTATACCACACCGCATGGCGCTGTAGGGCTTCAGGATTTGATCTTACAAGTCCATCCCTCTCATGTACCTATTGTAGTCCAGGATGCAGTCTGGTTTGGGGGTGGCCTTTCCTTCATATAGTCTAAACCTGTAGGTATACCCGGATGCACTCTCGCAGCTTATACATCTTCAAGCCATACCTTGCCCTCTTACCCGGCAGGTACTCGCGGAATTGAACTCTCCCTTTAAAATGTACCAGGGACTCATCAATAGAAATACACTTCTCGAGGGTGTATGCTTGGGAAAACCGGGCACTGGAACGGTCTAATAGGGGTCTCCGTTTATACAAATGGTCAAAACTGGGGTCATCTCGGGGTGGGCACGGCTCATTATCAGTATAATGTAAGAAGCGAAGTATTGCCTCATTTATTTATTTTTTTAGGTTCCAGTTCAGTTCTGAAGTTGCTTTGAGGGGCCCATATATTATAAACCCCTATCAAATACCCCATTTTAGAAACTAGACCCCTTAAAGTATTCACAACAGCATTTAGAAAGTTTATGAACCCTTTAGGTGTTTCACAGAAATTTAGAGCAAAGTAGAGGTGAAATTGACTTTATACCATTTTTTTTATAACACAAAAGGATTTATCAGAGAAACGCAACTCAATACTTATTGCCCAGATTCTGCAGTTTTGAGAAATATCCCACATGTGGCCCTCGGGCGGTAATGGACTGGAGCACCGGCCTCTGAAGCAAAGGAGCACCTAGTGGATTTTGAGGCCTCTTTTTTATTAGGCACCATGTCCGGTTTGAAGAGGTCTTGTGGTGCCAAAACATTGGGAACCCCCCAAAAGTGACCCCAATTTGGAAACTAGACCCCTTGAGGAATCCATTGTAGTTTTCTTGGGGTGCATGCGACTTTTTGATCAGTTTTTATTCTATTTTTAGGTGGCGTGGTGACTAATAAACAGCAATTCTACTATTGTTTTTTTATTCTATTTTTTTTTACAGCGTTCACCGTGCGCTATAAATGACATATTCACTTTATTCTGCGGGGCGAGACGATTACGGCGATACCAGATGTTTATAGTTTTTTTTTTATGTCTTATGGCATTTGCACAATAAAATAAGTTTTGTAAACAATCATTCACTTTTTGTGTTACCATATACTAAGAGCCAGAACGTTTTTATTTTTCAATCAATAAAGCCGTGCGAGGACTTATTTTTTGCGTAACGAACTGTAGTTTCGATCAGTACCATTTTTCGGTACATGCGACTTTTTGATCTCTTTTTATTTTATTTTTTGGGAGGTGAAGTGACCAAACAATTGTGATTGTGGTTCGGTTTATTATTATTTTCTTTTACGGCGTTCACCGTGCGGGATAAATAACAAAATAATTTTGTAGTTCAGGCAGTTACGGACGCGGCGATACCAATTATGTACAGTTTATTTGTTTGTTTATATATTTTTATTAATAATAAAGGACTGATAAGGGAAAAGGGGGGATTTTTACTTTTATCACTTTTAAAACTTTTATTTTCTTATTTTTACACATCTTTTTTTAACTTTTTTTTTACTGTATTACTTTGTCCCACTAGGGGACTTGAGGGCAGGAGGCCCTGATCGCTATTCTAATATAGTGCAGTGTATTAGAACTGTCAGCTACTCACTGACAGCAAGCATAGTGGGTCCTGACGTTGTCAGGACCCACTAGGCTTCCGTCTATGGCATAGCTGGACGCCATTGTTTGGTGTCCGGTTGCCATAGTCACCATCGTTTAGCAGGCCGGCTATGGCAGCTTAACCCCTAAAAAGTCGCGATCTCTATAGAACGCGGCTTTTAAGGGGTTAATCAGCGGGGACACAGCGATCGGTCCCCGCTGTAGGAGCTGTGACAGCTGCTGAACAAGACAGCAGCTGTCACAGCTCCTGTATGTGTCGGGAGGACGGCCGAAACGGCCGTTATTCCCGAGACGTACTATTAGGTCATGGAGCGCGAACGATACAGCTGCCATGACCTAATAGTACGTCCACGAGCGGGAAGGGGTTAAAGTCAGCTGTGCCTGGCCCCCTGACCGCTTCTTACTTAACCCCTTCCTGACCCATGATCTGCCGGCACAGCATGGAGCAGGGAGGGAATGATGTTTTGAGGGGAGCCGGCTCATGCGCTGAGCCCGCTCCATACACTACAAGAGTCAGCTGTGTTTTACAGCGGACACGCTGCTCTAACGGGCAAAAACAGCGATGTTTAACTAGTTAAATGCTGCGGTCAATAGCGACCGCGACATTTATAGGGGTTTTCCCATGAAGTACATTCGTGACATATCCACAGGGTATGTCATAAATGTTAGATAGATGCGGGTCTCACCTCTGGGACCCGCACCTATCTCTAGAACGGGGCCCCCTAAACCCCATTCTATCTTACTTGGCTCCGCTGTCTCCCTGCCACTTCCTGGTTAAGTGGTCGGGAGTTACGGAAACAGCCGAGTGCTCGCTGAGCCACGCTGTTTCCGTAACTCCCATAGAAGTGAATGGGAGTTACGGAAAAGCGCAGAACCGCGAGCTACATTGTTAACGGAACTCGGTAGCTACGAAAACAGCGTACATGGTCGAGTTACGGAAACAGCGTAACTCGCTGAGCTATGCTATTTCAGTAACTCCCATAGAACAGAATAGAAATTACGCTACGCTGCTTCTGTAACTGCCATTCACTACTATGGTAGCTACGGAAACAGCGTAACTCAGCGAGTTACATTGTTTCTGTAACTCTTCCATGTATTGCAGTGTATTGTACCAGCGATCTAATGATTGCTGGTTCAAGTCCCCTAGCGGAACTAATAAAATGTGTGGAAAAAAAAGCAGTGGAAAAAATTATTAAAAGTTAAGAAAAAAAAACTTTTCCCATATTTCCCGTATCGCTGCATCTGTAAAAGTCTGAACTATTACAATATAGCATTATTTGACTCGCACTGTGAGCGTCGTAAAAAAAAAAAAATTCAAACCCCAGACTCGTCACCTAAGCGCTAAAAAGAATAAAATTAAAAAAAATGATGCCAATAAAAACTACAGCTTGCCCCGCAAAAAATAAGCCCTCAGAATGAGGTAAAACAGAACAAATAGTTATTTCTTTGTAAAAGTAGTAAAATATGAATTTTTTCCTATTTTCTGTTGTCTAAAACCTGGTTGCGTCTTATAGTCAGGTGTGTCTTATAGTCTGAAAAATATGATACTTGGATATGCAAACGTATTGCAGAGTTATTCTCTGATAAAGTCAGACATACCAGATTATCAAAATCTGGCTTGGTCTTTAACCCCTTCCCGACATTTGACGTATCCATACGCCAAAGTCGGGTAGGGGAAGTATGGAGCGGGCTCACGCAGTGAGCTCGCTCCATACGATGCCGGTGTCGGCTGTACGTTACAGCAGACACTTTAGAGTAACTAGCAGCATCGCGCTCGAGCGTGATCCAGCTAGTTTAACTCGTTAAATGCTGCGGTCAATACCGACCGCAGCATTTA
The DNA here is from genome assembly GCF_050947455.1 of Rhinoderma darwinii. NCBI lineage: Eukaryota > Metazoa > Chordata > Amphibia > Anura > Rhinodermatidae > Rhinoderma > Rhinoderma darwinii. The sequence continues at coordinate 67,813,305 of NC_134687.1, forward strand.
AATCGACTCCCTCTAACAGCTCATCGTGCCCCCCGCAACGCAATCGCAGGGGGGCGATGGTTGCTATGGCTGCCTGGGAGCTTAATGAACGCCCCCAGGTCTGCCATCTTTGTACACCTATTAAGCCTTGCCTCCGGCAGGGCTTAATAGGTGCCTGTCAGAATCACGATATACTGCAATACATTAGTATTGCAGTATATCGTGCAAGCGATCTAACGATTGCTGGTTGAAGGCCCCTAGGGGACTAATAAAAAAAGTAAAAATGAGTTCAATAAAGTTTTCTTTTGTGTAAAAGAAAAAATACAAGAGCCAGAGTCTCTATTTTTTGGTCACCTCCTCTCCCACAAAAAATCAAATAAAAAGTGATCAAACCGTCGCATGTACACCAAAATTGTATTATTAAAACCTACAGCCTATCCTGCAAAAAATAAGCCCTCATACCACTTAATCGACGGAAAAATAAAAAAGTTTTGGCTCTCGTAATTTGGCGACTCAAAATACATTTTCTTTTTTACACTTAGGTTTTTACATGTAAATGTAGTAAAATATAGAAAAAAACTATATATATTTGGTATCGCCGTAATTGTATTGACCCACAGAATAAAGTTAACATGTTGTTTCAATTGCACATTGAATTCCGTAAGAACGGCGCGCAAAAAACCATGTAGGAATCGCTGTTTTTTTCATTTTCTACCCCACAAATAATTTTTTTCCCGTTTCCTAGTACATTATACGGCAAAATAAATGGTGCTACTAAAAACTACAACTCGTCCCGCAAAAATCAAGCCCTCATAGTACTATATAGACGGAAAAATAAAGACGTTATGGCTTCTGGAATATGGGGAGGAAAAAACGAAAATGAAAATCTGAAAGTTGTTTACGACGGGAAGGGGTTAAGTGACAAACAGGCCCGGTCATTAAGGGGTTAATCATAGTCCTCTCTCTCATCCTGAGCTGAATTTAAAAGTTTTTCATTAATTCTAATTTAACTGTGTCTATGCAGACCGTATACTGCCTAATTGCATTCTGGGAAATGCTCACTGTGGTTTTAATGGTTGTTTGTAGCAGTGCCTATTGAATTGTGAGTCAGGACTCAGTGGAAGAGGCAGCTTTGACAAGAAAATCATATGTTACACAGGACTTTCTCTGGCTGCAGGAATCACTGATTTAGATACATAACTACATAATTGTCTCCCATTGTGCTTATTTTAATGTGATACTGAATTCAGGAGACAAATATACATAAAAAGCTGAGATATATTTTTACATTTATCATGGACTTTGACCAATGGTGAAGCCCAGATATCATCACTTTCTGGCTGATGGCCAGTGAAAAGATCGAGTAGCACTGGATGAGAGAAACATTCTACCTATCATAGTTGAAAGCCTATTTGGAAATGTGTTCAGTGGCCATAATATTGATGTTTATTAGGCTATATTTTTATTACATAAACAAGCCCTGCCTATAGCAGATGGTCAGAAGGAAGCTCATCCAAATTGGCGAGCTCTGTGTATGAAAAAATGGAGAACAGCCTTATCAATCATGAGAATTTTTTTGGGGGAAAAATAAAATTTTTAAATAAAGATTCATCCTGGAGGCTACAAAATGTAACCGCTCCTGCTGTCACTTTTACAATAATGATCTCTGCAAAAAAGCATAAAAATACCAATATTTTTGTAAGAGAATAAAATAAAAATAACTACCAAACTTTGCTTACTTCTCCAACTTCTGATGTACCAATAGTTGACCAATTTTTAGTTTTTCAGTGGAGATCTTTTTAAGACAAACATCAAAACACTAAATATGTTCAAAATGAACAATATTCAGGCTATTGCTAACTCCAACACTCCTGATATTAAAATAGTAAAATAAAAAGTCAGATTACATAATGTATTTAAATATCAATTTGCTCTTGGATCATGATCTAGAATAATAAATTTACACAAATTTGTCCACTATTCCTCAATCTACCGGCCCCTCTACAGTGTGTGTGAAATGACAAATTAGACTTGTCTTCAGAACAATGTCTTAGGAAGGTTCTATGAGTGATAGTAATATTATCACTAATGTTTCACATATTACTCATCTGTCATGTCTAGATCACAACCATTTACCGGATGACTTTGTTTCCTAGCTGAAGTCATATATTATATTAACGTCTTCTTGGCTACTTATGAATTTTATGCTCTCTGCAGAGACAAGGAGAGGTGAAGAGGGAAGATGTTCTTTGAATTCACTTTTATTAGTTAACCTTATCATTTAGGGTTTTTTATATTCTTTGTATAAATTTTGATGAATTCTGTGTGATAAATGATCTTTTAAATTTTGTGTCATGTTGAAAAAATTTTAACTTTTTGACCTTGGTTCAGTAAATGCAGGGAGTAAGATGCTACTGCTTCTATGCACCTTGATAGCCCATTATAATCATATTTAAGAACACAGCACCCGCACATTCCACATATATTATGCAATGTCATGAAGGCAAATTGCATAGGCTTATGTGCCGAGGAGGGAAAATCAATGAATTAGACTGTAAGGTGAAGAAGTTTGTGAAATAGATATTCATTTTACAGAGCAATACAGTTTAGATTACATTAAAGCAGTCGTCTGGTTTAGATAACATATTTTCAAATAACCTATTAGGAATTTTTTAGTTAATGTAATAGGGTACCTTCAGGACTTTCATCTATCAGTCAGGGAGAAGAGTGGCTACAAAGAAATTCTCTTAGGACTTGACAGGTCTAGGCACTACAAGGACAGTCCTTGATTTTTAAGGAAACTATCTATTGACCCTGTGGTGGAACTGCAGGGCAAGTAAATATTTGCTACTGTGTTCCCCCCAAGATAACAGACGTTTTTTGGAGGTTCCGATAGAGGAATACCCTGTAATAAGCTTAATGTCTGCTGACTTTTCTAACAAATAGTAGACAACCACTTTAAGAAGTAAATACTGTAGGGTGTATGTAATTTTTTTTCCCTAGTACTGTCCTAGAATACATCCTATACAGGTACATCCAAACCTGCACAATGGGATATACTGATTTGACAGTAAAACAGTTTTGCATTGCTAGATGTTCCTAATCATTCCAATCAAGTGTAATCCTTGTACTGAGCATCGTACATACCTGCATAGAACATATCCTAGGTTAAGCAAATAGAAGACGCGGAACCCCTTTAAAGTTGGGTTTATATATATCAGTTTTGTTCAGCCGGTTGTTTTATGCCTGAACTACATAATGTACAACTACGACATTCTGTGCACTTTGTGCATCGGTCTGTCCCTCATAGCCTGACATCATAGCCTGACATAGTCAGACAAAAGAATGCTGCATGTCTTGCGAAGGGAGTTCCGCAACTGATGCTAAAACTGCTTCCATAGGAAAGCATGGAATCATTTCTGGCATCAGTTTCCCTCCAGCATTTTTTAATCCCACTGAAGGGAAACAAAACTGGATCACCAGACATATGTGAAGGGTATTTTAGAAGCTGTTGTACTACAAAAGTCTTTGTGTAGACCCAGCCTTAGGCCTCATTGACACCAGCATGTTTTTTCTTTGTCTGAAGTAGATCCTAATGTTATTCCATGGAGGAATTCAAACATTTAAATTTCGACCGTATTTCCACACTTGTTCCATACTGTATTCTCCTAATTGAAATTAATGAAGCCTCAAAAATATGGATCCATAGAGGGGCAAACGCAGTATTTTTAAAGGGGGGGTTTCCAAACACATACTTTTCAAAACAAGTTATTTACTCTCCTTCTCCCCTCCAGTTTTTACGCTATGAGTTTTGGTCTGCACTTATCCACTAGCCATTTATAATACAAGCTCTAATTTAAAAAAAATGGATAGGCTAGTGGATATGTGCTGATCACTTCTCGTAGCGTAAACACCATAGTATAGAGTGCCACACTTAGTGCCCCTTGTAGATAGTGCCCCACACTGCCCCCTGCCACAGTGCCCATGTAAATAGTCTCACACACTGCCCACTGCAGATAGTGCATACATTGCCCATGTAGGTAGTGCCACACACTTCCCATGTAGTTAGGGCCACACGCTGCCCATGTAGGTAGTGCCACACACAGTGCCCATGTATGTAGTGTCACGGTGCCTATGTAGGTAGTGCCCCAGTGTCCCCTGTAGATAGTGCCACAGTGTCCCCTGTGGGTAGTGCCACAGTGCACAAGAAGCTAGTGCCACAGTGTCCCCTGTAGGTAGTGCCATAGTGCACATGTAGGTAGTGCCACAGTGCCCGTGTAGGTATTGTCACACAGTGCCCATGTAGGTAGTGCTAAACACTGCCCATGTAGGTAGTGCCACACATACAGTGCCCATGTAGATAGTGTAATTATGCCTATGTAGGTAGTGCCACAGTGCACATGTAGGTGGTGCCACATTGTCTCCTGTAAGTAGTGCAACAGTGCCCATGTAGATAGTCCTACAGTGCCCCCTGTAGATAGTGGAACACACTGCCCTTGAAGATCTTGCCACACACAGTTCCCATGTACGTAGTGACACACACTGTGCCAATGTAGGTAGTGTCACACCGAGTGCCTATGTAGGCAGTGCCACATACACAGTGCCTATGTTATGTAGCGTCACAATACCGATGTAGGTAGTGCCAAAGTGCTCATGTAGGTAGTGCCATAGTGTTCTCTGTACATAGTGCCACATTGCCCATGTAGATAGTGCCATAGTGCTCATGAAGGTGCCACAGTATCCCCCTGTACATAGTGTATACAGTGCCCGTGTAGGTAGTGCCATGCACTGGCCATGTAGGTAGTGCCACACACAGTGCCCATGTAGCTAGTTTCATGGTGCCTATGTAGATAGTGCCAGAGTGCACATGTAGGTAGTACTACAGTGTCCCGCGTAGATAGTGCCACAGTGCACATGTAGGTAGTGCCACAGTGCACATATAGGTAGTGCCGCAGTGCCCATGTAGGTAGTGCCACACACTGCTCATGTAGGTAGTGCCACACACTGCTCATGTAGGTAGTGCCACACACAGTGCCCTTGTAGGTAGTGTCACGGTGCCTATGTAGGTAGTGCCACAGTGCACATGTATGTAGTGCCACAATGTCCCCAGTAGTTAGTGCCACAGTGTCTCCAGTAGTTAGTGTCACAGTGCACATGTAGGAAGTGCCATAGTGCACATGTAGGTAGTGCCACAGTGTCCCCTGTAGGTTGTGCCACAGTACCCATGTAAATAGTGCTACACACAGTGCCCATGTAGGTAGTGCCACACACAGTGCCCATGTAGGTAGTGCCACACACAGTGCCTATGTAGGTAGTGCCACACAATGTGCCAATGTAAGTATTGTCACACACTGTGCCTATGTGGGCAGTGCCACATACACAGTGCCGATGTAAGTACTGTCACAGTGCCTATGTAGGTAGTGTCACAGTGCTCATGTATTGTGCTACTGTGCCCATGTAACTAGTGCCAGTGTCCCCTATAGATGGTTCCACAGTGCCCTTGTAAGTAGTGCCACAGGGCCCCCTATAGATATTGCCACAGTGTCTCTTGTAGATAGTGCCTCAGTGTCTCCTCTAGATAGTGCCACAGTGTTTCCTGTAGATAGTGTCAAACACCACCCCCTGTAGATAGTGTCAAACACCACCCCTTGTAGATAGTGTCAAACGCCACACCCCGGAAAATAGTGTCAAACGCCACCCCCTGTAGATAGCGCCACACACCACCCCCTGTAGACAGCCCCGCACACACTCCCTGTAGATAGTGTCACTCACCTGTCCCCATTCCCGCGATGTCTTCTCCTCCAGCATTGCAGGCCTGGTCTCCTCTGACCAGGCCTGCTCCAGCGGAACGACACATGTGGCATGATGATGTAATTGCAAAGCAGAAGCGCGAAATAGCCGTAAACTGATGGTTCCCTTGCCTCAACAGGGCCGTCAATTGTGTCCACGTCCTAAGGACTTCCGACCCTGGTCACAGGGAATTTACAGGCAACTGGCAACGCCCCCTGGGAGCGCCCCTGCCATATTTTCAATCATTAAATGAAAGATGTTGTGTCATCAGAGACGACACCATTCAGTCAGTGCCAGCTCCCGCCACCCCAGGCAAAACAGTTGAACTGAGGGAAGCTGTGACTGACCAGTCATTTTTCCCTGCAGGTGCTGCAGGATAAATGTAGTATTACATTATCTCCATTCGGGGTCATAGAGTGGGGGACTCCCCTTTATGACATCCATACGCCCTAACAGGGCATTTGCACAAGGGTTTTGTTTATGAGACAACCCCTTTAACAAATATATACAATATATTTGGCTGAAAATGGAAAACATAAACAGGCCATGTATTATTTTTTAATTCAAAAGCTGGATATAATATATATTTTTTCTATATATTTTTTACAATACATGTATTACATTTCTATGTGCAGTTATTACGTTTCTTAATTTGACTTAATTTATAAGATCTCATTGATTACATGGGAGAAAAACAAAAAGACAAAGTTTTTTTTCCCAAATTCTTTACTTCTAGAATTGAAGCCCAACCACAAAATGAGACGTTTATGTTTTTCAACATTTTAGGCTTTTCTTTCCTTTTACAAGAAAACAGTTATAAATCTCTTCGGTGGTCAATATTTCAGCTTGCACTTTAACCTAGATATAACAACCACTAATGGATTCAGGTCATAGTGTCTGGTTCGCAAGTGAGCACTGTTCCTGTTTACTGGAAATTATACGTGAAATAAAGTTATTATATTCTGAAACGATAATTAGAAAAGAACAGAGAAGTTATTATATTGCTGTTATCCTTAGCTCTGACTGCTTTGTTTTCTCACATATTCATAGGAAATCCTTGAGAAATAAATATGTTGCATGTTTTATTGCATACTGTACGATAGACACAGTTTTCCCTAGAAGTATTGCTTCAAAGAAAACATGGCACTCTACAGAGACACCATATGGTGGCACATGACACGGTGCCTATGGATCCATAATACTGTACTACGGGCTGACATACAGGCTCTAAAATGTGACATTTAATATTTAATATCCATACTTACCACTAAACATTAAACGTTTTGGACATTATGAAAATAGTTTATTGCTTCATTGAATATAAAATAAAATAATATAATCAACTTTGCAGATAGTCATGACTAAAACTATCGTACTGTTTGAGTCTATACTGTAGTTCTGTTGTGGACCTGTGTAACACCATGGCTGCAGAATACCAGCAAATCCTGTGTGTAGTCTGATCCTACAGTCACGTGTTAATCTCTTCCAGAGAAGTGGGTTACTGAATCAGAATCCACAGGTCAGAATCCGCAGAAGATTTGTTTATAGTTTGTAACCATAAAGATACTGTATATAGGTGGGCATAGGAGCAGTTGGCACAAAACGGTAGGGTATTTTTTAATCAAAACTATTTGCAGTGGCTTTATTTTTATTTTAAATGGTTTAAACAATATAAAAATTGCTCTTCCTTACTATTTCTTACGCTGGAATTAATTTGTTCAGCAGCATATGGCAAAATTATTGACTGTGGTACTGTAAGCATTTCATAAAACACTGGACAAAAGAATTTCTTTATTTTTTTTACATATATATATATATATATATATATATATATATATATATATATATATATGTATTTATGTTTATAAGGTTGTACTAAAGATCATACAGAATCCCCATGTAGGCCCCAATAAGGGCAAGTCTACTAAGATCTTCCATTTATCCTATCAATAAATGTAATTTAGCAAGATCCGAACTACCATTAACATTTCCTAGCGTATGGGTAATAAACATATTTAAATATCTACGAGTTCACACTAGTGGAAGGGGTGTAGAAATCCCTTTTTTAAATACCCTACTAGGAAATTTTAAGTTAATAAATGGGAATCAGGACACCGTCTAGTTAGCTTATCTTTGGGGATTGTTCTTACAATAAGTGATTGATTTTGCTGAATATCCACTTTGGAGTGCTTTGTGAATTAAATATTGTAATATTTTATGGAAGATAAGATATCTTTTGCAAACTGTTGTAGCTTAATCCCGGAAATGATATTGCACTCATTAATAGCATCAAATTAGTAAAATGACACTTTTAAGATATAACTGATTACTTTAATCTGATCTGTGTGGAAGGTAAAATAAAGGTCACTCACAGTCCATTAAACACTCATTAAATTATATTAAATTAATTTTGACAGTGGAAAAAAAATCTCACAGCCTTTACAGAGAATGAATGGTGTTTGGTCGCTGCTTATTAATTACATTTATGGACATATAACCCGGCATATAATTATTTAAATGAGTGAGATAATTATAATTTTTCAGATTAAACAACATTATTTCTCTCTATAAATAAACTACTACTACTACTACTACTACTACTACTGCTACTACTACTACTAGTTAATGATCTAGATATAATAATATTTTTACATTTACATAAAATACTACACACACTCGCTGATTTCTCGGGGCATGTTCACACAGAGTTTTTTGCAGGCAGAAAATTCTGCCTCAAAATTCTGTTTGGACGCTGATGGCATGGGCTATACTACAGCTGACATTGGGCTCTAACTCCGAACGCGGCCGATCAATGCTGACTGCGACATCTTTGTGGTTGACAAAGAGAGAGGGCTCCCTCATTGCCCCCAAGACATGATTGCAGGGTGCCAATGGTTGCTATGGCAACCAGAAAGCCTAACAGTGACCTGCTGGTCTGTCATATACGGAGGCCCCTGCCAAGGCCTAAGTGTAAAACTGACAGCTATAAAACAGTGCACTACATAAGACAGTTAGATCTTCAATTCCCCTAGTGGGACTAAAAAAAAATAGTTATAGAAAATGATTTTGAAAAATAAAAATTGTAATTTCAGTTTCAAATAATACAAATTGCCTTTTTTCCATTATCAAATCTTTTATTATTGGAAAAAAGAAAAATTAAAAATAAACTATACATACAGATATAGCCGTCTTTACCTTGACTTTTAAGTTAAAGAGGCTCTGTCACCACATTATAAGTGCCCTATCTCCTACATAATGTGATCAGTGCTGTAATGTAGATAACAACAGTGTTTTTTATTTTGAAAAACAATCAATTTTGAGCAAGTTAGGAGCAATTTTAGATTTATCCTAATGACTTTCTTAATAGACAACTGGGTAGGTTTTTACTTTTTTTACCAACTCGGTGTTGTAAAGAGAAGCGTATGACGCTGACCAATCAGTGTCATACACTTCTCTCCATTCATTTTTAGCAGTACTTGCAACACTCTCGCGAGATCACGCTGTACTGTCACATACTCCCACATTAACTTTACCGAAGTGTCTTGAGAGTGAATAGACATCACCTCCAGCCAGGACGCGATGTCTATTCACACTTACGACACTTCGGTAAAGTTTCTTGGGGACTTACTCACACAGCACGGTGTGATCTCTGTGCTGTCATTCAGAGAAACTTTGCCGAAGTGTCGGGAATGTAAATAGACATCGCGTTCTGGCTGGAGGTGATGTCTATTCACTCTCAAGACACTTTGGTAAAGTTAATGTGGGAGTATGTGACCGCACAGCGTGATCTCGGGAGATCACGCTGTGTTGCAAGCATGGCCGGCCTTAGATACATTCGACCAATACGGTCGCACAGTGCACCAGCCACCACACTGCAAAAGGGGCGCCAGCGGGTCTGTGTATCCCTGCGCTGTTGCAACTACCAGCAGGTCAGGTGCCACTCGCTAACTGCACCCAGGGCCGGCCTTAGGCAGTCGCCTTTCCGCCCGGGCGCTTCTTCACTTAGTGGCCATCGCTACCACTGTAGCAGCCATACCGGCTGCTAGCGGTGACATTGGGCATGAGGGGGGTGGCGCCGCTAGCAGCCGCTGTGGCTGCTACAATGGTAGCGATGGCACTATAGCAGAGCAGGGGGGTATCTGACTCTAACCTCTACAACATGGGCAAGACCAAAGAGCTTTCTAAGGATGTCAGGGACAAGATCATAGACCTGCACAAGGCTGAAATGGGCTACAAAACCATAAGTAAGACGCTGGGTGAGAAGGAGACAACTGTTGGTGCAATAGTAAGAAAATGGAAGACATACAAAATTACTGTCAATCGACATCGATCTGGGGCTCCATGCAAAATCTCACCTCGTGGGGTAGCCTTGATCCTGAGGAAGGTGAGAGCTCAGCTGAAAACTACACGGGGCAACTTGTTAATGATCTCAAGGCAGCTGGGACCACAGTCACCAAGAAAACCATTGGTAACACATTATGTCGTAATGGATTAAAATCCTGTAGTGCCCGCAAGGTCCCCCTGCTCAAGAAGGCAAATGTACAGACCCGTCTGAAGTTTGCAAATGAACATCTGGATGATTCTGAGAGTGATTGGGAGAAGGTGCTGTGGTCAGATGGGACTAAAATTGAGCTCTTTGAAAAGAACACTGTCAAGCATGGAGGTGGAAACATTATGTTTTGGGGGTGTTTCTCTGCTAAGGGCACAGGACTACTTCACCGCATCAATGGGAGAATGGATGGAGCCATGTACCGTCAAATCCTGAGTGACAACCTCCTTCCCTCCACCAGGACATTAAAATTGGCTCGTGGCTGGGTCTTCCAGCACGAGAATGACCCGAAACATACAGCCAAGGTAACAAAGGAGTGGCTCAAAAAGAAGCACATTAAGGTCATGGAGTGGCCTAGCCAGTCTCCAGACCTTAATCCCATTGAAAACTTATGGAGGGAGCTGAAGATCCGAGTTGCCAAGCGACAGCCTCGAAATCTTAATGATTTACAGATGATCTGCAAAGAGGAGTTGGCCAAAATTCCATCTAACATGTGTGCAAACCTCATCATCAACTACAAAAAATGTCTGACTGCTGTACTTGCCAACAAGGGTTTTGCTACCAAGTATTAAGTCTTGTTTGCCAAAGGGATCAAATACTTATTTCTCTGTGCATAATGCAAATAAATATATATAATTTTGACAATGTGATTTTTTTTTTTTTTTTTATATAATCTATCTCTCACTGGTAAAATTAACCTAGCCTAAAAATTCTAGACTGTTCATGTCTTTGACAGTGGGCAAACTTACAAAATCAGCTAGGGATCAAATACTTATTTCCTTCACTGTAACTTTTATTTAATCTAGTTAAAAGGATTAATCCTTTTAGCTAGACTAAATAAAAGTTAGATCAGTTTATTTCCACACATTTATTTAGTAGCTGGGAAAGCTGGGTATTTTGTGTACTCCTGCACAGTCCTTTTTTTGAAAGTCTATTGCCTGCCAGCTATTAGGGTCATTTTGTAGTCCTTGCACTACTTACAAGGGAGCTGTGGGCAGTGTGGCACTACCAAACAGGGGGCTGTGGGCTGTGTGGCACTATCAACCAGGGGGCTGCGGGCAGTATGGCACTACCTACCAGGGGGCTGTGGGCTGTGTGGCACTACCAACCAGGGGGCTGTGGGCGGTGTGGCACTACCAACCAGGGGGCTGTGGGCTGTGGTACTATCAACCAGGGGGCTGTGGGCTGTGTGGCACTACCAACCAGGGGGCTGTGGGCTGTGTGGCACTCCCAATCAGGGGGCTGTGGGCTGTGGCACTACCAACCAGGGGGCTGTGGGCTGTGTGGCACTATCAACCAGGGAGCTGTGTGGCACTCCCTACCAGAGGGCTGTGTTGGCTGTGTGGCACTCCCAACCAAGGGTATGTTCGGCACTCCCTACCAGGGGTATGTGCGGCACTCCCTACCAGGGGTATGTGCGGCACTCCCTACCAGGGGTATGTGCGGCACTCCCTACCAGGGGTATGTGCGGCACTCCCTACCAGGGGGCTGAGCGGTACTCCATAGCAGGGGGCTGTGTGGCACTTCCTACCAGGAGTCTGTGTGGCACTCCCTACCAGGGGGCTGTGTGGCACTCCCTACCAGGGGTCTGTGTGGCACTCCCTACTAGGGGGCTGTACGGCACACCCTACCAGGGGGCTGTGCGGCACTCCATAGCAGGGGGCTGTGCAGCACTTCCTACCAGGGGGCTGTGTGGAACTCCCTACAGGGGGCTGTGTGGCGCTATCTACAAAGGGGCTGTGTGGCGCTACCTACAAGGCGGCTGTCTGGCGCTACCTACAAGGGGGCTGTCTGGCGCTACCTACAAGGGGGAATCTGTGAGTGGTGGGCTGATGGTCATTTTACTGTGAGTGGGGGGCTGATAGTCATTTTACTGTGAGTGGGGGCTGATGGTCTTCAAGTGGTTTCTGCCTCTGACCTCCAATTGAAATGAACAGGAGGCAGAAAATACCTGCGGCGCTCGCTTGGATCTTTTTTTCCTGCGTCTTTCGCTTCAACGGCTTAAGAAAAAACACAAAAAAAAGGTCACACGACGCTGTCACTTCCTGAAGGAATTTTGAGGCAAATTTATTTTGCCTTACAAAAAACGCTGTGTGAACATACCCTACGAGTGTAGTGCTTGTTCTTAGCCATTTTCTGTCTTTCTCGAAACAATTTTGGTAGGGGTTCTGTACTAGGCGACAGGATCATGCCGTGGAGCAGCTCAGTTCGTCATGGGAACGGGGCCTAGGTGAGTACAATTTTTGTTTTTGTTTGGGAGCACTATCTACAAGGGGCAGGTGGGGGGGTTGTATGGCATGATCTACAAAAAGGAGGTGGGGATTATGGCACTGTCTACAGGGAGGCTATATGGCAAAATCTACAGGGGGGCATTATACTGTGTGGGGACCACTAAGCGGACATTATACTGTGTATGGGTACTAAATGGGGCATAATACTGTGGGCACAATTAGAGGACAAAATAATGTGTCCTTGAAGGGGTTGTAATATATTATTAAATATTATTATTATACAGTATGGGGGCACTAAAGGGACATTATAATTTTGTTATGGGTCATTTTTTTTTAATGATGGGGATGCGGCGCCGAAAGATAATTTTGCACAGGGCGCCATCTATCCTAGGGCCAGCCCTGGTTGCGAGTACTGCTAAAAATTAATGTAGAGAAGTGTATGACGCTGCTTGGTCAGCATCATACACTTCTCTTTACAACGCCCAGTTGGTAAAAAAGTAAAAACACGCCCAGTTGTCTATTAAGAAACTTACTTAAGAGACTTGTGATGTTCGGGGAAATGCGGTGTCAGTACTTTGTGTGGTACACTTGAAACGGGCTGGGCAGCCCGTCTGATCTAATAATATGGAAGTAACTAACAGGCTGTGTGCCAGCATGGTGCACTACACCTAACTGTGCGACTGGAATCCTTACCGTAGCCTTATCTGTGTGCAATTATGATACTTAGCAGCTACTCACCCCATGGATGATAGGAGAGGCTTGTTTGCATGCTGCTGTGAATTGTTTTTTAACTTGCCCTTGTGTCAATGGGTATGTAGATTTCATCCCGTTTTCTGTGATATGACTGTTATAACTTTAGCTATAGCCTATGTTTAAAATCAAGGAAGCTGTTTGTTAAACTGGATTTTGTTCTGCTGCTGGTTTCAGGATAAGGTGGCCGATTCTGTGCATTTCATTGATATACGTTTCTTATCTGACATGTGCAATCCTTTGCATGCTCAGAATAAAGTGTGCCTTGCAATAGCAGAGATTAGCTCTTCTTTTTTCTGCGCATGCTCATCAGCGTGCTCCATAGATCTCTATAGAATACATAGAAATCAATATGTGAAGCTGGGCATGCAAAGTAAAGGAAGGGGGGCAGCACAGCGCACAGAGAAATGTTGGATATGCAGGATGCAGAACTTACTGTGCAGTCACGTGTGCATTTACTACAACATGCTCATCTGTGCCGGGAAGCAGCAGATGTACTGCTGGCGAAAGAACTTGGACAAAATAGTAACATTTTTAGAAAGGTAAGGATATAGAAAATAAGGATCTGAAAAAAAAAATCAATTTCAGCTGTCTAAAGTTTAAGAAAAAAATAACTTTAAAGTTTTGAAAGTGCAAGTCTGACCTCATCCCTCATCAACATTAAATCTTCTCTGAATTGCTGTAGAAATTATGCTTTTACTGGAAGGTCCCAATGGGAATGAAATGGTTTCTTTGTTTTGTATCTTCTGTTAGAATTAACCGCTCCTGACATTTTATCTCCATCGAGAGTTCATCAGCTTTCTGTGTCTTCTTACACTATACAGGCTCAGACTTATATAGAATTGTTCTTCAAACTGTATCTTGTATTGTCTTAGTTAATCTTCCTTTTCACAATAAGTACATCTGACAATGAAAGCGTGATTAGACCACAAAAACATGGACATTTACTCTGTGTCACAAGGGTAAAGTGTTTTGCAATCAAAGAAGAAATTTACAAAAAAAATGGTATCCGTGTTGTTGAATGTGGCATTGAACAGAAGATGAAATAGTAATGTATTCCTGCATTGACATGCTATATCCATGGAGCCTGTATGGAAGCCACACTAGGGCCCTGTACTGCAGAGCTGTATGTCTCTGTAGGCTACTGTATTATGGAGGTATTCTCCTCTTAAGGCAGTGCTACATGGGGAGATAACCTCCATAGTGCATTTACGGTATGGATGCCTAGACGTCTATGGGTTCTGTATTGTGGCTCCGTACAACTCAGAGGTTGTGTATATGAGCCCTCACTGATAGCAGTAATGCAGATGTAGAAAAGCTGAATTTGACATTGACCAGAATCTTGACGATATTGGAACACAAAGTGCACATACTTAAAGGCTATGTACACCTTTGAAATCATTCTTTTTTTTATTTTATTTTTTTAATAATAATGTCTATCAGTGTGATTGGTGCAACTTTCAAAATACTTTTTATTAAAAATGATTTTTACTTTTTGAGATACAGCTGCTTTGTATCCTGTAAACAGAGCAGTTGTATCTAGCGCTGAAACCTGTATCTGTCAGGTCAGCGGGACTGATGGGTTCAGTGTCAGCGGGTCCTGCATGTCTCAGGTCACGCATGATCGAGCTGTTATGGATCATATCTAAATTCATAACTAAGACGTGATCGATTAGAGGTGGATTCTGTGTGTCAGAGACACGCAAGACCTGCTGACCCTGAACCCATCAGTCCTGACGAATTCAAGTCTTAGCGCACGACACGGCAAGCAAATAGACAAAGAGGTAGCACTTCCAAAAAAGACAGCTTTAATCACCCTGTCGTGAGCGCACGACACAGCTGCTGTTTTTACAGAATGCAAAGCAGCTGTATCTCAAAAAGTAAAAATATTTTTAATAAAAAGTATTTTGAAAATTGCAACAATCACACTGAGACATTTTTATTCAAATAAAAAAATTAAGATGTACATAGACTTTAGTCACAATAGCAGATAAATATCGACGGTGGTGCACCGTGACATAAAAAGTCACCCACAAAAATCCATTCAAAAAAGCAGGAAGCACATGCGGTATTCACAATGAAGGCATATAAATCCATCTTAAGCCCATGCACACGGCCGTGTCCGTAATCACTACCCGTGATTGCGGGCACGTCCGGCCGCCGACGGCCACGGACAGCCACTCGCATGTCCTATCTTTTTACGGCCCGGACACCTTCAGGTAAATAAACGGGAAGGTGTCCGTGGACAATACAAGTGAATGGGTCCGTAATTACGGACTATAATTACGGACGATCTTTACGGTCGTGTGCATGGTACCTTACTAAGAATACATAATAGGGAACAAGTAATTATAGTTCCTTCACTGACGGACTATGATCACTGTGCATCCTACGTGACACTTTCCCTACAACGTAAAAAAGATTGTAGGCTTTTAGTGAAGGAGCTATGAATACTTGTTCCCTGCTATGTATTCTCAATAAGGACTAACAATATATTATATTCTTTTGTGATATCTGTGGTATTCTATAAAACTGCAGATAAACCTACTCAGATGACTTAATTCACTGTGCTCTCATAGAGAAAGAAAAAAGTCAAATGTTTAAATTAAAGGGTTCTATAACATTCATACATTTACTATAATTGGCAGAAAACTGTGATACTTTTGAAAATAAAAGTATTCTATTATATTAACCATTAAAATGTAAATTCTGTCCTGTACTGTGAATACACTAGGCTACATTGGCATTCCAAAGCAATCTATAGTTTCTGCCATTTGGTTTGAAAGGAGATTTCCAGGTTCTAACATTGATGGTCTATCCATAGGGTAGGCCCATTTGTGTTATCTTGTGGCTTCACTCCCAAAACCTCCACCGGTGAGCAGTAGCTGCCACTCTCGTTCATGTGGCTGTGTCTGCTACTGTAGCTTAGCTTCAGCTCAGCCCCATTAACTTAAATGGGCAGAGGTCCAGTACTAGACACAACCACATGTATTTGGATGAAAATGTGATGAGTCCTAGAGTAAAGGAGCTCATTCGCTCACTGGAGCATCATGGTT
The DNA here is from genome assembly GCF_050947455.1 of Rhinoderma darwinii. Taxonomy (NCBI): domain Eukaryota; kingdom Metazoa; phylum Chordata; class Amphibia; order Anura; family Rhinodermatidae; genus Rhinoderma; species Rhinoderma darwinii. The sequence continues at coordinate 67,829,660 of NC_134687.1, forward strand.
CAATCTTTCTGGGGGTAATGGGGTTTGGACCCCTATGATGATGACACATTGATAGAAAAACCATAGTAAGTACATACTATGAAAATACCTCACTGGATAAGACAATTAAGCTGGCTGAAAGAATAAGAAGAAGATGAAAGATGGATACAGTCAAATAAAACACTGGTGGGTTTTCGAGAGATAGAAAAAATAAAAAAAACACATTTCTGCTGAGTCAAAATTGTTTAAAATGTCATATATTAAACTTGTCAATATACTTCAGAATATCTCAGCTTTTCCTCATTGACATTGTTTGGCTCCCCCACCATATCTCTCTTTACAAACTTGTGTGCTGATGTGTCGTTCAAAGTGAAATCACCAAAGCAAGCTGTTTTTGGCCAGCCTGATCCCCAGTGGCGTAACTACCGCTGTAGCAATTCTGTCTTCTACAGCATTAGCGACGCCACTACGGAGCCCGCGCCACACGGCCTCAAACATTTATGGGCCGGGAGGTACTGGCCCGCTCATGCCCAATGGCATTGCTAGCACCAGAGGGGGCCCCGGTGCTCGCGACAGCCACATTCACTTGTATTTGCGCCCTCCGGACGTAGAAATAAATGAATATTACAGGCTGCTGCACTGCAGGCCACTTCAAGCCTGCAGCATATAAGAGGCCAGGAAGACTCCCTTAGAAGGCCAGTGTGATAACGTCACTGCATCATGCTAGTCTGCGCATGTGTCCCGAACGGAGCCTGAGCAGTGCTCTGTCCGTCGCATGAAAGGGGCAAGTTAAGTACAATATATTTTTTTTTGGGGGGGGGGGCTTGGTGGCCCTATATACAAGGGGGAGGAGCAGGGTGGCACTATATACCAGGGGGAGCAGGGTGGCACTATATACAAGGGGGGGCAGGGTGGTAATATATACAAGGGGGGAGTGGGGTGGCCCAATATACAAGGGCGGAGCAGGATGGCCCTATAAACAAGGGGGGAGCAGAGTGGCACTATATATTAGGGGGGCTCTGTGGCACTATATACAAGGGGGCTGTGTGGCAGTATACAGGGTGGGCTCTGTTGCACTATACACAAGGGAGAGCTGTGTGGCACTACATACAAGGGGCTGTGTGGCACTACTAAGGGAGACTGTGTGGCACTATCTACTAGGGGGGCTGTATGGCACTATTTACATGGGGGAGGGCTGTGACGCTATCTACAGGGGGCTGTGTGTGCCACTATCTACAGCTGTGTGGCCCTATCTACTAAGGGGTCGGGCTGTGTTGCACTATATACAAAGGAGGGGGGCTATGTGGCATTATATACAGGGGGAGTTTTATGGCGCTATCTACAGGGGGGCTTTATGGTGATATCTACAGCGAGGGCTGTATGGCACTACCTACAAGGGGAGGTGGGGGGCGCTACCTACAAGTGGGGTGTGCCACTGTCTACACGGGGGGCTCTATAGCACAATCTATAAGGGGCACTATCTATAATGGGGTCTGCGTGTGGCACCTGGGGGGCCCAGTCAAAAGTTTGGGGCCCAGTCCTTCCTAGTTAAGCCCTGCTGATCCCATAATATGTTGTCCTTATGGATGACACGTAGTTATACAGGTGTGCAAGTAGAAATGCTTGGGGGAGCCAAACTGTGCTACTGAGGGAACAGTAAAGGATCCTAAAGGTTTTATTACTGGGGAAACCCTTTAATTCATTCCATACCATTAAACAGAACATCAAGAAGCCTGAATACAGATATGTCCTTCCTAAACTGTCCTCTACTTTAAACATATCCTGAGATGTGTGGCTCAATATGTCTAGCTTTGAAAAAAAAACATGTTTTTGCGATACTTTGTCACAATATGTCTATGTTTTATGTGTCTATGTGTGGCCACCCAGGTTGTGATGTGAAATTCAGCCTGTCAATGGTTTTGCTAGCGTGTCACAATATTATATTGAATTGGTTTCATGAAAAATGTAATTAACCAAATTCTGTTCAATCATTTTTATTAATTTTTTCAGAAAGAGTAGATGCATAATTTACATGTCGCAGCATGTTAACTATATATAGCAAAATTACAGCATCTTATTCATCGTGACAGCTTTGTGTTGGTAAAATAGTATAACAATACAACAATATAACAAAACAACAACATCGCTAGCAGCTTATATATCTTCAAAAGGTCTCTTATGAAGCAGATTGATAATAATAATATGGTATTAGTTGCTTGTGTAAGAGCTATATTTGGTGGCATAGAGGGCTGGTTATCCAGCAATTCCAGACGTTGGAAAATTTAGGGAAACTAAGATTGCCATATGCAATTATTCTTTCATAAGCATAAGAAGAATTGATTAGTAACAACAATTCCGCCTGAGTGGGTGTATCAGCACTCTTCCAATGCCTAGTTACAACTAGCTTCGCCATAGCCAATATTTTACATGACAGTATTCTATCTTTTGGAGGGATGTCTTCCATATTTAAGAACAGTAGGGCTAAGTGAGGGGATACAGGAATCCGTGTTCCAAACAAGGACTCTAGTAAAGCAAATACCTCTTTCCAGTAGCTTATTATTACTGGACATTCCCATAATACATGTAATAGCGTGCCTCTATTGCCACAACTCCTCCAACATGTTTCTGAAACATCTGGGAACATGATATGTAATTTATCCGGGGTGTAGTACCATTGTAGATGGGTTTTCAAAGCCGCTTCTACCTGGGAGCTGCATTGCAACGAACTATGGATTTGGTTATATGCTTTCCTCCATTCTTCCTCTCCAAATGTTTTACCCAACATCCGCTCCCATAATAAAACATTGTGAGTTTTACGAAAGTCAGTGTGCCCTGACAGTGTGTCATAAACCCCTTTAAGTATCTTAGTATGTTTGGCCAGCAAGCTGAAAAGTTTTACATTACAGATAGGATGTAAATTTTTTAAGGTTGATATAAAGTGTCTGACCTGTAGATATTTATAAAAATCGCTTCTTGGAAGGGAGTATGAGAGCTTTAAATATTCAAAGGAGCTCAATACATCATTACAGTACAACTGCGATATTTGGGTGATTCCCCCCAACTTCCATTTGTTTAAATTTAAATGAGGAATGGCCAATTCCAATACTTCTAAAGGAATTTGCGAGTTGGTAAGAGGCGTACGATTAGTGGAGTGTTGTTGTATATAGGACCAACACCCTAGGGCTGCTTTAGTGAATGGGGATACTTGTGAAGGCGTGGCTATGTTCCAAAACTCGAGAAACATGAGGGCTTTCAAGCTAGAAGGATATACATATGATGTTTCTATTTGAACCCAAGGCACTGAGAGATTAGCCGCCCAACCCGGACTGAAAAGTGCCACCAAAGTGGAAGCATAATAGGCATAAATATCTGGTATACCCAATCCCCCTGATCTTCTATCTCTGGTCAAAATATGTGTTGCAACACGTGGCTTGCGAAAGGACCAAATAAATTTCATGATAGCTTGTTGGATACATTTAAAGAAGGATTTTGGAACGGCTATTGGGACCGTTCTAAACAGGTATAACAGTTTAGGTAATAATAACATTTTAAAGGCTGCAATCCTGCCTATCCAAGACACTTCAAATTTATGCAATCTAGCCATTTCAACCTGGATTGTTTGTAAAAGGGGCTCATAGTTAGATCTGTATAACGACTTGTGGGATTTTGTTAGAGTTATCCCCAGGTATGTGATACCTTTATCTCTCCAGTCAAATGGATATCTATATTTAAGGAAATGGAGTACAGAGGGAGAAATGTTTAGTGGTAATATTTGAGACTTCTGAGTATTTAATTTGTATAGTGAGACTTGTCCAAATTTCTGAATGCAATCTAAGGTGGCTTCTAAAGAATCCTCTGGGGAGGCTAAGGAAAGTATAATGTCATCTGCATATAAAGAGATTGTATGAATTTGGTTGTCAATACATATACCATGAATATTTGTGTGTGTTCGTAGAATGTGGGCTAGGGGTTCCATAGAAAGTATAAACACAAGGGGGGATAGAGGGCAACCTTGTCTAGTACCGTTTGTAATTTGGAAAGTGTCAGACAGTACTCCGTTAGTATATACTTGGGCTGACGGGCACGAATATAGAGCTTTGATCGCATCGATTATACATCCTTTGAACCCCATCTTTCCCAACGTAGAAAAGGCATATCCCCAATGGATACGGTCAAACGCTTTTTCAGCGTCTAGGGCTAGCATTACCGAAGGTATCTCTGATTGTTCTATAGTGTGTAGGATCCCTAGCACTCTACGAGTATTGTCTGAGGCCTGTCTACCCTTTATGAATCCTGCTTGATCTTCCTTGATCAGTGTGGGCAGTAGGGGGGCCAATCTCATAGCCAGTATTTTTGCGTATATTTTAACGTCTACATTCAATAGTGAGATAGGACGAAAGTTTTGAGGGGCATCTATAGTTTTCCCTGGTTTCGGAATGGTGACGATTAAGGCAGCTTGGTTTTCGGCTGGCAAAGATCCCGAGTCCATTGCTTTCTGAAAAAATCTACATATATACGGCAATAATGTTTCCTGTAGTGATTTATAATACATATTGGTAAGTCCATCTGGGCCAGGGGATTTGCCGTTGGGCATTAGTTTAAGAACATCAGAAATTTCCTTTTCTAAGAACGGGGCATTTAAACTAGCCAATTGGGTCTCAGAAAGATGAGGTAGATTTATTTTTTGCAAGAAGGCTTGGATGTCTACTTCCGACGGATGTGGGGAGAAAGGGTCTTTTTCCAAATTATATAAAGAAGCATAAAAAGCTCGAAATTGGTTAGCAATGTCTGTGGGGTGTGTTATTTTCATTTGGGTGAGGGGATCTGTCAGATATGGGATCTTGGCTTTTTGGTATTGCGCCTTCAGTCTAGCTGCCAGCAGCTTGCCGGCCTTATTGTTCTGTGAGTAATACCTCGCTTTGGTTTTTTTAAAGTTTTTCTCGTAATCTGAGAGTAAACTGCATCTAAGGCGTTGTCGGAGAGTGAAAAGCTTTTCAGCGTTTTGTGGCGTCTGCCTAATTTTATTTTGGGTTTCCATGTGGTGAATTTCTGCTGTAAGGGAAGAGATTAAGGCCATTTTCTGTTTTTTAACTATATGTCCCAAGCGAATAAGAGTACCTCTAATAAAGGCTTTGTGGGCATTCCATAGGGTAAAATCATTAATTTGGGAATTGTCGTTTTGTTGGAAGTATTCCCGAAGGTCACTAGCAATAGTTTGTTTATGTTCCGAATGGGACAGTAAAAAAGGGTTGCATCTCCAGAGGTAGGTAGAGTTAGCTATATTACTTTCCTCAATTGTCAAGGTTATTACCGCATGATCCGACCATTTAATGGTCTCTATAGATGATTTTGTAGTAGAAAAGAGCAATTCTTTGTCCACTAGAAACATATCTATGCGGGAGTAGCTATTATGGGTTGTGGAGTAGAATGAGTAATCCTTCTCTGTGCTATGTTGAGCCCGCCAAACATCATATAGTTCTTGTTTTAATACCAAAGATCCAAGTAGAGCCTGAGATTGCCGCGTGGGATTCGTGGTATCCAGAGAGACATCAACTATAGCGTTAAAGTCTCCACAGACTACCACCCTTCCCCGGCGAAATTTGTTCACTATTCGGAATATTTTATGAAGGAAACGAATTTGGTGACGATTGGGAGCATAAACGTTTACAATTGTATAAGTTACGTTGTTAATCATGCAGATTAATATAATGTATCTACCATTTGGGTCAATATGAGCCTGAATCTTTTGGAAAGCTACCGAGTTTTTTATAGCTATTAAAACTCCCCTGGACTTGGCCGTGTAATGTGCTTGGAATGTATGAGGAAATAAATGGTGATTGATGCGATTCGCATCTGTTTGTAATAAATGTGTTTCTTGGGCACATAAAATATCACATACTATAGATTTTGCTTCTTGCCACATATGTGCTCTTTTATGCGGACTGTTAAGACCGTTAACGTTAAGTGAGGCTAATTTAATAACCATTATACCTATAAAGAGAAGCTGTGTGTTGTCTTACCTGAGGAGGTAATAGTTTTGTTTCCCCCTTACCTGTGTATAGTGTGTTCAGCTCATTAATTTCCTGCCGATCATATTCACAATATGTTTCTCTGCTGCTAGCACAAGAACATAAAAAAGAAATAAACAAAGAACAATAGATTCTATATAAATCTAGCACGAACCATGAACAGATAAAACTGTTCATCAGAAAAGGGGCAAAGACCGTCAGCTTGATGTCGGGCCAACATGACCGCAACTACACCAATATTAGCTAAGCTTCGGTTAAGCCTTCGATGAAGAATATTCCATCACGTCTTCGACCAGCCGAGGCAGGGGAGAGAAGAAGACACATATCAATTCTTTCATCTTTTGTGTTGCTTCCGATGATCCACCATCTGCCATTCATCTCTTATTCTTTGGGGGGGGTGGTTAGATGGTTGTTCTTGTATCTGTATCGTTATGTCCCAAGCTTTCAGCAAGTCCACTCCCTCCGAGATGCTTCGGATCACGTGTAAAGAATTATTCCGATGAATAATTAGGCGGACCGGGAATCCCCAGCGGTATAAGATCTTGTTGACCCGTAGGGCATTTGTTATAGGGGCCAAACGTTTTCGTAACTGCATCGTCGCCGCTGAGAGATCTGTAAAAATGGATATCATACTATATTGTGCTGGCGTAGCCTCTTTTTTCTTGAGCGATGACATCAATTGTTCCTTGATATGATAGAAATGAATACGGGCTATTACATCACGTGGTATTTCGTCCGCAAGATGTTTTGGTTTTGGAAGTCTATGAATTCGGTCTATAATAATATCCCTTGGGGAACATCCAGGAAGCATGGTTTTAATAAATTCTTGTGCAAATTTAAGCAGATCTGGCGCAGCGACCTCTTCAGGGATCCCTCTGATCTTAATATTGTTTCTACGCGATCTGTCCTCTAGGTCAGCCATTTTAGCTTTTAACTGAGTAACTTCTGTTTCTAGGTCGTAGTGTGCATCAATCACCTCATTATGAGATACAACAAATTCACTTAGTTTGGATTCAGCATGCTGAACTCTCAGTTCTACATCTTGTATTGCTGATGACAAGGGATGTAACATTTTAGCAAATCCTGCTTGCAGAGAGGTGCTAAGAGCCTGAAGCATGGTCTTCATTGCAAGTTCTGTGACCAAATTAGCTGAGGAGGGCATATCATCTAAGTTGTTTCCCTCTGACAAAGGGCCCCCAGGGGTTATACAATCTCCTACCTGAGTCGCTAGAGGTGCCGGAGAGAATCGTTTCTGCCTCTCTTGAGACGAACTCCTAGAGCTCGGCAATGGCGGCGACGGAGATGCAGAGGTAAGTGCAGACGATTGGAGATGGCGCCCCCGTCTTCCTGAATGCGCGAGGGCTGAAGCTGGGAAACCCTGTATCTTTTTCCTCGTCTTTGCTGCAGTGAGTGGAGGAGCTGTCATCGGGACCGAGGCACTTCTCCTCTGAGTAGCTGTGGCCTTATGGAGGCAATGCGGTGAATGTGAAGGTGGTTCGGAGGTAAGGGAGCCCGCCAAGGAGCACGAGTCTCCTCCATCTTGGATTTCTTCTGCCTGTCGTGGCGGGAAGAAGTCCGTGAGCTTGGTAGGTCTCGGAACGGGCCTCCGACGTCTCGGCATGTCTGGTTAGTGCTCCGGTCTGTGTGGGGAGCTGATTTCGGCCAGAAGTTGTGCTGGTTCTGAGGCTTTAGTAGCTTTTTTGTAGGTTCTGGTGCAGGAGCTCAGTACTCACGCGGCCATTCGGATCGACCGCCAAGCCACGCCCCTAATTAACCAAATTCAAACAAAGGTAAGGGTCTGTATCATAACAAAAATCGGGACATTTTAGAGAGAAATTTCTCATAGAAGAGTTTCTCATAGAAGAGAAAAAAAAATGTAGTAATATTTTGCAAAGGTCTAAACTACATTTGGGATAGATCAAAATTTAATCAATAAACAATAATACAAAAATACACATGTATATTATTTATAAAACATACAATATCTAAAAGTCACACAATTGTAATCCATACTATAAGGCTCGGTTTGGTCGAGTGTGCATGTTTATTTTCATAGTGAATGGGAAGAGGCTGCTGGCAGGCACCTCTTCTGTGACTTATATCCCACCAAAATTGTAGAGTTTTGATTACTTTTATTTTAATATGTATGGCCTCAAACAAATGGCCGTATTATAGGTAATTTTGAACAGAGTAGTAATAGGGTTCCCTTTCTAGAGCATGGAGCCTTCACTGTATATCCATATGCCTCAAATTTTACATGCTGGCTTTCACAGTTTTTTTTCTGTCCTGACATGCTCCATCAGATGCCGTACGTACAAAGGTATTCTCCCCTAGGAGCTTTACTTCAAGGAGAAAATAGGTCTGTACTTATCGCACCCAATGGAGTCTGTATGGAAGCACATCAAGGTCGTACGGCTACATACATGGCTCTACCATGGGCTTGAGACCAAAGAGTAATAATTTAACTTCCTAATCTTAACTAACTTCTTAAAGTAGATAGGTCATATATTTATGCTGCACAGTCTGAGGGCAGCGTAAAGAAGTGATAGACATCCTGATTTCGGTGTGCTGTCACTTATTAGTTAACGTTAAGTAGTTTAGGAGTATTTCGAATTTATGCTTGCAGTGCATGGCCAGTGCCACAAATATGAGTCCAAGTAAATTCATATTTTCACGCTACTACCGCTCTCCCCTCCTTTCAGCCACTGATTGACACTATATATTTGTGGTGCTGGCCGTGCACCGCAAGTATAAGCTCTAAATACTCATAAACGACAGAACATTACTGAGTAACTGGCAGCACACTGAAATCAGCGTGTCTGTCACTTCTTTATGCTGCCCTTAGACTGGGCCCTAATAAGTATGTGACTGATCCACTAAAGCCACCCTAGCCCTTTTTCGACTTCTTGAGGCCCCTTTGCACCCTGGATTTTTTTTTTTGTAAAAGAGCCATTCGTGAAGTTTCTATGGAGATCTCCTGGCGCTCACATGACTGCGACGTTGGCCATTCTCACACATAGCCAGTGCAGAGGTGAGACTGGCTGACAAACGCCGGGTGGACTTTACAAGTGGGTACTAAATCCCTAATTTACTATAGTACACTCTCCCTCCAGAGCTGACAGTTTACATTAGAGAAAAAGGTGCTCACTGCTGCCCTTTGCCGGCTGACAAACTCTACTACACCGAGAGCTCTATCTACCTCACTTTCTGTCATCTCTCACTTTAAAGTCTTGTTTCAGGATGAAACGGTTTTATGCTGCGAACAAGCCTTCCTTATCTCACAATAAACTATATCTGAACCTTACCTGTAAAGCATAAAGCAAACAGAAATTATATTTATTAATTCGGGGATAGGCTTAATAAAGTGATTAAACAAGTTCTATAATAGTTGTAAAATAATTAATAACACATTTTATTAATATATAGCATCAACATGTTCCAAAGCACATTACAATTAGAGAAAGCTGTATGCAAGATGACAAAAATGATTTTAACTGCAATATATAAGAGCTTATAAGAGCTTTTCATCACATAACATTCATAACAGCAAAGTCCAATCAGCACAAAATAGTTATTTCACACTTGCCTGGTAATGTGCTATGCCTAGCCATTACCTGCAGTTCTGAAATACATTCACTCCATGACACTATTGTAGAAAAGAATGCAATAAACTATTTTAAAGGGAACCTGTCACGTTGAAAATGCAGCCAATTGCAGTCCAATCTGTGGGCAGCATGCAGGGGCGTAACTAGGAAAGACTGGGCCCCATAGCAAACTTTTGACTGGGGCCCCCCCTCTGCTGGGAATCACACAACCCCCCCTTGTAGATAGTGCCTCCCTATAGATTCCACCACACAGCGCCCCCCTATAGATAGCACCATACACAGCCCCCTGCAGATAACGCCATACAGCCCCCCTGTAGATAACGCCATACAGACCCCCTCTGTAGATAACGCCATACAGCCCCCCCTGTAGATAACGCCATACAGCCCCCCCTGTAGATAACGCCATACAGAACCCCTCTGTAGATAACGCCATATAGCCCCCCCCCCAAAAAAAAACGGCCTATAGTTTGTCCTACAAAAGACATGCATCCCCTATCCACAGGATAGGGGATACATGTGTGATCGCTGGCAGCGATAAGGAGAACGGGGGACCGAAAGTCCCCCGAAGTTCTCCATGACTAACCTCGGACTTCCGGCGTCTGCGCAGTTCAATAAAAATGAAAGGAGCGCGGGTCACGCATGCGCACAAGCGCGACCGGCGCTCCATTCATTTCTACGGAGCTGCCGACACAGACCCCGGAAGTCTGAGGTTTGTCATGGAGAACTTAGGGGGGACTTTTGGTCCCCTGTTCTCCTCATCCCTGCCAGCGATCACACATGTATCCCCTATCCTGTGGATAGGGGATACATGTCTTATGTAGGAACAACCCCTTCAGTGGCGTCGCGCTGTAGCAGCCATAGCAGCTGGTAGCGGAGCCTGCGGCCATGGGAGGGGGCCGTGCCGGCGGGTGGCACGGGCCCCCTCATGCTGCAGGCTCTGTAGAAGTCGCTACGGCTGCTATAGCGGTAGTTACGCCACTGCGTATAGGTTTGTACGGCGTAAAACTACAGCTCCCAGCATGGCCTGAACAATGGTAAGGATATGCTGGGAGATGCGGTTTCACAAAAAAAATCCTATCACCATCATCTCGCTGCAGATCATACAGTGACTACAATACTGATTAGAGGCAGAATAAACATTTACATTAAGTGACTCACCGGTGACGTCTCAGATTGTAGTTCTTTTCTTCTCCCTCCGGTTCAGACATCTATGATGGATTTCTCCCGGCCATGACCCATTTCTGCAGTTTTCCGTTTAGATGTCTTCAGCTTCTCACTTTTAAAACATTTCTGCTCCTATAAACAAAGTTAAAATTCTCAACACATCTAAATATAACTGTCACAAACACACAACATGCCCCCTGTAGATAGTGACCTACATAGAAGCCCCTATAGATAGTGCCCACATATGGACTCCAGAGCTGCAAGGCAATAGTGCTAACCACTGAGCCACCGTGCTGCCCTACATATAGCTTCCCCTATAGTTAGTGCTCCACGTATAGCCCACCTCTGTATATAGTGTCTCACATATAGCTCCCCCTGTATATAGTGTCCCACATATAGCCCACCCCTGTAGACTGTGCACTACATATAGCCACCCTGTTGCTAGTGCCCCACAGGTAACCCACCCCTGTATATAGTGTCCCACATATAGACCCCCCTGTATATAGTGCCCCACAGGTAACCCACCCCTGTATATAGTGTCCCACATATAGACCCCCCTGTATATAGTGGCCCACATATAGACCCCCCTGTATATAGTGGCCCACACCCCCACATATAGACCCCCCTGTATATAGTGGCCCACATATAGACCCCCCCTGTATATAGTGGCCCACACCCCCACATATAGACCCCCACCTGTATATAGTGGCCCACATATAGAGCCCCCTGTATATAATGGCCCACATATAGAGCCCCCTGTATATAGTGGCCCCCACATATAGACCCCCCTGTATATAATGGCCCACATATAGAGCCCCCTGTATATAATGGCCCACACCCCCACATATAGACCCCCCCTGTAGCTACTGCCCCACATATAGACCCCCCTGTAGCTACTGCCCCACATATAGACCCCCTATATATAATAGCCCACATAAAGATGACCCCCCCCCCACTATAGATAATGCCATTCACATTTTTATGAGGGGAAAAAAAAAAACTTGACATACTCACATTCGCCGGTTCCCAGGCTGTTCACTGGCGATGCAGACATGCTCTCTTCTGAGCATGTCTGCAGGAGCTGAAAGAGCGTCCTCCAATGACGCCGATTGGCGGGGCAGAATGACTTGCCCCGCCAATCAGCACCTTCCAAGCATGGAAGCGGCGCGATGATGTCATCGCGCCGCTAGCCAATCAGTGTCATTGTAAGGCACTGGATGGTCAGGCACGGAACATGCCCGGCCATTCAGTGCTAATACATGTATTTGGCTGCCGCTAGCACTGGGGCCCCCTCCGGTGCTAGCGACACCTACAGGCATGAGAGGGCCTGTGTAAGGCTCGGCGTCGCGGGCCCCACAGTAGCGGCGCTACCGCTGTAGTAGCCATAACGGCTGCTAGCGGCGCCACCGGGCCCCCTCAAGCCCCGGGCCCCGTAGCAGCCGCTACTGCTGCTACCGCGGTAGTTACGCCACTGGCAGCATGTTATAGAGCAGGAGGAACTCAGCAGATTGACATAAACATATTTTTTTTATAGGAAAAGAATTGGTATAACTTGAAATTTATTTATTTAAACCTCTGCTGATTCTGGGCTTAGGAGTCCAGTGGGAGGTCCTACTAAGTGATTAACAGCCTTTCCTGTGTGAGTGTAAATACAGAGATAGCCGTCAACCACTGATTAGGACCACCCACCTGACTCCTTTGCCCAGAATGAGCAGAGGTTTAAATGAATAAATTACAACTTATACTGAATCTTTTGCTACAAAACTATATATTAATCCAGTGCCTCCTCCACTATAACATGCTGCCCACAGATTGGGCTGCTTTTTCATCAGGTTCCCTTTAACCCCTGAACGCAATATCATGTACATGTACGTGATAAGTATGGCGCTGGCTCACGGGCTGAGCTCGCTCCATACTAAGCGGGTGATGCATATGTAATACAGCCGACACTTCGAAGCAACAGGCAGAATCAAAGATCAGTTTTATTCCGCCGGTTTAACCCCTTAGATGCCGCTGTCAATCCCCACAGAAGCATCTAAGGCGTTAGAAAGAGGGGGTCAGCCCCCTCCAACAGTCTGTCGCTCGCGGCACGATCACGGGGTGCCAATGGTTGTCATGGCAGCCTGGGGCCTAATCAGGGCTGGCGTCAGCACCTGGCAAACCCGGGCAAGTGCAGGGGCCCACTACCCTTTGGTTGGCCCAATCGGCCTCCGGGTGCTGACGCTGCATGGCTACTCCAGGAGTGGAATCCCCGGCCAGAGTGTTGCTGACGAGATTCTGCTTCTGGAGGGAGCCCCCTTTGCTATGGCAGAGCAGGGAGGTAGGTCTCTACTCCATTTACTAGGCTATAGACTCCCAGGCAGAGTGCTAGAAGTGTCTCTCCTCCGGGACTCCACCACTTGGCAAGCCCCTAACCACTGTCCATATATGGACAGTGATGTCAGGGGCTTCCACAGAGTTCCGGAGCAGAGCCTATACCATTGCTCTGCTCTGGGACTCCGGATCTGGGGTTTCCCCTCACATCACTGTCCATATATAGGCAGTGATGTCAGGAGCAGAGCTGGAGTCCCAGGCACACCGCTAATAGCACTCTGCCCGGGACTTTGTCTCTAGGGAAGCCCTTGACACCTCTGTCCATATATGGACAGTGATGTCAGGAGCAAAGCAGTGTTCCAGGCAGAGTGTTAGTAGCGCTCTCCCCGGGACTTTGGCTCTGGAATTGCCCCTGACATCACTATCCATATATGGACAGTGATGTCAGGGGTTTCCCCAGTGCCGTAGAACCGGAGCAGAGCCTTTACTAGTGCTCTGCCCGGAACTCCGGCTTTGGGGTTGCCCCTTACATCACTGTCCATATATGGACAGTGATGCCAGGAGGAGAGGAGTCCCAGGCAGAGCGCTAGAAGTGGCTCTGCCCAGGACTCTATCTCTGGGGAAGCCCTTGACATCACTGTCCATATATGGACAGTGATGTCAAGAGCAAAGCAGGAGTCCCAGGCAGAGTGCTATTAGCGCTCTGCCCGACACTATGGCTCTGGGGTTGCCCCCAACATCACTGTCCATATATTGAGACTGACGTCAGGGGCTCCTCCTGAAGCGGAATCCCCAGCCAGAGAGTCGGCAATGCTCTGGTTTGGGATTCCACACCTAGAGGCAGCCCCAAAGGCTTAACCTACAAGGTGGAGGATGTGTGTGGCACTACCAGGGTGTTGGGCTGTGTGGCACTACTAGGGAGGCAGGCTGTGTGGCACTACCAGGGAGGCAGGCTGTGTGGCACTACCAGGGAGGGGGACTGTGTGGCACTACCAGGGAGGGTGGCTGTGTAGCACTACCAAGGAGGGGGTGTGACACTACTTGGGAGGAGGGGCTGTGTGGCACTACTTGGGAGGGGGGCTGTGTGGCACTACCAGGGAAGGGGCTGTGTGGCACTACTAGGGAGGAGGGCTGTGTAGCACTACCTGGTAGGGGGCTGTGTGGCACACTACCAGATTGGGGGGCTGTGTGGCACTTCCAAGGACGGGGCTGTCTGGCACTACCATGGAGGGGGGATGTTTGGCACTACCTGGGAAGAGGGGCTGTGTGGCACTCCTTGGGAGGAGAAGCTGTGTGGCACTCCCAGGAAGAGTGCCACACTCAGTCTCCCAGTACATTATATGGTACATTAAATGGTGCCATGAAAACTATAACTCGTCCCACAACAAAAGCCCTCATATGGCTACGTCGACGGAAAAATAAAAAAGTTTTGGCTTTTGGAAGACAGGGGAGGAAAAAACTAAAATGAAGAAACTAAAATTGGCCCGATCATTAAGGGGTTAAGGCTTTATGGAAAGCATAGTCTTTACAGTCAATGTCACATAAACACAAATTATTAAAATGATTCAGATTAAAAATATTTGCTGCTTTTTTCAGTGTTCAGTTGACTGACAGGAATGACCTCAGGTAGATGCCTCTATGATAACATGCAGGACTGGCCACAAGTATATGCCCCTTTGATAACAAGGAAAACTGGCCTCAAGTAGATGCCCCTTTAATAAAGAGCAAGACTGGCCTCAAGTAGATGCCCCTTTGATAAAGAGCAAAACTGGCCTCAAGTAGATGCCCCTTTGATAAAGTGCAAGACTGGCCTTAAGATGCTGCTTTGATAATTAGCTAGACCGGCCCAAAGACACACACAGCTTAGAAATCATACAATACCTTATCACATTCCCTATTTACACAACCACGCCCTTAATTTTCATGAGCCCACCGACAAGTATGACGCTAAATGGGTCGCTCTGCCTCTATTGCAAGTTCCGCATATGCTGACAGCTTTGCCTATAATGCCTTAGATCACTTTTTTTGCGGGAACTACAACCCTGCCTTTATGGATATATGTAGGAGGTCTCAAATACACTAGGAGAATATTTTTGTGCATACAGGATTATTTTCAGCACAGAAAGAGTTATTTGAATTGAGTTAATTAAATGACTATGACAACATGCTGAGAGCGAGAGCATCATTGCCAAAGGCGAAGACTAGACACTCTAGAGAATAAAACTGTCCTCGCTACTGAATAGCACTTGTCTGGTTGTGCCCATGGAAAGAATAGAAGTTGAGCTTAAGTCCACCAATGTACTCATGGACACAATATAGATAATAACAGACAATAAATTAAAAAATACTCTTTGATACTCATAAAAAATGAACATGTCTATTATCCAAATTGCAGGAAGTGGATTGTGTTATTAATCACACAGTATGCAGCAAGAAAACAGTCTGGAATCACTCAAATTGACAATTAAAAGCCACAGCCCTAAAGTTGTTGTGTATGTAAATAGATAATTAGGATAATGATTTTGTTATAACCCTCTAAAGAAACTATTAGCATTTTATGTTCCTAATGTAATGTGTGGGGAATTATGTATATTGAATAGTTTGTCCTGCTGAGAAAGCAATGAAATCCATACAAGCTCTGCTGTCATTGTTTTAACCCAGGATTTCTTAGGCATGCAAGAAAGAAAAAATTCAATATGAGATAAAATATTAGGGAAAAGCAATGCCAGAATTCACACTGGAGGCTTCTGATGGGCCATCAACTTAGCTGACACATGATTAACAGGCTCAAAACAGCTTTGTAAATATGTTGAAATCGATTGAATATATCGTAGAGAGCAAGCTCCCGTAACATTATCTCTCGTAGAGGGTTGCACCATGTTTCATGTTAAGGTATTCTTGTCTTATTATTGATCTACGGCTAGTGTTACAACCAGAAATGTTATACTGAAGAAAAAAAATTGCCAGGGCTATAATAGTATATATATATATATGTAATATATAAGGTAGTAAGCTGCGGAGCTATCCGGTTTGTGCAATAATTGTGGGTGTGGTTATGAAAATAAAGGGCTTGCTAATGCAAATAGGGACATGGTAAGCTATTGCATCATATCTAGGCTGCACTTTCATGCAAACAAAAAAAGTCATGGAAGTTGAATTGCTGGTTGCAAACAGGTTATTCTTAAATAAAACAATATTTTTATAAAAACATATTTTATGTTCCATCTATTCACCCTAGGACTGAGCAAGTACTCTGCTTCAATAAGACTGATCATTAATAGTTACAAAATAATAACCCCTCTCCAGACATTCGGTGTATACATACGGTTCTGAAGGCAAAGTATTCCCGCAAACCGCAGTACAGTTACAGCTCTTAGAAACTGAGCCAGTGCCATCACCAACATGTGTCAGCTGTACTGGCAGTTTAACCACTTAGATGCCGTGGCAAATAGCGACCGCGACACCTAAGAGGTTTGTCGCCCATCGCTGATGGTCGCTATGTCAACCAGAGGCCGAACAATGGCTTCCAGGTCTGACATCTGCGAAAGCCTATTAGGCTGCCTGTCTGTGTAAAACTAAGAGTTATGATACATTGCACTACATAAATAGTGCAATGTATTATAACAGCAATCAGGCAGTTGAACCTTCAAGTTCCAAGGGGAAGCATGGAGCACGCTCACAGGCTAAGTGCGCTCTATACTCAGCGGGCATCAGCTGTGTTTTACAGCTGACAGCCGGGACTAATGGTCAAGAACAGCGATCGTTCTGTTCCTGGCCGTTTAACCCCTCAAATGCTGCGTTAAATCGTTACCGCAGAATCTGAGGCATTGAAAAAAGGGGGGTGGCCCCTTCTGACATCTCATCGGCGCCCCCACAATGCGATGAGGTGTCGATGGTTGTCATGGCAGCCCAGGGGCCTAATGAAGGTTCTTTCTGCCTTAGGCTAGATTCACACGAGCGTTTCCGTTTTACATCTGCAAAAAACTGACAAGTTTTTCATGCGTTGCAGTTCTGTGTGCCATCAGTGTTTGTTCTATGTGTCATCAGTTGTTGATATCAGTGTTGGTGCACATTTATTTATTTTTTATTTTTTTACTCTGCATTTCAAGGAACTGGTGCGTGAATCACGTGCGTCCGTGTGCTGTCCGTGATTTTCACGCACCCATTGACTTCAATAGTTGCGTGATCTGCAAAAAAATGCACAGGAATGGGGCATGTAGTGAGTTTCACACATGCTGCGTGAAAAACCTTCATGTCTGAATGACCCCATTGAATTGCATAAGTCTGTGTGACGGCCGTTGTTTTAACGCCCGTCAGATGGATATATTCAACGTTCGTGTCAATAAGGCCTGACACTGCAATACATTAGTATTGCAGTGTATTGTACCAACGATCTAACAATCGCTGGTTGGAGTCCCCTACGGGGGGGGGGGGGGGCTGATAAAATGTGTAAAAAAAAAGTTTACCAACGGTATTAGTAGTGAAAAAAAAATTTACAAAAAAAAACTTATCCCATTTGTCCTCTAAAGTAATGTAAAAATAAAAGTAAATAAACTATATTGGTATCACTGCTTCCGTAAAAGTCCAAAATATTATAATGTACCATTATTTACCTCAAACTGTGAACACCGTAAAAGACAAAAAATTAAAATGGCAAAATCGCACTTTTTTGGTCAACTTAGTCGTAAAAAAAATGTTAATAAAAAGTGATTTCAAAGTTATATGTACCAAAAAAATCATACCAAAAAAACTACAGCTCGTCCTGCAAAAATAAGCCCTCATCCCGCTCAATCCAACGAAAAATCTAAAAGTTATGGCCCTCAGAATGTGGTGAAAGAAATTATTTTTTTTAACTAAAGATTTTTTTTTTTAAAGTAGCAAAATATAAAAAAAAACTATATAAATTTGGCATCACCGTAATCGTGTTGAGCCACAGAATAAAGTTAAGTTGACATTCTAAAAAAAAATCTATACATAATTGGTATTGCTGTGGTTGTAACGACCTTAACTATCAAACTATAACATTATTTATTCCGCAGTGTGACTGCCGTAAAAAAAAATGATAAATAATAATGCCAGAATTGCTGTTTCTTGGTCACTTCACCTAAAAAAACGTAATAAAAAGTGATAAAAAAGGTGCATGCACCCCAAAAAGGTACCAGTAAAAGCTACAGCCCGTGCCACAAAAAAGCAATCTCGACGGAAAATGAAAAGAGTTATGGCTCTTAGAATATGGCAGCACAATAAATTATTTAAAAAAATTTATTTTATTTAATTGTGCAAAAGCTGTAAAACTTAAAATAAATACTATATAAATTTGGTATCTCCGCCATCGCACTAACCCACAGAATAAAGTTAACAAACGTGTAGAAAGCGGAGAAGCACAGTATAGTGATGCAGGTGCTAAGCATCTGGTGGTCTGACCTTACCCCACTAAGACATGCAGTAAAGTAAAGCAGTACAGCAGCACTCTTTCCAAGTGAGAATCAGTGTTTATTCATCCAAGGTTTAAAGCAACGTTTCACCTCATCCATAGAGGAATTTTCCAGCTTGGAAGGAGTGCTGCTTCACTCTTTTTCATTAATTAATAAAGTTAAATGTATTTGTACTGCACGGTAAACGCCGTAAAAAAAATCAACTAAAAAACTATATGCGGAGTGTGGACCAAAAGGGGGATAAGGAAGGACATTTATCAGTGCGACACTGACCTGTGCAGAAAGGATTGCTTCACAGCGTAACACACAAATATGGATTATTTTACTGTTTTTTTTTAACCCAATTATTATACCACCTGACTATGTCCCTGATGTACTCTGCCCGGCTTACATATGCTCCCCCATTACAAAACGGAAGCACCAGCAATACTCAAACAATACTACTACCAAGCAAATCCACGCTCCAAAAGCCAAATTGTACTCCCTCCACTCTGAACCCTACAGCGTGCCCAAACAGCAGTTTACTTCCACATATATGGCATCGCCATACCCGGGAGAACCCTTTTAACAATTTTTGGGGTGTGTGTCTCCAGTGGCACAAGCTGGGCATGACATATTTGCCACTGAAATAGCATATCTAGGGAAAAATTAAAATTTTTACTTTGCACCATCCGCAGCGCAATCATTTATGGAAAAGACCTGTGGGGTGAAGATGCTCACTACACATCTTCATAAATGCCTTGAGGGGTTCAGTTTCCAAAATGGGGTCACTTCTCAGCGGTTTCTTTTATTATTTCACATCAGAGCTCTGCAATTGTGAACCAATACTGTGTAAGTTGCCAAATTAGGGCTCAATTTCACATGGTACTCTTTCACTCCTGAGCCCTGTCAAATGTCCAGGCAAAAGATTAGGGCCACATGTAGGGTGTTTCTAAAACCGGGAAACAGACCATAATAATTAGAGAGCTGGCTTGTTATGCTGGCACAAGCTGGGCACCACATATTGGCATATCTATGCAAAAAATCCCATTTTCACTCTGCAACATCGAGTGCACACTAAATTATGTAAAACACCTGCGGAGTTAACATGCCCACTACACCCCTAGGTGAATATGTTGAGGCGTGTCGTTTCCAAAATGTGGTCACTTCTGGGGGGGTTTCCACTGCTTTGGTCCCACAGGGGATTTGCAAATCGGACATAGCGCCCATAAACCAGTAAAATCTGCACTCCAAAAGCCAAATGGCGCTCCTTCCCTTCTGAGCCCTACTGTGTGCCCAAACAGCAGTTTATTACAACATATGGGATATTGTTGTATTCGGGAGAAATTGCTTTACAAATGTTGGGGTTCTATTTTCCTTTACTTGTTGAGAAAATTAAAAATATTTAGCTAAAGCTACGTCTTGTTGAAGAAAAGGGATTGTTTTTATTTTCACTGCCCAATTCTAATAAATTCTATGAAACACCTGTGGGGTTAAAATGCTCCCTACACCCCTAGATGAATTCCTCAATGGGTGAAATGGAGTCACTTTTTGAGCGTTTTCACTGTTTTGGTCCCTCAGGGGCTTTGCAAATTCGACATGGCCTCCGCAAACCATTCCTGCTAAATGTGGTCTCCAAAAGCCAAATAGCACTCTTTCCCTTCTGAGCCCTGCCGTGTGTCTAAACAGCCGTTTATGACCACATGTGGGTTATTGTTTTACTCGGGAGAAATTGCTTTACAAATTTAGCTTTTTTTCCTTTAGTCCTTGTGGAAATGAAAAAAAAATTAGCTAAACCTACATTTTCTTTGAAAAAATTTAGATTTAAATTTTTACGGCCTAATTCCAATAATTTCTGCAAAACACCTGTGCAGTTAAAATGCTCACTTTACTTCTAGATAATTTCCTTGAGGGGTGTAGTTTCCAAAATAGGGTCACTTGTGGGGGGTTTCCACTGTTTTGTCCCCTCAGGGGCTTTGCAAATGCGACATGGCCTCCGCAAACCATTCCTGCTAAATTTGAGCATCAAAAACCAAATAGCGCTATTTCCCTTCTAAGCCCTGCCGTGTGTCCAAACAGCCGTTTATGACCACATGTGGGGTACTGTTTTACTCGGGAGAAATTGCTTTACAAATGTGGTGGTGCTTTTTTTCCTTTAGTCCTTGGGAAAATGAAAACAAATTTGCTAAACCTACATTTTCTTTTAAAAAAATTTAGATTTTAATTTTTATGGCCTAATTCCAATAATTTCTGCAATCAACCTGTGGGGTCAAAATGCTCACTATACCCCTAGATAATTTCCTCGAGGTTTGTACTTTCCCAAATGGGGTCACTTTTGGGGTATTTCCTCTGTTTTGGCAACGCAAGAGCCCTTCACAGCTGACATGGTGCCTAAAATATATTCTAATAAAAAGAAGGCCCCAAAATCCACTAGGTGCTCCTTTGATTCTGAGGCCGGTGCTTCTGTCCATTAGCACACTAGGGCCACATGTGGGATATTTCCTAAATCTGCAGAACCTCTGCAATAAATATTGAATTGCATTTCTCTGGTAAAACTTTCTGTGTTACAAAAACAATGGATTAAAAATAAATTTCGGCAACAAAAAAAATGAAATTCCACCTCTACTTTGCTTTAATTCCTGTGAAACGTCTATAGGGTTAAGAAACTTTCTAAATGCTGTTTTGAATACTTTGAGGGTGAAGTTTTTAAAATGGGGTGACTTATTGGGGGTTTCTAATATATAAGGCCCTCAAAGCCACTTCACAACTGAACTGGCCCCTGTAAAAAATAGTCTTTTGAATTTTTTTTGAAAATGTGAGAAATTGCTGCTAAAGTTCTAAGCCTTGTAACGTCCTAGAAAAATAAAAGGATGTACAAAAAAAACTATGAAACATAAAGTAGACATATGGGGGATGTTAATTAGCAACAATTTTGTGTGGTATAACTGCCTGCCTGTACAAGCAGAGGTAATATTTAGATAAAAATAGTAAGGATGCACTCCAATTCGTTGGTGCTATTCAGGTTCGGGTTGTACCCCGCTCACAGATATGTAGAATAAACCCAAAAGCACTCCAAAGATACTCGACTGTATTAATTTCCAAGGAAGAATTATTTATTTTCATTCATTCCAAAATGGTATTTGTACAAAACAAAATTTATTTAATGCAAGCGATAGGCGTTTATAACGTTTCGGCCCATCCAAGGCCTTTCTCACACTCGCTGCACGTAATATCGGAGATACTAAAAGTAGAGTGAAAAAACACGGTGCCACATGTGTGTATCAATTATGAATTTGATGGGCAAAAGATCGTAACTGCTCACCTGTAAAGTTAAAAGTAATCCGCGAGTTCAAAGCTGCTGCCGATCCCAACGCAAAACTCCAAAGAGATGCCAAAATTGATTGATAAAGAATAAAAAACGGGATACTGAGGCGCTGCTTGATAAAGAGTTAATACATTTAATTGAGGTAGTATAAATAGACAATTGCTACGCGTTTCAACGCGTTTCAACGCCGGACTGGCGTCTGCCTTGACAACTTGGAGCGTCTGGCAGACGCCGATACACCAGCATACCTCTCCGATATTACGTGCAGCGAGTGTGAGAAAGGCCTTGGATGGGCCGAAACTTTATAAACGCCTATCGCTTGCATTAAATAAATTTTGTTTTGTACAAATACTATTTTGGAATGAATGAAAATAAATAATTCTTCCTTGGAAATTAATACAGTCGAGTATCTTTGGAGTGCTTTTGGGTTTATTCTACATATCTGTACAAGCAGATACATTTAAATTTAGAAAAATTTTAATTTTTTGCTAAATTTTGGTGTTTTCACAATTAAATACTAAATGTATCAAGCAAATTTTGCCAGTAACATAAAGTCCAATGTGTCACGAGAAAATTATCTCATAATCGCTTGGATAGGTAAAAGCATTCCGAAGTTATTACCACATAAATTGAAACATGTCAGATTTGAAAAATTAGGTTCTTTCAGGAAGGTCAAAAGTGGCGAAAGAGGGAAGGTATTAATGAAAGATTGCTTCATAGCATACCACACATCTATGGATTATTTTTATGATTTATTTACCCCATTATTATTCCTTTTTATTATGTCCTGATGTATCCCGCCCAGCTTACATATGCCCCCACATTATAAATGGAAATACCAGTAAAACCCCAAACAAAACCTACTTCCAACCAAAATCAGAACTCCAAAAGCCAAATGGCTCTCCCTCCCTACTAATCCCCCCTCCCCCTCCCCCCCACTGAGTGTGTCCAAACAGCAGATTACATCCACATATACTGTATGGCATTGCGATCGCCGGGAGAACCTGTTTAACTATTTATGGGTTTTGTGTCTTAAGTGGCACAAGCTGAGAACAACATATTGGGCACTGAATTGGCATATCAGAGGAAAAATTTTCACTTTGCACCGTGAACTGCGCATCAATTTCTGGAAAATGCCTGTAGGGTCAAAATGCTCACTACCTGCCTTGATAAATGCCTTAGGGGTGCAGTTTCCAAGATGGGGTCACTTCTCGGGGGCTTCCACTGTACTGGCACCTCAGGGCAATGCGACATGGCACCCGAACACCAATCCAGCTACATCTGTGCTCCATAAAGTAAAATAGCGCACCCTTTTAAAACCTGCCAAGTGCCCAAACAGCATGTTTATGGCAACATGTGGGGTATTGTTGTACTCGGGAGAAATAGTGTAACAAACTGTATGGTTATAATGCTGTCTGCACCCCTAAATGAATGCCTTTAGGGGGTATAGTTTCCAAAATTAAGTCACTTCTGAGGGTTTCACTGTACTGGTACCTCAGGTGCTCTGCAAATGCGATATCGTGGCCGAAAACCAATAAGGCAAAAACTGCACTCAAAAAGCCAAGAGACGCTCCTTCCCTTCTTAACGCTGCCATCTTCTCAAACAGCAGTTTATGACCAAATATAGGGTATTGCCGTACTCGATGAATTTGCATAACAAATTGTGGAGTGTTTTTTCTCCTTTTTGCCCCTTATGAAAATGAAAAATTTGGAGCTAAAACTACATAACATTGGAAAAAAAAATATTTTTGTTTTCACGGCCAAATTCTAATAAAATCTATGAAACACATATGGAGTCAAAATGCTCGCTACACCCCTAGTTGAATATCTTGAGGGGTGTAGTTTCCCAAATGGAGTCAAATCTCAGGAGTTTTCACTATACTGGTACCTCAGAGGTTCTGCAAATGTGACATGGCACCCAGAAACTAATTCAGTTTTTGCATCTTATTTGCAATACACAGTAATATATGATACAACTTACCTGTTAATGTCAATAAATGTTCAGAAGAAAACTAATGTGAGTCAAAATTGTGCTGGTGGCCCTATCCCTAAAAAAAGAGAGGCCGAGCAGAAGACAAGCTTTTGGTGCAGTTGACTTCTATTTTAAACTTGAAAGAATTTAGCATTAGAAATGGTGGAGAACCCCTCCAGGCCCCAAAATGGTGGTGGCCCCAGGACAATGAACCTGATTGCCCACACTATAATCCAACTATGACTCTTACTTAATGGTACACCCACTGGTATCCGTTGACAGAGACCACCCTTTTCTATTTTTTACAGTCAAAACAGCCAGTAAGTTAAAGTTATACATTTTTTTCAATGTAAAAAAAAAATGTAAGATTTAAAATAGATAGAAGAATCCAATAACAGAGAATAGATTTTCCAAAAAATAGCCCAAAAAATCTAATTTGCATTAGAGCACTGAAGTTAGACATTTGGTAAGTGGAATACGGTTTATGGTCTAATGAGTCTAATTTTTAGATTTTAAGAAACAACAGAAGGCAGTATGTACTCTGCTGGAAGAGTAAAGACTCTGCAAAAGATAACTACAACAATCAATAAAGCATGGTGGAGGATCAGTCCAAGTATTTAGAACAAAATCTGGAGTTAGTAATTTGCTTTTGATTGAACGTGCCTTGAATGCTGATAAATCCAAACAAATTTTAATACATCATGCAGTAGCCTCTAGAAAATTTTTGATTGGGAAAATATAAATTCTACTGAGATATAATGACTGAGCACACTGGTTTGGTGACCAAAACATACTAATCCTACAAAGAAGTTAGTAATATACATCACATTTATACCCTGAATGGATTAACGTTGAGTCTACAATGGAAAATAATTCAGGTGAAATTAGTAATATATAATATAAATTAAATTATAGCATGCAATACCAATCTGCTGCATCTAAAGCTAACAAAATATTATATTGTATTAAGAAGGTCATGGCTTCTAGAGTGAAGTCCAGTTTTGGGCACCAGTTACTAAAAAGGTTGTCAAGAGTCTTAAAGAGGACCTGTCACCTCTCCTGACACGTCTGTTCTATTAAGTATTTGTATTCCCCATGAAACAACAATTACAGAGCATCTTTTCTCAGAACTCAACATTGTGTAATTCCTCTGTTATTCCTCCTAGAAATGTATGAATAAATTGAAACTGGGTGTTACTAGTGGGGGGGGGTGTGTCCTTACACAGACTGATAATGTCCAATCAGTACTAACAGAGTGAAACTGTGTAGAAACGTACCCCTTTGACAAGGGAAGTTGTAACACCCACTTGTCAATTTATTAATTAATTTCTAGGAGGAATAACAGAGTAATAGCACAATGTAGAGTTCTAAGAAAATATGTTTTTCAAAAAAAATTTAGTTTTTTTTTTTTATTCGGAATACGAGTTTTTACTAAAATTGACAAGTCAGGCGAGGTGACAAGTCCTCTTTAGGAAAAGTGAAATAAGGGCAATTCTATTCATTAGGGGACTGGAAGATCCCAGTAATTATATAAGAAAAAGTTGTCAAAGACTTACCCTAGAGTAAGGAAGGCTTGGGGGTATGATACATTTATATAAATATCCCTTATAAAAGTTTGATAAACTATTAGCAGACCTTTACCGAACACAAGGTCACTGCTTGTATCTGAAGATTAGCTTAACTCAAAATATAAAACCATTACCTTATTATCCAAACCGTAAAGCCATAAAAAATACCTAACAGGAAATAGTGATGGCAGAACATTTTCACAGATTTAAGAAAGGTTAAACATTTTCTTTGAGAAACCCAACATACAGTACAGGGATACTGGTATTGAAGGGGTTGTCCACTACTGGACAACAGATGACCTATCCACAGGATAGGTCATCAACATATGATCGGTGTTTGTCCGACACCCGGACCCCGCACTGATCAACTGCTCCGTCTGCCTTCGGGCACCGGAGGTCTATGCTGGATGCAGATGGCCCCGGTCACAGTCAAGTTAGTAGGAGCAGAGCTGCAGTTCTGCAGCACGGCCACTATGCAATGTACAGAGCCAACTGCTTCCGGCTCCGTACATTGCATACTGTCCAATAACATATCGGTGCCCACAGGCAGCCAGAGTAGCTGATCGTGCGGGGTCCCGGTGATCATATACTGATGACCTATCCGGTAGATAGGTCATCAGTTGCCCTGTAGTGGAAAACCCCTTTAACAATGTGCAGTAGATTATTGATCTGGGAATCTTTCCGATTACCAGAAGGGGGTCAGAAAGGACATAGATATTAGTTTGAACATTATAGATAGATATATCTTGTTTTTATTCCACTTAGTATGAAAAGAATGGTAAAATACTAGAACATTTTTGTTTATGTAGTTAATATAGTTAATTGTTGTTTATGAAGTTAATATAATTAGCGCCATCCACATATACAACCAATTTAATACAATATTGCGACATTCTAGCAAAATCCTTGACAGGCTGTAAATCCACATCACAACCATTGGATGGTCAAACATAGACACATATAGCATAAGCATCTCGTGACAGAGTATTGTGAAATAATGTTTTTTTCATTTTCAAAGTTGAACATCTCGCGCCACACATCTCAGGATATGTTAAGATAAGAGGAAAGGTAAGGAAGGACACATCTGTACATTTGATTCATAGAACAGTTTTGTGCATACATGATGTAAATATGGATGGTACTGATTACTTTGTCACTGTTGTAATATTAGCAGATATCAGAGGTGCAACCTAATCTGTAACAGGGTCCTCCACCTTTCATGTGCCACTTAATATACTTATGTCTTATAATGTGGCAGAGTGTCCACTAATGTGGCCTTTGGACCCACTGAGGCACCAAGTGTGACTACTACCTCTGCACCCCTTATAACTACGCCGCTGGCAGACATGCTAAAAGCTGTATACACACCAACCAGCAGATGTGCATTTGTCATATACAGTATATGGCTGAAAAACGATTACCCTATTTAGAATTGATCAAACCAGCTCTCAGCAATATCTATAGACAGGGTCAGACTGACCCACCAGGGGATCAGAGGATACTCCAGTGGATACTCCAGAGGATACTCCTGGGTCTGAAATTATAGTGTGACTCATCAATAGTATAGGGCGCGTGTCCATTTTTTCGAGGCTATTGCACAAATTTGCTAATTTTCCTTGTTACTAACATGTCCTTGGAGAGTGGTAACTTCTAAGCTTACCATACAATTCAAAGAAAACATAGTTTGATATAGCTGCATAGTGGGCCCTCAGAATAATTTTCTTTGAAGGGCCCAAGATACTTCAGTAAATAATGTCCATAGATAATGTCCTAACATTTTTTTACCTAAATGTGCAATTCTGTCTACAATGCTTTGTACTGTTCATAAGGCCTTATTCACACGAACATGTCCGTTTTTCATGCGAAAAAAAAGCAGCATTTCTCTTGCATTGCAGTTCCATATGACATCAGTGTACGGGGGCGCGTCTGCATTTGTCATCCATATGTCACGTTTTTGTTACGTCCGCAAAAAAAGGAGGTGGGTTTTCTTTTCCTCACCATCTCTTTAGCAACTGTTGCGTGAATCACGGAGAGCACACGGATGACGTCCGTGTGCTGTCCGTTTTTTTCACGCACCCATTGACTTCAATGGGCTGCGTAGTGCGCAATAACGCCCCAAAATAGGACATGCAGTGAGTGTAACGCTACGGACACACGATGCGTGAAAAACAACGCATGTCTGAATAGCCCCATTGACTCTAATTATTCCCATAAATATATTTTCTGTGGAAACTAATTTTCAAAGTTGCATTTCAAAGCCGTTCCATAAAAAATGTTTATAAACTGTCTGGGGGAGCATGCATTATTTATTAAGTAGAACTGATTATTGTCTGTGCATCTGTGCTGCTCAGTGTTAACCAGAGAGTCTGACAGGTGCAGGTGCACCTAATTCACAGAAAGAAAATTGCATACTAGAAATAGAATTACAGTTATATATTTTGTCAAGAAACCAACTGGAATAAATAATTAAAACCACAAAATATGCACATAAAGAACTATGTGCATTAACTTTTAAAAAGGGTTTTCTCATCTTTAAATATTGTGTGTAAATAGTTTAAATGCAGTAAGATTAGTCACTTACTAATGTACTGTCTGTAGCAGAAATGCCCTCTGTAAGCCAGTCTCACATGCAGTCACATGATCATGCCCCTAGTGTTTATCTCCTGCTTGTGTGACATTCATATACAGAACACGTGGTTGTCTCCCCTCTCCACCTGCCTGAAGTACTGGAGGTCATAAATGACATGCCTCTTATCTCTACTTCTCCCTGCACTCCCTCCCAGTCTCTGGAAGGATAATGTTTCACATGCTGGGTAGCCGATAGTGAGCAACAGAATAGTAAGTAGAACAGCCGGAGTAATTACAGCACCATGTTAAACCTGGTAATAGAGGGGCACGCAGGCAGCTGTAAATAGAAATAATGTATGTCAGAGGAGAGAGGAATGATGGGAACTGTAGTTCTTTATATGGTAATCCCTCCCACAGCAATTCTAGCAAAATGAAAATAACAGAGCTGCACTGATCTGGACAACATAATGAAAATGAAAAATAACTACTTCTGAACTATGGTGGCTCCATCTGCTGAGCATTCAGACACATATAGAGAGTTTCTTTTGTTTTCATAAGCTCGGAAAACTCCTTTAAAGAGCTATTTTAAGAAACCCTCCACTAATTGCAGTTATAGATGCAGCATTGCTCAGGGATGGTTATCACATTTTATTTAAAAATATATTGGCCAGTTTATTCTCCGCTGTGATCCTGTACTGTCCCATATTTCAAGTTAAACAGCAAAAAATACCTATAAAAGTCTTGTATATGTGTCCCAAAACACATTAATGTTCTTATTTTCCTCCTTTTAATCCCCAAGTGCTACAGCATGTGAAAAGTATGTTTGCAAACAGATGGCGCTTTGAATGCTTTATTCATGGCTTTGTCAAATGATGACATCTTTTATGCAGGCCTAAAAATCATGGTTGTCGGCAGCACAACTCCCCGAGTAAAAAGGGGATGTGTTGACGACAATATGTAAACTGCATGAGGACTAAATGATCGTATTAACAATCGTTTGTCTCTACACAGTTGATACCGGCCCATGTAAAGAGGATTCAAACAAAGGATGAGAGCTGCTAATAACATGTCGATCGAAGCTTGTTTAATTTATAACCTGTCAGTGTAAATCATCCTTAAGACCCACTTATTCATTCTTCCAGCCAATGATGGAGGGGTTCACGAGACAGACAATTGTTTACTCTGTAAGGCTTTGTTTACATCTGCGTGACCTCCGTCACAGATCTGGTCAAAAATGCAGTTTCTGGTAAAACAATAAAAACTATGACTGAAACCCGACCCAACCAATTAAAGTCAATGGATTCTGTTGGGCGCTGTTGGTGCCCGTCATGCGACAGAATCTAGCACTTCCGGTCTTTCTTTGTTCTGCTCCTATGAGCAGAACAACACAAAAACCGAAATACAAATGTGAATCCAGCCTAAGCCTAAGGGTATGTTCACACGCAGTGACCAAAAACATCTGAAAATACGGATTTTCAGAAGTTTTTGTAGCAACTCGCGTTTTTTTGCGGCGTATTTTACGGACGTTATTGGATCTGTTTTTCAATGGAGTCAATGAAAAACGGCTCCAAAAACGTCCCATGAAGTGACAAGCACTTCTTTTTCGAGGGCGTCTTTTTACGCGCCGTATTTTGACAGCGACGCGTAAAATGACACCTCGTGGCAACAGAACACCGTAAAACCCATTGAAAGAAATGGGAAGATGTTTGTAGGCGTAATGGAGCCATTTTTTCAGGCGTAATTCGAGGCGTAAAACAGTGCGTGTGAACATACCCTAATTGTTTGTGGAGAAACGTGTAGGTAACATTCCATATTAGATGCAGACAATGTCAGGGTGCACCATTGGGCATCCCACTGGGCTGATGAAGTGTCGGGCGGGTTGGCGATTGCGTACCCTACACAGTCCTGCTGACTGAAAAAAAGGAAGGATTTTTCAGTAGGTTTTTTTTCCTAATTCATGTTTATACCTAGCATATCTTAAATGCTATGTACACCATTGAAAAAGTTTATATATATAAACAAGTGTGACTGGTGCAACTTTGTAGTTACATTTTATTTAAAAATATTTTTACTTTTGATATACAGCTACTTTGTATCCTGTATACAGAGCAGCTGTTTCTTGCACTGAGAGCTGAGACCTGAATCTGTCAGGTCAGTGGTTCAGTGGATGCGGGTCCTGCTTGTCTCTGACACGGAGGATCTACCTGTTTTCGATCACATCTACGGTAAGTTATGAACTTATCGATCCTGTGTGACAGAGACACGTAGGACGCACTTTCACTGAACCCATCAGTGCCGCTGACCTGACGGATACAGATTTCAGAGCACGATATAGCTGCTTTGTATAGAAGATACAAGGCAGCTGTATATAAAAAAGTAAAAATCATTTTTAATAAAATGTAATTACAAAGTTGCACCAATCACACAGGGCCAGAAGACATGTTTCTATCATACATTTATGGTATATCCATGCACAACCTGTGCATACGTATGCTAGACATGTCTAAGATGAGAAACCCCTTTAATATGAAATAATTAATTTAAAAAAAATAGTATTACATTTATTACAAAATAATAAAATTGCTAGTTATGCAATGTGAACTAATATAACTAGTATGAAATGTAATGATATATATATAAATATATATATATATATATATATATATATATATATATATATATATATTAAAGTGCAAAAACCTATACACACATCTGTGTAAAGACAAACAACATAATGTATATGTATATATATATATATATATATATATATATATATATATATATATATATATATATAATGTATAATTTATATTTGCATTTCTAAAGGACATTGTTTGAGTGCATTACAACATGAGCTGTCTTAGTTAATATATGTCCAACATATCAGGTTTCATTTATTGTAAGATTTTGGGTCTTCTAGTGTAGGATAACCTTCTCAAATGATAGAAGTGTATTTATACCTATAGATAAAATGCTGATTGTGTTTTTCCAGTTTTCATTATGCTACTTAACTGCTGACCTACTGTAAAGCAAACCAAAAGGATGACTAAAAAAGTGCTGGCATCTGTCATATATACATATACTGTACAATCAGCAACATATAACTGTACAAACACTAAAAATTCAATGATCTAACGCACAGAAAATCACAGATTTGTAAGAAGTCAGAGTCACATTGTGTTACGATAAAGTAAACGAAAATGCAAACAAATGAACACACAAATAAATGTTGTTACTTATTCTCAGATATATATAAGTCTTCAAAGTGAATCTTTGGGCACATTTTTATAATTGGTAAATTGGACCTACCAGGATAATTGAACCTACCAGGGTTATAATCTTTTTATTTTATTGGTCGCCCAAATGAAAGTTTTTAAGATGCTTTGCTCATTAATTTATAGTTCGATGGCACCACAGTCAATAACAACTGCTGCGGTCCGTTACAGGGTATACAGCAGTAGTTGTCAAAACCACACCTCTCTTTCGAACATCAGTCAGTTTCTGCCGCTATTGGCTGACGCTCAACAGTCTGAAATAAAGTTTCACCCCTTGCACGGTGTGCTCACATGATATTTAGATCTTTCTGCTCCAATTCAGCTGCTTTTTTCCGCCTTTCAATCGAAATACAGAAGAAGGTAACGTAAAAGAAGTAAGAGGGTTCTCAGCATTAGTAGTGTCAAGTGCATAGAGCATGTAAGGGTCATTGATGGGTTTCGCTTGACACCATGGCTGTGCTACCTATCAGTAGCTTTCAGCTGCTTAAAACATGACATTAATGGTGTATAGCTTCAGCCAATAGCTGATATGATGCTATAAAAGGAGGTTTGGTTTTGAAAACCACTGCAGAATTCCCCCAAAATGTGGTTA
Organism: Rhinoderma darwinii; assembly: GCF_050947455.1. Classification (NCBI taxonomy): domain Eukaryota; kingdom Metazoa; phylum Chordata; class Amphibia; order Anura; family Rhinodermatidae; genus Rhinoderma; species Rhinoderma darwinii. The sequence goes on from NC_134687.1 coordinate 67,861,464, forward strand.
TTATGTCCTGTGGGTCTTGGACCTATAGTGAACAGAGAACCTTAGTAACTGGATTTGGGGGACCAAAGGAAAAATTACCCTAGTGGGTTCATTGTACGTATTGGAAAAAGTATCTTGGATTTTCATGTTAAATACACGTTACAAATGCCTTTTATGAATCCTTACTAGATATACTACTATGAAAATAGTTGTTTAGTCTATGCAACCTCCACAACTATTCTGTAGGTGCTCCTATACTCCAAGGAGAAAGAACTGATGACATGAGTGTAACATGAGCATAACATGCCGTTGATGGTGGTTGCTCCTATTGAATTGTACATAACACCTCAGTGAACCCAATAAGTAATTATTTTACATGGCAATTGTTCTAAGTAAGCGTGGAGAGCACTTTATTTATTGTTGTTGTTATTATTATTATTATTATTATTATTATTAATAAGCTAATATTCTTGTTATATGACACATCTATACCTTACCCATCAAATTTTTTTACATTTATAATTGGCAATTAAATAAAATTACACATACATTATCACACAAAATAACACTATAATGTCACCAGTAAGATTCCAGAGGAGTTGTAAGAGCATGATTTGGCTAAATCATAGTAAATGAAACTTTGTAAACGCAAATATCTCATCCATTACTCAAAGCCAAAAAACTTCATTTCCTGAGGAAAAACTTGGATACAACTGCAGCATGCAACAGCTTGAGGCAAAACTGTAAATGTCAACTTATTATGTTTTCTGTGATCTTATGTGCGTCGATTGTGTGAAAGACATTCACCTTAAGATATTAACTACAGCTCTGGGATTAAAATCAGACCAATTAGGTTATATGTAATACTCCATGCACTGGAATTTTTTTTTTTTTTTTAAAGAATCAAAACTTTTGGGTAAATAAGGCTAAATAAAATTGCTAAACTATACAATTTAGAAACAAAACATCTCCTGATTACCGTTATTACACAAGAAAAACATTCTTTATTGGGACACGATAGAGTTTAAACAGTGTCTGAGCACACTGTGTAATTTGTTAGGGAAAATTGTTGGTAGTACTGTGTGAGTAAACCTATTTGTTACAAGCAGTAACAAAGAGTTACCAATTGTTATCCCAGTTTAGATAGTTATGGTATGCACCTCTCCATACAGTCTTTACCTGGATGTGGCCACCACTGCCCACCTCATCTCATCGAACTTTTGTCAGGAGAGTCCCACTTTTCATATAGGCGCTGGTCCCAAACTATCAGACATTTATGGCCTATCCTGTAGGTTTTATTGAATAAAGTGAACTGTCCCCCATGGCTTATGAATTGACTGAGAACTCCAGTGTAATCCATTGAAAAAACTTGTTCAATGTTTCCTTAGTTTTAGAGACCCTTTATTAACACTTAAGCCAACCACATAAAACAGGTCTTACATTATTTTTTTTGCAATATAATATATTCAGAGAAGAAATTGGGAAATGCTGCTCAATGAAACATCAAATCAAAGGTGAGATTTCTGAAAAACATTACACGCTCTGCTCATCCTCATTTTCTATATATTCGGTTATACTCCCCTCCTACCATTCTACAACCTCGCTATTAATATGGTGCCTTATTCACCAGTGACACACAGAATTATAGCATCTAAAGTGCAGAGTGTTATCATTTCAGTGATCGAATAAAAGATAGTCCTGTTACTTTGAATTGGTTTGCTAAACCTTTAAATCAAGACATGGTTCAACACTAGAAATCTGTGTGAAACATGTTTGAGTTAATCTAAGAGAGTCAATTGATTCATACCTACAACTGACGACACCCCACTAGAAATAAAAGTCTATGCTGTCGCTTGTTGACGGATACTAAGGCCATCTCGGACGTGAAAAACTGAAGTTTTTTACGTCCGAGGTGCATTCGTGCTCTGCACTGTGGGACGCGATGTCTCGCATCACCCATAGATGAGAGTCTATGGAGGGATGCGTGACGCATGAAAAAATAGGACATGTCCTATTTTCTCACGGACCCTTCACACGGTCCGTTGAAACAACGGCTGTGTGAACGGCCACATTGAATTACAAAGGTCCATGGGACGGCCGTTTACCATGCTCGTGTAAATAAGGCCTAAGAGTAACTGTACAAAATTGAAAATTCCCTGGAATTTTCTGCTGTTTTTTTAAATTACTCACACTGCTCCCATGGCTTTTTACCACAAAGTTAAAGATACTATTAAACACTTTTTTTACCTTCATGTTTTATTTATACCTTTTTCTACTTGTAAACAATCCCTGTGATATCTTAAAAAATTATTTTTTTTTTAAATCATGAAATTCTAAAATCTTATATAATGCAAATTAATGATGATTAAATAATATAACAGGGTTACCTGCAGTTCTATAGCATACCACACATAACACCATGATATCTTGATGAGTTTTACCAAATGATGAATCCAGTCTGCTACATTGACATATATAGCTCGGTTACATCTCTTCATTTGTATGTGTCTTTTTTTTCAAATCCAAAGTCTATTAGACAATTTGAAGGGGCTTTATGACATTAGAGAGAAGGTCTCCTTTTTCCCCCAAGAAACAGCACCACTATTGTCTTTAGACTGTCCCTGGTATCGCTTCTCAGCTCTATTTAAGTAAATGAGGCTGGACTGCAATACCAAACACAGCCTATGGGCAAGGGTGGCAGTGTTTCTGGGAAAAAAAAGCAGACACAATGTAAGAGGATTATTTTCTTAACCTAACACTTACACAATTAGCTACCTATCCATTCTTACACATATCACTTGTCTTAAATTCAAACATTTTATTTCCAAAGAATTGCATTTTTCTCTCCCTCCGCTTATGACATTTGTCAGCAACTGCTACTTTAGGCTGCAGAACCAAATTTGATATTTTCTACAATTCCAGTCTCTTGCATTAACTGTTAACACAGCAATATCACAGAATGGCCTAGTACCCACCAATATGATTGTTTCACTCAAAGCCTCTACAGCAGCTAAGAATCCCATTAAACTGCTTGACGACGGCTCTTGACTCTTGACAGAAAAATACTCTGAAGTATTTTCCTGTTTGTCTTGTAGATGACTTACCATTAAACCTCATTACTCAGGACTACTGTGCTTTTATTATACACTTAGGATACATTTGAAAGGTTTGGGGTTAGCAACAAACAGAGGATGTTTAGAAGAGATACTAGCATGACATATATAACATTCACCTTAATGATTGTAGAATTGACTAACATAAAATATGTAAAATTGTCCATTTCGATATCAATTTAATATATAGTATTTTCTTATGTACTAAAAAAAGATCAGTATTTGCCTCATGGTTTCTGTCTCTAGCACACATTTAATCTGCTTTTACCCATCGTATGCTTACTCCAGATGGAGAGTGTTGATTTTATAGCTAATGAGAAAGAGAGGAATTGCAGACATGGTTTAATCCTTTGTGCCAAAACAAATGTGGGCAATAAATCAAAGCCAAACCACAGCATTCACTGTAATGAAAACAAAACAAGAATCATTTGATAATGCTCAGCAGCTTTTTTTATATGAGATATTCAATCAAACTTCCTTTCAGGACAGAGTTCCATCTTGGTCCCTTTCAGATGTTGTTTTGCTTAAAGGGGACCAATATAAAGACATTGTAGAGCTGAGTTTGCCAAGTGGCACAACTTTTGTGATATGAATACATGTTATCTGAGATTCTCCACAGAATTGCAGGTGTCTCAACTTAGCGAGTGATCATGATGCTCAGAGGAAACACTAGCTCTGCTTCATCTGTACATTTCAAGTCTCGTGCCATTTATCATTGATTTAGTGTTGTGAACCTATTTTATTAACACTATGACTGTTGCCTTTCCATATGTATTTGCTAGCATGTTTATTTATTTAGATTTCTACCTTTGTGTTCAAGGCATCTTGTTGAAAAATTGTAAAGAAACAGTTTGTGCAGTTTTGAATTACATGATTTATATATAAAACCAACGTAAATGTATAAGAAGTAAAGTGACTTACTGTAAAAGATGTACTCGGTATAACTGCTCCAGATTTTGTCATCCCTATACTGGTTTACGAAGGCTGCTGTTCCAGTTGAATTGCAGGCTACCATGTGAAACCCAGCTTCAGAAAGCCTGTCAAAAGCTTGCTCCAAGTAAGTGAATTTTAGGTAGAACCTAAAAGTGTACTTTTCTGGAGGACGATCAGGATCTCTACTCTCATTCAAAGTTTCTCCAAAAACTTCTTTAGCCAGAGCTATTCTACCACATACCATAATCCTGGCCACTCTTCTGAACTTAGCATCAGCCTGGTTATCCCTCACCATGGTGTAGGAACCTCTGTAGCCTATAGTGATAAAACCAGATTTTTTGTCTAGGGCTGCAGTTCTGATCAGGTCACTGCTTTGTGAGTTCTCTTCTAGATCACTCTGACAACCTTCATCATTCAAAGAGCTCTGTTTGGTTACTTTAGGCGTCAGTAGCTTCACCAGGTCGCCGAGCTGGAAATATTCAGCCTCTCTTAAAAGTCTTTCCTTTTCTGGGAAGTGATCTGGGAGAGAGAGCTGCTTGTCTCTTAGAAAGTCCAGTACATACCTGAAGAGGAAGCCATCCCTGTCTATAAAGAATCGAGACCTGTTATCTCTGGGAAGCTCCTTGACATTGTTCCTAGAGAACATACTGTACAGAGTGCTTTCCGGAACGCTGGTAAGTGTAGAGTACTTTGTAACATAAACTTGGCCGCCCACGTTCAGCTCTACCACGTCCGGAAAGGGATAAGACATTTCGCTGATAGGGAGGATTGTATCTTTCAGAGCCATGTCTCCACATCAACATGCAGAAAGTGATGGATTCAGAGCACAGTGTCCAGTGCAATAGCTTTGAATTAAATCCACACCCAGAGCACTCCGCTAAAGCTCCGAGACTTCTATTCAGCTCCACACAGAGCAGCTTTCAGCACCATGGACAATGGCACAAAATAGTCTAAATGCCCCAACAGCAGAGCACTGATCAGCACCGAGGACAGCAGCACATTATAGTCTATGCAGCTCCAGAGCAGAGCAAGGATCAGCACCAAGGACAGCAGCACATAATAGTCTATTCAGCCGCGCAGCCGAGCAATGATCAGCACCACTGACAGCAGCACATAACACTGTACACTGCACTGAGAGCTTCCAGGGAACAGAGCTGACGTCACTCCAACTGCAGGCTGGGCTTCAGGAAACTTTTCCCACATCTGTCTTTTAAAGGCGCATGTTCCTTTTACATGAGCTGGACGTTGTGTGTCCCCATGAGCCCATATACAAGAGATAGCAAATTAATATACTATGAAAAACATAATACTAAATATACAGTAGTTCTACATCACTATTACTAGAAAACATTTCGTTTTTTACTTTGCTGCTGTCAGCTGCCTCTATTTCATTTATTATACATTTTTTACACTTCATCTCAGAAATCTTTCTTTATGTGGAACAGTTAGGATTCTTCAGTACATGATCGGAAATAATAGAGTTACTAATAATTATATTAGGTATTGATAATAATAAAAACAAAAGGAATACAAGTTATGTCAGTTTGAAAATGACATGATTTCACATTTTGGTGCACTGTTCACAGTTGCAGGATTATGCTGCCTACTAAGATTACTCAAAACAGTGAACACTTAAGCATGGCAACTATATAAAGTCATGTTAAACATAAACCATTTACTCTGCCCATGGTATTCAGAATTGGGAGTATTGCAGTCGGAAAGCTGAGTCTAATCAATTTAAGTTGAAATATATATATATATATATATATATATATATATATATATATATATATATATATATATATATTCTTTTAAAAAAAATCTTTGCTTTAATGTGCAATCAAACAGTTAGGGCATGACCACACATGGCGGAATTCCTCCGCAACTGTCCGCATCCATGCCGCACAGAATCTGCGTTGCAGATTCTGCTGCGGATCTGCACAAAATGTGCAGTACATTGATGCGGACTAGCTGCTGCGGACTGCGGGAAAAGTGCTTCCCTTCTCCCTATCAGTGCAGGATAGAGAGAAGGGACAGCACTTTCCCTAGTGAAAGTAAACGACTTTCATACTTACCGGCCGTTGTCTTGGTGACGCGTCCCTCTTTCGGCATCCAGCCCGACCTCCCTGGATGACGCGCCAGTCCATGTGACCGCTGCAGCCTGTGCTTGGCCTGTGATTGGCTGCAGCCGTCACTTACACTGAATCGTCATCCTGGGAGGCCGGACTGGAGACAGACCCAGGGAGTTCTCGGTAAGTATGAACTTATATATTTTTTTACAGATACATGTATATTGAGATCGGTAGTCACTGTCCCGGGTGCAGAAACAGTTACTGCCGATCGCTTAACTCTTTCAGCACCCTGGACAGTGACTATTTACTGACGTCTCCTAGCAACGCTCCCGTCATTACGGGAGCCCCATTGACTTCCTCAGTCTGGCTGTAGACCTAGAAATACATAGGTCCAGCCAGAATGAAGAAATGTCAAGTTAAAAAAGCAAGACGCATCCGCAGCACACATGACATGTGCATGACAGCTGCGGACTTCATTGCGGAACTTTGAATCTCCATTGAAGTCAATGGAGAAATTCCGCCATGAGTCCGCCACTGCTCCGCAACAGACAGAGCATGCTGCGGACACCAAATTCCGCTCCGCAGCCTATGCTCCGCAGCGGAATTGTACGCATCGTGTAAACGAACACTGCTAAATTAAAGTGAAAGTCAATGGAGAAACGGCTCCGCTGCGGATTAACGCTGCGGAGTGTCCGCAGCGGAATTTAAGTGAAATTCCGCTATGTGTGAACCCGCCCTTATTGAACTCTGGTTTAAATATCTAGAAAGATGCCTATTTAGTTTAAACTGCAATAGTGGTTATCGCTTGGATTGCTTTCATTTCTGAGGCCCTCTGCACAAATGGTGGATCTGTTTCCGTTTCAATGCATGGAAATATGCAATAAAGTACAGTATAATGCATGGGAATGGGGTTTAAAAAAATTCTATCCACATGCAGGGGGGGGGGACAGAGATATGAGAGCATGCTTTAATCTAATGCATATTTGTTCCAGACTTTGCAGTGGATTTTAGGGTGAACTGTTGAAACTCTGAATAGGAAGAGGGACATCAGATTTCTTGCTGTATTTTACTGATTAACAATGCGCTGAAGGATCACAAGCAAGGTATAAGGCATGTGATAGAGGGCTGGGACATACATTCCTATACATGAAACTTCGGCTCTATGCCAATAACTTAGACACAACAGTGGGATGCTGGAAATGTCCTAACTTTTGATAAATAGTCCACTAACATGATTGAAGTCAGACGCGTACTGTTGACATTCCTCCCTAGGAAAGAGGAAGAGAGGCATCCTTACCAGAGAATTCCCAAATACTGACATTGCAGACGTTAATAACTTGTTAATAAAAAGGTTACTTGATGGTTTTCATAGAGAAGGTTATAAAAAGTACAGCATTATTGCAACATGCATAAAGCGGTTATCCCACTTAAATCATTTATCCATTCATGGGGCCGTCAGAAACAGCCAAGTACGCCGTGTCCTTTTTTACTTTGTATTATTAAGTACAGCGATTGGCTGTTTCAGTTTTCCCCATAGACATTGAATGGAGCGGTAATGAACATGCATAACCACCACTCCAATAAAAATCCTCCTCCCTGCAGTCATGCAGTAAGGAGCAACTGGGAGCTCAGGACCCCCATTCTAGGGATCTGTGGGTGTCGCAGCGGTAGGGCCCCAGCAATCATACATTTATCACGTATCCTGTGGATACGTGATAAATGATTTTCATGGTGTAACCCCTTTAAGTTTCTTTAATAAACAGTTTGTCTGTTTTCTCTGGAGACTTGATGAAAGCCCTGACAATTATTTGTTGTGTATTTATAACTCTGTAGCTAGACAGGTTCTTTTAGTGCTCATTGCAAGTATTTTAGGTATTTGTTTTCTAAGTGCTAGGGGTTCATTTTACATGTCTCCAGCCACCTAGTACCATCTTATAGGTTGCGTTACGGACATGTCACACTAACCTATCACACCTGACTTGTTACATTGATATTTATTTTACTGGTTAGTTATATTAGAATTATATAACCTAACAATGTTGGAATCATAAACAGCCTAAAAACAGACAAAGGCCCAAAAAGTTCAAAAAAAGTTCTTTATTAATACATTACAATATAAAAAGTAAACCATACTCTAATAATTATTCCGAAAAACAAAATTCTCACCAGACCTAACCAGAAACAGAAATGTATTTGCACTTACTACGACAGTGTGTCAATCAGCATGAATAAGAGAGACAAAACAGCAAAGAAATAATAAAATCTCCCTCCTATATGATACAGTTTAGAGAGCATAATGCTGCTAGTAATATATAGATCAGATAGTGGCAATCACAATTCGTGAACCTGCCACAAAAATATTCACAAAAGAATGACAAACCCAGAGCACGAATGCAGAGCACAATAGTTTGAATAGTGCTGTATATCATACAAATTAACAATGGACAATATGTAACAAGCTTAGATCAATGTGTCTACAAAAAATACAAAGTGATTATCTGAATCTAATAAAGGTGAAATACCCTAGAAGATGAAATATAATAAACAAGAAAATCATGGAAACACTGTGTCAACATACAGTATACTGCAAAGCACTAAAAGGGGAAACAAAATAGAGCAAAATACATATTGCTGTGATGCCTTTACATGTCGGCCATGGTGCACGACACCAAAATAGCTACCTTGATGTGCATTTCATGTATCCAATAGCTTCATCAGGAGGCAAGTGTGTTAAAAAGAGGGTGCTATTTATATTGAAAAGAACATGAGCAATTACCTGGATTCTGTGAATAATGGCGCATGTCCCGCGTGTATACCTTGGTGCCATCGAGCAAGGGCTCACGTGACCATGTAAGTGGCCACTGCAAGGAGATAACACCACATGGTATATATACAGAGAAGAGTTACAATAAAAGGATAAACAAAATAACTAAGTGCTTTAATAATTGTGGTCATCAATGTTTTGTACAAAAATACACAAATAAGATAAAAATGCAATAAAAATTCATTGGGTAATCAAATACATTATATATTTTTTTTACTAACTCGAGAACACATATAAGCCATGAGTAACTTCAGTTAGAATTAAAAATAATATATTTTATTAAGCACTAATATAAAAAAGACAAGGTGAAATATACGAGTTAAAAAAAAGATGCTATCAACAACATGCATATAACGCTTCTATGTATCCAATGAAAGCTGCCAGTTATTTTCACAGACTTTTTGTTATGCTTCAGCTAGCTCAAATAATGTCCCTGTAGATAGCAATAATGATGTTAGGATAGGGATTCACACACAGACCAACAAAGCAGATTTATTTACATGACACGGTGAACACAAAAATAGTAGGGTGACTGGCGTGTATGACCGCATCAGGCCAGCTATTGCTATTTATGCAGAACACTCATGTTAACTTATATAATATCATTCTGTATTTATGTGATTGTTCTTTATTTTTTCACTATTACTGTTTGAGTATGGGCTTATTCCCTAGTGGCACACTAATGTGATCATGTTTATTTGATACATAACAAAAGTCTTTGAAAATAACTGGCAGCTTTCATTTGATACATAGAAGCGGTGTAGGCATGTTGTGGAAAGCATCTTTTTTTAACTCGTATGTTTCACCTTGTCTTTTTTATATTATTGCTTAATAAAATATATTATTTTTTAATTCTAACTGAAGTTATTCATGGCCTATATGCTCCTACATGTTCTCGAGTTAGTTGAAATTTGATATTTTCGGAAGTTTTTAGCCATCTTTCTATAACGGTGGACCAAATATAGGGATATACATTATATATTTAACAATAACATATAAATTAAAAATATACATATCAATAACTTGATCAGAAATTTATACTATAATGCTCTACGTACTGAAAACATCAGGACAGCTCGTGAAAATAATAAAGAGCTAAATTGGTGTGAAAAGAGGTTACAGAAAAAAGACATCCCAATATGCAGTTAATCAAATATTAGTCTTCATTCTCCACTTCCTAGATCTATTCCTCCTCCTTGTCTGCAGCATAGATGTTATAATGAAAAGGAGATATTAATGCAAGTAATATAATATAGATTCACAGGTTCACACCTAAAAAAGCATAAAGCAACAAGTAAGGCCCCATGCACACGAACGTAGACTTCTATTGGCCACGGGTACCTCCCCGTATGCTTACGGGAAGGTGCCCGTGCCGTTGAAAAATATAGAACATGTCCTATTTCAGGCTGTAATAACAGTACGGGCAGGCCCATAGAAGTCTATGGGGCTTCCGTAATTACGGGTGACTACGTGTGTGCACCCGTAATTATGGGAGCGTTGCTAGGCGAAGTCAGGCGATAGTCATTGTCCAGGGTGCTGAAAGAGTTAAACAATCGGCAGTAACACTTTCAGCACCCTGGACAGTGACTACCGATCACAATATAGATCAACGTGTAAAAAAATAGAAGTTCATACTTACCCAGAACTCCCTGCTTCTTCCTCCAGTCCGGCCTCCCGGGATGACGTCTCAGCCCATGTGACCGCTGCAGCCAATCACAGACCAATCACAGGCTGCAGCGGTCACATGGACTGCCGCGTCATCCAGGGACGTCGGGCTGGATGTCGAAAGAGGGACGCGTCACCAAGACAACGGCCGGGTAAGTATGATTTTTTTTTTACTATGGAAAGGGCTGCCCCTTCTCTTTATCCTGCACTGAGAGAGAGAGAAGGGGCTGACGATTATTGCAGTGCAATTTTGCAGCAAAAACGTGCCCGTAAATACTGGGGGAATACTGGTGACACCGGACCCATAGTTATGGGCACGGGTCTGTAAATACTGGTGCAATACGGGTCGAATACGTGTGACCAAGGACCCGTATTTACGCCAGTATTTACGGGAGGAAAAAAATATGTTCGTGTGCATGAGGCCTGAGACTCACAGAAATATAAAACCTCTATGACACCACCTCGCTATTAAAATGGTGCAAAGTTCTAAAGAAAATACCTAAAGCTCATGGCCTCATTTAAACCCGAGGGTCACACTGTGTTTAAGACTACCATCCACTTACATTCTTTATGTAACAATAGGTGTTTAAGGTCTCCCCCTCCCCGAAAACTCTCACTCTATCTATTCCTCGCAATTCAAGGCACTATGGAAAGTTATGAAATTCACTGAAGTGTTGGGGGATAGGTATTAATGTCTCCAAGTTCTTTTCATTTTTAGTCTTCTGAATACCCCTAACATGCTGCTCCAAGTGGGACACGCGTTGTCATCCCAATATATATACAGGAACATGTAGCATAATTGATAACTCCCCTTGTGTTACATGAAATAAGATGTATGATGTTAAATTCTTAGTTTGTTTCTAATTTGAAAACACATCAGTTCGCTTAATAAACTTACAAGAGGCCACAGAATCCTCTTGAGGTTTATGCAAATCCTCTTGGATTAGGAGAGAGTGACATTAAACACTCTTACCAATAAACTAAAGGATGAAGTTGGCCTGGCACTTAGATTTGAGAACAAGTCTGAATTTAAATCAAAGGAAGCCGAACTTCAAAATAATCTGACTGGACATCGGGTGAATATTAAAGGGCGTAAATATAATCTCTTTCTAAGGGATCTAGCGGATTTTAAGGGAAGCAGAAACAAATATCTTATTATCTGAAGCAGAATATTTGGATACTGATAGACTCCTCCGCCTGAAATCCCCATGTGGTAGATCGAATCGTAACTTTAATAATCTTGAAGCAGATAGCCACAGTTGCAGGAAATCAATATTTTAAAAAAGGCCCCTTTACCACCTATTCTTCATCTTTCTCTTTTTTAGGCCCGCAGAGGCAATAACTTCCTTATCAATTACGTAACAAACCGAATGCCTGAATGGAATTTCTATATGTAACCAAAATCACATGCAGATTGTAAATCTATCTGATTATCATTTATCTGAATATGAAGTCTCTGTGTTAAGTAAGGGACTAACCTTTGTACTCACTACCTGCTTTGATAGTTTCGTATTGATGAAAGATATACATTTTTTCATTCAGAACGTGACATGGGCCATGACATTATATAGTAAAGATAAAAGAGAATACGCGGAACTTGGTATTGATCTCCCTGACGTTGAGGTTGTAGTAATTCTGCATTCCCTTAGGCCCCATCCATGGGCCGCGAATGTAAAGTATGGGAGCAGGGCCCGTAAAAGGCAAAAGATAGTACATGCCCTATCTTTTGCGGTACACTTCTACGGCCCGGACACCTTCCTGTAGATAAACTGGAAGGCGTCTGTGGACAATAGAAGTGAATGGGTCTGTAATTGCGGACCGCGATTGCAGTCCGCAATTACGGATGATTTTTACGGCCGTGTACATGGGGCCTTAGTGAGAAGGAGAAATCAGGTAGGGGTGAAGGCCCTTTTACAGATTTAGGATCTGAATGTACTAGACCACCACCAGCTCTTCCAGACTATTCATGTGTAGATACTTTTTGGGATGTTGTAACCAAAGAACTTTGACAAATTGATGTCTCTAGAGGATGGGGGAACAACTTGTCCCATGTGGAGATGAAAGCCTTGCTAGCCTTGGATGCTAATGACAAATTGGTCATTAAGTCTTCGGATAAAGGCGGGAATATTGTAATCTTAAAGGGGTTGTCCGGGCACGGACAAGTGATGACCTATACACAGGATAGGTCAACAGTATATGATGGGTGGGGGTCTGACACCAAGACCTCGCACCGATCAGCCGCTCCGGCTGCTTTCAGGCGCCAGATGTTATGCAGGGTATGCAGTGTTTGGAGCCAGAAGCTGATGGCTCCAAACACTGCATAGCGGCCGTGCTGCAGAACTATAACTCTTCTCATGGCCGGCCTTGGATACGTTCGACCAGTGTAGTCGCACAGGACACCAGCCGCCACACTGCAAGAGGGGCGCCAGCGGGTGTGTGTATCCCCATGCTGTCGCCTTTCCACCCGGGCGCGGGTTAAGTAAGTTGCCGTTGCTACCGCTGTAGCAGCCATAGCGGCTGCTAGCGGTGACATCGGGCATGAGGGCGGTGGCGCCGGCACTATAGCAGAGCAGGGAGGTATCTCCCTGCTCTGCAATCTACTAGCACCACTGTAGCTCCCTGAAGGAGCGGAATCCCCATGTGGCCAGGGATTCCGCTCCTGGAGCGCTGCTTGATGTCTCTGTCCATATATGGACAGTGACATCAGGGGAAACTCCTGAAGCGGAATACCCGGTCACAGTGTTGCAGATGCTATGACCGGGGATTCCACTCCAGGAGAAGTCAATGACTTCATGGACACAGGCGACAGGAGCTTCTCCTGGAGTTGAAGCAACGGTCACAGCATCATCAACACTGTGGACAGGGATTCTGCTTCAGGAGTTTCATATATGGACTGAGACATCAAGTAGCGCTCCATGAGCGGAATCCCCAGCCACATGGGGATTCCGCTCCTTCAGGGAGCTACAGTGGCGCTATCTATACTGGAAGGGATTGGCGGGGGTGTTTCTATCTACAAGGGGGCTGTGGGGCACTACCAACTAGGGGGCTGTGGGCTGTGTGGCACTACCAACCAGGGGCTGTGGGCAGTGTGGCGCTACCTACCAGGGGACTGTGGGCTGTGTGGCACTACCAACCAGGGGGCTGTGGGCTGTGTGGCACTACCAACCAGGGGGCTGTGGGCTGTGTGGCACTACCAACCAGGGGGCTGTGGGGCACTACCAACCAGGGGGCTGTGTGGCACTCCCTACCTGGGGGCTGTGGGCTGTGTGGCACTCCCCACCAGGGGTCTTTGCGGCACTCACTACCATGGGTCTGTGCGGTACTCCATAGCAGGAGGCTGTGCGGCACTTCCTACCAGGGGGCTATGTGGCGCTCCCTACAGGGGGCTGTGTGGTGCACTCTACAGGGGGCTGTGTGTCGCTCTTTACAAGGGGCTGTGTGGCGCTATCTACAAGGGGGCTGTGTGGCGCTATCTACAAGGGGGCTGTGTGGCGCTACCTACAAGGGGGCTGTCTGGCGCTACCTACAAGTGGGCTGTCTGGCTCTACCTACAAGGGGGCTGTGTGGTGCTACCTACAAGGGGCTGTGTGGTGCTACCCACAAGGGGGCTGTGTGGCGCTACCCACAAGGGGTTGTGTGGCGCTACCTACAAGGGGCTGTGTGGCGCTACGTACAGGGGGAATCTGTGAGTGGGGGGCTGATGGTCATTTTACTGTGAGTGGCGGACTGAGGGTAATTTTACTATTAGTGGCGGGTTGATGGTAATTTTACTGTGAATGGGGGGCTGATGGTCATTTTACTGTGAGAGGCGGGCTGATGGTCATTTTACTGTGAGTGGGGGGCTGATGGTCTTCAAGTGCTTTCCGCCTCTGACCTCCAATTGAAATTAATAGGAGGCAGAAAATACCTGCGGCGCTCGTTTGGAGCTTTTTTTCCTGCGTCTTTTGCATTAGCTTCAATGGCTCAAAAAAAAACTTGAGTCAATACCAATGTCAATAATCTTGGGTCAATCAACGCTGTGAATTCCTGAAGGAATTTTGAACAAGTAAACACACCCAGATGTTACAAACACAATACACGCCCAGTTGGAAATAAGAGAAAACACGGCCAGTTGTCCATTAGAAAGGCTCATTTGCATAAATATAAAATTGCTCATAACTTGGCCAAAAATGATCGTTTTAAAAAAAAACTAAAACGTTACTGTTACCTACATTGCAGCGCCGATCACAGGCAATAGGAGATAGGGATTTGATCATCTGGTGACAGAGCCTCTTTAAGTTTCACGTATCAGATATAGGAGTGTTCCCTCCCATTTCTTGATGTCCTTATCACCAAGGATCTGATGGATGCTTTAGACTAAAAGTTTACAGAAAAATAACAGCAACAAATAGCCTCCTCAGATAGGAGAGCTCTCACCGGAAGGCACTTTTTAGAGGAATACCAAGGGGGTCAGTATCTCTAGCTAAGCAGGAATTGCTCACACCTAAGTATATTTAAATCTCAAGCCACTGATTTACGCCAACAATTTCTAAGGTGAGGTTACCCTGAAACTGTACTCAAGGATTTTTACAAACATGCCTTGTGCAGTAGTCGATCCTCTCTATTGGTACCCAAGGGTTCTTTGAACTTACCAACAATAAGTCCAGATCTTCGAATAATTAGCTGATTTGATAATGGATCTTGGGATGGTTAGAGGAATCCTTATGAAATATTGGAACATTCTCCTACTTAATAATGACCTGTGTGAATTATTACCACCTAGCCCAGCCATAACCTTTGGGAAAGGACAAACTAGTGTAGAGTCACAATAGAGCAGAAAAACCAGCTAGAATCTGACTGGATAGAAAACCATTAGGCTGTGGCCGGTGTGACGAATGTATTGCCTGTAGCTCTTTTGATGTAGTTAAAACTTTTAGGAGTGTAACTATGGGCCAGACCTACATGATTAGAGATTTCATCAATTTTAAATCTGTAGGAGTTTTCCCTGCCCTGAAGACTAGATTGGTAAGACGCCTAGAGAGTTTAGGAGAAGGATAAGGGACCACATTGAGGACATCATTAATGAAAGGGAAACCCGGTATCAAGACATATTAGAGGTTCATAATGGGAAATGGCGAGCACTACATTTTTGTGACATGGAATTGGTGCAGCCCTCCCCTAGGGGTGGTAATTGGGATCCAACCATTCTTCAAAAAGAGGCAAAGTGGGTTTTTTAGGATGGACATTAGAAAAAAGTTCCTGTTTTGGGCCTGCCTTCTCCACGAGCAATTGATGTACATTTTGTATTTTAGTACATTGTCTATTATCCACCTTTCCTAACATCATGTTCTCAGTACATACAAAAGATACTGTGCTGGAAAGGGCATTCACTTAATTGTTACTTGTTTTTTTTACCCTAAGTAAACTTTGAGGCAACACTGGTTTCTGACGGACCCATGAGTCATAATTATATTAGGTTCACGAGTTACTACATGAGATGATTGGGGTGTTTATGGGTTAATACAACTAGTTTCTGGGAACATTTCCGTCAGTATGCATTCAATTGGGTTATACATGCAAAGGTCACACTTTGTGCTTTGCATAGGCTTTATTTTAAGAACGGCAATAATGGCATGATGGCAAATGTCATCATGCCCACGGATTAAATCCACTGAGTAGGGTGAATGCACTGTGCTCAGTAAGCGGTTCTAGACTTAAGCGACCTCTCGGTCACTAGAGTTTAGGCCTTAATGGAGATAAACATAATCCTGCATCATGGATGGCTATGACAATGGGGGGAGGTGCGGTTTGTCTTGTGTTACATTACATTTACTTGGGTAACATCAGCACATTTCTCAAGCCCCATGACTGCACTGAACTGATGAGAATAATCTTGTGTCAGTGGTGGTCATGAAAACGGGCTAGGTGTTACACATCCCAAGCGAACTGAGTGATGTCGGAGCATGTTTCCCGCCTTCCATATTCCGCAATTATACTGACCCACCGTAAACAGAACCATAATGGCCGTCTCTTCTCTGGCTAAAATGTGTAAATGATCTTTCGCCGCACTGACTTTTTACTGGTTGCAATGGGATATTGATATTACACTACATGATTGGTCAGTGTGACCTTTAGGTCATGAATTGAGCACACCAGTCATCATTATGGGCGGGTAAGTTTGAATTAACTGCAGAGAGCAATGTTGCCTCATTACATTATTCATAATTTTTTTCTTTTTCCCATCTATTATGTTGAAGGGTTTTGACACTCGACCCCTAACAGAATCCCGCATTGGCAAATGGTGTTGAGCTGATTTGATGCAGGTAAACGTTTCATCTATTTAATGGGGCATTGCACAGTGGATTATTAGTTAAAATATGCTCAACATTCAACAGTATGTTAGGTCAATAGAGCCAAGCACTCCAACTGCTTTTTGGATCTGAACCCATTTTCTGAGACCCACTGAAAATTCTGGTTTATTGACCAGCAGAAATGCATCTGGGTAGACATACTCGGGTTAAGTTACTTACAGGGTGGATGCTCTGCTAAGGGACAGGATAGAGACATACCCTTCTGGGGACATAATTGAAGTGTCTGGTGTCATCCTTATTCCTACATCTCAGGCAAATTCATGAGGAGTTGATTACCTGGACTTTGTGGTAAAAGCATCCATTCATCAAGCACTGGAAATACTTCTCCCAAGCTACTAGACATCTGAGTCAGTGTGAGTTTGATGGGTGCCATATACATGTATATATTAGGTAGTAAGTAACCAAGCTTACATTCATTTTCTCTTGATTTTTTTCAAGCCTATGACCCTTTAAAATATGTCAATTATTTGTATATGTACACTATAATTTTTGAGACGGGAATTTTATAAACTACACCGTGTTCCAAATTATTATGCACATTGGATTTAAGTGTCATAAACATTTAATTATTAGTTTTTCAATTAAACTCATGGATGGTATTGTGTCTTAGGGCTCTTTGGATCATTGTAATCAATCTCAGACACCTGTGATAATTAGTTTGCCAGGTGTGCCCAATCAAAGGAAAACTACTTAAGAAAGATGTTCCACATTATTAAGCAGGCCACAGGTTTCAAGCAATATGGGAAAGAAAAAGGATCTCTCTGCTGCCGAAAAGCGTGAAATAGTTCAATACCTCAAGGTATGAAAACATTGGATATTTCAAGAAAACTTAAGCGTGATCATCGTACTGTGAAAAGATTTGTGGCTGATTCAGAGCATAGATAAAGACATAATGAGGAAGGTTTCTGCCAGACAAATTAATAGGATTAGGAGAGCAGCTGCTAAAATGCCATTGCAAAGCAGCAAACAGGTATTTGAAGCCGCTGGTGCCTCTGGAGTCCCGCGAACCTCAAGGTGTAGGATCCTCCAGAGGTTTGCAAGTGTGCATAAAGCTATTATTCGGCCACCCCTAAACAATGATCACAAGCAGAAACGGTTGCAGTGGGCTCAGAAATACATGAAGACTAACGAAGACTAATTTTCAAACCGTGTTGTTTACTGATGAGTGCCGTGCAACCCTGGATGGTCCAGATGGATGGAGTAGTGGATGGTTGGTGAATGGCCACCATGTCCCAACAAGGCTGCGACGTCAGCAAGGAGGTGGCGGAGTCATGTTTTGGGCTGGAATCATGGGGAGAGAACTGGTAGGCCCCTTTAGGGTCCTTGATGGTGTGAAAATTACCTCTGCAAAGTACGTAGAGTTTATGACTGACCACTTTCTTCCGTGGTACAAAAAGAAGAACCGTGCCTTCCGTAGCAAAATTATCTTCATGCATGATAATGCACCATCTCATGCTGCAAAGAATACCTCTGTGTCATTGGCTGCTATGGGCATAAAAGGAGGGAAACACATGGTGTGGCCCCCATGTTCTCCTGACCTCAACCCTATTGAGAACCTTTGGATCATCCTCAAGCAAAATATCTATGAGGGTGGGAGGCAGTTTACATCAAAACAGAAGATATTCAAGCAGAATCTGTCCAAATACTCACAAATTCAATGGATGCAAGAATTGTGAAGGTGATATCAAAGAAGGGGTCCTATGTTAACATGTAACTTGGCCTGCTAAGATTTTTTTGATTGAAAGAGCTTTTGATTTCTGTACCTATGACCTCCTGATGCTGCAAATTCAACAAATTACTATTTTAATTCTCTTTACAACCTTTAAAATGTTTTGATCTCTGTTGTGCATAATAATTTGAAACAGTGCATTTAGAGTTTTTTACTTCTAAAAAAAAATCTGTTATCATTAGGAGATTTGTTCAATAAAATTTGCATTATACTCCAACGGTTGATGGCTTGAAGATTATACTGACTGTCATTTGCATCGACTATTTAGGAAAATCAGCAAAAAATAACATTTGCATAATAATTTGGAACTCGGTGTATTTAAGTAAAGGTTATATTTTAATAGGAATATACTTCCAGTGATTCTACATTAATTGTTCCTACTGTACGTATGTACAAATAATTGAAGAATATTTTCTATTTTATTATAATATACTTACAAGCAGCAAAATCCACACAAAAAAGAGCTCCATCAAATACAGATGTATCCACACTTACCTTTGCTTAAATTAGGTCCGAAATGCAATTTCTCATGATTCAATTCAATACAATAGCGCAACATGCTAGCAAAACCCTTGACAGGCTGCAATTTCCATCACACCCACAGGGTGGCCACATAAAGACACATATAGCATACACATCTCGTGACAGCGTATTGCATCGCAAAATCATGTTTTTTCTTCAAAGCTGGTATTCTTGCACCACACATCTCAGGACATGTTGAGATATGAGAAAAAGTAAGGAAGGACAAATCTGTAATAAGTATGCGGGGAACATAATGGCTAGATGCAAGTGACATAGATTTTTAGATCTACGCCATGTAATAGTTGGTCTGGAGAGAGTTGTGCCATCATGGCCTTAAGGGCTCCCCAATTTGATTAAAAATTAGTAATAAATCTGAGCTGGATTTCCTTGTTAGACTTCTTTTTAATGGTACTCACCAGCAGGTCTTCTTATTTTTAAACATCTCACATGGGGATAGCCTTTATTAATAGTTTTTATACCATATTATCACTCGTGGAATCTCATAGACAGGTCACATGGTTGTTTCTCTAATCTATCTTAAAAGCTGACCCACTTGGATCCTATTTTTCACCTGAAGTAGTGAGAGGAATTTGCATGTAAGAGTTTATTGGTGTAAGTTGATATTCTATATACATTAGTGGATAAATATTCATTAGTATTTTTTTCAATGGCGATATGCAAGATCTCAACATGTGTACGGCTGTTTTTTTAAGTCAGGTTAATATTAAATTTTTTTTTATTTAATCCCCCTGAGAATCTTTCCAAATCATTGCAAGAACCTTGCCAAATAAACAATATGTCATCTATAAATCACGACCATGATGCACTGTATATGTCACACCCTACCTAATAAATCGGCATGGAACGTTAAAGCCACGCCTGTACATCTTTGAGTATCTAATGGCCGAATTGAGAAATTATATGCCTAATCTTAACATGACATAGAAAATGTCACAACTGTGGGGTATGTGGACCCACAAGTGCCACTCTGCCGTAGCGGAGTTGCAGCTGGACAAACGAGAGTCAATAATAGTCTCTAGGACAAGAGTACCTGGGTAGAGGACTAGTTCCGGAAGATCAGAATGGCTTGTGTCGGACTATCGGAAGCAGGCTTGTGCTGGATAATCAGAAGCTGGCTTGTGCTGGACAACAGGACTTGTCTCGGATACTGGACACGGATACTGAAGTCGTCACGGACATTGGACTTGGCACGGACACAGGACATGGATACTGAAGTCGTCAAAGACACAGGACTTGGCACGGACACTGGACACGGATACTGAAGTTGTTGCAGACAGAACTTGGCATGGACACCGGACACTGGACTTGACACTTAAAACGGACACTGGATATAGGAAAAAAGATGCAGGATACAGGTTGGGAACCTTTGCAGACCAACACAGGGTTAGACATAACATTGCTCAGGCAATGAGGAAGTGGGCAGAGTTTCTTTTAAAGTCTGGGGTGTGCTGGGATTGGTTTGGGGTTACGGTCATCGGCCGGAGGTGAGAGCAGTGTGTGCCGGGAAGGGAAGTCTCAAGGGAAGGCTTCAGAGTCCTGCGATCGCGGCTGTCGGTAAGTAGGGAATGCTGATGGTCAGCGATTGCGGGCTTTACAAACAACTTGCTTCCTATCCCTTATTTGAATTATCCTTATTTATCTGACTAGCATCTCTTGACCTTATGCCTTCTACCCTAATAGCCATAATTTACTTAATTTTAACCTGCATTTTTTCCCACCATTCTTTTTTCAAACGTGTATTTTTCTTCATTGGTTATTTGTGGTACATTACAGTTCTATAAAATTATAGTTAACTAATTGGGAAAAATATCTTCTTGCAGTCAAGTAACCTTGATTCTTCTGTACCTGTTATTACCAAAGTCACTCTTCCTAATCTTCTTTCCCCAGATTTTGCTGTCATAGCAACCTACTAACTCAGTCCTGGTATTTTAAAGAGAATGTATCATGAGTTTTTCATATTAATTTAAACTGAAAGAGAAAATATGTAGTAATCATAAAATAACTAATTCCCCACCATGGTAAATGAAACCAGCTACTGTCACGATCTGTGGGGATGTGGACCCATTGGGCCGTACCGCTGTAGCGGGATAGCAGCTGGCCAAACAGTGAACCAAGTCAATGTCTATATAATCCACAAGCACAAGGCTACCCGTGGCAGTTCAGACAGTAGTAACGGCAAGCCTTAGATAGGACCTTGGCAGCAGACACCAGGCGTGGTGTAACACAGCAGGCATGACCGATGGCACAACATGACTCCAACTTTCTAAGGCACAGGAACAACAGTAGCACGGGATACATGATACAGGTAGCAGGTACGGGAACACTGGGAAGAAGATAACACTAAGGAACCATTAGCAAGACTAACATGGGTAAACACAACAACGCTCAGCATGTGCGTGCGCTGGCCCTTTAAGGCTGGGCAAGAACACCCTACAGGACACAGCAGAACTGAGCAGAAGTGAGCGCTGGCGTCTCCTGGGGACCTGGGAGCAAATTTGTATGACGGCACCCTCAGCCGGATATTCTTTGAGGATAGCCAGACTTTGGTGCCTGAAAGATACATAGGTGGCTCTCTTCTTTTGGCATCTGCTTTTCGCTTCATGCGATCGACTGCCCGCAGAATAAAGGACTGGATTTGATGCCAGACCTGTAGAAAATCTCAAAATGCAAAGCCCGCTGCGGGTACCAGGGATGTAGCCGGAACAGGAAGAGGAATTCATGGATGTTGGCCGTAGACAATGTAGAATGGTGTGGAGGGGGTGGACTCACTTGTGTGGTTGTTGTACGAGAACTCGGCCCATGGAAGAAGCTGTACCCAATCATCATGCTGCATGTAGATGAAGTTGCGAAGATAATTCTCCATGATTTGGTTAATCCTCTCGACTTGGCCATTAGACTGGGGATGATAGGCTGAAGAAAAGTCCAACTTCACATCTACGAGTTACAGTGCTCTCCAGAATTTCGAGGTGAACTGAACCCCCCGATTAGACACAATTTGAAGAGGCAAACCATGCAAACAGAAGATGTGCTCGATGAATAGATTCGCCAGCCGAGGAGAAGAAAATAGGCCGGTCAGCAAGATAAAATGAGCCATCTTCGAGAACCAGTCCACTACCACCCAGACCGTATTGCATCCAGCAGAGGAAGGAAGGTCAGTGACCAAGTCCATTGCTATATGCTGCCAGGGAGCATTGGGCACAGGCAGAGGTTGGAGCAGACCGGCAGGCTTGGAGTGAGCAACTTTGTTGGAAGCATACACAGTGCAGGACGAGACAATGTCCACAATATCTTTGGGTAGCGTGGGCCACCAGAAACGATGGGCAATCAGATCTTGGGTCTTACGAGCACCCGCGTGCCCAGCCAGTTTGGAGCTGTGCCCCCAGCGAAGGATTCTCCTCCTGTATGCCAACCGCACAAAAGTCCTCCCCGGAGGGATGTCTCTAACTTGCAGAGGATTAGCAGAAATAATACAGGATGGGTCAATGATACTTTGTGGAGGCTCCACAGTGTCCTCTGTTTCAAATTACCTGGACAGGGAATCGGCCCTCACATTTTTGTCCGCGGGCCGGTAGTGGAGCACAAACTGGAACCGGGCGAAGAACAGCGACCACCTGGCTTGACGGGGGTTCAGCTGTTGAGCCGACTGGTGATATGTAAGGTTCTTGTGGATGGTGTATATCAGGATGGGGTGGGCTGCACCCTCTAGCAGATGTCTCCACTCCTCCAGAACCGATTTAAAGGCCAGTAACTCCCGATCCCCAATAGAGTAATTGCGCCCTGCGGAGGAAAAAAGTCTCGAATAAAAACAACATATCACTGCCTTTTGAGGCCCCTCTGGAACAGAAGTGCACCTGCACCAACAAAGGAAGTGTCCACCACCAACGAGAACTGTCGAGAGATGTCAGGATGATGGAGTATTGATACTGAGGTAAAAGCATTCTTGAGGCTATTAAATGCAGATTCTGCCTCTGGAGTCCACACCTTGGCATTCACACCCTTTTTGGTAAGGATAAAGATGGGAGCCGTCAACGATGAGAAGTTTGGGATAAACTGCCGGTAGAAGTTGGTGAATCCCAAAAAATGCTGTATGGACCACAGGCCCTGAGGACATGGCCATTCCAGGACGGACTTTACTTTCTCAGGATCCATCTTGAGACCTTGATCCCAGATAATGTAAGCCACGAGGGGCAGAGAGTTCTCTTCAAAGACACACTTCTCCAGCTTTGCTGCAGTCTCCCTTAATCGCAGTAGAACTTGATTAACATGCCTCCGATGAGTAGTCAGATCTGGAGAGAAAATCAGAATATCATCGAGATAGACCACAATACACACATAGAGAAGATCTCGGAAGATATCATTGACTAATTCCTTGAAGACCGCGGGAGCGTTACACAGACCGAAGGGCATCACCAGGTATTCGTAGTGCCCGCTGTATTCCACTCATCACCTTGACGGATTTGGATCAAATTGTAAGCCCCACGCAAGTCTAGTTTAGAGTAGAAGTTGGATACTCGTATGCGGTCAAATAGTTCGGAAATTAGTGGCAACGGATATTTGTTCTTGACCGTGACTTGAATGAGACAACGGTAGTCAATGCAAGGCCGAAGAGATCCATCTTTTTTCTTGACAAAGAAGAACCCGTCCCCGGCCAGGCAGGAGGATTTTTGTATGAAACCCCTCTCCACATTCTCCTTGATATAGGCCGACATAGACTGAATCTCTGGCAGGGAGAGAGGGTATACCCGACCACGGGGAGGGGATGCATTTGGAACCAGTTCAATGGGGCAGTCATACGCCTGGTGTGGAGGAAGCGTCTCAGCCTCCTTCTTGCTGAAGACCTCCACAAACTGAAAGAAATGAGGGGGTAGTCCTGCTAATGACTGAGGCAGAGGAGGCTGGACAGGATGGATCTGTATCAGACAGCGGCTGCGACATTTGGAGCCCCATTGGAGAACTTCTCCGGAATTCCAGTCCAGCACTGGGACATGTAGTCCGAGCCAAGGCAGGCCCAGTAGGATAGGATTGACAGCTTTAGGCAAAACAAGAAACAAAATTAGTTCCGAATGAAGAGCTCCAAATTGGAGCTTCAGCGGCTTGGTTTCAGATCCGATCGGGACCGGCACAGGCAGCCCATTCACCGAGGCAACAGCCAAAGTCGTCTCCAGAAGGACTGTGGGCAACTGGAGAAGATCCACTAGGTCTTTTTGGATGAAGTTTGCTGTGGACCCTGAGTCCAGATAAGCAGAGACCCGGTGCGTCTTTTCACCAGACACTATGGTCATGGGAATTGGCAAAGGAGAGCTTTCTATCTAGCGCCGTTCCACCGAGGGTTGTCTCTCCAGCCAATCCTAGGCATTGGAGTTTCTTTTGCTTCTGAGGGCACAAACGCACAACATGGCCTCTGAGGCCGCAATACCAACAAAGTCCTAAAGTGCGTCTGTGGTGTTTCTCCTGGGCAGACAGTTTGAGCCGGTCCACCTGCATAGGCTCCTCTGGTGGGACAACTGGTGAAGGCAACAGTGTTTGCTGGATGATAGGATCCCAACGAACCTCTTGGGATCGCTCCCGAATCCTAATGTCAATCCGGGTTGCTAGACGTATGAGGTCATCCAGGGTAGGTGGCAGATCACAAGCGGCAAGCTCGTCTTTAAGTTCAGGCGACAGTCCCTACCAGAATGTAACCACTAAGGCCTCGTTGTTCTAGGACAGTTCTGCTGCCAGGATCGTCGACGGAGGTGTCCCCCTGGTGAAGGTTCAGAAGAGATGCAGCTGCTGAGGAGACTCGTCTAGGTTTCTCAAATACCATGCAAAAAGTCTGTAGGAAACACTGGAAGTTATGGGTCTCTAGTCCCTGACGTTCCCAGATAGGGTTTGCCCATGCTAGGCCCTTGCCAGTAAGGAGTGAGACTATAAATGCGATCCTTGCACCATCAGTATGAAATGCTCTGGCATGTAGACTGAAGTAAATCTGGCACTGGTTCAGAAATCCTCTGTTGGTCCTTGCGTCTCTGTTGTAGCGAGGAGGTAGTGGCAGCGAGAATCAGGAGTCAGCACTAGTACTGACAGGAGGTGTTGTAGGAAGAACAGCCGTAGCAACGGGAACGGATACTGAGATGACTGCAGCTTGTGCATCCAGCCGATGTGTAATGGCATTCACCGCCTGGAGGAGTTGGTCCTGTCGTAATTGGCAGACTAGCATATCCGCCTGCATGGCTTGTGATGTCGTCACAGTCTTGGGTTGACCAGCGGGGTCCATGGCCTGAGCGTACTGTCACGATCTGTGGGTATGTGGACATTGGGTCAATACCACACATTAATAGGGACGCCACAGAAATATTTTCTTACTGAACAGTAAATATCCTACACATTTTCAAAGTCTGACATGGCTCGGGGAGAGCCGCAACCATAGGCTGGATGGTCCAGTTGCAAATTACTGCACTTTTCTGCTGATAATAAGAGACTTAAATTTCTTCCCACATAACCCACATAAATTAACAGACTAATGGCACAGTCTCGGCCAAAAGCCCATTAATTTACATGCTCTCTTTGATGTCACTGTGCTCTCCTGCACACAGTGCCATCGGCAGGGTTAGGCTTTCATAAAGACAGTCCAATCCTGTAATGTGACAGGGAACTGAAATAATCAGTTCCCTGAAACTAGAATATCCTTGAACACAGTTCTCATATGAAGTACTATGCTCCCGAATGTAGAAGCAGCCGCTATTAGGGAACCCTGTGACGTCATTAATGTCATTACAGGGATTTCCTGTACAGAGGGGGCTGTTACCATTAGATCACTGTTCAGTGAATTGTATATGGGAAAAACAGGGAACAATAGATCATATGTTCCCTTCTAATGTATACTGCCATAATTAAAATTAAATGAATGAATGAATAAATTAATATAATTTATAGTTAAATGTAAAATAAATAACTAATAGTAATAGTAAAACAAATAAAAAAAGAAAATAATATAAAAAAGCCCCCTCCCCTTTTTAAAAAAAAAAATTGCACAACTCTCCGAACCCATACGCTCCAATTTTTGACATCCTGCATGACACAAATTTACTTTGCATGGGTGTCAGGTGCTAAGGCATTAATATGTTTCTGTCTCACACAGAATGTACATTAGCCTAAACATGCAATTATTATCCTTTTATGCTGTTCTGCTTCAGTCCTATCTGCCTTTGTGCCTCCACTAAAATATTCTATACCAGGATGATTATACACAGGCAACGTTTCACCTTCCCATTGAAGGCATTGTCAGGCTTGAAACGTTGCCTGTATGTTGGGTGAATACATTTTTGGATTTTTCTATATTACTGGAGTGCTGTCTCTTCCTTTGGGTTGTGGTCTGATGCTTGCTTGAGGTTTTTTGTCAAGATTCCTCTGAGGATAGCACCCACCATTTTTTGTTTATGCTGCAGTACAGCTCCTATATTTAATTTTTTCCATGAACAGAGGCTGTGTTTAAAGTTAAGGGATGGAGATACATATAAAATATAGTGACATCATGCAGTACACAATGCACACATATTTGGCATCACTATGAATGGCAGACTTAAAGGATTAATTTTTGGGGCAAATATTATTCATTTACTTCAAAACAGAACATGAACATTTTTTTCCTGTTTCAGACCATTTTTCCCTAAAAAAGACCTACAAAATCAATTGATATAGGCTTCAATTTTAAGTAATAAGAAAGCCATATATGTCCTTCAAAAATTGAAACAAAAAGTTTTTGGGTAACCTTAGAAATGTATATTTATCTTTAGAATGCAGCATTCCAAAAGGTGACATTTTTTTCTGGGCATCAAGGCCCAAAACACTTCCGAAGGTCAAAAAAAGGGTTAATATAAAGAAGTAGGTTTACCTTCAGTCCTACAGATATACTGGAGCTGGGCAATGTAACAGATGCTATTGGGATATCTTGATGTGTCATCTGTGGCTTTCCATTAGATCAAGGCCAGATTGTAAGGAAGACAAAAGGGGCTCTCTAGGTCTTTCTCTACAGTTGGGCCGTCGCCATCCTCTGAAAAATTTACAGCATTTTCTTAATACAAGTCTTTGCTCTAGATACAGTATTACATAGTACTGTTATTTAGGTGGTATATTATTAGAGCTTTGTATGGCATTTATATTGCATTTTTTTTTGTGCATTGCATGGTGGTATTATTTGCACAGTGTATGGTATTATTTGTAGCTTTTGTATGACTGTTGTAATTGTGCAGCTGCTTTAAATGTTTTAATATATTGTAGCTGTTTCATTTTTATTTTTTACCTGCAGCCTGATTTTTCTGAGATAACTTTTTTTCTTGCAATAAAAGGAGGTAATCCACAAAATGTAATTTGAGGAACCATCACAACTCTTGATATGGCTCTGGTGCAGATAAATCTAGTAATGCACAAAATAAAAAGTTCAATGACAAATTCAAGTCTGCTATATCTGTATATAAAAGCCACTGATAACATGCCATTGGTTAAAAGATAAACTAAACCTAATAAAAAAATGTGATTATGATACATTTGACCAAAACAGCTCTACTATATCAGTACATTTAAAAATATTTCCGTCACCAGCATTTTGGTAGAAGCTGTATTTCATTTCAAATATAATTTTCTTTTCATCTTATAGGAATCATGGCTTCTTACATAACATAATGAAGAATTAAAAATGTGTTTGCAAGCATATAGTGGCAGTTTAAAGGAGAACTGGGTTTTGCATTCAGATATAATGTCAGAGCTGACATGCTTGAGGCAAGAAGAATGATCCCCCGTAGCTGGAAACCGAAAAACTACATTTGAAGAAAGAAAAATGTGTTTTTTACAATCACAAGAGTGAAATGCACATTAATGTAAAATAGTAAATAGGGAAGAGAATCAAAGGAATGAAGTTGATTGAAATTTATACCACAGGATTATCCCGAAGTACTTATCACTGTTAGCTCTCACATGCCACACAAAATCCCTCGAGGAAATACATTAAATATAATTTCCTTAGCGTATCTTGAAAATGGCATTTCATGGAGTTTCCTGTCATGTTCTTACCCTATAAAAATAGAAAAACAGATTGTACCCTGCATTTGATTGAGTTACACTGACAAAGATGATTTTATGCTGAGATATTCATGTCTGGAGAGAATCACATTTGCAAAGAAATTGACATTGTAGAATACACTGATTACTACATTGAATCGCAGGGATAGTTATAAAACAAGCAAAATTAAATTGTCTTATATAGGCTCATGTGTATTTCTGACAGTAAGAAGAGTTTATTATCGTCTGGAAAGGAAAGAAAAATTGAATGCATATATAAGCAGTACAAATATACACACTAATATACATATCTAAATATAGCTCTACATTCCCAACCTGAATGGCGTCATGGTATTTTATCAGTGCTAGGATTATCAGCATTTTCTTTTTAAGATAGTAGCAAAAGAAAAATGTATTTTAGACTTTCTTTAGAGCATTTTTTTTTACAGGTCATAGTTACTGTTCATGTTACTCCTGTATATTATTCCCAAAATAGAATTGGGTCCAAGCTGAGGAGAGTTGGGAAAGCTTCCATTTGGGTCAGAAAGATTTTCTTATTGAAGTGTACTTCCAACTCCTAGCATCACTTTATTTTTGTCTAAAATTCTGTGCTGATTAATTTCTTAATATTTTACTGGGGTCGAAGCTCTGTTTTTCTAATACAGTGCAAATACACTGAATGGCTTTAGAATACAATTCTAAAATTCAATAGGAGATCTAAACATCTATCTTGTTTAGGCAGCTAAAGATATCTATTATATATAGTGCAGCCAGAAATGTTGTGTGTGACATATATTTTTTGGGGTGGGTTCTCCTTCACCAGGTATAGGTAAGTTTAAAGTTAGTAATAACTGATTGGATATGGTTTGCAAAGCTGAGGCAAAATTATGTCATTCTGTACATCAGTTGTCCAATCCATTACCTATTGAACTTAGTGCTAAAAAAGGGGATTGTGATAGATCACTGATAATTTCAAGAGCAGACAAGGGCATATATACCATAGAGGTAGACCATGCAGCTGCTATGGGGCCCTTGATGAGAGGGGGCTCAGTCCAGGTCGGTCCCATTCCATTTGCTACTAGGTTGCCAAACCGGTACAGGACTTCTCTGGATTCTCTCTTAGGACAAATGAATTGTTAGCAAAAAAGAGCATGCAAAATGGACCAGCACATTGTATAGCATACTAAAAAGGTACTGGGCACCATGCCTGATCTAATGGTTTGGGTGTGACTAATAAGCTACTAGCCAGCATAGTGCACTTCATGTAACCATGTTCCTGAATTCGTATTCTCATCTCCCTTGTGGTCATCCCCACATATGAGAGATCACAAGGGCAAATCGCCATATACACCACACCCGTAATACTGCAGTTGATGAAGTGTACAATTTTGAAGGATTTCTGATTATCAGAATCAGAGAATGTATTTGTTTTTACAATCAATTCACAAATAGAACAGTGACCACAAGAGAATGAAGCCCAGTCAGGTCCCTTAAAGCCAAAAGAGATATGTATCTGATTTCGGAGCACTATATTGGCTACGAACCAGATAATCCCTCAAGGTGTCGCTTCTTTTGGCTGTCAATTGTGGTCTCAAAAGTAAACATTTTTTGAGATCAGGATTGGATAGTAAAATTGGCCAAAAACGAGCCACAATCTCCCTCATTTCTGTCGGCTGTGTATTATACATTGTGATCAATCTTACAACAGTATCTGGATGCTTTCGTTTATGTTGAGTCAGAAGATTATTCCGGTCAGTTGTACATGCTCTTTGATATCCTTTTTCAATATCTCGTCTGTGGTAACCCCGCTGTAAAAAACGATTTTTCAATTGGTATGCCTCGTTTTCAAAATTTGATTTAGAATCACAGACCCGTCTTGCTCTCAAAAATTGGCCTGTAGGAATGGCGTGTATGGGATAAAAAGATGATGCATGTAACAGCATTAACTGATATTTTTTTTGCGAAAGATGGTGGTATTAAGCCTACCTGTGTTGTTGGTCGTGATTTTGATGTCTAAAAATGCTATCATCTCTTGGCTAGTCATATAAGTGAGTTTAATATTCTGTTGGTTGCTATTTAAAATAGTCAGAAATCGATCTAATTCCATCCGCGTCCCCTGCCAAATAAAAAGGATGTCGTCAATAAAGCGCATCCATGTTAGAACACATCCAGAGACCATGTCCATTGCCTCCTGTACACAATCTTCTTCCCAGAAACCCAGGAAAAGGTTTGCGTATGAAGGGGTACAAGTTGCCCCCATGGCTGTGCCACACAGCTGTAAATAGTGTCTGTCCCTAAACACAAAATAGTTGTGTTCAAGGATAAAACATATGAGAGTGAAAAGGAACTGTACCAATTCAGAGTCATAATTCTGCATACATAGAAAGTATGACATGTCACGAAGCCCCAGTCCATGATCAATACATGTATAAAGGGACTCAACATCGCAGGATACTAGGTACATATCCTGTTCCATTATTACCCCATCTAGACGCTTTAAAACATCAGTGGAGTCCCTAATATACGATTGTAGATTCTCCACACATGGATGTTGGAAATAATCTAAAAAACGGCATACGGGTTCACAGAGGCTCCCACAACCTGACACTACTGGACAGCCAGGAGGTCTTTTCTGATCCTTACGAACTTTGTGTAGCAAATATAAAGTTGGAATGATGGGCTGTTTGACCACCAATTCTTCAAAAACTTTTTTAGAGATTATAGTGTTTTCAAATGCCTCCAAAAGTAGTTTATCAAGTTGACCCTTGGATATTTCAGCCGGGTTGGATGTCAAACGTCTATAGCAATTACCATCACGCAATTGTCTATATGCCTCAAACTCGTACATATCAACTGGCCAAACCACTACATTTCCACCCTTATCTGCGGGTTTGAAAACCACATTTTTCATGGTCTTAAGCTCAGTCAAAGCTTTATGCTGTGCCCGCGAGAGGTTATCATAGCCCCGATCCTGAGGTAACTTGCGTAAAGCATCAACCACCATCCTCACAAACATTTCCACCGATCAATTTAATGATAAGGGTGGAAATGTAGTGGATTTAGGACGTATGTGCTTAGGAAATTTATCATCAATCACCTACTGTTCCTCTAACAAAGACTCTAATGCCCGGAATGCTTCCAATTCTTCTTGGGCTGAAAATAAATGATGGGGGTCACTCTTAGCATAGTATTTTTTATAAATCAACTTACTAGCAAAAAGAAATACATCCTGAATAGCTGTAAAGTCGTCAAATCCAGATACAGGACAAAACGATAAACTAAGTGAGAGAACAGAAATCTGACAGGGAGTAAGTGCTACATCAGACAGGTTAATTACCTTTAATTTGCCACTTGTATTTTCATCTCCAAGGTTTGTTTTCCTTTTTATAGGGGCACGTCTGGTCTCGTACCTCCTATTCTTAGTTTGCACATGTCCCTGTGATACTCCAGAGCTAGTACTCTCCAAAGGAGATGATGACTCTGACCGAACCACAGTGGAAGTTCCCCTTTTCTGCCATTTGTATACTTTCTGTTCGTGAAAATCGACCACATCACGTTGGAATTTCTTAGCATTAACTTCTTGTCTTTTTCCCATTTAATATATTCTTGATTAAGTTACTGTTCAAACTTCACCAACATTTCTGGAGTAAGGGTAGATTTTAATTTCTCCTGTAGTGGTATAATCGAATTCTCAATCTCCTCCAACTGTTTTTTGTCCCATATAATCAATACTTCAATAAAGGTGCAGGAACATAGTCTGCATGCCTCTTCCCATCTAGGGAATGAGGAAAAAACCTGAACATGCAGGCCCCTTGGAATGAGGTCCCTTATTAGCTATTGTTCCAGGGATGCCTTGTTCCACCATATCCTCGTGCTCCGTTGTAACATATCTTTTAGATTCCTTTGAATTTCAGCAATCCCTATCTGATTAGTATTAATGGGTCCTGCAGTATCACCAGTGAACTGTATAGAAACACAATCAAAAGATATATCAATACCTATAAGTTCCAAGCCAAACAAAAAAACCAGTTTCAACAATAAACGTCCATATATATCAACACTAGAAGTAAAATACCTAAAAGGACATATATAGACACAATAAATCCAGAATATGAATCACCAATAGTATAAATCAGGGGCGTAGCTGGGGGGGGCAGGCAGGGCATGGGCCCTGGGCGCAACTAAGAGAGAAGGTGGGGGGGGGGCGCCGGGCTAGGCGCACATACCATGTGTCAGGATGAGCTGCTGGCTTCAGGCGGCAGCTTTCAGGATTGTGTGGGGGAATCAAACAAGAGGCCACCACACAGACGCTGTAAACATCGGACCAGTTTGCTGGTTAAAATCTCTCTTGTTGCATCACGCAGGATTTGTTTCTCCACCCTGCATGTCCCCTTCTCTGCTCCAGCTGTTCTATCATTAGCTGTCAGCAGTCGGGGACGAGCAGGAGGGAGGGGAAGGAAGTCTGCAGAGACAGTACAGGCAGAGAGCAGGTCACGGAAGTTCACATCAGGCTCTCCTCCTGTCATATAAGACCTAAGCAGCGATAACAGCTAAAAGCTAATAACAGAGCCTGGTGTGCAGTGGCGTAACTACCATGGTAGCAGCCGTAGCGGCTGCTACGGGGCCTGCAACTTGAGGGGGCCCATGCTGCCAGCCGACACGCCTCCCCCCATATGCCCGGTGGCACCGCTAGCAGCCGTTATGGCTGCTACAGCGGTAGCGCGGCTACTATGGGGCCCGCGCCGCCGAGCCTCCAACAAGTATGGGCCGGGCGACACAGGCCCTCTCATGCCTGTAGGCGTCGCTAGCACCGGAGGGGGCCCCGGTGCCTGCGACAGGCAAATACATGTATTAGCGCTGAATGGCCTGGCATGTTCCGACCATTCAGCGCCTTACAATGACGCTGATTGGCTAGCGGCGCGATGACGTCATCGCGCTGCTTCCATGCTTGAAAGGCGCTGATTGACAGGGCAAGTCAAGCATCCAGCTCCAGCAGACCCGCTCAGAAGAGAGCAGATCTGCATCGCCAGCGAACAGAGAGGGAACGGGGACATGTGAATATGTAAAGTTTTTTTTTTTTTTCTCATAAAACAGTGAGTAGCATTATATATAGCAGGGGCTCTATCTACAGGGGGTCGTCTATATGTGGGCCGCTATATACAGGGGGGTCTATATGTGGGGATGTGGGGCACTAGCTACAGGGGTGGTCCTGTATGTGGGGATGTGGGGCACAATCTACAGGGGGGTCTATATGTGGGGATGTGGGTCACTATATACAGGGGGGTCTATATGTGGGCCACTATCTACAGGGGGGTCTATATGTGGGGCATATCTACAGGGGTCTATATGTGGGGCACTATATACAGGGGGATCTATATGTGAGACACTATACAGGGGTGGGCTATATATAGAGCACTATCTATAGGGGAGCTATTTTTTTAGGCCACTTTCTATAGGGGTGGGCTATATGTGGGACACTATATACAGGGGTGGGTTACCTGTGGGGCACTAGCAACAGGGTGGCTATATGTAGCGCACTGTCTACAGGGGTTGGCTATATGTGGGACACTATATACAGGGGGAGCTATATGTGAGACTATCTACAGTGGTGGGCTATACGTGGAGCACTGTCTATAGGGGAAGCTATATGTAGGGCAGCATGGTGGCTCAGTGGTTAGCACTATTGCCTTGCAGCTCTGGAGTCCATATGTGGGCACTATCTACAGAGGGTTGTATGCAGGACACTATCTACAGGGCCTTCTATGTAGGTCACTATCTACAGAGGGCTATGGGGGCACTATCTACAGGGGGCACGGTGTGTGTGTGTGTGTGTGTGTGTGTGTGTGTGTGTGTGTATATGTGTGTGTGTGTGTGTGTGTGTGTGTGTGTGTGACAGTGTATGGTACTATTATAATCAGGGACACAGTCCCTGGGGGCAGCTAGAGGGCATTATACGGTGTTGCTACGCGCACGGCATCAGTTTTTCCTCTTTGCGATACTTGAAAGTTGGGAGGTATAGTGGAATCCCTAGTCAAACCGTTGTCGACGTTCTTCCTGGGTATTCTGCACCTGGAGAAGCCCTTGATGCCACTATCCATATATGGACAGTGACGTCAGGAGCTCCTCTAGGAAGCCCCAATGGCGCTATGTACAGGGAGGGGGGTGTAGCTCTATTTAGAGAAGGGTGTGTGTGTGGCACTATGTACAAGGGATGGGTGTGGCACTATCATCTACAAGAGTAGACTGTTCATTATTTCACCATATATATTCTCATTAGCCTGTTATACAATCTGTTTAGTCCGACACTGACATCTTTATTTATTTTCTTTTAATTTATTGTTATGTTAACTACTTTATATAACTACATCGCTTATCAAATGTACAAATGGTTTTATGCTCGAGTTACATAAAAAAAGATGAAAAAAAAAATTACATGTCATTGATTGGTAGAGAAAGCAAACCTGGCGAGGCGGATGGTAATGTCGGGAAAGTGGTTTGGAGGGGGCAAACTGAATCTTTGCCCCGGGTGGTGTAGAACCTAGCTACGCCTCTGGTACAAATATAGCACTATCCAATATATCAAAAAATATCTTTATTGTAATATATTTTAAAAACATATATAGGCCATCACACAAAGTATAAAACAACATACAATAAAATGTGGTGGCGGTGTGAGGGATCACAATGCATCACATTACATATACATGCGATAGGGCGGTATAGTATATAAATATTCAAAGACACTGTACATAATTACACCTCATAAATTACCAGTACATGAATACATAATTACTGGATAATGGGTACAGATGAAACTGTAAAAAAGATCAAAGATCCAGATTAAATCGAATACCAATCCGTATTTTGCATATTTATCCCTCAACGAGACGAACCACAGACCACAACCAAGCACTTGGCACTTATTCACGTGTGTTCACATTTTTGTTTTTTCACTGTTTTTGATCTAAAAATTCTCTGGTCTGTATATCCATATAAA
The DNA here is from genome assembly GCF_050947455.1 of Rhinoderma darwinii. NCBI lineage: Eukaryota > Metazoa > Chordata > Amphibia > Anura > Rhinodermatidae > Rhinoderma > Rhinoderma darwinii. The sequence goes on from NC_134687.1 coordinate 67,896,705, forward strand.
GCTATGATGATATATTCCTATATAGAAATGTTATACTGATATAAATGATGGCTCTTCAGTAAGCTTTGAGCTGATATACTTGGCTTATGCTCTATATATGTTTTTTTAAATATTTTATAAACCTCTGTTTACACTCATCTGTGATGCATCTGAACCCTCTGGTTTGGAATGGCTGGTGTTTCGCGTCCATCACGGATCGGTTAATTAATAAATATATACACTTCTGTAAGATGGCATCTATGCAATGTGTATGCGCCGTCCTGCTCCCTCCCTTCCAGCACCGTGTGGTGACGTGGGTATGCATGAATATGCGGGAATCCACCTCCCCGCTGCTCCGGGATGGCGGGATCATGGCGGCGCAGCATGGCGACATGACAGCTATTTACAAGATGCGTGAACCAATTGTTATGTATTAATTTATACCACACCTGCTTATGAGATGGATGAGATGTTCTGATTGGAGCACAAGTTCCTGTTCCTCCTATTTAAGGTTAAGACTCCTCACTGACCCTTACCCCTTGAAAAAGCTGACGGCGAAACGCGCGTCAGGATGCTTGGTTGTGCTTTGTGTTTTTTCTTATTGAGGGATAAATATGCAAATACGGGGTGGTATTTGATTTAATCTGGATCTTTGATCTTTTTTACAGTTTCATCTGTACCCCTTATCCAGTGATTATGTATTCATGTACTGGTAATATATGAGGTGTAATTATGTACAGTGTCTTTGAATATTTATATACTATACCGCCCTGTCGCATGTATATGTAATGTGATGCATTGTGATCCCTCACACCACCACCACATTTTATTGTATGTTGTTTTATACTTGGTGTGATGGCCTATATATGTTTTTATAATATATTCTAATAAAGATATTTTTTTATATATTGGATACTGCTATATTTGTACTATTGGTGATTCATATTCTGTATTTATTGTGTCTATATATGTCCTTATAGGTATTTTATACATAGGTACCTGACCATTACACCTATATGAGCTTGTTGGACATCCCATTTTAAAAAAACATGAGCATTAATATTCAGTTTGGCCCCAGTTTTGCGGTTATAATAGTCTTCACTCTTCTGAGAAGGCTTTCCACAAGATTTTAGAGAGTGGTAATTTGTGCCCAATTAGCCAAAAGAGCATTTATGGGGTCAGGCACTGATGCTGGACATCCCAATTTATCCCAAAGTGGCTTAATAATATTAAGGTCAGGGCTGTGTGCTGGTTACTCGAGTTCTTCCAAACCAAACACCTCCTACAATATCTTTATGGACTATGGCTTGTCTGCATCCTCCTGGGAACGGGTATTGTAACCTGTCCTTGTATCAGTAAGTATGCCATTTTTTAAAGATATTAAATAATTTTCATCTCACATTCAGTGAGTTATTTTGGAAATTGCCCAACGGTTCATAGAAAGTGCATTGAGAGGGAAGAAAGACCTAACAAAATTAAGCATCATAACTAGGTGCCTATTTAGCTCTTAATTATGGAGCCTCCTTGCTTCTCTTTACGCTGCTGAGGGCCGACAGACAACAGATTTTACCCGAGCAGGAACAATATGGGTAGTTTATGGGTAGTTTAAATAGGTAGTTTAATCTGGTAGTGCATCATGTATATGTGATTATTTCAAACGCCTTTTAGGGCTTATTCACGCGAACATGGGGAAACTTGAACGTGAAAAATAGTCGTTTTTCACATTCGAGTTTCACCCGTTGGGGACCCCTTTTCATGGATCCCCATAGACTTGAATCTATGGAGGGATCTGTGGAACAACTGCCGTGTGAACGGCCCTTTTTTTTTAATGGCCATCACACAGACGTAAACCATGGTCTATTTTTCAATTAACCCTTTGTCACGATCCGTGGGTATGTGGACCTACTAGGCTGCTCCACCGTAGCGGAGTAGTAGCTGGCCAAACAACAGAGTATCCGATCAATACAAAGTCCAGCACAAGGGTACCTGAATAGACCAGACAGTCGCAGTGGCTAGGCACAGATGGAACTTTGACGGCAGAGGATGCGACATGTGGCGGAGGATATCAGGCGTGATCATGGGCTAATTATTGATAACTTACATGTGCGCGCGCTGGCGCTTTATGGTCGGGCACGAGCGTACGCGCGCACCCTATGGGACACAGCCGGGCGGAGCGGAAGTCAGTGCTGGCATCTCCTAGGAAAGAGATGCCGGTCAGCACACACAGATCTATGGCCGCAGCCGCCGTGGGGCGAGTAGGAACGGCGGTCCGCAGCCGTGGACGCTACAATATCCCCCCTCTTACGCCCCCTCTTCTTGGATCCAAAACGAGAGAAAAATTTCTTAATGAGGGTAGGGGCATTAAGGTTCTCTTCTGGATCCCAGGACCTCTCCTCAGGACCAAACCCTCTCCAGTGCACCAAATAGAAAGTCCTTCCTCGTACCCTCTTGCAGTCCACAATCTCCTTTACCTCAAACACATCAGATGAACCGCTGGGAGCAACTGCGGGACTAGGAGTCTTACTGTAGCAGTTCAGGACCACACGTTTCAGGAGGGACACATGAAAGGAGTTGCGGATTCTGAGGCAGCCGAAGCTTATAGGAGACAGGGTTTATCTATTGTAGTATCTCAAAGGGTCTGAGGAACCTGGGAGCAAACTTGTACGAAGGCATCTTTAAATGGATATTCCTTGAGAACAGCCAGACTTTGGTACCCGGAAGAAACTGAGGCGGCTCTCATCTCCTAGTATTCGCTTTTTGCCTCATGTGATCGATTGCCAGCAGAATGGAGGATCGGGTCTGTTGCCGGATTTGCAAAGTCCCCAAATACAGAGTCAGCTGCGGGTACCTGGGAAGTAGCCGAAACAGGGAGAGGAACTCGTGGATGTTGGTCATAGACCATGAAGAACTGTGTGGAAGCAGTGGACTCATTTGTGAGGTTGTTGTATGAGAACTCGGCCCATGGAAGAAGCTGTATCCAGTCATCATGATGCATGAAGATGAAGTGACGAAGATAATTCTCCATGATTTGGGTTATCCTCTTGACTTGAACATTGGACTGGGGATGGTAGGCAGGAAATGTCCAACTTCACATTTAGTAGTTTACAGAGAGCTCTCCAGAATCTCGAGGTGAACTGAACCCCCCGATCAGACATGATTTGAAGGGACAAGCCATGCAAGCGGAAGATGTGCTGATTGAAGAGATTAGCCAGTCGAGGAGCAGAAATGACGAGTGATCAGGTCTAAAGTCCTACGAACAAACGCGTGTCCAGCCAGTTTGGAGCTGTGTCCCCAGCGAAGGATTCTCCTCCTGTCTGCCAACCGCACAAAAGTCCTCCCCGGAGGGTTGTCTCTCCAAAAAATCCTAGGCACTGGATTTTTTTTTGTTTCTGGGGACACAAACACACATAATGTGATCCGAGGTCGCAATACAGACAAAGTCCTGAAGTGTGTCTGTGTCGTTTCTCCTGGGTAGATAATTTGACCAAGTCCACCTGCATAGGCTCCTCTGGTGGAACAACTGATGAGGACAGTAGGGATTGCTGGAAAGTAGGAGCCAGCCTCTTCTCTCCCGGCGAACCTCTTGGGATCACTCCCAGATCCTCATGTCAATCCGAGTGTCTAGAAGAATAAGATCATCCAGGGTAGGTGGCCGATCATTTAGCAAGCTCGTCTTTAATCCCAGAAGACAGCCCCTGCCAGAATGTAGCCACCAAGGCCTCGTTGTTCTAGGTTAGTTCTGCAGCCAGGGTACGAAACTGAATGGCATACTCGCCCACTGAGATGTCTCCCTGGTGTAGGGTCAGCAGAGATGCAGCAGCAGAAGAGACTCTCCCAGGTTCCTCAAATATAGTACGGAAAGTCTGTAAGAAACACTGTATGTCACTGGTCTCTGGTCCCTGACATACCCAAATGGGGTTCGCCAATGCCTTGCCAGTAAGGAGAGATATTATAAAGACAATCCTTGCATCATCAGAAGGGAAGGAATTTGCATGTAGTCTAAAGTGGATCTGGCACTTGTTCAGAAATCTCTGGCAGGTCCTCGTGTCTGCGTCATACTGAAGAGGTAGTGGCAGGGAGCATCGTGGGTCAGCACCGCTACTGACAGAAGGTGTAGCAGGAGGGACAGGAACAGGTGCTGTGATGACTGCGGCTTGCGCATCCAGCTGATGTGCAATGGCGTTCACCGCCAGAAAGAGTTGGTCTTGTCATGACTGAAGGTCTCGCATGTCTGCCTGCATGGCTTGTGACGTCATCATGGTCTTGAATTGACCAGCGGGGTCCATGGCCTTAGTGTACTGTCACATTCCGTGAGTATGTGGACCCACTAGGCCGCTCCACCGTAGCGGAGTAGCAGCTGGCCAAACAACAGAGTATCCATTCAATACAAAATCCAGCACAAGGGTATCTGAATAGTCTTGACAGTTGCAGTGGCTAGGCACAGATGGAACTTTGACGGCAGAGGATGCCACACGTGGCAGAGGATATCAGGCATGGCAGATGGCATCAGACGTGGTGTACGACAGCAGGTGTGACCAATGGCAAAACACGACTCCAACACTCGATACGGCTCAGGATGCAACACATCACAAGATACAGGAACAGATAGTAGGGCACGGGAACACTTTGGAACAGGATGACACTAAGGGACCATTTGCTAAGACTAACATGGAATAACACAACAACGCTCAAGCAAGGTGTGAAGGGGCAGGGCCCTATTAATAGTCCAGGGTGATCATGGGCTAATTATTGATAACTTACATGTGCGTGCGCTGGCCCTTTAAAGCTGGGCACGAGTGTGCGCGCGCTCCCTACGGGACACAACACTAACAGATCCATGGCCGCGGCCGCCAAGGATTGCGTAGGAACAGCGGTCCGCGGCCGTGGACGCTATACCCTTTACACGGTCCGTTAAATCACTAGTTTCTGCAAAATAAATTTGCCACCAGTGACCATACAATTCATGAGCTGAGAGGGAGGTGTTGTCATAAAATACCTGATTAAGCACCTCCAATATATGCCTTACAATCCAAATTTCTCAGGGTGGTTACAATTTACGAATTAAGCAGTGATTGTGAGCTTTTGGCTCATTATTGTAAATAGTCCCCTTTCAGGGTATGTTCACACGGTCTATTTTTGGCCGTTTTTCGAGACATAAACGGCCGAAAAACAGCCAATGGGAAAACGGCGTTCTGTTCCGACAGAGCGTTTTTCGCAGCGTTTTTTTACGCGTAAAAAAAACGGTCGCGAAAAAGAAGTGCAGGACACTTCTTGGGACGTTTTTGGAGCCGTTTTCCATAGACTCTATTGAAAAAAGCTCCAAAAACGGCTGTAAAAAACGCCGCGAAAAACGCTGCGAAAATCGCGTGTGGCTTAAAAAACTTCTGAAAATCAGGAGCTGTTTTCCCTTGAAAACTGCTCCGTATTTTCAGAAATTTTTGCGTTTGCGTGTGAACATACCCTAAGGGTATGTTCACACGTCTTAACAAATTACGTCTGAAATTACGGAGCTGTTTTCAGGCGAAAACAGCTCCTGAATTTCAGACGTTTTTGCAAGTACTGGCGTTTTTCGCGGGGCGTCCATTACGGACGTAATTGGAGCTGTTTTTCAATGGAGTCAATGAAAAACGACTCCAAAAACGTCCAAAGAAGTGACATGCACTTCTTTGACGCGGGCGACTTTTTACGCGCCATCTTTTGACAGTGACGCGTAAAATTACACCTCGTCTGAACAGAACATCATAAAACCCATTGCAAGAAATGGGCAGATGTTTGCAGGCGTAATGGAGCCGTCTTTTTAGGCGTAATTCGAGGCGTAAAACGCCCGACTCAGGTCTGAAAATAGGCCGTGTGAACATACCCTAAGGCGGCAGCATGACCCCATGACTACAGAAGCCATTTGCTTATGCAGTATGTTGGCCCCTGGATAATTTCCTGCTTGAAACAGATAACATTTAAACATTAAAATGCAATAGTATATATATAAAAGATAAAAAAAAGAACACAAAACAACACATTTTTATATAAAAGTTCAATAAGATCTAATATTAGCATACATGAGTTATAATATGTAACCTTCAGACTAATTAGGTTGTATCTATTTCTCGTATGTCAGTTTTATTTATTTAGAGGACACTTACTCCAACACTAGTAGCCATTTCTATTCACAGGAACACATCCTGCAGAGAGCACAGCTGTTAAACGATAATGAAGAGCTCCTGATTCCGGATCTCAAGGGGTGTCTAATTAGGAGGAGCACCTATACTTTCTGTCATGTAAAATCTATGCAATATACTCAGGTCTGACTTTGAGAATAGACAGAACTGAAATGCAACGAGAGCTGATGCTCAATAAATGTTGTTTTATCATTTGCAAAGATTTTTAGAGTTTTAGGGTGTTTCTAAAAGATATTATTGAATTATATGAATGGGCAGAACACACTAAATACAAAAAAAAATACAAATCTTGCACCCTGTACTATAAGGGTATGTGCACACGAGAAGTGCCTTTTACGTCTGAAATGGCAGACTGTTTTCAGGAGAAAACAGCTGCCTCGTTTCAGACGTAAAAGCTCCACCTCGTATTTTGCGAGGCGTCTGTGACGCTCGTAAATCTTGAGCTGCTCTTCATTGACTTCAATGTAGAATGGCTCAAATAACGTTGCAAAGAAGTGTTCTGCACTTCTTTGACGAGGCAGTCATTTTACGCGTCGTCGTTTGACAGCTGTCAAACGACGACGCGTAAATTACAGGTCGTCTGCACAGTACGTCGGCAAACCCATTCAAATGAATGGGCAGATGTTTGCCGACGTATTGTAGCCGTATTTTCAGACGTAAAACGAGGCATAATACGCCTCGTTTACGCCTGAAAATAAGTCGTGTGAACCCAGCCTAACTGTGTTATGTAGTACTGCATAGAGAGCAGAAATGAGACAGAAAGATCTATCAGAGCCCTGTTTTCTCCAATCTATTAGCCAACGTATCTGCCTAGAGTGAAGCAAGCAGGGGAAGTGCAGAAATAATTTCAATGCTATCAGTGAAGGGAAATTCAGGGCTATCAAAGATAGATTGTGTTTCTCACACTTCTCTGCTATCTAAGGCCGAATTCAGATGACCGTGGTATATGTCTGTGTGACGGCCATTAAAAAAATGGGCCCGTTCACACTGCCTTTGTTACAATGAACCGTGTGAAGGGTCTGTTGAAAAATAGAACATGTCCTATTTTCTTCCGTTTTCACGGATCCCTCGATAGACTCAAGTCTATGGGGTTCTGAGACACGCACGGGGCAACTCGGATGTGAAAAACGTAAGTTTTTCACGTCTAAGTTTCCCTGCGTTCGTCTGAATTCAGCCTAAATCTGACATTAGATTGTTGACAGATTCTAATATGTTTGTGCAGTTTTAGATATCAGAGATGTGTGAGCTTTGGACTGTCCCTCGACTGCAGATGTCTGGGGAAACAATGGCTAAGCACGTTGGATTTTGAAATACCCAATCCTTTCTTTCTCATAAGAGATAAGTCACTGTTAGAAGTGTCTGACAGTGCGTTCACCCGACAGATACCTTATGAGTATGGCCAGCTTAAGCCTAACCCCAAAAAAGTGTAAGTCTGTAAGAAATCGTACGTCACATTTTTGAGTACATCTGGTATAAAATTAAGGTTATGGGTGGAATTTAATTGATTAGTATGAATACATTTCCAAAATCAAAACACATTGCCACAGCCCCTTCTGGCCCTTAAAATGAAACAAAATATGTGAGCAGCTTAAATATAATTTAAATGAATGCAATTCTAAAAGTTGAAATGTGCATTTCACGGGAGGGTTATATTAATAGTAAACCTCTTAGCCTAAGGCATCATTTACATGAGCGTAATATACGCGCGTGTGACGCGCGTGCTTTTCACGCGTGTCGTACGCACCTATATTAGGCTATGGGGCAGTGCAGTCAGTGCGTGAATTTTGCACAGCGCGAGTGCGTTGCGTAAAACTCACGACATGTCCTTTCTTTGTGCGCTGTTCGCGCATCACGCACCCATTGAAGTCAATGGGTGCGTGAAAACCATGCATGCCGCACGGAAGCACTTCCGTGCGAACTGCGTGATTCGTGCAACAGCTGTCAAACTCTGAATGTAAACAGAAAAGCACCACGTGCTTTTCTGTTTACAAACATCCAAAGGGAGTGTCATAATGATGGCGGCTGCGAGAAAATCTCGCAGCCACGCATCATACACTGATGAGACACGGAGCAGTTAAGTGCTTTTTGCGCATGCAAAACGCAGCGTTTTTTGCGTGCGCAAAATGCACACGCTCGTGTAAACCAGGCTCAAGAGCAAAGAAAAAAATTAAATCGGTAAAAGTCCAAAATGAAACACATGAGCCCGATTACTCATGCAGGGGAAGATCAGGATGCGTGCAATCTATAATGTTAATTATACTGTGCATACAAAGTCAGCTTTATTCCATATGCATGCTGCTTTGAGTGCTCATATTCTAATATAAGAAAACATGCAGTATAGCTAATGGCTTCATTATGGAGATGCTGTAGCTGTCCTCTAGAATCGTATTATCGTATAGAACAATCACTTCATGTTCTGCAAGGTCTATGTGAGGAACTACTAATCAGTTAAATAATATAAGGTTATCATGTAAACTGTGGTTTAACAAATGTATCATTATCAAGAATTATTGCAGTTTTTAAAAAAATAAAATATTTCCTTTTTTTCTATTAGATTTTTTTATTGAATTATTTCCGACAAAGGGAGGATACTCAACATGAGGATGTCCCTAGGACATATAAACAAAACAAAAAATAACACATACATTACAGAGATTCATAGATTCACACATACATTACAGAGATTCATAAGCATCAATCAAAATATACAAAAGAGCAGCTCTGATCTACATATAACATCTCTATATAACAGGAGACATCTATATATAACAGGAGACAAAGCGATCAAAGTATACTGACAACAATCAGAATATCGACTCTATATACAGAGTCAAGAGGGGGAAAGTGGAGCTCAGGTCAAATCTGGAACTAAAGCAAATTCTCTCCAAGGTTTCTATGCTCTTTCAAATTAAACTAACTAGAGGGTCTTAGTAGCCCACGACTTCTCCATAAGGTAAGAAAACTGAACCTGATTAACTAATTCCATCTTAGTCAAAGGATCCGACAACTTCCATTTACGCGCTATCATGAGCAAGTATAACATGGGACATAACTTTATGCCCAGAGGCAGGAAGGAATTCCACCCCCAGGAAACACAGGGCCAATCCAGGAGACGCAAATATGTTAGATTTCAGGATATTGGAGATGAGCCGGAAAGTGATCAACCAGGGGGAGAAAACAATTGGGCATTCCCACCACATGTGCATGTACGTGCCCTTTGCTCCACAACCCCTCCAACAAGACTCCGATGCTGTGTCAGACATTTTAGCCACACTTGCAGATGTAAGATACCATCGGAAAGCAATTTTCCTAGACATCTCCCAATGTATCAAGCTCTTAGAAACCCGTCTCACCCAAGCCAAGGCCTTAAACCAATTTGGAAGAGATATATCTAAACCTAGATTGCCATCCCATGTCGATATATATGATAATTTAACATTAGGAGTAAGGGAAGTAAATAAGCCATAAACAAGAGAAATGCCCTTAACCTTAGGAAGTTTATTAGCGTAAAACAGTATGGCTTGACGTGGGAGAAACGGGCTTGACACATCCACTGAGGAAAGCACATGTCTTATACAGAGGTACTTATAAAAATCTGTTCCAGGGATACCATAACAAGCGGATAAATCCTGAAATGATCTAAAGGTAGAGTCGTTATAAAGAGAAGAGATAGTCTTCATGCCTGCAGACTCCCAGGCATCAATATTAACATTATCTAACAAAGAATACAAGTACCTAAGAGGCATATTTTTCAATGACCCACCCTCATCCATTATACGGCAGCGAAGCAGATAAGACCACGCTTGAATAGAAGCTTTTATCCTCAACAGAGGGACCCGCAAAGGGGCCCTTGAGAAAGAAGCCCTGTTCAAGCAGGCTATGAGGGAAGTACCCGCCGCACACTGTTTTATGCCCATCCAGCGCTTCCCATTAGCCATCCACAAATTTTTAACTTGGTCTAAAATATTCGCCATATAATACTTGTGCAGAGAGACCGTACGAAACGTATATAGGATAATTGGTAAAAACAACATTTTAATAAGCGCTATTCTGCCGGCCCAGGAGATAAGAGAAGTAGACCATTTCTCCAATAGCTGCGGAACTCTAGAAACCAATGGAGAATAATTATAGCAAAACAAGAGAGAACTTGAGTAGGAAAGCTTAATACCCAACTACTGTAAATTATCAACGTTCCACTTATATGGATACTTAACAGCTAACAACGACTGGGTGGAGTTAGATATTCCCATATTCAAAATCTGAGATTTATTTGGATTAACCTTATAATAAGATACCCGGCCAAACCTCTCCAGAGTGGCCTGCACTTCTACCAGAGATAACTCAGGATGTGATAGTGCTAAAATAACAACGTCAGCGTACAGACCTATTTTGTGAATAGACCCTGGATCCCCCCATTTTCTCTAAACGCAGCAGCAAGAGGTTCCATCATTAAAGCGAAAATAAGCGGAGAGAGGGGACACCCCTGATGAGTACCATTCGAAATCCAAAAGGGCTCTGAAAGGAAACCAGAAACTAGAACTCTAGCCGAAGGGTTGGAGTATAACACTAAAATGGCAGATTTACTATAACCCGACAAACCAAATTTCTCCAAGGTATTAGAAAGGTACATCCAATTCACTCAGTCAAATGCTTTTTCTGTGTCCAAGGCTAATAATAAAGAAGGAGTTTTTTTATGCTCGACCCATTGAATTAGATCAATAAAACGTCTGGTACCATCAGGTGCCTGTCTCCCACTTGGTCAGAGGAGATAATATCTGGAATGACATGAAGCAACCTGTCAGATAACACCTTGGAGAATATCTTAACATCTGAATTTAACAAAGAGATAGGTCTAAAATTGTATGGGGTGTCAGGATCCTTTCCAGGGTTAGGAATAGCAACAATAGGTGCCGAGAGCATTTCTGCTGGCAAGGATCCCTCGTCTGCCGCTTTGTTAAATACCGCTACTAAATGAGGTAATGATAGATCAGAGAACTTTTTGTAAAATGTGTTTGTAAAACCATCCGGCCCTGGCGCTTTAAATGGTTTAAGTGAGAAGACAGCCTTAGAGACCTCTGTACTAGATATAGCGTCAGATGGGGATCTCAGAGAATCTAAACTAATCTAAGGCAGCTGTACGCTATCTAAAACTGAGGAAATCTCCTGTTGTAAAGGTTGATAAGTAGAGGGGTCTGAGGACAAATTATATAAATCCTCATAATATATGCAAAATTGTTCAATTGTCAACCGCGGACTTTCCTTCCCTTCTCCCCCTTTAGGTGTGCAATTTTAGATCTCCCAGCAGACTGCTTTACCTTCCTAGCCAAGAGAGTGCCTGCTCTATTGTTATGTACATATGAGCTTAATTGAAACTTTCTCAGGGTATAATCATACCTAGATTGTAACAAAATTCCTAAGTGCGCCCGTAGGTTACGTAATGTGTGCATGTGAGATATCGAATGGGAAGCTTTATTAAGACTCTTTATTTGAGAAATCTTAGTGACCGTATCTGTGACATCTTTTTCCCTTAGTCGCTTCGCTTGAGCAGAGGCCTGAAAGAGGATACCCCTCATGTAAGCCTTGTGAGCATTCCAGAAAGAATAAGGGTTAGTAACAGATGGAGCATTAATATCAAAATAAGTAGTGAGAGCATCCTTAATCCTAGTCTGGTAAGCAGGGTGAGATAATTATAATCATTAAGCTTCCACTGAGAGGGCGGAGGAGATTTAAACCTTTCCTCAACAGTTAATGAAACCGGAGCATGATCAGACTAGGTAATGCCCCCTATAGAGGATGATCTTGCCAACAATAGCGTTTGTCTATCAGAGAGAAAGTACCGTATTTTTCACACTATAAGACACCGTTTTTAGCAAGAATAAATCTTGCTAAAAACTCCCTGCGTCTTATAGTCCGCAGTCAAGGGACCTGGCATCGCCGGGCGCCATGACCGCTTCATTACTTAACCCCTTCCCGACCCATGACGTGTTGATACATCATAGAGCTGGAGGGGGATTATGTATGGAGCGGCCTCACACACTGAGCCCGCTCCATACACTGCAGGTGTCCGCTTCTGACACGCTGCTCTAACGGCCAGGAACAGCAATTTCGCTGTTCCTGGCAGTTTAAAGGGCTTGTGCCATAAAACACATGCATCCCCTATCCACAGGATAGGGGATACATGTGTGAACAATAAGGAGAACAGGGATCGAAAGTTACCAAGAGCACTGCATGAGAAGATGTGACTTCCGCGTTCTGTGTCCGGCAGCTTCATAGATATCAATAGGATTCTTCTGCGCGCGCGCGAGCGGCTCTCCATTGATCTCTATGGAGCTGCGGAACAGATAAGATGGACACAAAACCCGGAAATCCAGGCTTCTCATGTAGCGCTTTGGGTGACTTTCGGTCCCCTGTTCCCCTTATCGCTTGGGGTCCCAGCAGTGGGACTACAGCTCGTCCCGCAAAATGTGTTTTATGGAAAACCCCTTTAACTAGTTAAATGCCGTGGTCAATGGTGACTGCGGCATTTATAGGGTTTTTTCTATCAAGGACATTTATGACATATCCACACGATATGTCATAAATGTCAGATAGATGCAGGTCCCACCTCTGGGACCCGCACCTATCTCTAGAACGGGGCCCCCTAAACCCTGTTCTAGCTTTCTGTGCTCTCCCGGCCACTTGATTACATGTGGAGTTACTGAAACAGCGTAACTCGCGGAGCTACGCTGTTTCCGTAACTCCCATAGAACTGAACAGTAGTTACGGAAACAGCGCACCTCGCATTCTATGCTGCTTCCGTAACTGTCATTCACTACTATGGGAGTTAGGGAAACAGTGTAGTTACGCTGTTTCAGTAACTCCACATGTAGCCAAAATGTATATAAAAAAAAATGTTAGATACATTTTCAGGAGAGTAAAAAAAATATATATATTAAAAGTAAAAAAAAAAATCTTTTCCCATTTTTCCCCAAGCACAATGTAAAAAATAAAATAATTTGGTATCGCTGTGTCTGTAAAAGTCTGATCTATTACAATATACCATTATTTAACTCGAACGGTGAGTTTAAAAATTGAAAACATCAAAATAGTTTTTTGGTCACCTTAGTGCTTAAAATATGAAATAAAAAAAAAAGTGATCAAAAAAATCGTATGTACCAAAAAATGGTGCCAATAAAACTACAGCTCGTCCCGCAAAAAGTAAGCCCTCCCACTGCTCAATCGATGAAAAAAATATTAAAAAAAATTTGGCTCTCTGAATAATAATTTTTTTCCTATTCTCTGTTTTCTAAAATCTGGGTGCCTCTTATAGTCCAAAAAATACGGTAATCTGTTCGGGAGAAAGATAATCTAGGAGAGGAGAAGAGCGTATAATCCCATTCAGAACCATGTTGGCATCGCCATACATCAAATAACCCTTCCTCCAATACCTGACATGAAAGAAAATCACTCCGCCTACCAACCCTAGTAGAATCCAAGTCACCATCTAGTACTGTATTAAAATCTCCCACAATTATAAGACGGCCCTGTTTAAGTTCCTCCACCTTTAATGCCAACCTGTAAAAAAAATTGCCTTGTCTCTTATTGGGAAAGTACCCATTTACAATAGTATATTTCACATTGTTAATATTACAAATTAATATGAGAAAACGACCCAAGGGGTCCGCCTCTAATGTATGAAGAGTGAAAGCTACAGAATTTTTGACAGCTATAAGCACCCCTTTTTTCTTAATATCAGCAGAGGCAGTAAAAACATGAGGGAAAGCTTTGTGTGTGCACACTGGGTCCCAGGAAGAACGAAAATGAGTCCCCTGAGCCAGCAGGACATCACACCTTAAATTACAAGCCTCTTTCCACAATAGACTATCTTTAAGCGGACTATTTAGCCCATGAGCATTAATAGAGGAGAGTATAAGAGGCATTTAGTTGAAGAGACGGGGAGTGCCATGTAGCCGATCGGGCTATCCAGCCTATAGTTTGATGAAGAAATAAGCATGACATCCCAAATAACATTAGAAGAGCTATTAAGCACAACATTAAATCCCTGTAAAGAAGTACAAATAAACATACACACAGAAAGGAATAAATAGGACAAATACAAATGGGAAAAAAACAAAAAAAAAGTCCTGGTGCATCATCGCACTGTAACTCTGGAAGAAAAAACCCGGAGGGACACGAAAAATACGGAATATATTCCTGTGCTTATACTAGGAAAACAAAAAACAAATCATCAACAGACATGACAGCCTTTAGCACATTCAGGTTGAGCCCCAGGAGCGACCAGCAGAAAACCATTCCTCAGTAATCTGCAAGGGTAAAGAAACCAGGGGGCGACGGGAAGAAGAAGCAAGGCCTTGTGAGGAAATATTCCGCTTTTTTAGCAAGGAGAACCCCTCGTCCACCGAAGAAATCACTGTCATACCTGCATTGTTATAGACCAGTAACTTAACTGGAAACCCCCACTTATCTTTGATACGGGCTTCTCGCAAGGCCTGTGTAATAGCTGAAAACTGCCTCCTGGCCTGCAGCGTTGCTGCCGATAAGTCCGGAAAAAGGGAGACATCCGAAAATGGTTCCGGGAGATGCTCCATTGATCTAGCTGTCGACATCAATCGTTCCTTAATGAGAAAGAAATGAACTCGCACTAAAATGTCTCTAGGAACCTTATCCGGAGCCGTCTTAGGTTTGGGTATGCGATGGGCCCTATATAAAATCAAGTCCATCTCTGATAAAGTGGGGATCAAAGCTTTAAACAATTATGTAAGGTATCCTGCGATGTCAGATGACGAGACACTTTCAGAAATTCCTCTCACTTTTATATTATTGAGCCGGGATCTATCCTCCGCATCTGCAGACTTAGATCTTAGCCAGTGAACTTCCTCCTCCAGCGTGTTGTGGGCATCCACAAACTCATTCTGAGCTGAAGAAAACTCCACCATCTTTCTCTCTACTTGGTCAGTCCGTACACCAAGAGCATTAATATTGGTTTTTAAAGTAGTAGTCAGAGCAGAAACCTGGAGGGAGATATTATTCTGTAGAACAATCAACATAGATTTAAGGAAATCCTCAGTCAGGGGAGCTGAGGAGGATGGGAACCCCTCCAAAGTAACAGAGCCCACAACCGCGGGGTCACACACTGCCCTATCATTAGACTCTGTCCTTCCACCATTTTTAGCGGATGGCTGCATTTGAGAAGTTATATCCAACACACATATCTCGGGCTCCATCTGAACCAAAGAGGGTACCCCCAAGGGTGAAAGAGCGGGGGAGAGGAAGATACCCCCAGCGGGGCATCCCCTGAGAATAGAACGTTAGTATTAACTATTGGGTTATCAGCCTCCACATTGAAGTAGGCCGTCAATTTCCGTGGGCCCACAGCTTTGCCCCTCCGTTTCACCATATCCTCCACTTAATTTAGCAGTGATATGTTCGGTAAGCTCCCTATATAGCTCACTATACAACAACCAGGTTGATGGCCTGTGCAAGAAACCGTAAGTACCGGTAAGTCCACCCGCACTTTAATTTAGTCCGGGGATCCAACCGAAATATAGGCCGCAAAATGGAGTGAACTGAGAAGGGAGGCTCCAGTATCATCCCAAGGTGAGTATGACCACCAATCTTATCCTCCAGACAGTGCAGGTCCCCGAAGCCAGCTAGAGGTTGCAGATACCCACAGGAGCAGACAGGAGCAGATGCCGACAGGAACCGGGGATGCAGCGGCGCCGTCCCTCGCAGGATTACCCGGAAGTCCGCCGGAAGTCCACTGGCTCTTACACAGAACGGAGACCTTGCCATCCGAAATCGTCTAGAAGCAGGTGAGTGCACTACCACATTGACCCGGATTGCCAGATGAAGAGAAAGTCGCAAGAAATCACCGCCATGAGCCGCTTAAGCACAGGACTGCAGGGAACGCTTAGACCATGCGACCGCTCCGTTTAGAGGTTTCAGCCATCTTAAAATATTTCCTTTTTATCATAAGTACCAAGGGTCAAATAAATTTCAAAAGGGGGTCAGTTATTGTTAAAGAACAATCTACAACTGTAGTGTATAGAGAAAGGGGAGGCAAGGTGGCCACTTTGTGGTACCATAATAATGCCTATCCCTTATTATTCTGACCCCAGCTCTAAAACCAACCATACATCGAGAATATTGTGTTCTCTGATTGCTCAGACGTAGAGATGCCAATGATGCCCCTACATTTTTCCAAATTTTTGTGCCTATAGCATATGATGATCCCTACACTAGGGCTACCAAGTACCTATACAGTTGTGTCACCTTTCAGATATTCCACCCTGCAGTGCCCTGCAGTTGAATAAGCCAAATGATAGTGTCCATACAGTAATAACATCTAGCAAGAATTGTGTGCCTCTAAAATTGTGCCAATCATTAGCGCTCATAGAGTAGTTTCTGATACAGAAGTGTTCTTATAACACATTGCCTCATACATGGTTCTGCACTGGTCTCTAATTTACCAACAGGAACTTACATTTGAGCAGCCAGTCAGCAGCCACACAAAACAGACTTGTGTGCGGCATGTTGCTTCCGATCCACGTTGTGGATTTCCGCAGATAGAATGATTAAAAAGAATAAATAAAAATTCTTAAAAGTTAAAAAGATAATAACACAATTTCTTAAAGGATACCTACATACCAGAAAAAAATATTAAGAGTCCATTTTTTAAGCATCTTACTTCTGTTCGTACGGCAGAGTAACTACTTTTTCAATGCCAGCCCTCAGATGGCACCGCATTCAGAGATGTAGCAATCCTTAATTTGACTCTGATAACTTGCTGCAGCATAATAACTTACACTTAATCCATTGAAAACCATTGAAAAAGTAAAGTTAAAGTTTCTTGCCACTGTGATTTAATGCGTTAAAAGTTGAAGATCGCTACTTCTACAGTACGTATTTGGCGCCTAGTAGCTGATAATTGGCAAAATTTACTTACCAAGATAATAAATGTTATTGCAAAGAAAATCCAGGTGATGCCAACATAAGAATTATTTAAAATGGTTTGGTCCAATATTCTGAAAGTGTTTACTACATTATGTATATTATATCTCTCTATCAAACCTAGCCTCCCATTGCAGGGGCCAATACTATCTTGTAAATTCATACATTAGAAACATGAAGGTATTGTTGCACCATCAGAAAAACATTGTGACAGCACAGCACCTACTCTACAAGCTTGACTTTTTAGCTTTAGAAGACCCCTTTTCAGTTACAAAGCGACATTTTAAAATTCCCCACTGTGAGAATGTACAAGTGAAAAATGTAATTGCTCTATAAGTGGGTTAACATTTGAATTTCACAATACCGATAAATAAAAGTATTATTATGCTGTTCCCATCTAAAATACAACCACATAACAGCCTGATTGAAAAAGACCTTGTGTGAACCTTTCCAGCAACTTTGCTGATTCAGAGAAAGGCAAACGAATGTGAACTTCTAATGAATACAAAGTGTTTCAATTGCCTTTTCGTGATAGACTATGTATGCAAAAAGTGAATTGAATCTTAAGAACTAATTCAAAACCAAAAGCCAATTTAGGCCTATTCCATAATTCTTTATATAAATGACTTACAGTAGCTGCTAAAAGACGCTCAGTAGTTAATAAATCTTAAGCCTAAGAATGAGCATTTAAGGCTAACCTTAAAAGTTTAATTGTAAAAGTAACTTTATTAGCTGTGTTGTGGAGAATCCTTAATCATGTTTTACTGCTACGGTATCTGTTCCTCTAGTCTACTTATTATGTGATTATTGCTATCGATATAGCAGCTGCCACTTCTGTTTCAATTTTTTGGGAGTATTCCACAATTTAAATATTTTATATATTCCACATGAATCCAAGAGAAAAAAACTCAATATGCCTATGAATGAAATCAAAAGCATACCGATGTAGCCAAGTTTATCTTGACTCATTATAACTTGCTGCAGCATGATGTCACACAACCAAAGCAATTGAAAAGCCAGTGAAAAAGTAAAATTAATGTTTCTTGCCACAGTGATAGTCACATGACCTTATGTCTGCAGTTCTTGTTACTGTTTAGAGACCTGCAGGTCCTAGAACAGCAGCAATATTCCAGAGAGAAGACTGAGCTGCTATGTAAGTATAAGGGGATGGATTAGTTTAAAGGGGGTCTGTATTTAGAGGGTCTGGTCTGGGGTCTGTATTAGTTTAAGGGGTCTGGGGTCTGTATTTAGGGGGTCTGTTCAGGATTCTGTATTAGTTTAACCCCTTAACGCTCAGTGACGTACAATGCCGTCATGCTGACCGCTCAGTGACGGAATAGTACGTCACAGGGAAAATGCAGCACCATTTTCCGCCGGCGCGTGCATGAGTTGTGACAGCTACTGTTTCGGACAGCAAACTACCACAGCTCAATACGTCGGGACCTGTCGCGATGGACCCGCCTCCATGATCGCCGCTATTGGTCAGTCAGTGAGTAACTGTCCAATAACGGCGATCGATGTCTAAACTTCCTCTCCCTGACATCACATCCTGCCGCACCCGCCCTGAACACCTCTGTTGGAGATAGTGAGGCATTCACAGCGGTTGTGAGAAGAGAGAGAGAAGAGCAAAGTCCTAAAAAAGTAAAAAAAAGTCTAAAAAACGGCTTTTTTTCTGCATCCCACCTCTCCCATCCACTACCCACTCCTGTACCCTTCCTCCTTGTGTTCCCCCACGTTTTTGGTCAGTGATCGACTATCACTGACTACTTCTTAGTCTTCAGGACCAATTTCTTGGTCCCTGGGGATTATTTTTTTCTATATAAAATATAGAAAACAAAAAATATAT
Organism: Rhinoderma darwinii; assembly: GCF_050947455.1. Lineage (NCBI taxonomy): Eukaryota > Metazoa > Chordata > Amphibia > Anura > Rhinodermatidae > Rhinoderma > Rhinoderma darwinii. Next base: position 67,915,656 of record NC_134687.1, read on the forward strand.
AAAAATTAAAAAACAAAACAAAAAAACAGTTAATTTAGACAATTTAACTAGTTAGTTTAGTATTAGGGTTAGTTAGTGTCAGGGAACCGTCAAAAAGCGTAGTGAGGTATAGCGTCAGGGAATTTAGCATCAGGAATCCGTCACCGTAGTTAGATCTAGCGTTAGGGGTCCATCACCGTAGTTAGGTTTAGCGTCAGCGAAGCTCGGAATAATCTAGTTAGGCTTAGTGTCAGGCACCCGTCACCGTAGTCAGGTTTAGTTTTAGGGAAGCTCGGAATAATCTAGTTAGATTTAGTGTCAGTGAACAGGCGCCGTAGTTAGATTTAGTGTCAGGGAAGTTCAAATAAAATCTAGTTAGGTTTAGTGTTAGGAACCCTCGCCGTAGTTAGGATTAGTCTCAGGGAAGCCCATTCGTTCTATAAAAACACCAATTTTTTGGGCTGGTTTAGGTAGCAGCCTATTGCTCCTAGCTAGGGAAGCAAACAAACATGTCCCAACGGACATTTAGTGCCGAAGAGGCATATTCATTTTTTGCCTCCGACACAGAATTGTCGGATGGTGAGACTCTGTTTTATTTATCCACCACCTCATCCAGTGATGAAGAAGAGGAACCCCCTAGGAGACGCCCGAGGACCACCACTACAGTTGAAACCCCCAAGCGAAATGACCCCTCCGCAGTTGAAACCCCAGAGCAAAGTGACCCAATTTGGACCCCACACCAGACATTTATGAGCCCCAAATCCCCGAGTACACGGGCAGCTCAGGAATAAAATTTAATACGGCGGGGCTCAGTGAAATGGACTTTTTCAAGTTCTTCTTCTGACTTTATAGAGCTTATGGTGTCCTAACAAATTTATATGCCCAACAGTATATTACTAGGAACCCCACATCATTTAATGCCCAATCCCACACGTGGACCCCTGTAGATGCAGCAGAGTTGGGCAAGTTCTGGGGACTTCACTTGAACATGGGTCTTCAGAAAAAGCCGTCCATTAGGACCTACTGGAGCAGGGACATCTTATACCACACCCCGATGTACTGTATGGCCATGTCCAGGATGCGTTATGAGGCAATACTTCGCTTCTTACATTATACTGATAATGAGCAGTGTCCACCCCGAGATGACCCCAGTTTTGACCGTTTGTATAAACTGAGAACCCTATTAGACCATTTCAGTGCCCGGTTTGAACAAGCATACACCGCCAAGAAGTGTATTTTTATTGATGAGTCCTTGGTACATTTTAAAGGGAGGCTTCAATTCCGCCAGTACCTGCCGAGTAAGAGGGCAAGGTATGGTGTGGAGATATATAAGCTGTGCCAGAGTGCATCAGGGTGTACGTACAAATTTAGAATATATGAAGGGAAGGACAGCAGTATTCAGCCCCCAGAATGCCCCCCCCCCTCCTTACTGGGAGTTAATGCAAAAATCGTGTGGGATTTGGTGCACCAACTGCTGGACCAGGATTACCACCTCTACCTGGATAATTTTTATACCAGCGTCCCACTCTTCAAGTGCCTCACTTCCAGAAGTACTGTGGCATGCGGCACTGCTAGAAAAAATCTGAGCGGCCTCCCTAAAACACTGCTTGGGCAAACACTCAGAAGGGATGAGAGCAGGGCACATTCTAACAGCAACATATTGTGTGTCAAGAACAAGGACAAGAGAGATGTCCTTGTATTGACAACAATACATGGCCACACCAGTACCCATGCACCTGTACGAGGTACCAGTACAGAGACCCCCAAACCAGACTGCATCCTGGACTACAATAGGTACATGGGAGGGGTGGACTTGTCAGATCAAGTCCTGAAGCACTACAATGCCATGCGGAAATCGCGGGTGTGGTATAAGAAGCTGGCCGTGCACATCATACAGATGGCATTGTACAATGCTACGTCGATGTGCAGGCCAGAGGGGAACTTTCCTGGAATTTCAAGAGGTGGCTATCAAGAACCTAATCTTTAGGGGCTAAGAAGAGGGAGCACCCAGTACTTCTGGAAGTGAGGCCACACGCATCGTACCAGGGCAACACTTTCCAGGAGAAGTTCCCCAAACTGGCAAGAAGGGGAAAAAGTCAAAAGAGGTGCAAAGTCTGCTATAAGAGGGGGATAAGGAAGGACACAATATACCAATGTGACACATGTCCCGAAAAACCAGGGCTCTGTATGAAAGATTGTTTTAGAATTGATCATACATCCCTTGATTTTTAATTTACCCTGATGCACTCCGCACAGCTTATCCCCCTCATCTCTCACTTCTGAGCCCTGCCATGTGCCCAGGCAGCAGATAACAGCCACATGTAGGGTATTGCCGTACCAGGGAGAGCCCACATTACAGTTTATGGGGTGTATATCTCCGGTGGCACATGCTGGGCACAATATATCGGACACTGACATGGTATATATATATAGAAAATTGCAAATCTCACTCTGCACCATCTGCTGCGCATTATCTTTTACACCGTACCTGTGGTGTCAAAATGCTCACTACACCTCTAGATGAATGACTTAAGGGGTGTAGTTTTTTTTAAATGGGGTCACTTCTGGTGGGTTTCCATTGCTTTGATACCTCTGGGGCTCTGCAAATGCAACAAGGCACCCCGAAAACCAATCCAGCAAAATCTGGACTCCGACAAAGACATAGCGCTCTTTTCCTTCTGAGCCCTCCCATGGGCCCAAATGGCAGTATATCACCACAAATGGGATATTGCCGCACTCAGGACAAATTAGGCAACAAAATGGGGTATTTTGTTCCCTGTGAAAATAAGAAATGTTGATCAAAAATTCCATCTTACTGGAAAAATATTTCATTTTTTTAAATTCACATCCAAATTCAAATAAATTCTGTGAAAAAAATGTGGGGTCTAAATGGTCACAAGGAGTGTCGTTTCCAAAATGGGGTCAGTTCTGGTGGGTTTCCATTGCTTTGATACATCTGGGGCTCTGAAAATACGACATGGCACCCGGAAACCAATCCAGCAAAATCTGGATTCCAAAGAACACATAGCGCTGCTTTCCTTCTGAGCCCTCCCATGGGCCCAAACGGCAGTTTATCACCACAAATGGGTGTTGCTGCACTGAGAACAAATTGAGAAACAAAATGGGGTGTTTTTTTCCTTGTGAAAATAAGAATTTTTGAGCCAAAACAATATATTATTGGAAAAAATTAAATTTTTATTAATTCACAGCCCAATTCAAATAAATTCTGTGAAAAAACTGTGGGGTCTAAATGGTCACAACACCCATAAATGAATTCCTTGAGGTGTGTAGTTTCCAAAATGGGGGTCACTTCTGGTGGGTTTCCAGTGCTTTGATACCTCTGGGGCTCTGCAAATGCGACATGGCACTCGAAAGCCAATTCAGCAAAATCTGAATTCCAAAGGACACATAGCGCTGCTTTCCTTCTGAGCCCTCCCATGGGCCCAAACAGCAGTTTATCACCACAAATGGGGTATTGCTGCACTCAGGACAAACTGGGCAACAAATGGGACATTGTATTCCCTGTGAAAATAAGACATTTTGATCAAAACTGACATCTTATTGGAAAAAAATGTCTTTTTTTAATTTCACAGCCCAATTCAAACTACGCACTGTGAAAAAACTGTGGGGTTAAAATGGTAACAACAATCATAAATTAATTCCTTGAGGGGTTCAGTTTCCAAAATGGTGTCACTATTGGGGGATTCCTACTGTTTTAGCACCTCAACACCTCTTCAAACCTGGCATGCTGCCTAAAATATATTCTAATAAAAAAAGAGGCCTCAAAATGCACTAGCTGCTTCTTTGCTTCTGGGGCTTGTGTTTTAGTCCACGAGCACACTAGATCCACATGTGGGACATTTCTAAAAACGGCAGAATCTGGACAATACATATTTTATAGTGTTTCTCTGGTAAAACCTTTTGTGTTACAGAAAAAAATTGAATAAAATTGAAATTCAGCAAGAAAAATGAAATTTGCAAATTTCACCTCCACTTTAATTCCTGTGAAATGCCTGAAGGGTTAAAAACTTTCTAAATGCTGTTTTGAATACTTTGAGGGGTCTAGTTTTTAAAATGGGGTGTTTTATGGAGCTTTCTAATACATAGGCCCCTCAAAGCCACTTCAGAACTGAACAGGTACCTTGAAAAAAGGCTTTTGAAATCTTCTTATAAATATTAGAAATTGCTGTTCATGTTCTAAGCCTTGTAACGTCCAAGAAAAATAAAAGAATGTTCAAAAAATGATGCCAATCTAAAGTAGACATATGGAAAATGTGAACTAGTAACTATTTTGGGTAATATAACCATCTGTTTTACAAGCAGTTGCATTTAAATTCAGAAAAATGCTATTTTTTTTAAATTTTCTCTCAATTTTGCAATCTTTCACAAATAAACACTGAATATATCGACCAAATTTTACCCCTAACATAAAGCCCAATGTCTCACGAGAAAACATTCTCAGAATCGCTTGGATAGATTTAAGTATTCCAACGTTATTACCACATAAATTGAAATATGTCAGATTTAAAAAATGGGCTCTGAGCCTTAAGGCCCAAACTAGGCTGCGTCCTTAAGGGGTTAAGGAGTCTGGGGTCTGTATCTAGGGGGTCTGGTCTGGGGTCTGTATCAGTTTAAGGGGTCTGCATTATTAGTTTAGGGGATCAGGTCTTGGGTCTGTATTTAGGGGTCTGGGCCAAAGTCTGTATTTAGGGGGTCTGATCTGGGGTCCGTATTTATTTAGGGTGCTTGTTCTGGGGTCTATGTTTGTTTAGGGGATCTGGTATGGGGACTGCAATAGTTTAGAAGGTCTGAGGTCTATGTATTCCAGGGTCTGGTCTGGGTCAAAATGTATTAGTCTGAGTAAAAGGGGCTGTCCGGGCACGAATCTTTATTTCATACTGATGACCTATCCACGGGATAAGTCATCAGTATATAATCGGTGTGGGTCTGACCCCCGGACTCCGCACCGATCAGCTACTCTGTCTGCCTCTTGGCACTGAATGTCCGTACCGGAAGCAGATGTCTCCGGTCAGAGTATAGCAGGTGTGCTGCAATATTGCAGCTCTGCTCCTATTCAAGTGAACAGAAGCAGAGTTGAAGTTCTGCGGCACAGCTGCTATGCAGTATATGGAGCCATCTGCTTCCGGCACTATGGGCACTGAACACTGCACAACATCCAGTGCCCGGAGGCAGCCACATAAGCTGATAAGTGCAGGGTACGGATTTCGGACCCACAAAGATCATATACTGGTGACCTATCCTGTGGATAGCTCATGAGTATGAAAAACAGGTCTGTGCTCGGACAACCCCTATTATATATGGGCCTGGGCCTTGGTGTCTGAATTGTTGTGTTTCTTTAGAGGCTTGAAATGGCTGCAGAAGCGAGGGGCAAAGATGTCTGATCAGGAGAAGTTACCATAACGGTCTGTGTCAGATGGAGAACAAAAGAGAAGAGATTGACTCCCATCAGAGAAGATATCACTTGTGACTCACTGGATTTATAGAGGATCTGTCAGCTCTCCTGACATGCCTGTAATTGCAAATCCTTGTAATCCACATAAAGTCTTTGTGTAGCCCAGGTCTAATAGAAAATTGGTGTTACCATTCCAATTGTCAAGAGGATGTGTCCCTACAAAGTGTGATACTGTCAGCGATGGTTGGAGACTGTCAACATGTAGGGACACAGCCCATTGACAAGGAGAATCGTAAAAATTTGTCAATGATTGCACAGGAAGGTGATGTTCACTATAGGCACAGCAGAGCGGCGGTGGGAGAGGGGGGCCCAAGTTTGGGGAACTGCCCAGTGCCTATGGTCTACTTAATCCGCAATTGGCTACATCTATGAAGTTAGAGGACGTCTATGGGTGCCATATCACAGCTCCGTACAACTCATGTTCAAAGTTGTACAAAGTCTTAACATAGTACTATAGTAACATAGTAATGTTAAAAAAATGACGTCAGTTCATCGAGTTCAACTTATTTTCCCGCAATGTTGATCCACCGAAAAGGGAAAACCCCATGAGGCAGAAGACAAGTTTCCTCATCTTAGGAAAATCATTTCTTCCCTACTCCAGATATGGAAGTCAGAATAAATTCCTGGATTAACTACACAACTCTAGTAATCTAGTTCCCATAACTTGCCATATTATTGCTTCCATGCACGACATTCCCTTCTAAGCCGCTGCTTTTTTGTGTCTCTACCCTGCTGATCGCGCACATGTGCAGCTCCTGGCCCAGTGGCGTAACTACCGCTGTAGCCGCCATAGCGGCCACTACGGGCCCCGCAGCTTTTTAGGGGCCCATGCCACCAGCCGACACGCCCCCCATATGCCCGTAGGTGTCGCTAGCACCGGAGGGGGCCCCGGTGCTAGCGACAACCAAGTACATGCATTAGCGCTGAATGGCCGGGCATGTTCCGTACCTGACCATTCAGCGCCTTACAATGACGCTGATTGGCGGGGCAAAATGACTTGCCCCGCCAATCAGCGCCTTTCAATGACGCTAGCGGCGGCGTTCAGCTCCAGCAGACCTGCTCAGAAGAGAGCAGATTTGTATTGCCATCGGACTGCGTGGGAACGGGATCATGTGAGTATGTAAAACTGTGACTGGCATTATCTATAGTAGGTTGTTGTCTATATGTGGGCCACTATATACAGGGAGAGGGTCTTTATGTGGGGCACTATCTACAGGGGGGTCTATATGTGGGGATGTGGGCCACTATATATATGGGGGTCTATATGTGGGCCACTATATACAGAGGTGGTCTATATGTGGGCCACTATATACAGGGGGGGTCTATATGTGGGCCACTATCTACAGGGGGGGTCTATATGTGTGGATGTGGGCCACTATATACAGGGGGAGCTATATGTGAGATACTATACAGGGGTGGACTATATGTAGAGCACTATCAATAGGGGATCTATTTTTTAGGGCACTTTCTATAGGGGTGGGCTATATGTGGGACACTATATACAGGGGTGGGTTACCTGTGGGGCACTAGCTACAGGGGGCTATATGTAGGGCACTGTCTACAGGGGTGGGCTATATGTGGGACACTATATACAGGGGGAGCTATATGTGAGACTATCTACAGAGGTGGGCTATACGTGGAGCACTATCTATAGGGGAAGCTATATTTAGGGCAGCACAGTGGCTCAGTGGTTAGCACTATTGCCTTGCAGCTCTGTAGTACATATGTAGGCACTATATACAGAGGGCTGTATGTGGGACACTATCTACAGGGGCTTCTATGTACGACACTATTTACAGAGATTCCATGGGGTTCACTATCTACAGGGGGCTATGTGGCACTATCTACAGGGGGCATGGTGTGTGTGTGTGCGTGTGTGTGTGTGTGTGTGTGTGCGTGCGTGCGTGCGTGTGTGTGTGTGTATGTGTGTGTGTGTGTGTGTGTATGTGTGTGTGTGTGTGTGTGTGTGTGTGTGTGTGACAGTGTATGGTACTATTATAATCAGGGACACAGTGTATGGCGCTATTATAGTTAGAGGTGCAGTGTATGGCGCTTTATTATATTTAGAGGTATTGAGAATTTTAACTTTGTTTATTCGTGCAGAAATGTTTTAAAAGTGAGAAGCTGAAGACATTTGAGTGGAAAACTGCAGAAATGGGTCGTGGCCGTGAGAAATTCATCATAGATGTCTAGACCGGAGGGAGAAGAAAATAACTATAATCTGAGACATCACCAGTGAGTTACTTAATGTAAATGTTTATTCTGCCTCTAATCAGCACTGTAGTCACTGTATGATCTGCATTGAGATGATGGGTGGTATGATTTTTTTTTTGTGAAACATCATCTCCCATCATATCCATACCATTGTTCGGGCCATGCTTGGAGCTGTAGTTTTACTAACCTATATGGCAGGGGTTGCACTAAATTTAGCTGTATTTGTTCTGGTGTTGTATATATGTACTGGCTCTTGGTACTGATGCTGTATGTAAGTACTGAGCTTTGTTCTGGTGCTGTATATATGTATGAGATTGGTTTTGGTGCTGTATATATGTAATGAGTTTGGTTCTGGGGATGTATATATGTACTGAGCTTGGTTCTAGTGCTGTATTTATGTACTGAGGTTGGTTCGGGTGCTGTATATATGTATGGGCTTGGTTCTAGTGCTGTATATATGTATGGGCTTGGTTCTAGTGATGTATTTATGTACTGAGCTTTATTCTAGTGCTGTATATATGTACTAAGCTTGGTTCTGGTGCTGTATATATGTACTGAGCTTGTTTGTGGAACTGTATATATGTCAGAGCTGTAACGTCCGTGGTCGCTGACCACGAACTCCTTCCATCCAGTCGACGCTCTTCTCTCCAGAGATGTCTGCACATACGGCCGTCCTGTTCCACAGTGACCACTCGCGAGCTCGGTCCAGACTTAAGAAGCCAAAGCACACGCAAGTGGCAGATTGAGCTGATTGCTCCCAGAGCACCCTGGGCTATAAGAAGGGCCCAGCCCCTTCGTCCCATTCCTGAGCGTTGTTGTCATACCCAAAGTTTGTCTATGCAAATAGTCTCCTAGTGTCTTCCAGTTTCCAGTGTTTCCCGTACCTGTATCCTGTATCCAGTATCCCGTGCTATCCTGGTCAAGTGCCGTGCTGAGCTGTAGTCGTGCTGTGCTGCATACCACGGCTGTCCTGCTACACCACGCCTGACGTCTGCCTGCTTCCTAGACCCAGCCGAGCCTGCCTTGCTACTGTCCGAGCTGCCACAGGTACCCTATACGAACTATAGACTGTTACCTGCACCCTGTTGGCCAGCTGCCATACCGCCAAGGCGGTACGGCCCGGTGGGTCGACGAACCCAACGTGACAAGAGCTTGGTTCTGGATCTGTAATTATGTAGGATATATTTATAATAACAAAATTGCAGGGCAGATGGATTTGTTCTCAATTCATTGTATATTTAATGGGAATCTGTCAGGTAGTTTTAACCCCTTGAACCGTAATACATAACCTGACAATATTTCCAAACATTCCCTTGTATGTTTTTTTCAGATGCAGCAAAATCTTTAAAATCCACTCTTAAACCGGCGCACGCTATATGCTAATTACTCATTAGCGGGTCATGGGGCAGTGCCGCTATCCTGAAGAGTCACATAGTCCTGCCTCCAATCCCACCTTTCCATGTTTGAGTGACATACCCCTGGCTGATACAACTTTCTCGGATGTGCCATTGCCTTATGGCACTATACACAAAGGGGGGTTGTGTGGCACTATACACAAGGGGTAGCTGTGTGGCACTATACACAAGGGGGAGCTGTGTGGCACTATACACAAGGGGGAACTGTATGGCACTATTTACAAGGAGGACTGTGGCTCTATCTACAGGGGGCTGAGTGTGGCGCCATTCTACAGGGGTCTGTGTATGGCACAATCTACTAAGGGGGGCTGTGCTGCACTATCTAATAAGGGGGGGCTGTGTGGCACTATATACAGTGGTAGCTGTATAGCGCTATATACAGTGGGGGCTTTATGGCGAAATCTACAGGGGGCTGTATGGAACTATCAACAAGGGGGAGGTGGGGCGCTATCTACATATGGGGTGTGACACTGTCTATAGGCAGGGCTATATAGCACTTCTACAGGGGGGCTGTATGGCACATTCTACAGGGCGCACTATTTATAAGGGGGGCTGTTTGTGGCACCTGGGGGGCCCCGGTCAAGAGTTTGCTAGGGGCCCAGTCTTTCCTAGTTATGCCCCTGTCCTGGCCTGTACATTTGCGCTCCAGATTTCTTAAAGAGAACCTTTGACCTCCCCAAACATGTGCAGCTGAGTGCAGCATGTAATGGGTAGGGCTGCAGAAACCCTGGGGCATTTTAAATTTTTTTTGTACCCTCCTCCATTATTTAGATATCGGTGCCGTTATATTTGGCGCCCGATATTTAAATAACCCCCTGAACTGTCAATTGGTTGGGTACTGGCAAGGGGGCGTGTTACTATGGCTGTAACACTGTCCAATCAGATATGGACAGTGTTACAGCAAGAGCAAGGATAGAGGAGAGAGTGTGCGCGAGCGCACGCGCACGCTCTCACTTTTCAGCTTTCAAGATCAGTCTTCTGCCGAACTTGCAAGGGGGCGTGTCACTGCTACAGACAGTATTAGAGCCGTGGAGAGGAGAGCGCGAATGCGCGCTCTCATCTCTTCAGCTCTTGCGAGAGATGAGTCTTGTACTTTGTCTGCCGAACTAGCAAGGGGGCGTGTCTCTACTATGGACAGTGCAAGCGCACCTCAGCTCTTACACTGTCCATAGCAGTGACATGCCCCCTTGCCAGTTCAGCAGAAGACTGATCTTGAAAGCTGAAAAGTGAGAATGTGCGCGCGCACTCAAGCACACTCTCTCCTCTATTCTCACTCTTGCTGTAACACTGTCCATATCTGATTGGACAGTGTCACAGCCATAGTAACACGCCCCCTTGCTAGTACACGCCCCATTGAAAATTCAGGCGGTTATTTAAATTTCGGGCACCAAATATAACGGCACCGATATCTAAATAATGGAGGAGGGTAGAAAAAAATGTAAAGTGCCCCAAGGTTTGTGCAGCCCTGCCCATTACATGCTGCACTCAGCTGCACATGTAGGGGGAGGTGAAAGGTTCCCTTTAAGCTCCTTTTATACTATATATTCTATGGATGTGATAAGGAACTTTCTTTCTTTCTTACATTGAATTTCTTGTCTGCCTACAAGCCCCCTTCCTATTGCACTCCATTGAGGAACTACAAATCCCAGAATGTAGATTGGGTGAGCACACTTGTGGCTTTTTTGCTGCTTATTTTTCCCCCCTTTGTTTTAGACTAATTTCCCTAGATATCAGAGTGGATGTCTATTTTCCAGGAGAACACAGAAATGGGAACATGCCCGTTGTTACCCTGACCTGGTTCTAGCCTCCAACAATCCTGTAGCTGTATTTCCATATGAACCCATACCATAGGATTGCACAGTCCTGTCATTTGAAGTGAGAAACCGTTTGACTCAAGGTCCTTGTGTAATGCCCGCAGTGGCTGAACACCGGCATTCCCTTCTTCCGGTCTCCGCTAGCGTCTCCCTTCCCAGGGACAGTGGCGCACTCTGCTCTCTGCCTCCACTTCCCTCAGACTGTACCCATAGGGCACACATGCTGGTGCATGTTCTTAAAGAGCCAGCGTGCGCACCAGTAAAAGTGTCACCAGCCTATCCCTAGACACGGTGGACTATTTTAGGAACCTTGCCCATTAGCCCAGTGACTGAGCAACGTTGTTCTAACCTTGTGTTAGTCTGCAAAGGTTCCATGGTCTATTCCAGTATCCGAGTCCGGTGTCCGTGTCAAGACCTGTGTCTGTAACGACTTCAGTATCCGTGTCCGTGTCAAGTCCAGTGTCTATGGCAATTTCAGTATCTGTGTCCAGTGTCCGTGTCAAGTCCTGTGTCTGTGACGACTTCAGTATCCATGTCCAGTGTCCATGTCAAGTCCTGTGTCTGTGACGACCAAGTGACTGATATATATATTTGTTTGGCCAGCTGCTACTCCGTTACGATGGAGTGGCCCAGTGGGTCCACATCCTCCATGGTTGACACCATGTCTCTATTGTGAACAAAAAGGTCCCCATGTGTATTGCCAAATTATGCGCGTGGTCCTCTCACCGTCATGGAGCCAGAGTCATGAACCGATTCCCATTTCCTGACAATTTTTGTGAGATCACATACACTGTTACATTCATTTCCATTTGCTCTTCCTGTATTATAGGGATCAGCATATTGGTTTAAGCTTCTAGATCTGTTAAGGAGATAAGCTTTTGATATTCACATGCTTTTGGGTATATTTGCTCATACTTCTTGTATTTCATAGTTCATTACTCAAAATTATCTGTTTTCCATGAGTGATTTGTCCTTAAAGAGAACCTTTCACCTCCCCATACATGTGCAGCTGAGTGCAGCATGTAATGGGGAGGGCTGAACAAACCATGGGGCACTTTAAATTTTTTCTACCTCCCTCCGTTATTTCGATATCGGTGCCGTTATATTTGGTGCCCGATATTTAAATAACCCCCTTAACAGTCAACGGGGCATGTACTGGCAAGGGGGCGTGTTACTATGGCTGTGACACACGCTCTCACTCTCAAGCTTTCAAGATTAATCTTCTGCCGAACTGGCAAGGGGGCGTGTCACTGCTACGGATAGTGTAAAAGCTGTGGAGAAGGGAGCGCGCTCTCCTCTCTTCAGCTCTTGCGAGAGATCAGTCTTGTATTGTCTGCCGAACTGGCAAGGGGAAGTGTTACTGCTACGGACAGTGCAAGCACTCCCCAGCTCTTACACTGTCCGTAGAATGACACGCCCCCTTGGCAGTTCGGGTGAAAAGACTGCAATCGCACACTCTCTCTCCTTGCTCTTGCTGTGGCACTGTCCATATCTGATTGGACAGTGTCACAGCCATAGTAACACGCCCCCTTGCCAGTACATGCCCCGTTGACTGTTTAGGGGGTTATTTAAATATCGGGCGCCAAATATAACGGCACCAATATCTAAATAACGGAGGGAGGTAGAAAAAAAATGTAAACTGCCCCAGGGTTTGTGCAGCCCTCCCTATTACGTGCTGCACTCAGCTGCACATGTATGGGGAGGTGAAAGGTTATCTTCAAGCCTATCGCGGGCTAGGTAATTCACTGTATTTTACGATATTTTTTACTTGTGCTCCCACAAGGTATAGGAAATTGTGATTCACTGAAGTGATAAATGAGTAAAACTTATACATTTTATTTGAGAACTCTCTAAAAACAGGGGTACAATCACCACTGTGAAAAAGCCCCACCGTGCTATTTAAAAACGTATTAAACAAATACTGTAATTACTGGTTCATTTGTGAACCCACATCTAACTGAGTATTCTTGAAAGATATATATGGGATCAGCGTTTAAACATTGGTGTATCAGTGGATTGGACCCTAAAACACACCAGAGCCTGCAGTTACCGCTCCTAAATCACCTGGTGTTAGGGTAAACAACGATGCCGGCGTCACCTACGCTATGATCCCTCAATAAACTGACCCTACGCGTTTCTATACATATATTTCATCAGGGGTCTATAACTTCGTCATTCTGGCTATGATGCCAGCGATATTTAGACAGTAACAGATATTCTGCTACACAACACGGAAGCATGCTCGCATGGATGTTAGCGGCACGCTTCACTCGGGACCAGGAGTTAATATAGCTAATACTCCTCCCCCAGGGCTGAGGCAATGCCCCTACAAACAGCCAATCACAATGGCCCACCTCATCCGTGACGTCTGGCCATGTGACTCCCGGCCGTCAGTTGACATACCCGGAAGCCACACTACCACCATCAGCCGAATGCGCAGTGAGAGACTGAGAGTGCATCTCATTACTGCTCTAAAGCCCTCTCTTGCCAGGGACGGAATATAATGATCACATTGGAATACACATTGCGGATCAACTCAAAACCGCAACTTGGCCGCCATAGATAAGACACCTTCTCTGTATATACACTATGTGTGGATGAATCGGAGGGCTAGGATTTGGGTCTGGCACTTGGTTGTGCATTTTCAAATGTTCTTAATTTTGTTTGTGTCTTTTTTGTATTATGTGATGATGTAATAAAGTTATTCCATTCATATTAGAGGTGCAGTGTGATACACGTTTTTCTTGTTTAATATATTGGTACATTCAGTATCAATAAGTATTGCTCTACCTTGATGATATTCTCATATACTCCAAGGATCTGAGGACTCATATGTTTTTCCTACGGCTTCATGAAAATTCTCTTTATGCTAATTTGGAGAATTGCATGTGCAAGAAACAGGAGCCTATATTCCTCAGTTACATAATTTCCTTTTAGGGTCTTCATAACGATCCTGAAAAGGTCTCTTTCATCCAGAAATGGCCCAAATCTCTCTAGAGGTTCTTTGGGTTCGCCAATTATTATTGCCAATTTATATGGACATCACAGAGGGTGATGTCTATATACAGAGAGACCCCCTGTTAGGAAACGTCCGTCCCTTTAAGATTGTCTTGACTACTAGTCTAGCTTCTGGGCAGCTCTGGTTTTAGTTGCAGAGCCTATCCTACTTCTCTGTCTTTCTTCCTATCAGATTGTAGGGTGGAGTATTTAAATCTGGTTTGGTTCCGTCTTTTTTGCTTGTGATTCTCCTTGTTTGCATGTGTTTGATTAAGGTCCTGATTCTACCCTGTACCTTTGACTATTTGAACTTTTGGAACTGGACCTAGGCTTGTCTCTGGATTTACCCCTTGCATACTGATTTGGACATTCTGCTCCTGGCTGGTTTTGACCTCTGCACTTCCTGATATCCGCTAGCTTTGTGATTTGGACTTTATGTTTACCCTATGGCTGTCTAGTTACCTGATCTGGTATTGTCTGCATTGCACCTCTTGTCCAACACCGAATTCTGTTAAAGTAACCTGGGTTCTATGCAGCCAAATCCAACCTGCCTTGCGGTGGGCTCTGGTGGAGACCATGGAGTAGCCCTAGACTCTGTTGTTTAGAGTTGTGATGGATTTGAGGTAGCGGATTTACTTGCACGCTTGTTCCAGACAGTCTCCAGCTGACTTTGGGGAATCGCTCACATAGCAATTCCATCAACTTTCACTCATTGGAATTGCTCAACTAATGATTCCATAATACCCCCCATCTTTACGTCAGAGCGGTTCCCACTCTGGTGGACCCATCCCTCCTTGAATTACATAGAAAGTCATTCATTTGCTACATGCTACATAGCTGCTGCATGGGGAATGAGTGACCAGACAGGCTTTCAGACAGGCAGGCTTTCCCTGCCGATGACAGCTAATCACTATGGGTTTGAGAAGCCAGTTTGCTTATTTAAATTAAAAAAATTTGTCTTGGTGATATAGCCCCTTTAAATTGTGAAGAAGTATAACACACACCAATAGGAGTAGATTCAAAAACAAGAATATTTATGTTATGCCAATGTGCACACTAGCATAAAATAAATATTCTTGTTTTTGAATCTACTCCTATTGGTGTGCATTATACTTCTTCACAGTTTATAGTGGGCTGGGCCCCTATCTATGCACCCATCGAATAACCTAGTGTAATCTGAACCTTCGATATTTGCAAATAGCCCCGTTAAATGTTATCAGGAGAAGCTGTAATGTTTTATTATACAACTTTAACTGTTGACTATGGATGCAGCATGTAAAATATCTATTGAATTGACAGAAAAATTGCTACATTTTGCGGTCACACCAGCAATTGTTTATAATGATGCATGTATATAATCAAATCCTCCAAAATTCTCATGCTTGAGAAAGGTCCCATGGAGTAGGGCTGAAACGTCGCATGTGGTGAATAAACCCGCTTTTTCCACTAACTAAGGAGTACTGTCTCGTATTTTGGAGGATTTGATTACATTTCTAGGGACACTGGTCACGTGTCCAACCGGGAATATTGCACCCTGACTCCACAGTTCTGAAAAATGGTGCTGCTTCTGTACTTTTTGTTATATATATATATATTTACATTATTTCCCATTCCAGCCATACCTTATCAACAGAGATGATGACTGAGACAGTAAGAACATTTTATGAAACTACAAAAATTCTACCTTGCAGACCAAATGACGTTTTGAGATAACATACATTTATTATTTACACATGACCCAGCATGTCAGGATAACAGCCTCTACTGAAAATTATTACCTTTCAGATAAGAGCAGCTGGGAAGATTAAAATGTCCTTTTCATAATGCTAAAAAATGACAGGGAACAGCTCTGACCGCAGGCATCAAAAATATTATAGGTTTTATGACTAAATATGGTATTTAAATAGGCTGTAAACAGATGAATCAGAACCATCAATGGGCGTTTGCATTTGTGGAGGAAAATACTCCTGTAATTTTATGTGTTTTGTAAGGCTGGAATCACATCATGCAGTTTTCGTGGCAGTTTTTCCATGGAGTTTTTTTTGTGCCAAAGCCAGTAGTGGATCCAAAAAGGAGTAAAAGTATAGAGGAAAGACTAATCTCATTTATATTGTATCCACTCTCGTGTTTGGCTATAAAACAACTGAAACAAAAACTGCCGCAAAAACTGTCCTGAAAACTGCATGCATAATTCCAGCCTAATGGTGGCAGAAAAACATATGGTTAAACCAGGCAACACGTCCAATTCGGTGAAAATATTCATTTGACCAATAAGGAGCATGAAAGACAAGAAAAACATTTTTTCACAGTATTGTGAATGAATGTAATCAAACGCCCAAGATAGTCTAAAAATCCTGCCAAAATAATCCCAAACCGGATTTTAATGTATAATTCTAAACATAATGCAAAATAATTCTATTGTAATCCTGTATAACCTGGTACTCTGGACCCTCACACCAGTGGCGTAACTACCGCCGTA
This sequence comes from Rhinoderma darwinii, assembly GCF_050947455.1. Classification (NCBI taxonomy): domain Eukaryota; kingdom Metazoa; phylum Chordata; class Amphibia; order Anura; family Rhinodermatidae; genus Rhinoderma; species Rhinoderma darwinii. Next base: position 67,932,027 of record NC_134687.1, read on the forward strand.
GCAGCAGTAGCGGCTGCTACGGGGCCCGCGGCATGAGGGGGCCCGTGTCGCCCGCCGGCACGGGCCCCCACCATGGCCGGAGGCTACGCTAGCAGCCGCTATGGCTGCTACAGCGGGACGCCACTGAACAGTACGGCAGAGCAGGGAGGTATCTCCCCGCTCTGCCATTAAGCAAAAGACATGTATCCCCTATCCACAGGACAGGGGATACATGTGTGATCGCTGGCTCTGATAGGGAGAACGGGGGACTGAAAGTCCCCTGAAGTTCTCCATCACAAACCTCAGACATCCGGGGTCTGTGTCGGCAGCTCCGTAGAAATGAATGGAGCGCCGGTCCGGCTTGTGCGCATGCGTGATCAGCGCTCCATTCATTTCTACAGAGCTGCGCAGACGCCGGAAGTCAGAGGTTAGTCATGGAGAACTTCAGGGGGACTTTGGCTCCCCCGTTCTCCCTATCGCTGCCAGCGATCACACATGTCTCCCCTATCCTGTGGATAGGGGATACATGTCTTTTATTGGGACACACTGTAGGTTGCATTTTTTTGGGAGGGGGGACGCTGTATGGCATTCCCTACAGGGGGGGCTGTATGGCGTTGCCTACAGGGACGACGATGCTGTATGGCGTTCCCTACAGGGGGGGCTGTATGGCGTTCCCTACAGGGGGGACGACGCTGTATGGCGTTTCCTACAGGGGGGGACGCTGTATGGCGTTCCCTACAGGGGGGGCGCTGTATTGCGTTCCCTACAGGGGGGAAGCTGTATGGCGTTCCCTACCAGGGGGGGACGCTGTATGGCGTTCCCTACAGGGGGGCTGTATGGCGTTCCCTACAGGGGGGCTGTATGGCGTTCCCTACAGGGGGGCTGTATGGCGTTCCCTACAGGGGGGGCTGTATGGCGTTCCCTACAGGGGGGGCTGTATGGCGTTCCCTACAGACCCCCCCTGTAGGGAACGCCATACAGACTCCCTGTAGGTAACGCCATACAGTCCCCCCTGTAGATAACGCCAGACAGCCCCCTCTGTAGGGAACGCCATACAGCCCCCCCCGTAGATAACGTCATACAGTCCCCCCTCTAGATAACGCCATACAGCCCCCTCTGTAGATAGCGCCATACAGTTCCCCCTGTAGATAGCGCCATACAGCCCCCCTGTAGATAGCGCCATACAGCCCCCCTGTAGATAGCGCCATACAGCCCCCCTGTAGATAGCGCCATACAGCCCCCCCTGTAGATAGCTCCATACAGCCCCCCCTGTAGATAGCGCCATACAGCCCCCCCCCTGTAGATAGTGCCATACAGTCCCCCCTGTAGGGAACGCCATACAGTCCCCCCCTGTAGGGAACGCCATATACCCCCCCCTGTAGGGAACGCCATACAGTCCCCCCGTAGATAACGCCATACAGCCCCCTCTGTAGATAGCGCCATACAGCCCCCTCTGTAGATATCTACAAAGGGCTGTATTGCATTATCTACAGGGGGGCTGTATGGCGTTATCTACGGGGGGCTGTATGGCGTTATCTACAGGGGGGCTGTATGGCGTTATCAAAAGGGGGGGTTTGTAAAAAAGGCACCCAGGTGGGGTTGTGTGACACCCAGGGGAGGGGGGGGGGCCCAGTCAAAAGTTTGCTATGGTGCCCAGTCTTTCCTAGTTACGCCCCTGCCTCACACACTTGGAAGACTGGGGAGTTGCGGACTTTGTCCATGTGAGTCTGAGTAGAGATGCAGTATTGGGCAACTGTGCTGAATCATACAGTATGTTGCATTACACAACCACCTTTGGGTGCCTTATATTTCTACATAGATCTTTGCTTCAAAAGTTAAAACTGTACTTGTGCTACTTTTTTAAACATTTTTTAAGGGCTCATGCATGTACCCTGTTTTGCAGAACTCAAAATGGCTACAGGTCCATATTTTGGAGCCGTAGACACTCCGTACAGTGTCATATGGTTCCTCCGTGGGAATATCTTCATAATATGACATCCTATTTGTTTACCAAAAGAATATTTGAGTCACCCATAGTTGGCTATGGACACATCATGTACCTTTGTATACCACCAACTGTAGACAGAGGCACAGTACGGTCCCATAGCAGGCTGCAGGCACTGTACTCTGGATCAGTGTAATATTGATCCTGAATACAACTATGTGCCTGAGGCCTTCCAATAATCAGAAAGATTAATTATTTCTAGATTGCACTTGTCCTAAAATTAGATAATTTTCTTATGAATAGACAGAAATAAAAAGACACACAAGAGATGCAAGAGAAAGCTCACTAGGCTCATCAAAGTTGCAGATGTCACTTACACTTAATCATCAGTCTGTTACGTAAAGTCATGTATATCTTTTATTTTGTAGCACTTAGACACTTTGTCCTATGTTACAATGGCAAATATACGCATGTGGTCATATAACCACTTGTATTTTGAAACGTATTTTGCTCACTTTGTATTAAATTTACATCTCTTCTTTAATGATGATGTTGATAACTGTTGATTGTCACTGCCTTATATATACCACTGTTTGTACACTTGAAGATTGCTTGAGGAAGGCTCTAGTGTGGAGCCGAAACTTCGCACCAAAGCTAATAAAAGCTCAATATTTTTTCACCAAATTTTGGAGTGCTGTCTATTTTGTAGATTTATATTCAGTTGGGGACAATGGTTAAGTCCCTGGGACGTGCACCAGCTCACTATTACCAGTGCTGCTAGATTGTGGACAATTTTTCATATATATATATATATATATATATATATATATAAATTGTGGAATTGTGGAAATCACAGGATTAACAGACATGTTAATGATATGTAAATTATAAACAAATGGAAACAAAATATTCCAAACATCTTGATGTATTCAGTATCAAGTTTGAGCCTCACCCACTAAAATACACGCACTTACACTCTTTGGCATACTACAATGAGGTTATTAATGGTTGTCTGAGAAATGTTACGCCACAGTGAATGCACTTCAAGATTGGCAGCTGGCTTTTCCCTTTGCAATTGCCGACCAATGACATCCTAGATGTGCTCGATAGGATACAAGTCCAGAGACACTGCAGGCCATGGTAGCACGTTTAAGCCATGCAGGCTGCTCACAATAGCACAAGCAACATGGTGAAAAACTTTGGAGGACTGGCCGTACCACTGGTAACATGGCCAAATTTATGTAACACTGAACTGTTAGTGTACCTGAAATGAAAATTAGAGGGGTCTGATTACCATACATTATGGAACTCCACACTATAATCCCGGGAGTAAGAGAGGTGTGACGTTCCCTTGTGAAGGCCTCTTCATGGCGTTGCCCACGTTGTCTCCAGACCAATCTCTGGCTATCATTCAGTCCGAGACAAAACCGGGACTCATCCCTGAAGAGGCTAGACCTCCATTACAGCCTCCATTGCCATCTTGCTGTGCACCATGATAGCCTTTGAGAGCGGTGGCGTGTGGTCAATGGAATCACCTGTTGCTGCACATCTGGCTCGTAGCCCAATGTCGTGCAAGCACCTTCTGATGGTTTCTGTCGACACTGGTTGCCTCCCTAGGCTTGCGATGTGACGTCCAATTTCATTTGCATTACAGAATGGATCACAGAATGGATTAGAGCTAAAAATCTGCAACGTTAGTAATAGGGTTTAATCTGCTGGTAATTTTACTGACCATTTTTCCATATATTATCTCTTTAAGAGTGGCACCGCAAATCATGTCATTTTCTGACTTGCTGGTAGCTTGCTTTCTAAAGGTAGGTCAAAATTTGTTTGCTTAGCATTTAAATGATCCCCACGCCTGACCTCACCTAACATTCCCCTCTCTAACATTCTCCGTTTTCCATCTATGCACGCCTGGAAGAGCCTAATTTTTATACCACTCCTTAAAAAGAGTTATAGCAACATGTCACAGAATAGCATTGTTATATCTGAATTCCTGGCTTTTATGAGAAGGTCTGAGTAATTTTCTTGAGCTCCACTCAGAGCAGTTAAATCTGCATTTCTTGCTCTTTGCAAGCCAGAACTGACAAGCTTATCTGGGTCAAGTCCTAAGATTTTTATGATCCTAAATTATTTATAACAAATGTTTTTTTCTTCATTCTTAATGTGATTTTGATGTTCCTTTGTGGTTAAAATGTGTTAGTAAATTATGTAAGTTGTAATTTAATTTGCAAAAGGCTAACTCTAGAGGCCAATTGAATAAAGTAAAATATAGTGTGATGGACAACAACATTAACATTATATTGTTTGGAGAAATCTGGATGAGAATTACAATTTTAAAATCTTTACATGTTTCTTAGATCCCATGGTAAAAAAAACCTGGTAAATATTTAAAGTGCAATTCAAGCTTTATCAAATTCACAAATAAATAAAATCAGCATCCTTGGATGAATATGGCTTTAGAGGTGAGAAAAATAGCCCCTAAATATTTTCTTCATGGTAACAGAATTCAAAACCCTAATGCTTCACAAAAAAAACGTCCAGGTGCCACACACTGGTGCCCTCAGCAGCTATTCAGTGGGATAGATAACCTATATAGCAATACCATGGTCCATCATGCATATCCCCACACGACAGTTCTGCTGCTATATGCAGCAGTTTTTTTCACCTAGAAATACAGCTATAGCTTTAGAGACATCATCTATGCAAAGCTAGCCTTATCAGGGCAATTACACAGCATTGTCGTAGGGTTTAGTCCAGGTTGCTCAATTATGGGGTCATATAAGACTATTGCAGCTCCGTAGATCCTCCTAGTTGTACAGAGCTGTAATATGGTAGCCTTAGGCTACATTCACACGAGCGTGTTAGATTTACGTGCGTAAAAAATGCAGCGTGTTTCATGCAGTTAATGTCTGTGTGCCATCAGTGTGCATTGCGTATGGCATCTGTTAGGGATCTGCCAGGTACTTCATCTAGCTATTCTCCTGGGATTAATCAATCCACACCTGAGGCCAGACCTGTTCGACTGACACCATCTCCCACCAACCAGGGTGGCAGGCTCAGGAGTGGGAGAGCCTATCGCGGCCTGGTCTGTCGGAGTTAGCTCCGCCCCCTGCCCTTTATTACCTGCCCTGTGCTCTCCCTCAGTGCTTGTAATTCTTTTGGATTCCTGGCCCCACTGCTGCTTGCTCCAGCCTGCTTCTGCCGTGCTTCTGCCTTGCTGCAGTTCTGCTTGACCTGCTTTGCTTTGCCCCTGGCTTGCTTCTGTCTCCGTGCCCGCTCGGGTGTACTCACTTCGTCCTGGTCCTGACTGTTCGTTCGCCGCCCCGTTTCCTCGTGGCGTTCCGTGGCTACTGCCCCTTCCCTTGCGTGTCCCCTGTTTGTCTTCCTGTGCACTTAGCCAGCGTAGGGACCGCCGCCCAGTTGTACCTCGTCGCCTAGGGCGAGTCGTTGCAAGTAGGCAGGGACAGGGCGGTGGGTAGATTAGGGCTCACTTTCCCTTCACCTCCTTCCTGCCATTACAGCATCAGTGTGCGTTGCGTATGGCATCAGTGTGCGTTGCGTATGGCATCAGTGTGCGTTGCATATGGCATCAGTGTGCGTTGCGTGTGGCATGCGTTTTTAACATCCGTGCAAGCACTTCTTTTCTTTATTTTTAATCCTCTGCATTTCTTTGCCAACTGATGCGTGAAACACGGGCAGCACACGGATGCCGTCCGTGGGCAATCTGTGGTTTTCACGCACACATAGACTTCAATGGGCGATAATGTGCGCAAAAATGTACTAATATAGGACATGCAGTGAGTTTCACGCAACAGGCACTCGCTGCGTGAAATCTCATGGATGTCTGAATAGCCCCATAAAAGTAGTTCTTTTAGGAAAGAATCGTTATGTAATATGACACCTTTCAGACTCTTTGGGCCTCTACAACAGAGACCGTCTATGCAAGAAGAGAAAAGATGCCTCTTGTTCTCCTACATCTAATTTGCTTAGAGCAAGGTACTTGTCATAGAGCACATCCTTCATAGCACTTTATAAAACATGTACCAATTTCTCTGATGGATTGCGATTCACCAGTGATCTTAAAGTCTGGAAAACATTAGTACATTCCCTTCAAGAAAAAGTAAAGAGCACAGCTATTTTCTTTTAAAAGTAGCAATTGGCACCCTTATTCACAGGGCCGCTGCAGCTGCACAGGTTTAACATATAGTATGACTGCCCCCTGACCTCACCGGTCACTTCTGTACTTTGGTTTTCAATAGTTATTATTGAGATTTAAAAAAACTTGCAATAAAATAACAAACTTTTGTGTGAATGTTTCTTACGTTTACAGATTGAAGTAAAAAAATAGGTAACAGGGAATATTGGAATGAGGTTGAAGAGAATTAAACAAAGACGGGCAAGGGAATTCAAGTAATTTGACAAAGAAGCGTTTTTTTTTTGTCATTATGTAGTGCAACCATTGTCCCATTCAATATTGATTTAACTAGTTCTAGTTTAGTAGTTGCTTTCTTCTATGAAGTAGCGAATGCAATTGTTGATGCTAAAAATATAAGAGAGATTAATTTATGAGAATGTTTAGACACTCCCGAGACAGTCTCATTTAACAAAGCATGAGAAGAGAATAACCAAAGATCAATTAAATTAATAGAGTATAATATATTATAGATAACTCCAAAAACTGAACAACCCCCCATACATGAAAGGGCGTCTCTACATGCCCAGTTTCTAAAACATAATGGTGATGGAGAAGGGAATATTTTAGCTAATCCAGCCAGTACTAGATGAAAACTTTATAATTGGCTTCCACTAAAGACAAATTTTTCGAGATTTTGACTGTTCTAATCGCCATGTCTTACCATTCGCACAATGAGAAGAATTTAGATTACTGCAGCTCCTGTTCCCATAAAATCATGTAGGGAAGTTTATTTATTAGAGAAACAAAGCAAGCATACAGTAAATATGAGAAAGAATGTGATGGCCATCAGGAGAATGTAAACTCAGGCCCTCGAATGTTGAATACACAGTAACATCTGTGGAAAACGACTTCAAAGCGTTCAAAAAGTGATTAACCTGAATACTTCATCTTCAGCCAGTTTGTACATATCCCCAATACGATACAGGTTTGTATCTGTCCACTACTCGAAGGTCTGTGTATGCATGCTTGGAAAAAGTGAGGATTCGGAAATAATCGGGCAGCAGCTGATATAAACCTGTACACATTTTTAAGTCTGTCCCATAATCTAGTGAAGAAGTGAGGAGTCGGCGCAAAATAATCAAACGATCTGAAGGTTTGAACCACATAAAAAGGTCTATAAGAGTTCATGTAGTAGATCTTTTTCAATGGTTATTTATCTCAGTAAGACAGTCTTTTTTATGAAAGGTAACCATGGGGTCCATCAATTTTGGAAGTCCAAGGCCAGCAGTAACTTTTGGTGCATAAAGAGAAGTCGTTTACGACTACGGTATTCATTCGGTCAAAATAATGGAACCCTTGCACAATGAAGACAAACGGAAACCATTGGCACTGGATCCGTCACCATTGAAATTAATGGTGATGGAAACGGAAACCCATGGTTTCCGTTTGTGTCTTTCAGGGCTCCGTTCCCACGGAAAGCTCAGACGGAACGTCGGAACGGAGCCCTGACGCAGATGTGAACGAAGCCTTAGTTAAACATTTGTTTGTTTGTTCTATTTTTGCTGCAGTGCCAGAGAAGTTAAAGGGGTTTTCCCATGAAGGACATTTATGACCTATCCACAGGATAGATCATAAATGTCAGATAGATGTGGCTCCCACCTCTGGTACCCACACCTATCTCTAGAACGGGGTATACTAAAACACATTCTGGCTTTTTGTGCTCATGCCGACTCCCGGCCACTTCCTGATTACATGGTCAGGAGTTGAGGAAACAGCATAAATCACTGAGCTACGCTCTTTCCGTAACTGTCATAGTAGTGAATGGCACTGGTGCCACAAGTTGCTGACCCCTGTACTAGAGCCATAAAAATAAATAGTAACGTAAAAAAAAGCTCCTCATTTCATTACGAATCTGAAAATGTAGGTATAACTGTGGTAAACACCAATATCCCTCTCCCCCATTCACACTCAGAGGGGTTTAGGCAGCTAACGTATGGGGAAATTGCTTGACATTACGGAAGCCTTTGGAGATAAAATAAATTATTCGTGATTAGACAATGTAGATGAAATTAAGAATGCTTCAGTGTAACATTAAAATGGGAACAGATGGATGTAGACTGGGGATATCATGTAAGGAAATCATTATTGTTCAGTTCAATAGCTCTGATGGAATGAACATTAAAACACAGAGCAAAATACTTTATTTACAGCAACTCTATTGGGGATAGAGATTAAAAAATGTGTATAATCAAAACAAAGGCAGAAGGCCAAAATTAAATAAAATGCCATAAATTAAGTACATTAGTGTGCAAATATCAGACTAAAACATACAGTACCATACAATAGATGCTAAGCAAGGCACTGTAGGAAAGCTACGGGATGTACAATATAGTCATAGGTTTCTTTGTTTCTATCTATCTATAGATCTATTTTCTATTAATGTATCTATCTATCTTTATATATATACACATTTACAGTTATATCTTCTATTAACTTTCTTTCTATATATTTTCTATCTATCTATCTATCTATCTATCTATCTATCTATCTATCTATCTATCTATCTATCTATCTATCTATCTATCTATCTATCTATCTATCAATCTATCTATCTATCAATCTATCTATCTATCTATCTATCTATCTATCTATCTATCTATCTATCTATCTATCTATCTATCTATCTATCTATCTATCTATCTATCTATCTATCTATCTATCTATCTATCTCATATCTATCTATCTATCTATCTATCTATCTATCTATCTATCTATCTATCTATCTATCTATCTATCTATCTATCTATCTATCTATCTATCTATCTATCTATCTATCTATCTATCTATCTATCTATCTACCTACCTATCTACCTATCTATCTATCTATCTATCTATCTATCTATCTATCTATCTATCTATCTATCTATCTATCTATCTATCTATCTATCTATCTATCTATCTATCTATCTATCTATCTATCTATCTATCTATCTAGTGTATATTTATTTATATTTAGTGGTTTAGGTGGCATTAGTGTTGCAGGGTGCTGTCGCCATTTTTTGTCTGCTGTATATCTGCAGTCATAGGTGTTCTTGCACCTGCATACATTTTGTATCATTTAGTTGGAATGTGCTGTTCAATTTTTGTTGTGTTTATGTGATCCATATATGTGGGGTTAGTGACTGCCTCCACTTGTTGTTCTTGCACTCCTCCCATTCTGCCCTGAGTGATTTTAATCAGTTCAATGCTGGATCCTACCATCCCCAGGTATATATGTAGGCTTAGTCCCAGTTCTGGGTGTATGTGCAGCGTAGGTTCCCACCTTACAGAGGTCGCCTTGTCGTGGCAGGTGGGCTAACACTTTTTGATCAAAATGTGCACTAAGAACCTCCCTATTTGTAAGTAGATTTAGTTTTAGTGCATATTTATTTATATTTAGTGGTTTAGGTGGCATTAGTGTCGCAGGGTGCTGTCGCCATTTTTTGTCTGCTATCTATCTACACACACACACACACACACACACCCACACACACACACAAATATATATATATATATATATATATATATATATATATCTTCTACTATCTTGCTATCTATTTATCTATCTATTCATCTATCTATCTATCTATCTATCTATCTATCTATCTATCTATCTATCTATCTATCTATCTATCTATCTATCTATCTATCTATCTATCTATCTATCTATCTATCTATCTATCTATCCATCTATCTATATATACACACACACACACACACCCACACACACACACATATATATATATATATATATATATATATATATATATATATATATATATATATCTTCTACTATCTTTCTATCTATTTTCTATCTATTATCTTTCCATCTGTCTATTTTGAGTTGGAATTGTTTTGAGACATCATCAAAACAAGACATCTTGGGCTGACATTCAGTAACTGGTTGCATTTCCCATACAAATGTTAATATTGCATTGTGTCCTTCTATCAGCTCAGCAAATTGGCTACTAAAATATTTATTTTGACCTTTCTGTTAAATAAAGGCTTATTAGACAGTTTAGTGGACGATATCTCTCTCTCAATCACAATAGTAAGATGATGGCAGGAGCAGCTTGTAAGAATAGTACCTATCACATCTCTAAGACTCCTTTGAAGCTTTGACGGAATACCAACTCTCCTTAAAAAGAGACAGCAGGAGACTTCAGGAAATACTCCCTGAGACAGAATATGTAAAGTTATCCTCAAAAATAGTAAAACTGTCTCTAAAGTGCCATTAACTGGGCTACCATGTCAATCAATGCTCAACCACAATCCAACAGAGGCAGCACTCCAGTGAAGGCACTTTCAATGGGAAGGTGAAACGTTGCCTGTATGTTGGGTGAATAAATTTTGGATTTTCCTACATTACTGGAGTGCTGCCTCTTCTTTTGGATTGTGGTTGAACTTTGCTGAGGTCTTTTTTCAAGATTCCTCTGAGGATAGCACCCATACCTTTATGCTACAGTGCAGCTCCTATATCTCGTTTGTTCCTATGTCAATCAATGCATCACTCTGGAAGGAATCTACAATGACCAGAGGACAGATCTATGATCACGTGTTCCAGTCTTTATACTCCATCAGTGCTGAGCTATGAGATCAATGAACTATGAGACCATTTTCCTCCATTTGGAGGAGATACATTTGCATCCTTTTAAAGTAAATGGAGCAATCTCCTGATGCATTTTGTCTCCATGTTAAAGCAAACATAGTGTATATGGCTGACTGCATGGTTACAGCATTAGATAAGCTGCTTTGAAAAGAAAATCAAAGAATTAAAAAAAAGCTATTATGGTTGTTCTAGTAAAAAGTTAGGGACCAAAGGGGTACAGAGATGCCTCAATATGGTGAACTGACATTTGGACCAAAGTCCCATGAATCCATCGTTGGTTTCTACAAGTGTTTTTTTTTTTTTTTTTTAATGGGAGAATATGGGATTGGGAGTTTTGAACACCCTGCGTGCTGCTGTACAGGCTCTGTTCACACCACTCTGATAAAAAGAAGACCATAACGTGATAAAAGAAAAAGTTAACTGTCTAACGTACAAGATCCTAATAAAGCAAATGGAACGCTTTATATCTGTGGCAGCAAAATGTCTAGTTTTCTATATCTAAATCTAAATAAATTAAAGTCATCTATATTTGAGGCATCTATATCAGCTCTGCATTTAATGGGAGATGAGGCAAGGAAAACCCCATCTCTTATCCCCTTGGACTGGTCTATTTTGGACCTTGAGGACCAAGTGATTTTGTATTTGTTTTTCTTATTGCCGCATTCCAAGAGCCATCATTTTTTAATTTCCCATCGCTATAGCTGCATGATAGCTTATTTTTTGCAGAATGACTTGTAGTCTGGCATGGCCAAATAGGCACATACATTTAGGTTCCATATTGCCATGCTAATCCATCAGCAACCCGTTATCATTGATTTCAATAAAAACGTAATAATGTTTTATTTGCTTTGTTCGCTAGGGGTGGCTGCAGTGGGACCCCCTGCGATAACATTATCATTAAAGGACCTTTTTAACAAAAAATAGATTGTACTCAGCAAAAATGAAGATGAAGATGATGAAGAGTAAATGACTGTAGCCATTTTTACTAAAGACTATATTATAAATTAACTGGTAATAAGACGAGTACAGAATTATTCATGATTCCTTGGTCCAATTGAGATATATTTCGTTTAGGTAAGATTTAGCAAGTCCATGGAGAGGCAGAATAGAGAAAGAGTCCCATCTCCGTATACTGTACTATGGAGTGAGTACTAGTAAAATTTACTTTATTCATAAGAATCCATTAAAACTTCAACCAGATCTCACAAAAAAACCTTTGAACAAACTGCAAAGATCTTATGTAGTCAGTTGAAAAGGTCAATACAAAGAAAGTAAATTGAAAGTAAAATCGGATTTTACCAGCTGGGATGACCTAAAGAGCAGCAGAGAAATGTGTCATTTTTTCTACACATAAAGGTGCAAGGCGGACAGTCCTGACCTTTCCTTCCTGTCTTCATAATGTATTGGCGCACAGGATATTGCTGTTAACGTTTATGGTAAGAAGCAGAAGTCCATAAAAATGCTACAAAATCCTCCATTTCCCTTCATAATCTATTATCATGTTATTATACTATATTCAAGTAGTATAATGGAACTGTAACATGTAGCACTTGACATTACAGTACAGGAAACAAAAGCAACATTGTAACAATTGATCCTATGCCTGAACTCTAAATTCTGTATGTTGTAGCTTAGAAGCCCTAAATATCAGATATACATGAAATTCACAGGCTAGAATCCAATATAACACAGCACTCTGTTCATCTTCATCATATCCGAATCCCAGAGAGGTATTGTTGAAGGTGATTGCATTTGCTGTTTCATGAACTTCATGACTTTACTGTTACATTGAGGGGTATGTCATCCATTAAACACCATTCTTGAGTTTTTATATAGGCTTAATCTGCATAGAATGTTGAGTAACTTTGTAAACACTTTGCATTACGTACAATGATCCTGAGTTATGTGTTATAAACTAGATTGGCATTTACAGTTTTATAAGTCCTTATCGGAAACAATCAGCAGGCTTGTTTTTAAGCACATCCCTCAAGCTTAACTGAGCTTCTATAAGGCTGTGGAAGAGTTAATTTCTCCTATAGGATTATGGTACAGTGATTGGTGTAAAGGTTACAGAGAACGTACTGTACAGACCAGAGGCAGATACAGACTGCAGAGGGCCCCTGTGCAAAGAATGTGCCTGGGCCGGCCATAACCTAACCACGCCCGGGTGCATATAAAACTATACAAATCTATATTGCACATTTTATTACTAGTTTAAAACACAAGTAACAAACATAAATAATGCAAATAATGTTAAAGAATAATACCCCCATATTATTATTGAATAATACCACCACACCATAACCATATAGCGACTGAATAATACCCCCATATTGTTACTGAATAATACCCCCATACTGTTACTGAATAAAAAACACTATACAAAGACCAATATTACCACCATGTAGTGACTATGTAATGGTAGATGCCAGTTATACACAGGAGCTCTGCAGACCATATAAGTGATTACAGCACATTTATGTCTAGTGACTCACAGGTGATGGTTTCTCTGATTAGAGTCGTTCACTTTCCTTTTTTTTCCTCCATCTGGCCCAGACCACGGTGATGACTTATTCCAGCCACGACTCGTCTCTGCAGAATTTGGCACACAGACATGTTTGGTTGCTCGCTTTTCCAGCACCCTCCCCACCTATACCACATCCTCTAAACAATCTCGTAATCCAGTGGCCCAGACAGTAATAATGATCCCTCAGTGCTTGACACAATAAAAGTGCCCCATCAGTAACTGTGCCCCCTTTGTGCCCCCTTGTATATAGCGCCACTGAATCCCCTGTAGATAGCGCCACACTGCCCTCCCCCTTTGTACATAGTGCCACATAGTCTCCCTTTGTATATTGTCACACAGCCCCCCTCCCCTTGTATGTAGGGCTACCCTGCCCCCCCATATATTGTCACATAGCCCCTCCCCCCCAAAAAAAAATAATTCTACTTACCATGCCCCGTTCCCGTAATGGACGGAGCGCTGCAAAGACTCCGGGCGGGACGTATGCGCAGACCAGCGTGATGCAGTGATGTCATCATGCCGGCCTGCACAGGGAGTCTTCCCAGCGCTTTACAGGTTGCAGGCCTAACGTGGCCTGTAGCCTATAGAATTCAATTATATCTGTGTCCTGAGGACGCAGATACAATTGAATGTGGCTGTCGCTAGCACCGGGGCCCCCTCTGTTGCTAGCGACACTACCAGCATGAGGGGGCCCGAACTGCCCGGCCCATAAATGCAATATGATGAGCGGCGCGGGCCTCCTTATGGCTCGGGCATGGGAACCCAGAGAGGATGGGGGCCCGGTGCTGATCTATGCGCACAGCGTTTAGGGCAGCTGAGTGGGCCCCCACACCCTCCTGGCCCCTGTGCAGCCGGATCTGGCTGCATTGTCGATATGTCCGCACCTGGTACATACATTGAGCCAGCAAAGAATGCTGAGCGATTTCAGCTCTAAAACCAACAGAATATTGTGAATAAAGCACTGGACTATAATAGAGGCTTTAACTCAGGATAAGGACAAGATAAGTAAATAAATATATTTACAAAGTTGCTCAGCATTTTATTTAGGCTAATTCTATATGTAAACTGCAAAATGGTGTCAAACAGCAAAAATAGGTTACGTTACGTTTCATACAGTACATATCAAATAAGTGGTAATTTGCTTATTAAATAAAATAAAAACGTTATAACTGGTTTATAACTGTGATTGATTTTACTTAAAGGAACACGCCAGGCAAAACGGATACACTGTAAGGACTAGTGCTGGTCCTGAAGGGGCTAAAAATAGGTAGAAAATATGTTAGCACATAAATCCAAATGTGTTTTCTACCTATTTTTACATTTCTGTAATAACCTTGGATGTACATATATGCTTGCCATCGTATTCCTACACATTATCTGCATTGTATTTTCACATGTGAATTAGGTTACTATATGTACTCCCCTAACTGGGTTTTTGTGCACTATTTCCAAAATGTGGTTTTAATACCTTTTCCTGGCCGGATATGTGACATCCTTTTGGTGATGTAGGATCACCCATTATGCTGATTTTTGGCTTATTTATATTTTATATTATTGTTAAATAAATTTTTATATTTTCATAACCCTTAAGCCAAGTGCCTATATAGCCCAGCGTTCCCCCTGTCCCTTTGCTTCATCTCTATATATTTTTATTAATTTGATATGATTATCGAGGTGTATTGACAAGCTGTGGTGTAATATTTCTAATAGAAGTGCTTGAATTGTCTGGCCAGTAGTGTCAGTGAACTCCTAATGAGCTTACGGTAGATCAGGGGAGGTAAATGTGAGTATTTTTATATCCCATCTTCTGCTTCCGTAGTGGCAAATCCATTCAAAAGTGTGCACCAAATTCACACAATTTCTGGCGAAATTCCCTGCCGAAACTTTGTCGGATTTCCAGCAGACTTAGGGCTCATTAAGTCGAGACCCATTCATTTCAATGGCGCTATTCAGACATGCGTGAGTTTTCACGCAGCGAGTGGCAGTTGCATGAAACTCACTGTATGTTCTATATTGGTGCATTTTTGCACATCTAGTCGCCCATTTAAGTTTATGAGTGCGTGAAAACCACGGACAGCACACGGACAACATCTGTGTGCTGTCTGTGTCTCACGCATCAGTTACATAGAACAGCAGAGAAATAAAAAAAATTAAAAAAGTGCTTGTACGGACATGAAAAACTCATTCCACACGCAAAGCACAGTGATGCCAATATACAATGCACATGAACATGAAATGTAGCAAAAATGCCGCGCAAATCATACATGCTCGTCTGAATGTAGCCTTATCCGCAGCAAATCCAACCAGTGTTAACACACCCTTATAGTCAAAGCTGTATTCACAATATGGCAGACTTTACAACTTAAAGGGGTTGTCTCATTAACACAACCCCTTCTGAAAAAGAATCCAGCTGATCGCCGCGGGTTCAGCTTCTCTATGCCTTGGCAATTGCTTCAGGGGAAATGTAGGACTACATGCCACCCATCAAAATAAATAGCCTTCTATAAAATGCACGGACGTGCCCGGTCCACCAGAGCTACTCTTATAGAGCGTCCCTTCCTACTCCCACGGATCTCCAGAGCTGCGAGACAACCCTTTTAAATCTCACAGCATGTCATACTGGCTCTATGTCTGCATATGGCTTCCTGCTGTAGTTGTAGCCTTTACGAATAACAAAGCACAGTAATCTAATGGAGATGAACTAACAGTCCCACTGCATTATAGGAGCACAGCTAAACTGTTACAAATGTGTCTGACTGTGAAGTTTAGTCAGACACATCTCTTTCATACACCTTGATCACGGATTGCCCCTTACCTTGCACTTTGGAGTTGGGCCCCCTCAGCTGCTGTACCGCCTGGGCAATGGCCATACCTGCTGCCCTGGTAGTTATGCAGTTGAATGCATACACAGGAATCTTTGAAATAGTTAGTTAATTTATAGGAATCACTGTTTTCGCAAGTTTTGATGTCCATGTGCCTGTTATGCACTATTATTAGAGTGCTCAATTTTGATTGAAAGTTCATCCAGTAATATCTTTATTATTCATGATTCAGCTTGGTAGGACAGTGTAGACAGATGGCATTGATATGACAGCCATGAGGCTCAGGGGTCTGTTTTTTTTATTATTATTATTTTGTAAAAAATAATTAGAGTGAGAACATCAACATCACACGCAGCCCATAAAATCGAAAGAGAGGAATTTATTCATTTTCTAGCATAACAAAGTTGCAAACTGCTCAAAAGCAAAAAATTCTGCATTTCGCCGCTGTCGATAATAGAAGAGGGTGGTAATTAGTGCACTGCGGCCCAATGCATTTACTATAATTTACACCAGAAACTGGCGTAAATTATAGCGGACATCTACACCAGTTTCTGGCTGGCATAGATTTTACTTAGTGGCGCAAGGACAGCTGAAGATGCGCCCAAAATTTGTTGTGTATTACTCTAGCCTGTTACCTATTAGGACTGGCATCTCAAACGCTAGTCTTAATAAATTGCCCCCAAAGTGTATTTCTATAAAAAAAAAAAAAACAGGGCATGCTCCCAGTATAAGATTATAAAACTATCAGATTGCTATAGACCTTATGGTTTAGCACACAGCATGCGGGGAAAATGGAATATATTAAGGGGACATGAGGTCGTTGGGTATTGTAGTCTCTTGATCCAACGATACATACCTATTTCAAAACACAGTAAGCAATGCAAAAAGTCCATAAAGCAAAGCACAAGGATATGCCACAAGGAGCTGTTGTCCTTCCATTGCCAACGTGGTGATGAATATTTTGGATGCTGAAAAACTGCACCACCCAATTATAGTAGTAGCTAAGACAGTACCAGCAATTCCCCTAAAAGAAAAAGAACAAAAATATATAAATAAATATAAGATAAAATATATACATATTACAACACCCTTTAAATAAGCTACATGCCTAGGTCTCCAGTTGAAGAAGTAGAGGACTAAGATGACATCCACCCCTATTTTAGGAGTCTGAAGAAAGTCTTGCAAACAGGTTAATGATGTGCTTTTTCCTCATCCATTTCTAGGTTCACTACTTATTTTGTTTTTTATTATGTCAATATCAAGTGCATAAAGTTGTATACTGGTATTTAGAAATGTTACTTAAACAGGTTGTCTTATGAAAACAACAATTGTACTTATGAATTTTTAGGGCATTTGGATATTTTAGTGGATGGTCCCCTGGCTCAGGACCCTCTCTATTTACCAGAGCAGAGGGACACTAACAAAAATTGGAGTGCAAAGGTGTGCCAAAACCATTAAGTATGCTATATGGCCAAAAGCATGTGGACACCTGACCATAACACATATATGAGTTTCTTGAACATCCCATTCCAAAACAATTGGCTTTTAATATGAAGTCGGGCCCCCTTTTGCAGCTATACAAGCCTCCACTTTTCTGGGAAGACTTTCCACAACATTTTGGAGTGTGTCTATGGGAATTTGTGCCTATTCAGCTACAAGAGAATTTGTGAGGTCAGACACTGATGTTGAACAAGATTGCTCGCAATTGGTGCTTCCAAAGGTGTTTAATGGGGTTGAGGCCAGGACTCTGTGCAGGTCACTCCAGTTTCTCCATGACAAACTTATCACACCATGTATTTTTGGACCCTGCTTTGTGTGCTGGGACACAGTCATTCTGGAACAAGGAAGGGCCTTTTCCAAACTGTTGCCACTAAGAATACGCTTGTCTTAAATGTCTTTGTATGCTGTAGCGTTAACATTAATCTTCACTGGTAATAAGGGAGCTAAGAAAAACCCTGTAAAACAGCCCCAGACCATTATCCCTTCTCTGCCAAATTTTTTGCACTGTGCCTTCCTGTAGGTAGCGTTTTCCTGGCATCTGCCAAACCCACATTCATCCATCATACTGCCATAACTGGCTATTTACAGTATATACGCCACACACTTCAGCACTAAGGGGCCCCGCTCTGTGAGTTTACATGGTCTACTGCTTGGTGGCTGAGCTGTTGTTAATCCTAGACGCTTACACTTTACAATAATAGCACTAATAGTTGTCCAGGGCAGATCAAGCAAATCAGAAATTTCACAAACTGACTTGTGGCAAAAGTGGCATCATATTACAGTGCCAAGTTTAAAGTCACAGAGCTCTTCATTATGATCCACACTACTACCAATGTTGGTCTATGGAGATTGCACAGCCATTAGGCACCTGTTTGCAAATAGGTGTGACTGAAGCTCCTGTGCCCAATAATTTAAAGGGGTGTCCATATACTTTTGGCCAGATAGTGTATGTTCACCAATTAGATATATGGTGCTGTCTTTTAATACAGAAACAAATGTCTAAACTGACTGAAGGGTTTGCTTTCTTTAGACCAGTGCTGACCACATTACTATTCTGTTGAACTATCAGTACTCGTCTAAGTGCAATAGATTGCTATACATTTCGTGTCCTGTCCTGATATTCTATCCAGTTGGCTTCCTTACGACCTCTGAGAATTGCTGAAAGAAATTTTTATTAGCTAAAAATCAAGATAGATTGTATCTTAAAACAGTATTATTTATGGTAAGTGTCTAACATTTATAGTTATGATGACATCTATGCTAAAGCCATATGGAAGGCGTTCATAGTTTTATGACTAAACCTTACAATTACATCTTCTAAACTAAAGTTACCAAAGTGGAATTGTATATTTTATGTGTCTTTTCATAATTCTTCTTTTCCCATGACCATAATTTTATGAAAATGCTGAGGCACATAAATTAGTTGGTTGATATAGCGTGGCAGTACCAGTTACTACAAAACTGTCAAGCCCATATTTCTTTCTGCTTTTGCTTAAATGTGAAGAAATATAATATGCCCTGGTAGGGATGAAAATTATCTAGTTATGTAGAAAATCAAATTTCTATTTCTATGTATTCTCTACAACTAGAAAGATAGAAAAGAGAGGAAAATGTGAATAGAAATGATTGTCATCTCTTCAGGTTAGAAACATACATATCGGCACAATGCAGCAAATAAAGTACAACGTACAGATGTACGAGAACTGAATTTGCCAATGCAGCAAAGCTGAGCTTATCATTTGGTTTGATGTATTATTATATCACACTTTATTATCTTAGGGTTCCCTATGGGACTGAAAGTGCACAAAATAAATAGTTTTGCTACATCTGCACATATTATGATCATTTGCTGTTTCTTCCATTTAAATTTTTCACCGTGCACCCTTAAGGGTGAATTCACACATTGCGGATTTACAGTGCAACGAATGTGAATTTGGTTTTCAAAACCCCATCCACATGTAGTGAAAAAATACACTCAGAATGAATTCGGGGCATGCTGTACATTTGAAAATCCAGACTTGGCACAGATTTTTTTTTTTTTGTTTATTTCAAAGTTTTATCATATATCAAACAGGCATATGGATTAAAACAACATACTAACAAGAGCTGCAGAAGCTGAACAAATAAATGATATTACAGAAGTGCATGACAAAGAATAGCATATACATACTTAGTACATCATCATAGCATATAATCAAAGGTGTGATATCAGAGACAAGAAAATATATAAGTAGTATCGCTAACCAGTCTCGTCATCTGCAGACAAGGTGTTCTCTGAGGCGTAACGGGGCCCACACATATATATTGGTTTTCATGCATAACAAAAAAGGATTACTTGATTTAAGCGAAGGGAAAGGATTTTGGCAAGTACCTTATAATCAATGTGTAAGAGCCATATGGGTGTATAAGATGGAAATCAGTTGTGAAGAGTGGTATGATATAGAAAGTATCTCCCATCAGGAATATACACTAGTCTGCGAGTAGGAGCAAAGGTATTATCAATCTGAGATAAGGTCTGGTGAATGGGAGAATAACAGGAGAAAAATGTAAGATGCCTCCATATGTCGCACCATATAACTATGTCCATGCATCTCTGTACTATAGTGGGGCCTCTAGGAGAGACAGAGAGCGGGGAGCAGAGGAGTCTATCTAGGTTGGGGTCAGGTATCAGATTAAAATCTCCAGTGCATGAGTAGATAATCGGGGTAGTCTAGGGAAAAAACCAGGGCCTGTTTTAGGAGTCCCAGATCAGCCGGAAGGGATATATCACTAAAAGCAGAACCTTACAAGTGTCAATTACACAGACTAGAAAAATATGGTGGACTGAGCCTGCTCCATACGCTGCGGGTGTCAGCTGTGTATTACAGCTGACACCTTGCACTAATGGCCAGACACAGAGAGAACTCTGATCCTGGCCGTTTAATCACTTAGATGCCGCGGCCAATAGCGAACATGGCATCTAAGCCGTTAGAAAGATGCAATCACAGGGTGCCGATGGTTGTCATGGCAGCCACCGACCTAATAAATGCCCCCAGGTTTGCCTTATATCTGCGCCTGTTAAGCCCCGCCTCTGGCAGGTCTTAACAGGAGCCTGTATAAATGACAATATACAGCAAAACATTTTCCCATTTTTCCTCTAAAGTAATGTACTTTAAATAGTGCCAATAGAAACTACAACTCCTCATGCAAAAAATAAGCCTTCACGCTACTCCATTTATGGAAAAATAGAGAAGTTATGGCTCTTGGAAGGCGGGGAGTGAAAAACGAAAACAAAAAAATGGCTGAAAAAGGGTTAAAAACACTAAATACCTTTATTTAATATATATATATATATATATATATATATATATATATATATAAATGCTTACAAAAAGTCTACATAGCTTTTAAATGATCATTTTACACCCTTACTCTTTAGCAAAAATCATAAGTTTATTAATAGTTAGCTAACATATAAAAACAAAATACAAACAGCATGCACACTTGTAACCTCATGTTACATTAAGGCTGGAAACCCACACATAATTTGGATGAAGTTTTTGGTACAGTTTTTGGCTTAGTTTTTTTTTAGCCAAACATAGGAGTGGACACAAAAGAAAGGAGAATCATCAATCTTTTCTTTATACTTTTGTTTTCTTTTGGATCCACTTCTGGCTTTGCAAAAAAACAAAACAAAAAAACTGCATCAAAATACTGTGTGTGATCATGGCTTAAAAACGTGTTCCCTCCAAAAAATGTCATATCACTAAGGGCTTTTCCACACATAATGTTACTCCGATCGCTCGTCCCCATACATCATCATGTCGGCAGCGCGTCTCCCTGTTTACACAGGGAGATGTGCTGCCGACAACGATAATATTTTCCTTTTTTAAAATGATACGATGAGCAGATGATCGAGCGTTTTCTCGTTCATCTGCTGATCGCTGCCCTGTTTACACAGGGCAATTATCGGAAAAAGAGCGTTATATGAACGCTCGTCTGCCTGGTAATCGCCCAGTGTAAAACCCCCTTAAGACTTGAATAGGTTTGTGTTGCAATTCCCTGCACAGCAGGTAGCTGGTAGTGCCGCTGTGCAGGTGGAATGGTGAAGAGACCTCAGTCCATCTCAGCAGTCAGACAGCCAATGATCATAATGTCCCGATATATCCTAGAATACACCATAACTTTAAAAGATTGGAACATCCCTTTAAATAATATTTTAGAAAGAACGTTCATGTACAGTATTGAATTTCTATGCGTAGTTTTTGGGATATTTAGACTTGGTGAATGAAATAGTTAAACCCGTGTCAATTACATGGAGAAAACATATGTGGCAAGTAAATATCTTGACAATAGCAGAATAACACAGTTTAACACCCCCGTAATCTGTTTTGCCCTGGAATAAATGAAATTTCTTTGCTTTGAGATGCAGCTTAATCCTTCTATCAGAAAACATGGATCTATAACTGCAACGCTCTGACACGAAATCTCATTAAACAATCTCTTTTGGTCTATTTCCTTTATTTAAAAATCTATCAGGCATCATGTGAACTCAAGCTATGATGTGAAAGTAGATCTTTATCCTCTAATTGAAATGGCTACACATGAGCTCAGCGGGAATAAGTGTTAAAGAAGACTGGAACCTGTTTTCAGTCTGGTTGTTTATCTAGTTCATAACTTTACGAATGTTACTTATTTGTACCAACGCTTTAAGGCCAAGTTCAAACAGTGCACTGTGTTGCGCTGCAAACGCAAGCAAATGTGACCAGGGGCGTAACGAGAAGCATGGGGCCCCATAGCAACACTTGGAATGGTTCCCCACTCTACCATGAAGATTATCAGCAGCAAGTAAGCACTTGCTCATCATATCCTCATAGATGGCGTGGAATCAAGGAAGAAGTGAGTATAAGTGGAGCACGGGTGCTGGCAGCCTGGCACTAGGCATTCTCTGACACCTGTACCATGTATGGATGTGAATAACAATCAGAGAAGACATCCACTGTATCGGTATTTCTCTTCATAGTCAACCCCTTTAATCTGAGAGCTGCCCTGGTGATCAGCTGATGTGATCCCAAAACTCTGACAAACAGCTGGTTTATTTTACCCTGGAATGATGTGGTTGGCTGCTTATTTCCCCTGAAGCGCGTTCCATGTATGGTTTCATGCTATATTGGGGGAGTTGGTTCTCTTGACCCTCTGTGGCTTCATATATGCACATATAGTGTGCATGGTGTCATTTACATTACAGCTCTGCCCCCTTATTTTGATACAGCGCCATCTTATGTATATGACTGTTTGGTGTCCATCCCTACTGTGGTAATCATCTCTATGTTTTTAATTTACTTGTTTGTTGTTTTATTGTTATTTAATAATACATTTATACATTTTTAATTGATTTTTGGTGTGTCAGACTCCGATTTTTAGGTTATTTGTTTCGTATAGCGGGTTTTTACACCGTTACTACCATGTTTATCATGGGCTCATATGCCCCTCCCCCTCTACACATCATACACCAATAAGGATTTATTCTCATTACTTTTATTGGGGGATTTTTGGTGTTGTCCATTTAGGTACAGCATGGCTCATAGAGGGGGTCCGGAGTAGCGGACCATCCTCTGACAAAGAAAGAACTTGTCCACATGTAACATACTTGCTGTGTATTTTCCATCCGGAATTGTAGATGCAACATACGCAGAGGAATACAGTAGCAGAAAAGTGGGTGAGATTTAATTAATTTCACCCACACGCTGCGTAAAATATCCTTCCTGACATTCACCTGCGGTGCGTATTTTTTGTTCCGCAGCATGTAAATTCCTGCTGCGGAAAGTGGGCTGAATTGCTGCATTTTTCAGAGGAGATGTCACCATCTCACAGACTTGAAAAAAACGTAGCAAGGGGGCGTGATTTTGCCACCGGAAGAGATTGGCGCGTGAGATAAGAGCTCCGCTCAGTAGTCCATCTTCTCTGCCGAAAGCACCTGCCAGCGACACAAAAAGCATTCTCATGTTAGGGATTTCAAAACTATACATGGGCAATAGAATATTGACCAAGAATTCGGTCGACAAGCCAGATCAAAACCTGTCTACCATGGTAGAAAACAATTCCAAAGATGGCGATGAGAACTCACGGAGCCCAGCTCCGAAAGACAAATTCCCATCATTGACCTCCACATCTGAGGAAAATATTCCCAACTTCACTACAACAGCACTGGAGATGCCTGAGACAACACAGAAATCTCAAATCAAACCACGCTTTGAATAAACATGGAATACCCCTAAGTACTCAACAAGTAAAATGGCATCGTCATCCCCACGAGGTACGTCATAACGAGACAAATCCATGCTGCTGTAACATCAGGAAGATGATATCTCTCCACCTAACTCTGTGTGCTCAGATAAAAACTCGATATCTCCATTAACTAGTCCAGCAAAGCAAAAACAGAAGCTAGACGATTATCTCGCGGAATACGAGGTAAGACACGATCCTAAACCTATAAATACAATACCAGATACCTCAGATGTCTTTGACAGATTTCAAACTGCGAATAAGACTGTATCTGGAAATATGCTTAAGGATATGTTATTAGCTCTTGGAAGCACACTACACAATGACTTTTCGAATATCATACAACCTTTCCAAAAAATCACTATCTGAAGTCGAAGCATCCTACCTGAAATCATTGAACATGAACTTAGCATTGACCATGCACATAGGGTCCCCAAACCCCAAAATCTACCTGATAATATACCACGAGATGTGATAGCCAGATTTACCTTCTTTCAGACTAAAGAACAGCTAATGTACGCCTCAAGAAAACATCAACCTCTTATCTCCGCCACATTCTCATCTCAAACTGTTTACAGACTTATCGGCTGTCACACTGCAAGCGAAGAAAGAATTGGCGCCATTAACACAGCTACTGAGGAAAAACGACATTCAATATAGATGGGGATATCCTACTGATTAATCGCAACAGTACAATCTACATGGAAAATCTGTAACAGAAGGATACTCACTGTTGAAGAAATGGAACATTTCTACAAGTTTGCCTGTACCTCCATCTCCCAGAAGATCACCTGCAAGAATCGACGGAGAATGGCACAGGATTGATCCTACCTGACTTTAAACAATAACATTTTACTTTCTGAATAAGTGATGATCTCTATGGTGATGGTCATACTATTCTATGTTATGTTTGTTATGCCATTTTGTTTCTGTACTTGTATAGTTCAATTTACTGCCGGTAATATTTCACAAGCTTGTAAAGGTATGCATTCGGATTTTTGCCAGAAACCTGTTTTTGCCCTTAAGATCATGCCTGGTCACATGTTTCTTAGCTTTAGATTTTATATAAATAATAATGAGAATTAATTTCAAGTCACTGAATATTAGGGGTATTAACTCCCCTTTCAAAAGAGCACTCCTATGGAGAGAGGCTGAACTACAGGGGAGTGATGTAATATATCTGCAAGAAACACATATACACGAAAATAAAATACCTAAACTTCAGCATAGGGACTATCCTACTATAACAATACCTATAAAGTCCAGGCCAGACAGAAAACCAGTTTCAGCAATAACATCCATATACGTCAATACTGTATATAGAATACCTATGAAGACATATATAGACAGCAATACTAAAAGTGTAGATAACCATAGTACAAGTAAAGCACTAACCAATACCAAAAAAATATCTTTATTTGGAAAATATTTAAAAACATACGTAGACCATCACATACAATATAAAACAACACATAATAAAAATGTGGTAGTGGTATCTAGGAGCAACAAATGTATCATATTATACATCCATGGAATCAAACAGTGTATTGTCAAGGTATTGACAATACTGTACAAGAATACCTCAACAGTTAACGGTATACTAAATATGTACACACTGGACAAAAAATACAAATGAGAGTGTCAGAGATACATAAAATCAGGATCAGATCCATGTCAAATGCCAACCCATATTCTGCATGTCTGCCGCTAAATGAGTCAACCACAGACCACACCAAGACACCACCCGACGTCAGCTGACGGCGAAACGTACGTCACACGTTCTACCAAACTCATAATCACCAGATACTGAAAAAGGTCAACACAACCTCATATACAAGAAGTAATAGCCCAACTAAACATCACTTGTATTAATGAAAAGATGTTTGCCAATCATATATATATGAACAATTTATTAAAAAATGTTTGGATTGAAAGTCCATACTAAACAACCTGAATGCATGCCTATTCAATAATATTCTAATTGTTAATACAGTCATGTCTTGTATAGTTTATTAAAATTTATCTTTGTTGCTCTGTATATGTATTTTCAAAGTACAAGCACTGCATAATATATTAGTATATATTTGGTCTGAATGACTCCCGTGAGCCAAGACCTAGTATGTATTAGAAAAGTTTGACGCAAGATATAAATGTTACATAAATAACTATCATCTAAGAATAAACTATCAAATACTTAAACTCATTTGATGATTCAAATACAATGATGATGGTTTTTTAGCATGGATCTACCTATGTATATTATCTTGCTTATTATACAACAACGTGTGAACTGTTTTCTACACCTTGAACCATCTCAAATGCTATGTTTTGTACTTTTCCATAACATGTTAACAATAAAATAAACTCTTTGATTGAAAAAAATAAAAATACCGCAAAATCCGCACCATTTTTTGCAGTAAAAAAACGCAGGAACTGGTGCGGTTTTTCCACAGCGGAATGTCTGCTAGTTGTCCTTATCCTAATGGGACTGTTTTTTTTATTCTGTCTCTGACTGTGTTTGAGGAGTACTATATTTCTTAATCTGGTCTTTATTTGGTTCCCTGCAGACTGTCTCTGTGGTGCTGATATACTGTTAATAATCAGTCACTGTATTGTGGTATTATTCGGTCAATGTATGGCAGTATTATTAAGTCGTAGATATTCAGGAATACAGCAGCACAGCCACGAAAAAATCTTCAGTGTGAAAGGACAACTCCCCAAACATGGGTGGTGCATACAGCAATGAATCCCAGGTCCAAGGGAGACAATCAATATGCAATTGAAGAAAGATACTGCAGCACTCAAGATAATCCAAAGAAGTGTATTTGATTTATTCATCAAGCATAAAAACACTTCCAACGTTTCAACCCATAAATGGGTCTTTATCAAGCATGCTTGATAAAGACCCATTCATGGGTTAAAACGTTGCAAGTGTTTTTATGCTTGGTGAATAAATCAAATACACTTCTTTGGATTATCTTGAGTCCTGCAGTTCCTTTCTTCGATTGAGTATTATTAAGTCACTCTATGGTTGCCGTTTGGCACTAGGGGCATAACTACCAAAGTAGAATGCATAGTATCTGCTATGCAGCCCAACAACTAAGTTTGTCATTTCCATAGTGGTAAGTTTCAGTTAGAAAATGAATATGAATTATGGAAGGGGGCAAGATTAAATGGGGTGCCATTCTAAGCTATACTATATGGAGCCCCGTGCTTACTGCTGCTGTGCGCATTATCCCTCTGCTGTGGCAGATAGATTATCCTTGCACTGTGACATCACTGTATTGTGACAGCAATGTGCACATTATTCCACTACAATGACATCACTGTGATCTTTATTTCTGGGCTGTAACTTCATTGAGTTAATTATCCCTTTACTGTGATATTATTGTTTGTATTATCCCTATACTGTGACATCACTATGTGCATTATTCTTGTGCATTACGGAAACACACATGGCACAAAATAATTATAATCTCTATTATGTTCAGAATTCGCTTCTGAAGGTGGACATGGTGAAGTGGGCATTACCTCACTGCATGCACTCTTTCATTTGCAATTTGAAAGCAACGGTAGTTTACCACACAGCATAGACGTTACATTGTAGTGAGGGGGATTTCTGCGGCACCCATACCAGATGTGTACATCAGGGTAGAATTTGAAGCAATTAAAGTCCTCAAGAGCAATTTATATTACCATACCAGATGTGACTGTGCTGTTAGTAGTGGTATGGTTTGTATGTCCTTCTCATATTTGCATGCATTTATACCCACATTCTATCTTTAGATTAATTACGTTCCTTCGAATCATGCCCAGTGCGTATATAGAGACAGGAACTGGTAGTCGAACGGTACCAGATTTATACGGTATGTCAGAATTTTAAAGGCGCAAAATGTCTGGCTCCTTATATTGATAATGTTAATTCAAAACTACACCCCTTATCCAAATGAATATAAAACATGAAATGTTATGTGCACTTTTATAGTCTGATCCCTCAGACATATATTTCTCCGTACAGAAAATAGGGGGCATCATAACTCCCAATATTTGCATCAGCCCAATTTGTGCCCCGTGTTGGACAATCCAGTGAAAAACGGGACAGTTGGTAGGTGTGAGTAACATGTGACTGCTGGTTCAGACTATACACGTGGTTTGTTTGTAGCATGTAACCAGGGAGATACATAGGTCTGCTTAGGAGCTGTACACACAAAACAGGAGATATTTTTTTTTTAAATTAAGACTAATTGCAATGTATTTATAGGATGGGAACAGAGCTTGAAAAGGGTTGTCTCATCAGGACAATACCGTTTCATAAGTCCTATTAGAACGTTTGGACATCATAGAGAAGGTTTCTCTGCTTAGGAGCCCCCTCTATGTTCCAAAACAGAAAGCCACCCTGTAAGACCTGGCGCGTCCATGCCCCGGGGAAATGTGTGGCTGACCGCAGCTTTCCCTGGCAGTAACAGCTGCACAGCTTATTTTTTAAAAGGGTTTGTCTTCATGAGACAACCTTTTTAATGGGGGCTATAGAAATATGTATGCAGTGAGCTCCTTTTTATGGGGGCTACAAGCAACCATAATGTTATCTAATTCTATGGTTGTGGAAAATAAAGCATTATGGCGGCACTATTGATTGATGGGGGGCAGTCACTTGGCACTGTTTATTTGGGCTACTTTTTATGGGATGTACTGTCAATGGAGGCACTTTTACTGTGGTTATGTATGTATGTATATATATATATATATATATATATATATATATATACATACATATATATATATATATATATATATATATATATATATATATATATATATATATATATATATATAAAAATATATAGGTAGAGATAAGCAGCACTCTGCGACAGATTCCAACACGGTAATGGGTGCAACCAGGCAATCCAGATACGTGGATTATAAGACATAAACGAAAGAAATCCCACAGCACTCCGATAGTTCCAAAATGTATGTGATTTATTCAGTCAACAGCTGCAACGTTTCCATCCTGCTATAGGACCTTTTTCAAGCAAAAAGGTCCTATAGCAGGACGGAAACGTTGCAGCTGTTGACTGAATAAATCACATACTTTTTGGAACTATTGGTGTGCTGTGGGATTTCTTTCGTTTTTATATATATATATATATATATATATATATATATATATATATATATATATAATTACTACTGCTACTGAGCAGAAGAGAACAGCTCAATGATCTTACAACAAAGCGCATCCTGAAGATTTCAGATAATAATTGTTGCTATTAATCTTACATACTACAATGCCTATAATATAATGCATTGTAGCTCAGAGTTAAATAAGCAAATCTCCCATGATTTCTCTATCAATTATTTATACAAACTTGTGAAAGTTTTATTTAGGAAAAAATCGATTAGGCAAACGGACTGCTATGACATTGCTGAACAATAGTATATAGTATGACAGTACTCTATTATAGTAGAATAGAATTTCTACATGCTGTAGCATATCCAGATTATACTTACTCATATGGATACTGAGTTTTCGTTGTAAACTGTATTTATTCAACAAATTCAGAAAATACTCCATAAGCTTAATTTATATGGCTCTTTTAAATCTAATACTGACAGGCAAGCCGCAGCATCTCCGATCCCGGTTGTTGCAGCAGCCACATGTGTTGAGGGATCAGCTCTTGAACCCGCCCAATTTTGTTATAATGTACATCTGCCCTACATGTACGACTTATATCGTTAAGAGGTTAACCCTTAAACGAATCATGACTTAATTATACGTCATGATGGGTGAGAAGTACAAAGCGGGCTCAAGGGCTGAGTTCGCTCTGTACACTGCTGGTGTTAGCTGTATATACAGCTGACACCCTGTTCTAACAGCCGGGATTGGCAAATAATGTGACCGCCGCATCTAAGCTGTTGAAAAGGGGGGCCCTCTGATAGGTTGTCATAGCTGCAGGGGGCCTAATGAGGCCCCCAGATCTGCCATATTTCTCCCCCTATTAAAGGGTTATTCCCAACTTAAACATTTATTGCATATCCACAGGATGCTCTGGATCTCACAAATATATTGAGGACCTATATCGAGCGCTTACCCAGCTGTTTCCAGAACACTCATAAAATGTAATGGAGAGCATGCATGGCCTGCTTTCCACTTAGTTCACACCTCAAATTGGCAGCCCCCACACCGAGCGAAACAGGGATTGAGTGATCACGTTCTCGATATAAGTGAGAGTCTCAGAGTTAGGACACGCATCTATAAGACATTTATTTTATGAATATGCCATAAATGTCTAAGTTGGGAATTACCCTTTAATCCCTGCCATACGGTTATGTAGACGGAAAAGAAATCAGTTACATATGGGTCTTAGAAGGCAAGGAGGGAAAAATGAAAATGGGCTTGATAATTAACGGGTTAAAAAAATATCCATGGTGGGAGACATATTGCTAATTTACAATATGTTATCATCACAGAAATGACAGCCCCAGACGTCTGTCGTTTTATATACTGTATATAGCATTAAACATAACAATGCAGTTTGAGTACAATTTTAATGAATCATTAAAAGAGTTATCTGAGTTCCGATTTTTTTTTTGTGCTAATAACTGAAAATTAGATAAATTAACAAACAAAAAAAAACAAACAGTACTTACTGTTCCTTTCCCCTGGTGATCTAGAGCTGACACTTTGACGGTATTCCTGGTGATTGTTTACATAAACGTAGCATGTGACCACTGCAGCCAATCAGAGGTCTCAATGCTGACGAATCGTATTTCTGCCATAATGCCACAAATACAACACATGACCGTTGACTGCTGAGCCTACTTTAACTAGGCTAATATATTATTTATATATCTATTGAATCAAGTCTGGCGCAGATTTCTTATGCTATATTTTATTTGTAGCATGTTTTTCATGAATTTGTTTCTGTTCAGTCACAGAACAGTACAGTCACATCTAGCAGACATAAGGCAGTGGTGACGGCCCCAGGCGGGAAAACTTTGTCCAGGAATGCCCTCACGTGTCTTTAAAAATGGAGTTGCATAGTTTTGACATATCAGCTGTGAAGTATATACATACTAGATATGAGTATGGGAAATCATGTTGAGTATGTTTTAGACCATAAATATTGAAGCTTTATGTGTTGAAACATCAGTTCTATATCTTGTGCCTTTATTATAGAGATAACTTTTGCTGTTCTTTCATTGGTTTGGAATTACATGACTTCTTGTCATCTCGCATTTAGAAAATATTTTAGCCACAAACATTAGCAAGGCAGATGGTGTTCCCTGCTAAGGCTGCTGGGTCTGATCTTTCCAGCACTTAAAGGGATAATCTGCTTCTGATTCCAGCTGTTGTCTTTGATTATTCTTCTATCTTATGGTCACTCATCACTTTTTGTACAGCTGTGACCTCTCACACATGTAAAATAATATATCTCTGTCTAAAATACAAAGTGTACATTACATTACATACATTAGTTACAGCTGCATATGCCTTGTAGTTAGAGATCACCGACAGAGCAGAACCGCTACAACTTTAGGCCCTATCATTCTTGCAAAAAACAGAACTGAATACCAGAAGAAGACAAAAAAGAGAAGATTAAAAAAAATATATACACCGCATTCCAAATTATTATGCAAATGTTATTTTTCATTGATTTTCCTAAATAGTCGATGCAAATGACAGTCAGTATAATCTTCAAGCCATCAACCGATGGAGTATAATGCAAATTTTATTGAACAAATCTCCTAATGATAACAGATTTTTTTTTTAGAAGTAAAAAACTCAAAATGCACTGTTTCAAATTATTATGCACAACAGAGATCAAAACATTTTAAAGGTTGTAAAGAGAACTAAAATGGTAATTTGTTGAATTTGCAGCATCAGGAGGTCATATTTACAGAAATCAAAAGCTCTTTCAATCAAAAAAAACTTAACAGGCCAAGTTACATGTTAACATAGGACCACTTCTTTGATATCACCTTCACAATTCTTGCATCCATTGAATTTGTGAGTATTTGGACAGTTTCTGCTTGAATATCTTTGCAGGATGTCAGAATAGCCTCCCAGAGCTTCTGTTTTGATGTGAACTGCCTCCCACCCTCATAGATATTTTGCTTGAGGATGCTCCAAAGGTTCTCAATAGGGTTGAGGTCAGGGGAACATGGGGGCCACACCATGAGTTTCTCTCCTTTTATGCCCATAGCAGCCAATGACACAAAGGTATTCTTTGCAACATGAGATAGTGCATTGTCATGCATGAAGATAATTTTGCTACGGAAGACATGGTTCTTCTTTTTGTACCACGGAAGAAAGTGGTCAGTCATAAACTCTACGTACTTTGCAGAGGTCATTTTCACACAGTCAGGGACCCTAAAGGGGCCTACCAGCTCTCTCCCCATGATTCCAGCCCGAAACATGACTCCGCCACCTCCTTGCTGATGTCGCAGCCTTGTTGGGACATGGTGGCCATTCACCAACGATCCACTACTACATCCATCTGGACCATCCAGGGTTGCACGGCACTCATCAGTAAACAACACGGTTTGAAAATTAGTCTTCATGTATTTCTGAGCCCACTGCAACCGTTTCTGCTTGTGGCATTGTTTAGGGGTGGCCGAATAATAGCTTTATGCACACTTGCAAACGATCTGGAGGATCCTACACCTTGAGGTTCATGGAACTCCAGAGGCACCAGCGGCTTCAAATACCTGTTTGCTGCTTTGCAATGGCATTTTAGCAGCTGCTCTCCTAATCCTATTAATTTGTCTGGCAGAAACCTTCCTCATTATGCCTTTATCTGAACGAACCCATCTGTGCTCTGTATCCGCCACAAATCTTTTCACAGTACGATGATCACGCTTAATTTTTCTTGAAATATTCAATGTTTTCATACCTTGTCCAAGGTATTGCACTATTTCACACTTTTCGGCAGCAGAGAGATCCTTTTTCTTTCCCATATTGCTTGAAACCTGTGGCCTGCTTAATAATGTGGAACGTCCTTCTTAAGCAGTTTTCCTTTGATTGGGCACACCTGGCAAACTAATTATCACAGGTGTCTAAGATTGATTACAATGATCCAAAGAGTCCTAAGACACAATACCATCCATGAGTTTAATTGAAAAACTAATAATCAAATGTTTATGACATTTAAATCCAATGTGCATAATAATTTGGAACACGGTGTATATACCACTTGCCCTGGTTTTCCATAGCTATGCGTCCCTGTCAGAAGGTGAGATGACGTATCTCTCCCATTTGATCGCAGCAGCCAATCACAGGCTACAGCAGTCACATTGGAAAAATCTACGTCATGTCATAGCTGTCCCATGTGACCATAGTAGCCAATCATAGCCTCTAGCGGTCACATGGGACAAAACTACGCAATGACGTAGCTGTCCCATGTGACCGCTCATGTCACATGGGACATCAGCCCTTTTTTTTTGTGGAATCGCAAGTGCCCCGATTGCCTTGTTTGACTCTCTGAGTCTGACAGAGCTATTAGAGGACTCATTGCAAATTTATTTGGACCGAAACAAATTTTGGTAAATTGTTTATCACTAATAGGCACTGTACTTTGAAAAAACTGTGCATAAATCAATAAAATAAGTGAATATAAGAAACTTTGTAATATATCTTAATAGAGAAAAATGTTTCTCTCTCTAATTACCAGGATTCTTCCTCATAAACTGTTCACTCACACTAACTTTACTGCTTTGTCCGTCTTTTTTAAGACAGGCTCCCAGCTTACTGAGGGATCAGGTTACAGTTGCCCATAGAAGTGTATGGAGAGGGGAAGGGGGAGGAGGAGAGCAGGGGCAGAGTTAGAGAAAGACAGAGAGACATGCTGCAGCTGCTCATTTTAACATTTTTACATAACCCCTCTGCTAAAATGCTTAGTACTGCTGTATAATCTCCCCCATGTCACTGCTGTTATATATATATACACACTACCGTTCAAAAGTTTAGGGTAACTTAGAAATGTCCTTATTTTTTAAAGAAAAGCACCGTTTTTTTCAATGAAGATAACATTAAATTAATCAGAAATACACTCTATACATTGTTAATGTGCTAAATGACTATTCTAGCTGCAAACGTCTGGTTTTTAATGCAATATCTACATAGGTGTATAGAGGCCCATTTCCAGCAACCATCACTCCAGTGTTCTAATGGTACATTGTGTTTGCTAACTGTGTTAGAAGGCTAATGGATGATTAGAAAACACTTGAAAACCCTTGTGCAATTATGTTAGCACCGCTGTAAACAGTTTGGCTGTTTAGAGGAGCTATAAAACTGACCTTCATTTGAGCTAGTTGAGAATCTGGGGCATTACATTTGTGGGTTCAATTAAACTCTCAAAATGGCTAGAAAAAGGGAGCTTTCGTGTGAAACTCGACAGTGTATTCTTGTTCTTAGAAATGAAGGCTATTCCATGCGAGAAATTGCCAAGAAACTGAAGATTTCCTACAACGGTGTGTACTACTCCCTTCAGAGGACAGCATAAACAGGCTCTAACCAGAGTAGAAAGAGAAGTGGGAGGCCCCGCTGCACAACTGAGCAACAAGACAAGTACATTAGAGTCTCTAGTTTGAGAACTAGACGCCTCACAGATCCTCAACTGGCAGCTTCATTAAATAGTACCCGCAAAACGCCAGTGTCAACGTCTACAGTGAAGACGCGACTCCGGGATGCTGGCCTTCAGGGCAGAGTGGCAAAGAAAAAGCCATATCTGAGAATGGCTAATAAAAGGAAAAGATTAATATGGGCAAAAGCACACAGACATTGGACAGAGGAAGATTGGAATAAAGTGTTTGTGGACAGACGAATCGAAGTTTGAGGTGTTTGGATCACACAGAAGAACATTTGTGAGACACAGAACAACTAAAAAGATGCTGGAAGAGTGCCTGACGCCATCTTTCAAGCACGGTGGAGGTAATGTGATGGTCTGGGGTTGCTTTGGTGCTGGCAAAGTGGGAGATTTGTACAAGGTAAAAGGGATTTTGAATAAGGAAGGCTATCACTCCATTTTGCAACGCCATGCAATACCCTGTGGACAGCTCTTGATTGGAGCCAATTTCATCCTACAACAGGACAATGACCCAAAGCACACCTCCAAATTATGCAAGAACTATTTAGGGAAGAAGCAGGCAGCTGGTATTCTATCTGTAATGGAGTGGCCAGCGCAGTCACCAGATCTCAACCCCATAGAGCTGTTGTGGGAGCAGCTTGACCGTATGGTACGCAAGAAGTGCCCATCAAGCCAATCCAACTTGTGGGAGGGCCTTCTGGAAGCATGGGGTGAAATCTCTCTCGATTACCTCAGCAAATTAACAGCTAGAATGCCAAAGGTCTGCAATGCTGTAATTGCTGCAAATGGAGCATTCTTTGACGAAAGCAAAGTTTGAAGGAAAAAATAATTATTTCAAATAAAAATCATTATTTATAACCTTGTCAATGTCTTGACTATATTTTATAGTTATTTTGCAACTCATTTGATAAATATAAGTGTGAGTTTTCATGGAAAACAAAAAATTGTCTGGGTGACCCCAAACTTTTGAACGGTAGTGTATATATATATATATATATATATATATATATTTAAAGTCCAATTGCAAATGAACACAGCACTCCAAAAAACCTGATAAAAACCAGCTCTGGGGTTGCCCCTGACATCCATGTCCATATATGGACAGTGATGTCAGGAGCAGAACTGGAATCCCAGGCAGAGTGCTAGAAGTGGCTCTGCTCCAGGACTCTGGCTCTGGGGTTGCCCCTGATATCACATTCCGGTCCAGGAGGATCCCCTGCCGTCACTGTGTATGGTGGACAGTGACGTCAGGGGCTCCAACAGTAGAGGAATCCCCAGCCAAAGCGTCAGCAACGCTCTGGCTGGGGATTCCACTCCTACAGGGAGGCTCAATGGAGCTATCTACTTGGAGTGTGTGTGGCATTATCTGCAGAGGTCACTGTGGCAGCATCTGCGGAGGGGACTGTGGCAGCATCTGTGGAAGGCACTGAGGCAGCATCTACGGAGGGCACTGTGGCAGCATCTACGGAGGGCACTGTGTTAGCATCTACAGAGGGCACTGTGGCAGCATCTACAGAGGGCACTGTGGCAGCATCTACAGAGGGCACTATGGCAGCATCCACAGAGGACACTGTGGCATTATCTAGGGGTGTGTTGCATTATCTACATAGGGCACTGTGGCATTATCTACAGAGGGCACTGTGGCATTATCTTCAGAGGGCACTCTGGCAGCATCTACAGAGGGCGCTGTGGCAGCATCTACAGAGGACTCTGTTACAGCATCTACAGAGGGCACTATGGCAGCATCTACAGAGGGCACTGTGGCAGCATCCACAGAGGGCACTGTGGCAGCATCCACAGAGGGCACTGTGGCACTATCTAAAAAGGGACTGCCCAATCTTGACGTGTGTCTGCCAAACACTAACTGAGCCGCCGGACTGCATTAAGCAACACTTAAACTGGAAAACTGGATTGTTGAAATAAGCACGTGGAGAGCTCTCGCAAATTTTAAACCTAGCTGTATTATTATAGTAATGTAGTATTATTATTATAGTAATATAGTGTTATAGTAGATCAAATAACTAATTGATTAACAATAATTTTGTATTGTATCAAATTTGAAAGTAATGCGGCCCGTCAACTTCCCATTTTTTCTATATGTTGACCACTTACCCGGTCGAGTTTGAGAGCCCTGGTCTACACTCATCTTTATATGCAGTTCTGATTATACAGCTATTCTTCTTATATACGAATCCCTCAACATCAATAAATTGACCATTATAGAGTAGCTCCGTAACTCGCACATGCGCAGACTAGCTGGAACGCTAGTATCGGATCTGCGCATGCGCTATGGTGACTCATTCACCACTTGCGTTCCACTGGCTGTACTTCTGGCCTGAACGCCATTTTGAAGCATGGACAGTATGTGCACCTGGATGCTGACACTTCGTGATGTTTAATACTGGTAATCTATAACCTATTGTACTACTCATTATATATTTATAATTTTTAGATTGGCCTCTGCACCTTTCTTGGCTTAGCCTAATTGCTCATTATAACACTGTACAGCATTTTTATACACTATATACTTATGTATATTGCACTTGGTTTATATAACCACTTTTAGAATAATACACTATAGGATTGTTTGCCCTTGGAACCTCTCTGGAACAGGAGTGCACCAGCTACGACAGAGGAGGCGTCCACCTTCAACTAGAACTGTTGAGAAAACATCTGGATGCTGGAGGCGGATGTGAAGGCACTCTTCAGGCTATTGAATGCGGACTCTGCCTCACTTTGGCATTCATGCCCTTCTCGGTGAGGTTACAGATAGGAGAGGTCATTGAGGAGAAGTTTGGAATGAACTGTCTGTAAAAATTGGCGAATCCCAGAAAGAGCTGTATGGCCCTCAAGCCTTCAGAATGTGGCCATTCCAGGACAGACTTTACCTTCTAAGGATCCATCTTGAGACCTCGATTCGAGACGATGTAGCCCAGGATGGGTAGAGAAACTTTCTCACACACGCACTTCTCCAATTTGGCGTACAGGTGATTCTCCTTTAACCGCAGCAAAACTTGACAGACATGTCTCTGATGAGTCATAGGATCTACTACACAAACATAGAGGAGGTCACGGAGATGTCATTAACAAACTCCTGGAAGACCGCGGGAGAATTACACAGGCCGAAGGGCATTACTATATACTCATAGTGTCCGTCACGGGTGTTAAATGCAGTCTTCCATTCGTCACCCCGGCGAATCTGGATTAGATTGTAAGCCCCACGCAGGTCTAGTTTGGAAAAAATCTTGGCACCACGTATACAATCAAACAGTTCTGAGATCAGTGGATAATTATTTTTCACCGTGATCTGGTTGAGACCCCGGTAGTCAATACAAGGACGCAGGGAACCATCCCTCTTCTTGACGAAGAAGAACCCAGCTCCTGCCAGGGAGGAAGACTTCCGAATGAAGCCCCTCTCCAAGTTCTCTTTAAAATAGGCGGACATGGACAGAGACTCTGGCAAGGAGAGAGGATATACCCTACCACGGGGAAGAGATGCACCAAGAATCAGCTCAATAGGACAGTCATACACCCGGTGTGGGGGCAGCGTCTCTGCCTCCTTTTTGCTGAAGACGTCCGAAAAGGCAGCATAATGACCAGGCAATCCCGCCAATGACCGAGGCAGAGGAGGCTGAGCCAAACGAATCTGTACCAGGCAACGGTTGTGACACTCTGGGCCCCACTAGAGAACCTCTCGAGAGTTCCAGTCCAGGACTAGGGCATGTAGTCGGAGCCAAGGCAGGCCCAGCAGCACGGGGTTAACGGCCTTGGACAAGACATAGAACGATAGAAGCTGGGAGTGGAGAACTCCCACTTGGAGCCTCAGCGGCTTGGTAACAGCTATAACTGGGTCTGGCAGAGGTAGTTCATTCACAGATGCAACCATCAACGGCATCTCCAGAGGGCTAGTGGCTAATTGGAGAAGATCCACCAGGTCTCTACAAATGAAATTAGCAGCAGGTCCAGAGTCCAGATACACAGAGACACAATGCATTTTCTCGCTGGACACTATAGTCACGGGTATGGACAATTTAGACGGCAGTCCTTATGTGCCCAAGGTTGTCTCTCCTACCAACCCTAGGCTTTGGGGCTTTTGTGGACACAGACGCACAAGATGGCCTCCGAGGCCGCAATATAGACAGAGTCCCAAAGTGCGTCTGCGTTGTCTCTCCTGGATAGATAGCTTATACTGGTCCATCCTCACATACTCCTTAGGAGGATCGACATCAGAGGACAGCAGGGGTTGATGCAAAGTAGGGACCAGACTAGGGAGGCCTCCCTCCCGACGAGCTTCTTGGAACCGTTCTCGGATTCTTATATCAATCCGGGTAGCCAGAAGGATGAGGTCATCCAGGGTAGATGGTAGATCTCGAGAGGCAAGCTCGTCCTTAATCTTAGGAGACAGTCCCTGCCAGAATGTAGCCACCAGGGCCTCATTGTTCCACAACAGTTCTCCCGCCAGAGTGCGGAAGTGGATGGCGTACTCGCCCACGGAGGTGTCTCCTTGGCGTAGGTGTAGCAAGGAGGCTGCTGCAGACGAGACTCGTCCAGGCTCCTCAAACACCAAGCAAAATGTCCGGAGGAACCCCTGGAAGTCACGGGTCTCTGGTCCTTGTCTCTCCCAGATAGGATTCGCCCATGCAAGGACGTGTGAGGAGAGAGAAGATGAAAGCGACCCTTGCGCCATCAGATGAAAATGCCCTTGCATACAGGATGAAGTGGATGTGGCACTGGTTCAAAAATCCACGACAGGTCCCTGCATCTCCATCATAGCGGTCAAGAAGTGGCAAAGAAAATCAATGATCCACACTGCCTGGAGGTGTAGTAGGAGGAACGGCAGCTTGTGCCTCCTGCCAACGTGCGAGAATTTTAAAGGCCTGGAGGAGTTGGTCCTGTCGAGACCGGAGGTCCAGCATATCCGTCCACATCTCTTGTGACGTCATCTTGGTCTTGGATCGACCAGCGGGGTCCATGGCCTGAGCGTACTGTCACGTAGGGTGCGTGGACACACTGGAACGTACCGTCTTAACGGTATGGCAGCTGGCCAACTGGGCGCAGGTCACAGTCTATAGTTCATATAGTGTACCTGAGGCAGCTCGAACAGTAGCAATGCAGCAGGCAGACGTCAGGCGTGGTGTAGCAGGACAGGTGTGGAATACAGCACAGCATGACTACAGCTCAGCACGGCACTTGACCAGGTAGAACGTAATACAGGATACAGGAACGGGGAACACTGGGAACTGGGAAACACTAGGAGACCATTTGCTTAGACAAACTTAGGGTACGACAACAATGCTCAGGCATGGGAGGAAGGGGCTGGGCCCTCCTTATAGTCCAGGGTACTCATGGGCTAATTTTTACATTAAACTCCGGTGCGCGCGCCGGCCCTTTAAGACCGGGCACAAGCGTGCGCGTGCACCCTACGGGACCCGGCCAAGGTAAGCGGAAGTGAGCGCTGGCGTCTCCTGAGGAGGAGACTGGGGCCAGTGCTCGCAGACCCATGGATGCGGCCGTCAAGAGGTGAGTAAGCGTGACGGCCGCGGCCATGGACATGACATAAGGTAAGTGCACTGACAATCCTGCTGGCAAGTAAGGTAAGTGCACTGACAATTCTATGTATAATTGAGATTAGGTAAAAACCTGATTCAAGTGGTTTCTACTAGGTGTCAGTGACTATGTTATGAAATGTTCAATTGTATTGCCAGCTAAGATAGCATTGCGTTAAAAGAATTAATACAGCCCCCCACCGACATGTTTCGCTATAGAAGTAGCATCTTCAGGGGTTTAGGGGCTAATGACGATGCGCTCAGAAAAAATACCCCTCTTTATAAGCTACCAATCTAAGCCGTGTATAAGGAACGAGTCCTATTCCCTACTTGATGGTCATGCAAAGTGCTCAATAGGGGGCTGGCGCAATGCGGCCAATCAAAGACGGACGCCTGCGCACTTGTGCATAAGGTACGTACCGAGACTAAGCAGATGTTTATTCTCAGTGCGCATGTCATAGGACTTAGAAAAATAATTTCGAAAAATTACGGGTGGCCACACTGCACATGCCCGAACAATTTTAAGTATGGTACGTGCCGAGATTAAGTAGACATTTGCTATCAATACGCACGTCACAGGACTTTGAAAAAATTACCGGTGGCCACACATAGCGTGCCCGAACACTTAGGTTCTCACGTTTTGAAGAGGCAAAGCAAGCAAAGTTGTACTAAATATATAGCATGTATGCATTGGTTAAATTGTTTAACTTGGGAAGACCAAGGGTTGCCTGTGAGAACAAGTAGAGGGGAAAGAGCTCACAGATATAAGAATGCCCTATTTAAGGAGCGAAAATATTGAAGAGGCATATGGTCAAGTAGAAATAAATTTCTATAGAAAATGTCTGGTAAACCAGTAGATAGGGAATATATAATAATATTCCTACTACAATTCAATATGTAGGAAGAGGAAAGGGAGATGCCAAGAATTATAATGTTATGAGTTGCCCTTATGTAAATTTTAAGAATGAAGATGATAACATCTTAAGAACTTGAAGGTAAGTATGGATTAATTATGATAAAAAGAGGCATTGTTATGGAAGAATATTTCAAAGGAAGGCCACAAAGGTAAAACCTTCATTAAGGCCATTGTGATTCAGGCTGCTGAGACGATGGATCCCAGCGTGCTCCTTCCTGTAAAAGTTTCCGATCAATATCACCCCCTCTTGGTCCCAATTTCAATTGTGCGATACCCCAGAATTGTATCTACCCCTTCCATTACTCCAATCCCTTCCACTACTTTCCCTTTTTTAGGGCCACCCAGTATTCAGTGGGGTCCCAACAAATAGGAACCCCCGTAAAATTCTTCTATCCAATTTAGTAGTCACTAAGAGGACCTTTTGCGTAAAGGCCTCTCTTATACACCTATTCTATCTTTCGATTAATTTAATTGGACGAAGGATTTAATCTAAGGCCTCATGCACACTTCCATCACCGTTTTATCGGCCCTTTTTGACGGATCCATGCGTCCGTTTTTGTTTCCGTGTGCACTCCTTTTCCGTTCCGTGTTTCCGTTTTACACGGACGTTGTGCTTCCGTTTGGCTTCCGTTTATAAAACGGAAGGTAAACACCTATAGAAAGGTTACAAGAAGTTATTGGTGCTGTTTTCTGTAGCTTTCAGAGCATAGAGAACACTCTGCTTGGCTTGCTTTGGTGTTTTTGGATTTTTGGAGTGAAATGTGTGCATTTACTTACATATTTTGTGACGCTGGGCACTAGTTCCCTGCTGCCATCTGTGCGTCAAAAGCTCCTTTGCAAGTTCCTCCCACGCGGCGTCCTTTTTATAGCGGTCGTGGTAGCATTCTGCCCGCGTATCCCACAGTTCTGTGTGATCATGCACCAATGCTATGAGTCTCCCCACATCGATCTTCAGGAATGAATGTGTACTGTAGTCTGTGTGTATGTGATCTTTGGCTCACCCAGCCGTTGCTATGGCAACGGATCTGTCAAAAACGGACGGCACACGGAAGCCTTCCGTGTGCCATCCTTTTTTTGACTGCCCCTTTGAATTCTATAGGACATGCTCTACTTTTGACGGAACGGAACAACGGATCCGTTTAAATAACTGAAGTGTGCATGGGCCCATTGAAATGAATGAGTCCACGGTGCTATCAGTGACAAAAATGGATAGCACCCTGAAGGAAAAGACTGAAGTGGGCATGAAGCAAACCGAACATTTTAGTTCACTTAGGCCTCGTGCACACTTTCGACACAGCGTTTCCGAGCGCCGAGCATGGTACTGTCCAGGGTGCTGAAAGAGTTAATGGGCTGCACTGATCGGCGCTCGGAAAATACAATTTTAATGTGTAATAAAAAATAAATAAAAATAAGTTCATACTTACATTCCTCCTGGCCGACCTCCAGCTATGACATTTCATCCATGTCGCCGCTGCAGCCAATCACAGGCTGTAGTGGCGGTCACGCACGTCAGGATGACGTCAGAAGGCCGGCCTCCAGGGATGACTCTTCATCCCACGTGACCGCCTCTGCAGCCAATCACAGGCTGCCGCGTCAGAAAGGAAGGTCGGACTGGAGGAAGAAGAGGGACTCGTCACCAAGACAACGACCGGGTACGTATGAACTGCTTTTTATTTTATTTTTAATCAGCAGCCTCTTTTCTCTATCAGTGATTGATAGAGACAAGTGGCTGCCGATTAGTGTAATATTTCTGTAATCTTTTTCTGGCCGTTGCTAGGCAACGCTCCATCACACACGGACGGCACACGGATGCCTTCCGTGTGCCTTCAGTTTTTTTGAAGGCCCCATTGACTTGCATGGGCCTCACGGTCACGGAATCTCGGACCAAAGTAGGACATGCTCTACTTTGGATCGGAACGGAGCAACGGGACTGTCAAAAAAACTGAAGTGTGCATGGCCCCATTGAAATGAATGGGTCAGTGTGCTAGCCGTCAGAAAAATGGCTAGCACCCTGAAGGAAAAAACTGAAGTGGGAAGAAGATACACCTCTGTCGCGACATGTTAGAGTGGTACATGAAGGAAATATTTAATCCCTCCAATTCTGGGGCATTCTGTGGAATTCTAATATCTGTGAGCTCTTTTCCCTCTCCGTGCTCTCACAGCCAAACCTTGGTCTGCCCAAGTTAAACAATTTAACCTATGCATACATGCTATATATTTAGTATACTTTCGCTTGCTTTGCCTCTTCAAAACGGGAGAATCTAAGCGTTCGGGTATGAGCAGTGTGGCCACCCGTAATTTTTTCAAAGTCCTGTGACATGCGCATTGATAGCGAATGTCTACTTAATCTCGGCATGTACCATACTTACAATTGTTCGGGCACGCGCAGTGTGGCCATCCGTAATTTTTCAAAATAATTTTTCTAAGTCCTGTGACATGCTCACTGAGAATAAACGTCTACTTAGTCTCGGTACGTACCTTATGCACAAGTGCGCAGGTGCGGGCATCCGTCTTTGATTGGCCGCATTGTGCCAGCCCCTTATTGGACACTTTGCATGTCCATCAAGTAGGGAGTAGGACTCGTTCCTTATACATGGCTCAGATTGGCCAGGGACACTGACACACCATTTACCACCCTATTAGTAGCTTATAAATAGGCATATTTTTTTGGAGTGTGCTGTCATTAGCTCCTAAACCCTTGAAGATGCTACATCTGTAGCGAATCATGTCGGGGGGGGGGGGGGGATGGGGCTGTATTAAATCTTTTAAATCAATGCTATCTTATCTGGCAAATACAATTGAACATTTCATAACTTAGTCGCTGACACCTAGTAGAAACCACTTGAATCAGGTTTTTACCTAATCTCAATTATACATAGGATTGTCAGTGCACTTACCTTACTTGCCAGCAGGATTGTCAGTGCACTTACCTTACTTGCCAGCACGCATTGTAATTTTAATATTTATGTTGTATGTTCTTTGTTAAGCAATAAGGTTATCTTATATATTTAAACTAGTTCTATCAGTCAAAAGTAGTTGGGAAAATAACGGGCTCCTATTGCCTTTGTCAATTCTGTTTGCATTATTCAAATGAAGAGATAAGCACAGGAAAGCTGGATCACTGACAAGCCAGAATAATCAGGCACAGGAAGTATGAGGTTGTCGGTTAATATAGGGCAGCAAATACTGTGAGTGGCCACAAGGCAAGTGCAATCTATTAACTAATTACTAGTTGAAGAAAACACATGACCAGGCAATGCTAGAACAAGAAATGACTCTTTCTAGCATAGTGGCCAAGGCTGCAAAATATGACTGGTGAGTCTAGAGTTCAAGTTCCTGACATTATTCCTCCTTCTCCAAGGGCGTCCTGTGAAACTCTCTTAC
This sequence comes from Rhinoderma darwinii, assembly GCF_050947455.1. Classification (NCBI taxonomy): domain Eukaryota; kingdom Metazoa; phylum Chordata; class Amphibia; order Anura; family Rhinodermatidae; genus Rhinoderma; species Rhinoderma darwinii. The sequence goes on from NC_134687.1 coordinate 67,976,279, forward strand.
CAGCTAGGGAGTCTCATACGTTCCTCACAGGTTTTCATGAGTTGTTTTCAGGACCACAGCATTTTCACTGAATCAAGTACTATAATTGATTGCAAAAAATCCTTGAGTCAAGAATTCTTTCTACAACATACTCCTCTTCTCCCCGAGCTGTAACCGGCTCTACTGGGAGTAAATTACTTCCTTGGAATGAATACTTAACAAAGGGCCAGAGATGAGTGAAATAGAGAGTAAATGCTCCTAGAACTGTAACCAGGTCTGGTGGAAATAAATCACTTTCTGAGAATGAATTTCCAACAAAGTGCCTGAGAAAAGTTAATAACAGTGTGAATGTTCATTGAGTCTGGAAGCTTTAAACAAAAAGCTACAGGATTAATTTGGTCCACAATTTCTGACCTAATTTGAGGGAAGGTATTCTGAGCTTCAAATTGCTTGTGGAGAGCCATACCTTATCTCCTACACCATAAAAAGGAATAGATTTGTGATTTCTATCTGTGGCTCTCTTGTAGCAATATTGGGCTACACACAGTGTTTGTCAATCTCTCTTGATTTTGTTGCAAGATAGTTAGACTATTCTTAACGACAGGAGCTGAACAATAAATATGGAGTTTAGGAATAAAAGTGGGGTGAAAACCCAGGTTAACAAAAAATGGAATCTGAGAAGTGGAGAAAGTTTGGGAGTTGTCATAAGCTAATTTTTTAGTAGGAAGAAAGTCAATCCAGTTATCCTGATGATGACTGCTTCAAAGTTTGGATAGTACAGTATGCTCAATTTGTCCATTAGACTGTGGAGAAAGGACAGTGGATACATTTACTTAAATTCCCAAAGGGGTACAAAAACTATTCCAAAACTTAGAAGTAAACATGATGTCTAGGTCAAAAATTACATTGTCAGTTATGCCACGTAGACGTAGAAAACTTCCTTAATAAACAGTTCTGCAGTCTCTTTAGCAGAGCTTAGTCTCTTAATGGGAATAAAGTGAGCCATCCTGTAAAAATAATTAACTATTACCAAAAAAGCATTCATGTCCTTAGAAGATGGTCGTTTTCCTTTGAAGTCCATAGAAATAGACAAGAGGACGAGAAGTAATCTGAAGAGGCTGAAGTGATCCTAGGGGTGAGGTGGTATGAGATGTTTTGTATCTAGCACAAGTTTGACAAGAACAAACATATTTATGAACATCAACCTGGTATCCTGGCCACCATAAAGAGCTATACAAAATGTACTTAGTCATATGTACTTCCATGTGACCTGCAGATCTATTGTCATGGACTAGACTTAAAACTTCCAGTCAAGCAGACTTCGGAATATAGAGACAATGACCAAAAGTCCAGACCCCATCTTTGAGTTCTAAATATATGTCTCTGGAATGATTGGCAAGTGAAGTATCTCCATCATGACCTTTTTTGATATGCTTTAGTAATCCACTGGAAAAGGTAGCCCTCACAAAGTTCTTTGCAGGTAGAATGGTGGTCTCAGGAGTGTAATACTACGAGGTCTCTGAGAACATCCTGGATAAGGCAAATGCTTTCCCGTTACAAGATCCAGGTTTGAAGAAGACAATGAAATTGAAGTTTGCAAAAAATAAAGACCATCGTGCCTGTCTGCCATAAAGTCTCTTAACTGTTCTAATAAACTCAAGATTACGCGATGGTCAGTGCGAACTTGTACTGGGTGAAAAGCTCCTTCAAGGAGATGCCTCCATTCCATGAATCCCTTTTTATTGCTAATAATTCTTTAATGTCATAGTTTCTCTCTGTAGATGAAAAATGGCATGAGAAAAAGGCATATCGGTGAAGCAACTGCTTATCACCAACGCTTTAGGACAACAATGCTACCGCTACTGAGTCTGGCGCATCAACTTCAATGACGAATGATAAATCTGGATTAGGATTAAAAAAGATAGGAGCAGAGGTAAAAATAGTCTTTAATTGGGTAAATGCAAAAAATCTTTGAAGTTTCTTCACATTCTTTGCAGTAGGTCAGTCTAATATAGCTTGGCTTTTCCCTGGGTCCATGCACAACCCATCAGGAGAAATTATCCACCTCAGAAACTGAATCTCTGTCTTCTTAAATTCACACTTTTCACGTTTAATTTACAGTTGATATTCTCTCAGACGGCTCAACATCATCCAGACTTGTTTATAAGGTTCTTTAAAGTTCTCAGAAAATATTAATATGTTGTCCAAATAGACCACCACAAATCGATCCAGAAGGTACCGAAAGACATAATTGATAAAGTCTTCCACACGTCCCCAGGTTGTATGAGGACAAGATTGTAGTCCACTTGCAGATTAAGTTTAGAAAAGCTCTTGGTTGACTAAATTCTCTCAAGTAACGCTGGAATAATTGGAAGAAGATAACCATTCTTGACAGTTGTTTTGTTAAATTCTCTACAGTCAATGCAAAGACATAACGTTCCATCCTTTGGTACAAAGAATAAAGTCATTCCTACCCGAGAAGTCGAATAATGTATCATTTTCTTTGGCGAAATTCTCTTTAACATATTCATCAAGAGCCTTTAATTTCAACTCAGAAAGTGGATAGATGCGTCCAAAATATATGGCAACCCCAGGCAAAAGCTCAATAGGTTAGTCCTAAGGTTGGTCAGCATTCTTCTTGTCACAAACATTTTAAAATTCTTTATAGCAGAGGTAGGTAACCTTGGTGAGGCAGAGATCTACTGTAATAACACAGAAGGTTCTTAAGATCCACCATGATATGACTTTTTTTTACACAGAAAATATTTAGGCCATACACTTTACTTATACAGGGTGCTATTTTCACTTGATGATTTTGATTATTCACAAACATACATGTTTTAATCACATTGTTAGTCTGTTAGTCATTGGGGAGAGGTCTAATTTCTCTGTGACTTGAAAGTAGGCACCTGGCACATTGTTAAAATGCCACTCAGCACTTTATACACACAGGCACCGTCATGCAATTTTGTCTCAGCATGTAGTTTTAAATATAAAAACATGCAAAAATTTATAAAAGTGTGACCCAAGCAGTAAATTAGAGGAACCACACATTTTAAAAATAAAAGTTCAAGATGTGAAAATTCATACATACATATATATCTTTATAAAATTACCAGAATTCGAGAGCCCAAAAATGTGGTTAAAAGCCGGAAATGTAGAAAAGTTAACAACCTATAAATTAAAAGTGAGTGCAACTTAAAACCCTTTCCATTAGACAATCTGACTATTGCAGTTGTTTTGATGTGCCGTTAGCAACCATGTCCACCTTCACATAACTTTGTAACAAACAGGTATTATTTTTTTTTAAATGCATTAAAACTGTGACAGATTTACGCGTGTAAAAAATGTGCGTAAATCTAGTCCGTGTGCGTTGCGTTATTGCATCTGTGCTTTGTGAGTGGCATGTGTTTTTCACGCACTCGCAAAGCACATTTTTTTTTTTTATGGAATTGATGCACAAATCACGTACAGCACAGCGATGTGCATCCATGTGCTGTGAGTGGTTTTCACGTACCCATTGAAAACGCACCAATATAGGACACGCAGTGAGTTTCACGCAGCGGAAAAGCGGGATTCCGCTGCGTGAAAACTCCTGCATGTGTGAACGGCCCCATTTAAATCAATGGGTCCATGTGCTGTGCGTGATTTCCATGCACAGAACACGGACGAGATTCACATTTGTGTGAATGGGCCCCCTAAACTAACATACAAGCAGAGATGTACATGCAGATAAATGTAAAAATAATAGATCAAGGTGTGCAAAGTTTATATGTACCACAAACTTCTACATCAACAAGAGCTTGTGCTCTCAAAAACTGTGAAAAAGAGGCAATGCAATATTTGTCCATTATCAACAAATGTGTTAAAAATATATACTGCATATGGCAAACAGCTACTATGCTTCCAAAATCTAAAATGTTTTTTTTCGTTGGATGATTATTTATTAGGGATTCAGAATGGCAAGTACAATAGAAAATTAATGAGGACTAACATTTCCTCCATATCCTTTTAAATTAGCCTGAATTTGTCTATAGGGTAGCAGAAGACCAAGAGGGTCTACACTACCGTTCAAAAGTTTAGGGTCACTTAGAAATTTCCTTATTTTTGAAAGAAAAGCACCGTTTTTTTCAATGAAGATAACATTAAATTAATCAGAAATACACTCTATACATTGTTAATGTGCTAAATGACTATTCTAGCTGCAAACGTCTGGTTTTTAATGCAATATCTACATAGGTGTATAGAGGGCCATTTCCAGCAACCATCACTCCAGTGTTCTAATGGTACATTGTGTTTGCTAACTGTGTTAGAAGGCTAATGGATGATTAGAAAACACTTGAAAACCCTTGTGCAATTATGTTAGCACCGCTGTAAATAGTTTTGCTGTTTAGAGGAGCTATAAAACAGACCTTCTGTTAAGGATCTGCCAGGCACAGCTTCTGTATCCACGCCCATAGGTAATCAGTCTGCACCTGCTTCTATGTCTGTGAGACTGACTCTATCTTCCACCACTCCGGATGGCAGGCTTAGGAGTGGGAGAGCCTATCACAGCCTGGCCAGACAGAGCTAGCTCCCGCCCTCTGTCTATTTATACCTGCCTTTCCTGTTCCTCCTTGCTTGTGATTCTTCTCTGTTGGTTTCCTGGCCCTGCTGCAGCTTCTTGAACTACTTGTCCCTGCTTCGTATTGACCCTGGCTTACTGACTACTCTTCTGCTCTGCGTTTGGTACCTCGTACACTCCTGGTTTGACTCGGCTTGTTCACTACTCTTCTGCTCTGCGTTTGGCACCTCGTACTCTCCTGGTTTGACTCGGCTCGTTTACTACTCTTGTTGCTCACGGTGTTGCCGTGGGCAACTGCCCCGTTTCCCTTTGTTCTGTGTTTCCTTGTCTGGTTGTCTGTCATGCACTTACTGAGTGTAGGGACCGTCGCCCAGTTGTACCCCGTCGCCTAGGGCGGGTCATTGCAAGTAGGCAGGGACTGAGTGGCGGGTAGATTAGGGCTCACTTGTCTGTTTCCCTATCCCTGTCATTACATAATCACAAGCCCATATACCTACTCTACCCTGGTCCCTCACACCACTATGGACACCCTTGAGACCCTGGTTCAGCAAATGCAGGGTCTCTCCCTACAGGTCCAGGCCCTGGCTCAGAGGGTCAACCAGCCTGATGCTACCATGGTAGTGCCCCTCACCTTACCTCTTGAACCCCACCTCAAGTTGCCTGACCGGTTCTCAGGGGACCGGAAGACTTTTCTCTCCTTTTGGGAGAGTTGTAGGCTCTATTTTCGTTTAAAGCCCCACTCCTCAGGTTCTGAGAGCCAGCGGGTGGGTATAATTATGTCCCAGCTCCAGGAAGGGCCCCAAGAATGGGCCTTCTCCTTGGCTCCCGACGCCCCTGAACTTTCCTCCGTTGATCTTTTCTTTTCTGCTCTCGGACTCATTTATGACGAGACTGACAGGACTGCCTTTGCCGAGAGTCAGCTGGTGACCTTACGTCAGGGTAAGAGACCTGTTGAGGAGTATTCCTCTGACCTTAGGAAGTGGTGCGTAGCTTCTCGGTGGAATGACCCTGCCTTAAGGTGCCAGTTTAGGTTGGGTCTGTCGAATGCCCTGAAAGACCTGCTAGTTAGCTATCCCTCTTCTGACTCCCTAGACCAGGTTATGGCTTTAGCGGTACGACTTGACCGATGTCTCAGGGAATGACAACGTGAACGCTTATGTGTTTTCTCATCTGACTCCCCCATGATGCCTCCCGAGGTTCCGTTGCTTCGTTCTTCCACGGAAGACTTGGAGGTACCTATGCAACTCGGGGCCTCCGTGTCCCCCCAACAACGTAGAGGGATCCGCAGGAAGAATGGTCTCTGCTTCTATTGTGGGGATGACAAGCATCAAGTGAACAACTGTCCTAGGCGTAAGAATAAGCAGCCGGAAAACTTCCGCGCCTAAGTGATCATCGGGGAGGTCACTTGCGCGCACAGGTATTCCCCATAAATATGAAATGTAATAAAATCTTGCTTCCCTTTCAGGTCTCTTTTGGTGGTAGGTCTGCTACCGGCAGTGCCTTCGTGGATTCAGGGTCGTCTGCTAATATCATGTCTGTGGAAATTGCTATGTCTCTAGCTATGCCTTTGATTGATTTACCTAAACCTGTCCCGGTAGTGGGTATCGACTCCACTCCTCTTGCTAATGGTTATTTTACACAGCATACCCCTGTTTTTGAACTCCTTGTTGGCTCCATGCATTTGGAGCAGTGCTCTGTACTGTTGATGCAGGGATTATCGTCCGATTTGGTTTTAGTCCTTCCCTGGTTGCAGTTGCATAATCCCACGTTTGACTGGAATACTGGGGATCTTACCAAATGGGGTAATGAATGCTTGACGTCATGTTTTTCTGTTAATTCTATTTCTCCCCCTGAGGTGGTGAACACGCTACCTGAGTTTGTTCAGGACTTCGCTGATGTTTTCTCTCCGAAGTGTTACCTCCTCATAGAGAATACGATTGCGCTATCGATTTGGTACCAGGAGCAAAGCTTCCTAAGGGTAGGATATTTAATCTCTCTTGTCCCGAACGTGAAGCCATGAGAGAGTATATCCAGGAAGGCCTGGCCAAGGGTTACATTTGCCCCTCTACTTCTCCGGTAGGTGCTGGCTTGTTCTTCGTAGGGAAGGAGGATGGTGGTCTTAGGCCATGCATTGACTACCGTAACTTGAATAAGGTCACTGTAAGGAACCAGTATCCCCTTCCTTTGATTCCTGATCTCTTTAATCAGGTTCAGGGGGCCCAATGGTTCGCTAAGTTTGATCTACGGGGGGCGTATAACCTTATCCGCATCAAAGAGGGGGATGAGTGGAAGACTGCGTTTAACACGCCCGAAGGTCATTTCGAATACCTCGTCATGCCCTTTGGGTTGGGTTCGCGGTCTTCCAGAATTTCATAAATGAGATTTTAAGAGATTACCTGGAGGTATTTGTTGTAGTGTACCTTGATGACATACTTGTGTTTTCCAAGGACTGGTCCTCCCACATTGAGCATGTCAGGAAGGTGCTCCAGGTCCTTCGGGAAAACAAACTGTTTGCGAAGACCGAAGAATGTGTGTTTGGGGTGCAGGAGATACCATTTTTGGGTCAAATCCTTATTACAGGAGATTTATTGCTAACTTCTCGGTCATCGCTAAGCCTCTTATGGACCTCACTCGCAAGGGTGCTGATCTCCTCCACTGGACTCCTGAGGCTGTCCAGGCTTTTGAGGCCCTTATGAAGTGCTTTATCTCGGCCCCGGTGTTGGTTCAGCCCAACCAAATGGAGCCATTTATCGTGGAGGTTGACGCGTCCGAGGTGGGAGTGGGGGCTGTCTTGTCCCAGAGTACCAGGTCCCTCACCCATCTCCGCCCCTGTGCCTACTTCTCCATGAAGTTTTCGCCCACTGAGAGTAACTATGATATTGGCAACCGCGAACTCTTAGCCATTAAATGGGCATTTAAAGAGTGGCGCCACTTCCTGGAGGGGGGGCTAGGCACCAGGTAACGGTCCTTAGCGACCACAAGAATCTGGTTTTCCTAGAATCGGCCCGGAGGCTAAACCCGAGACAAGCTCGATGGGCGTTATTTTTTACCAGATTCAATTTTTTGGTTACCTATAGGGCTGGGTCTAAAAATATTAAGGCTGATGCACTGCCGCGTAGCTTCATGGCCAGCCCTCCTTCGGAGGAAGATCCATCTTGTATTTTGCCTCCAGGTATAATCATTTCCTCTATTGATTCTGATTTAGTCTCTGAAATTGCTGCTGATCAAGGTTCAGCTCCCGGGAACCTTCCTGAGAACAAGCTGTTTGTTCCCCTGAAATTCCGGCTAAGGGTACTTAGGGAAAATCATGACTCCGCACTATCTGGTCATCCAGGCATCCTGGGTACCAAGCACCTCATTGCCAGAAACTATTGGTGGCCTGGGTTGCCTAAAGACATTAAGGCCTACGTCGCCGCTTGTGAGGTTTGTACTAGGTCCAAGACTCCCAGGTCCCGACCAGCGGGCTTACTACGTTCTTTGCCCATTCCCCAGAGACCTTGGACCCATATCTCCATCGATTTTATCACCGATTTGCCTCCATCTCAAGGCAAGTCGGTGGTGTGGGTTGTAGTAGACCGCTTCAGTAAGATGTGCCACTTTGTGCCCCTCAAAAAACTACCCAATGCTAAGACGTTAGCTACCTTGTTTGTCAAACACATCCTGCGTCTCCATGGGGTCCCTGTCAATATTGTTTCTGACAGAGGGGTACAATTTGTTTCTTTGTTTTGGAGAGCCTTCTGTAAAAAGTTGGAGATTGATCTGTCCTTCTCCTCTGCCTTCCATCCTGAAACTAATGGCCAAACTGAGAGGACTAATCAGTCTCTAGAACAATATTTAAGGTGTTTTATCTCTGACTGTCAATATGATTGGGTCTCATTCATTCCCCTCGCCGAATTTTCCCTTAATAACCGGGTCAGTAACTCGTCAGGGGTCTCCCCCTTTTTCTGTAATTTTGGGTTTAATCCACGGTTCTCCTCCGTTTCACCTTGTAGTTCCAACAATCCCGAGGTAGAGGTCGTTCATCGGGAACTGTGCACAGTCTGGGCCCAGGTTCAGAAGAACCTAGAGGCGTCCCAGAGCATACAGAAAACTCAGGCAGATAGAAGACGTTCTGCTAACCCCTTGTTTATGGTCGGGGATCTGGTGTGGCTATCGTCAAAGAACTTGCGCCTTAAAGTCCCGTCCAAGAAGTTTGCTCCCCGGTTTATAGGGCCGTACAAGGTCATTGAAGTCCTCAATCCTGTCTCCTTCCGACTGGAGTTGCCCCCATCTTTTCGAGTACACAACGTGTTTCATGCCTCCCTCCTTAAACGCTGCTCCCCGTCCTTGGCTCCCTCGAGGAAACCTCCTGTTCCCGTTCTCACCCCTGAGGGGGTAGAATTCGAGGTGGCCAAGATTGTGGACAGCAAGATGGTCCAAGGCTCCCTCCAGTACCTGGTCCATTGGAGAGGATACGGGCCTGAGGAGAGGACTTGGGTACCCGCCTGGGATGTTCACGCTGGGGTATTGGTCAGGAGGTTCCACCTTCATTTACCCAATAAACCAGGTCCATCTAGAAAGGGTCCGGTGGCCCCTCATAAAAGGGGGGTACTGTTAAGGATCTGCCAGGCACAGCTTCTGTATCCACGCCCATAGGTAATCAGTCTGCACCTGCTTCTATGTCTGTGAGACTGACTCCATCTTCCACCACTCCGGATGGCAGGCTTAGGAGTGGGAGAGCCTATCACAGCCTGGCCAGACGGAGCTAGCTCCCGCCCTCTGTCTATTTATACCTGCCTTTCCTGTTCCTCCTTGCTTGTGATTCTTCTCTGTTGTTTTCCTGGCCCTGCTGCAGCTTCTTGAACTACTTGTCCCTGCTTCGTATTGACCCTGGCTTACTGACTACTCTTCTCCTCTGCGTTTGGTACCTCGTACACTCCTGGTTTGACTCTGCTTGTTCACTACTCTTCTGCTCTGCGTTTGGCACCTCGTACTCTCCTGGTTTGACTCGGCTCGTTTACTACTCTTGTTGCTCACGGTGTTGCCGTTGGCAACTGCCCCGTTTCCCTTTGTTCTGTGTTTCCTTGTCTGGTTGTCTGTCGTGCACTTACTGAGTGTAGGGACCGTCGCCCAGTTGTACCCCGTCGCCTTGGGTGGGTCGTTGCAAGTAGGCAGGGACTGAGTGGCGGGTAGATTAGGGCTCACTTGTCTGTTTCCCTATCCCTGTCATTACACCTGCCTTTGAGCTAGTTGAGAATCTGGAGCATTACATTTGTGGGTTCGATTAAACTCTCCAAATGGCTAGAAAAAGAGAGCTTTCATGTGAAACTCGGCAGTCTATTCTTGTTATTAGAAATGAAGGCTATTCCATGCGAGAAATTGCCAAGAAACTGAAGATTTCCTACAACGGTGTGTACTACTCCCTTCAGAGGACAGCACAAACAGGCTCTAACCAGAGTAGAAAGAGAAGTGGGAGGCACCGCTGCACATCTGAGCAACAAGACAAGTACATTAGAGTCTCTAGTTTGAGAAATAGACGCCTCACAGGTCCTCAACTGGCAGCTTCATTAAATAGTACCCGCAAAATGCCAGTGTCAACGTCTACAGTGAAGAGGCGACTCCGGGATGCTGGCCTTCAGGGCAGAGTGGCAAAGAAAAAGCCATATCTGAGACTGGCTAATAAAAGGAAAAGATAATTGTGGGCAAAAGCACACAGACATTGGACAGAGGAAGATTGGAAAAAAGTGTTATGGACAGACGAATCGAAGTTTGAGATGTTTGGATCACACAGAAGAACATTTGTGAGACGCAGAACAATTGAAAAGATGCTGGAAGAGTGCCTGACGCCATCTGTCAAGCATGATGGAGGTAATGTGAGGGTCTGGGGTTGCTTTGGTGCTGGTAAAGTGGGAGATTTGTACAAGGTAAAAGGGATTTTGAATAAGGAAGGCTATCACTCCATTTTGCAACGCCATGCCATACCCTGTGGACAGCGCTTGATTGGAGCCAATTTCATCCTACAACAGGACAATGACTCAAAGCACACCTCCAAATTATGCAAGAAATATTTAGGGAAGAAGCAGGCAGCTGGTATTCTATCTGTAATGGAGTGGCCAGCGCAGTCACCAGATCTCAACCCCATAGAGCTGTTGTGGGAGCAGCTTGACCGTATGGTACGCAAGAAGTGCCCATCAAGCCAATCCAACTTGTGGGAGGGGCTTCTGGAAGCATAGGGTGAAATTTCTCCCGATTACCTCAGCAAATGAACAGCTAGAATGCCAAAGGTCTGCAATGCTGTAATTGCTGCAAATGGAGCATTCTTTGACGAAAGCAAAGTTTGAAGGAGAAAATTATTATTTCAAATAAAAATCATTATTTCTAACCTTGTCAATGTCTTGACTATATTTTCTATTCATTTTGCAACTCATTTCATAAATATAAGTGTGAGTTTTCATGGAAAACACATAATTGTCTGGGTGACCCTAAACTTTTGAACGGTAGTGTATATCTAATTGTGGGTTGACAGGGAGATGCAGTGGCAGGTTAAGTAGACCATAGGCCCTGGGCAGTTCCCCAAATTTGGGCCCCACTTTCCCACTGCAGCTCTTCTGTGCCTATAGTATAGACCACCTTTCTGTGTGAGCATTGACAAATGGGTGTTATGATTCCCCTTGTCAAAGGGCTGTGTCCCAACATACTGACAGTCCCCAACCATCGCTGACAGTATCACACTGTGTAGGGACAGATCCTCTTGACAATGGGAATGGTAACACATATTTGTTCATAAGACCTGGGCTACACAAAACTTCACGCGGATTACAAGGATTTCCTATAACAGACATGTCAGGAGAACTCCTCTATAAATTCATTGACTTACAGGTGATGTCTTCTCTGATGGCAGTCGTTCTCTTTTCTTTTCTTCTCCATCTGACACAGAACGTTATGGCGACTTCTCCTGATGAGACATCTTTGCCTCTCGCTTCTCTAGCCATTTCCAGCCTCTATAGAAACACAGAATTTCAGACACCAAGGCCCAGCCCCATACATTAAAGGGGTTGTCCAAGGATAGGTCATCAGTATATGATCATTGCGAGTTCGAAACCCAAAACCCGCACTGATCAGCTGTTGTGGCTGCCTCCGGGCACCAGATTTTATGCAGTGTTCAATGCCCGTAGTGCCGGAAGCAGATGGCTCCATATATCGCATAGCGGCTGTGCTGCAGAACTTCAACTCTGCTACTGTTCACTTGAATTGGAGCAGAGTTGCAGTATTGCAGGACACCCGCTATACTGTGACTGGAGCCATCTGCTTCCGGCATGGACATCCGGTGCCCAGAGGCAGCTGGAGCAGCTGATCGTGCGGGGTCAGGGTGTCAGACCCCCACCGATCATATACTGATGACCTATCCTGTGGATAGGTGATCAATATTAGAAAATGATCTATGCCCGGACATCCCCTTTTACTCAGACTAATAAATTCGGACACCAGACCCTAGAATACATAGACCTAAGACCTACTAAACTATTGCAGTCCCCAGACCAGACCCCCCTAAACAAATACAGACCCCAGAACAAACACCCTAAATAAATACAGACCCTAGACCAGACCGTCTAAATACAGACTGCAAAACAGACCTCCTATATACAGACCCCAAACCCCTTAAACAGATACAGACCCCAGGTCAGACCCTCTAAATACAGATCCCAGACCAGACCCTAAATATAGACCCCCCCTTAACCCCTTCCCGACATTTGACGAATGCCTACATCATAGCCAAGTAAGGGAAGAATGGAGCAGACTCAACGGGCTGAGCCCACTCCACACAATGCGGGTGTCGGCTGTATGTTACAGTCGACACTTCAAAGTAACTGGCGGGATCAATAGTGACCGTGGCATTTAAAGCTATGAAAGATGGGGTGACCCCCTTTAACAACTCATCGCTCCCCCTTCACGATGTGATCGCGAGGTGCAGATGGTTGCTATGGCAACCTGGGGCACCAGATGTTATGCAGTGTTCAGTGCCCATAGTGCCGAAAGCAGATGGCTCCATATATTGCATAGCGGCTGTACTGCAGAACTTCAACTCTGCTACTATTCACTTGAAATCGCTGGTTCAAGTCCCCTAGGGGGACGAATAAAAAAAAATATCTGTTAAATTAAGGGATTTTTTTTCTGTACAAAAAAATAAATATTATGAAAAAAAAATCTTTTACTATTTTCCCCTTGAAGCATTGAATAAAATAAATAAACATAATTGGTATCGCCACGTCCGTAAAAGTCTGAACTATTACAATACATCATTATTTAACCCACACAGTGTATGTCGTAAAAAAAAAAAGTAAAACGCCAGAATCTCTGTTTGTTGGTCACCTCATCTCCCACAAGAAATGGAATAAAAAGTGATCAAAACCTTGCATATACCCCAAAATAGTACTACTAAAAACTACAGCTTATCCCTCAAAAAATATGCCCTCATTCCGCTTAATCAACAGAAAAACAAAAAAGTTACGGCTCTCAGAATTTGGCGACACAAAATAAATTTTATTTTTCACAGTTAGTTTTTTACTAGTAAAAGTAGTAAAATAAAGAAAAAACTATATAGATTTGGTATAGCCGTAATCGTATTGACCCGCAGAATAAAGTTAGCATTGCACGTTTGAATTGCACGGTGAATTCCATAAAAACGAAGTGCAAAAGAACAATGGAGGAATCACAGTTTTTTTCATTTTCTACCCCACAAAGCATTTTTTCCCATTTTCTAGTACATTATATGGTACAATAAATGGTGCCATGAAAAACTACAGCTGGTCACGAAAAAATCCAGCCCTCATAGGACTATATCGACTATATTGACTGAAAAATAAAAAAGTTATGGCTTTTGGAATGTGGGGAGGAAAAAATAAAATTGAAAATCTGAAAAATGGCTTCGGTGGGAAGGGGTTAGGCCCTGTTCACATGACAGGGTTTCGTGTGACAGCCGTTCAAAAAAACAGCCGTCAAACGGCCGCAGTAGGAACAATAGACCCCAAATGGGGCTATTCACACGACATGTCATTTAAAGCTTCATGTCATCTCTGGAGCACTGCTAAAATCAAAGCATTGACATTGCTGTCACTTAATGAACACATGTGCAGAAGCACTGGAGGAACAATTGGCAAAGTATTACACATTTAATATCATTTAAACAGCAAAAAGAAATTCCATCATTCTAAAAGTCTGATGTATCAGACACCAAAGCTGTGGCACAAACGCTGATACTGTGCTAAGGCTATGTTCACACGGGGTATTTTCACACGGGGTATTTTGCCGAGTTTTTTGACGCGGAAACCGCGTCGCAAAACTCGGCAGAAACGGCCTGAGAACGCCTCCCATTGATTTCAATGGGAGGCGTCGGCGTCTTTTTCCCGCGAGCAGTAAAACTGCCTCGCGGGAAAAAAGCGACATGCCCTATCTTCGGGCGCTTCCGCCTCTGACCTCCCATTGACTTCAATGGGAGGCAGGAGAAAGCGTATATCTCGCTGTTTTATGCCCGCGGCGCTCAATGGCCGCGGGCGAAAAACGGCGCGATAATTGCCGCGAAAATCGGCGTGCAGGGAGAGGAATATCTGCCTCAAAGTTCCAAACGGAATTTTGAGGCAGATATTCCTCCCCCAAAATACTCCGTGTGAACATAGCCTAAGAGTTCCAAATCCAGAATCTCATGCAATCCCTCTGAATACAGTACATCCGTTTGTGCAGAGGAATGCCACATGCTTTTAACGTCTGTCCTTGGCACTAAACCGTCTGGACACAGTGAACTGCGCTGCTTTCCAGGAAATAATATACTATACTCCATTAAGTGAAGTTACATAATGTACTGGTATTTTTTTGACAGCGCATGACATACCATGTATAAAAATACAGCTTAATTTTTATACACACAACCACATTCACGCAACTTTGCATCAAACAGTGATAATAAGCAAATATTGCATAAAAATTCAACTTTGTGACTAAAATGCTCACTCATGCAAACCCCTTATGCAAATAAAATTAACTCATACACAACACTCATGTCTACGTTCACAAGTGCGTGTGTTAAAGAAACGCCAAAACTGCAGGAACACGCCAACAAATTGTTGCATGCAAATTAAAGGCTAACTGAACTTTTAAAAAACTTTTGACAAGTTTTGATCGTTGGGGATCTGAGCACTGAGACCCACAACAACCGTTAAAATTAAGCAGCAGAAGCACTCGGATGATGAGCACTGTGCCCTTCTATTGAGCCTGTACACCGCTGGCTTGGCTTTCTAACATAGGGAGGGATTTATTAAGATTGCTGTTTATTACACCAGTCTTTATTACACTAGTCTAACACAAGCTGGAGTAAGATGCGACTAATTTATTAAGAGCCGCATGCCTCTTAATAAATTAGGTGCATCTGTGGCTGTCCGTGCCCCAGAGAGTTGTCTATGTCAGCTATGAGCTAGCATAGATTTGTTTTATAATTTACGCCATTGCGACCTTTGAGCCGTTTGCACGGTTTCTACGCCAGAAAACTGGTAGAGAACGAGTGATAAATTCCCCCCTTAGTGTCCATGAAATTTCTTGCTGCCAAGAATCCAACATTGCTGTAGTAGCTAACTTGCAAGATCTATAAAAGAGCTGAATGGGAAAGAGGAAATGGGGACGGTTGCTAATCATATTATCAGTACCTGGTGTCATCGACGACAAGTGCTGTGTTTCCAAACTCAGTGAATCACAATGGAAACAGAATTCTGCCCCACTGCAATTGACCTTTGAGGTTTATTAGGACAGTCAAGAACATAATGTCCAGGATTTCCACAATAAAGACATAGTCTTTATGTATAACGTCGATGCTTATCTGCATGGAGTTAGACATTGACTAGTGCATGAGAGATGTACCCGACCCATAGTAATTCTACTTTTCTCTCTTCCTTGCGTCCTCTCCCAAAGTCGGTCAATTCAAATGCATAACAGAATAAAGTCCTCAAGGTCTGCTGGTAGATCTACTTTACTAAGCCCATCTTTCAGAAAGGCATTCATGAAAATGCTATTTCAATGCAGAAGAGCTCCATGAAATATCAGAGGACCAGTAGTGGTGCCAGTGTGCGTGTATTCAGCAACTTAGCGCCTATCTTGGTGAAGATTTTGTAAGGCCCCATCAGGAGTAGTACAACAGTCAGGCTGGGTACACACGAGCATGTTACGTCCGTAATGGACGGAACGTATTTCGGCCGCAAGTCCCGG
This sequence comes from Rhinoderma darwinii, assembly GCF_050947455.1. Lineage (NCBI taxonomy): Eukaryota > Metazoa > Chordata > Amphibia > Anura > Rhinodermatidae > Rhinoderma > Rhinoderma darwinii. The sequence goes on from NC_134687.1 coordinate 67,992,051, forward strand.
ACCGAACACACTGCAGGGAGCCGGGCTCCTAGCATCATAGTTATGTACAACGCTAGGATCATGATCGTGTGAACCCAGCCTTACTCTCATCAAACACTAGATTTATCAGTGCAAGCAAGTCCTCCAAGCTACCCAGAATGGCATGATCTTGTTCCAGATAAGAGGACACTCCAGCTTGCACATCATCAACTAGCAGGGCAATGATGAACACCACCTTGGACAGTAGGGAACTGAGAGGCATGTGTACACAAATCATCCAGTAGTGGTTAAGAAACCCATGGTACAAGTGTATTTCTCCCCAAAACCATTTAGGTAGAGGAATCTGATATATCTGGGAAGTAGCACTGACAACAGTAGAATAAACATATACTTGTACTTCTAATGCCGTAATTTGCCACTTTAGTTCAGTTAATAATCCACAGAAGTTAAAAAAAATGTTATACAGTTCAGAGACCTGAAAAGCAGATTCTTCCCCGCCGGACTCCATATTAGGCCTGCTTATTATGTAACTATGCTGATTCTTAGATCTGGAATCCAGTAAGAAAATGCAAATGACATAGTTTTCAAATATACATAGGTGTAATGCGAAGTTTGGTACACGAGTAGAGAGATCAGCTGTGGTTAGACAGAAAGTACAGTTCGGCACACAGAGACGTAATGAAAAGTTTAGTACACAGGTAGAAAAATAAGCACAGAAAAGCTGCACCACTGTCAAGCCAGAATATTCAGGCAGAGGAAATACACAAAGCAAGTGCAATCCATTAACTAAATACTAGATGCAGAAAACACATGACTGATGTAGAATAAATGAGAACTGTTCCTAGCATAGTGGCCATTGCTGGGAAGTAATACTGGGAAGGCAAGTCCGTGTAGGTTCAGTTCCTGAAAGTTTCCCTTTAAGGAGCCATTTACTTTTCAAATAATCACATGCCCCATGCCCAAGGCAGATTTTCATCCCCTGGATGTAAACAATGAAGGATTGCATAAAATGACAATGACTAGTGATCTTTAAAACACTGAGGAAAGGAGGCTAGTAAATTGCTTGACATTTCATAATCCAAAAGATATATATGAGTGGCACAGTAATGGAAGACCAAAAATTGACGGGTGCTAAGCCTTAAAGAGTCTTGGCCAAGTCCCCTTCTGTTACACGATTCAAAATTCCAAGGAAGGAGGCAGCGCTCCAAGTAAATATAAAATATAAAGATGTTTTATTCACCCAGTTTTTAGGCAATGTTTTACTCTCCTAATGAAGGCATTTTCATTATACAATGAACAATTTTTCTTCTTAAATATTTGGAAGTTCATAGACCTTAGGCTTCACTGATAACCTCTCAAATTCCTAGTGATCCAATAGCAGTACTTCCCCTTCCCCCTTCCATCAGTCCCTGTAAATTATGACGGCACAGGTAGTGATAGAACTGCCTCCATGCCTCTCCCTGTAAACTATATATGAGTATATATTACTTCCTCCATAAACAGGGCCAGACTGGGACTGAAATTCAGCCCTGGCATTTGAAAGCACACAGGCTCACTTGCTGGCGTGGTGAATGTGAAATGTGTTTGTGTGCTTGTAGGTTATTAGAAGGTGTGGTGAGTGCAGTATCACTATAGATCATAAAGTCACATCTGTACCAGATATTACTGTCACAGTCACAGGGTATGTGGACCCACTAGGCCGCTCCGCTGTAGCGGAGAGGCAGCTGACCAGGTCTCAGTCTATACAAAAGCCTATAGCAGTTCGTAACACTCGGGTGCCTGAACTAGTCCAGACAGTGGCTGTGGCTTCAGCACAGATGGAGGTCGGTGCAGCAGGTTGCGCCAGATGTGGCGGACAGTACAAGATGTGGCAGAAGACACTGGACGTGGCAGAAGACACTGGACGTGGCAGAAGACACTGGACATGGCAGAAGACACTGGACGTAGCAGAAGACACTGGACGTGGCAGAAGACACTGGACGTGGCAAACAACAGCAGGTGCAGTAGGACACGACTCCAACACTAGTAGGCACAGGAACAAGAACACAGCACGGGATACAGGAACAGGTAACAGGGCACCGGTAGCAACTGGAACGGGAAACACTAAGGGACCATTTGCAAGACAGACTTGGGATATACTAACAACGCTCAGGCAAGGATCAGAAGGGCTGTGGCCTTCTTATAGTCCAGGAAATCCTGTGAGTTGATGATGATGATGATGATTGTTTACATGTGCGCGCTGGCCCTTTAAGACCGGGCACGAACGTGCGCGCGCACCCTACGGGACACAGCGGACTGGAGCGGAAATCAGCGCTGGCTAGGAAGGAGATGGGGACCAGCGCTCACAGATCCATGGCTGCGGGCATCGGGAGATGAATAAAACCAGACGGCCTGCGGCCATGGACGCTACAGTATCCCCCCTCTTACGCCCCCCCTTCTTGGGACCAGAGCGAGAAAGGAATTTCTTAATGAGAACAGGAGCACTGAGGTTCTCTTCCGGCTCCCAGGACCTCTCCTCAGGACCAAACCTTCTCCAGTCCACCAAATAGAAAGTCCTTCCTCCTACCCTTTTGCAGTCCAGGATCTCCCTCACCTCGAACACATCAGAAGAACCGCTGGGAGCAACTGTGGAGCTAGAAGTCTTGCTGTAGTGATTCAGGACCACTGGTTTCAGGAGGGACACATGAAAGGAGTTGGGGATTCTGAGGGTAGGAGGCAGCCTCAGCTTATAGGAGACAGGGTTTATCTGTTGCAGAATCTCAAAAGGACCAAGGAATCTGGGAGAAAACTTGTATGAAGGCACCTTCAAACAAATGTTCCGAGAGGACAGCCAGACTTTGGTAACCGGAAGATACTGAGGCGGCTCTCTTCTTTTTGTATCTGCTTTTCGGTTCATGCTATCGACTGCCAGCAAAATAGAGGACCGGGTCTGTTGCCAGATTTGCAGAAAGTCCCCAAATGCAGAGTCAGCACCGGGTACCTGAGTTGTAGTCGACACAGGAAGAGGGACTCTAGGATGTTGACTGTACACAATGTAAAACGGAGTGGAAGTGGTGGACTCACTAGTGTGGTTGTTGTACGAGAACTCGGCCCATGGAAGAATCTGTACCCAGTTATTGTGCTGCAAAGAGATGAAGTGGCGTAGATAATTCTTCATGATCTGGTTGATCCTCTCAACTTGTCCATTGGACTGGGGTGATAAGCTGAGGAAAAGTCCAATCTCACATCCAGGAGTTTACAGAGGGCTCTCCAGAAATTTGAGGTAAATTGAACCCCCTGGTCGGACACAATGTGAAGGGGCAAGTCATGCAAGCGAAAGATGTGCTGAATGAAGAGACTTGCCAGTCGGGGAGCAGACGGTAGGCCGGTCAGCGGGATAAAATGTGCTATCTACGAGAACCGGTCCACCACCACCCAGACAGTGTTGCATCCTGCTGAGGGAGGAAGGTCTGTGACAAAGTCCATTGCAATGTGCTGCCAGTGGGCATTGGGTACAGGCAGAGGTTGAGTGAGTAACTTTGTTAGAAGCACACTGTGCAAGAAGAGACAATGTCCAGAACATCTTTAGGTAGCGTGGGCCACCAGAAGTGACGAGCAATCAGGTCTCGGGTTTTACGAACAGCAGCGTGCCCAGCCATTTTAAAACTGTGTCCCCAGTGGAGAATTCTTCTCCTTTCTGACAACCGAACAAAAGTCCTCCCTGGAGGGATGTCTCTAACCTGCAAAGGATTAGCGGTGACAATGCAGGACGGGTCTATGATAGTTTGAAGGGACTCCACCGTGTCATCCGTCTCAAATCATATGGACAGAGCATCGGCCCTCCCATTCTTGTCAGAGGGACGGTAGTAGAGCACAAATTGGAGACGGGTGAAGAACAGCGACCACCTGGCTTGACGGGGATTTAGTCGTTGAGTGGACTGAAGATAGGTAAGGTTCTTGTGGTATGTGTAGACCAAGATGGGGTGAGTTGCGCCCTCTAGTAGATGTCTCCACTCCTCCAGAGCCAATTTGATGGCCAGTAGCTCCCGATCCCCAATAGAGTAATTACGCTCTGCAGAAGAAAAAAGTCTCCAGTAATAGCCACATACTACTGCCTTTCCTTTGGAACTCTTCTGGAACAGAAGTGCACCTGCACCAACAGAGGAAGCGTCCACCTCCAATGAGAACTGCCGAGAAACGTCAGGATGATGGAGGATCGAGGCTGAATTAAAGGCTTTCTTGAGGCTAATAAATGCCTCTGGAGTTCACACCTTGGCGTTCACACCCTTCTTGGTAAGGGTAGAGATGGGAGCCGTCAGAGATGAGAAGTTTGTAATAAACTGCTGGTAGAAATTGGCAAATCCCAGGAACCGCTGTATGGCCCTCAGGCCTTGAGGACGTGGCCATTCCAGGACAGACTTTAGTTTCTCAGGATCCATCTTAAGACCTTGATCCGAGATGATGTAGCCCAGAAAGGGCAAAGACCACTTTTCAAAGACGCACTTCTCCAACTTGGCATATAAGCGATTCTCCCTTAGTCGCAGAAGAACCTGACAGACATGTCTCCGATGTGTCATCAGATATGGGGAGAAAATCAAAATATCATCGAGATAAACTACAACACACATATAGGGGAGATCTCAGAATATATCATTGACGAATTCCTGAAAGACTGAGGGAGCATTACACAGTCCGAAGGGCATCATTAGGTATTCGTAGTGCCCGTTACTGGTGTTAAATGCCGTCTTCCATTCATCACCCTGGCGAATCCGGATTAGGTTATAAGCCCCTTGCAGGTCTAGATTAGAAAAATTTTTGGCTCCTCGTATGCGATCAAACAGCTCGGATATAAGTGGCACCGGGTATTTGTGCTTGACCGTGATCTGGTTGAGACCACGATAGTCAATGCAGGGTCGAAGAGATCCGTCTCTCTTCTTAACGAAGAAGAAGCCGGCCCCAGCAGGGAGGAAGATTTTCGTATAAAACCCCTCTCCAAGTTCTCCTTCATATAGGCTGACATGGATAAAGTCTCTGGCAAGGAGAGAGGATATACCCGTCTACGGGGAAGAGAAGCATTTGGAACCAGTTCAATGGGACGGTCATAATTCCGATGTGGAGGCAACGTCTCAGCCTCTCGCTTGCAGAAGACATCCGCAAAACTGGCATACTGAGATGGTAGATCAGAAAATGACTGAGGCAGAGGGGGAATAACAGGACCAACTTGTGACAGGCAATGGATATGGCATCTGGAACCCCATTGAAGTATCTCTCCGGAACTCCAGTCAAGAACCAGGGCATGTAGGCAAAGCCATGGCAGACCCAGCAGGATAGGATTGATAGCCTTAGGTAGTACAAGGAAGGCAATCTGCTCCAAGTGAAGAGCTCCGACTAGTGTCAATGGCTCCATGATGAACACAATGGGATCCGGCAATGGTAAACCATTCACAGAGGCAACAGCCAGGGGTCTCCCTGAAGAACTGTGGGTAGATGTAATGATGGGGTAGGGAAAAAGACAAGTGAGTCCTAATCTACCCGCCACTCAGTCCCTGCCTACTTGCAACGACCCTCCCTAGGCGACGGGGTACAACTGGGTGACGGTCCCTACGCTCAATAAGTGCACGACAGACAAACAGACAAGGGTACACAGAAGCTAAGGGAAATGGGGCAGTTGCCCACGGCAACACCGTGAGCAACAAGAGTAGTGAACGAGCCGAGTCAAACCAGGAGTGTACGAGGTACCAAACGCAGAGCAGGAGAGTAGTCAGTAAGCCAGGGTCAATATGAAGCAGGGACAAATAGTTCAAGAAGCTGCAGCAGGGCCAGGAAACCAACAGAGAAGAATCACAAGCAAGGAGGAACAGGAAAGGCAGGTATTAATAGACAGAGTTCGGGAGCTAGCTCCGTCTGGCCAGGCTGTGATAGGCTCTCCCACTCCTAAGCCTGCCATCCTGAGTGGTGGAAGATGGAGTCAGTCTCACAGTCATAGAAGCAGGTGCAGACTGATTACCTATGGGAGTTGACATAGAAGCTGTGCCCGGCAGATCCTTTACAGTACCCCCCCTTTTATGAGGGGCCACCGGACCCTTTCTAGGTGGACCTGGTTTATTGGGGAAACGAAGGTGTAACCTCCTGACCAATACCCCAGCGTGAACATCCCGGGCGGGTACCCAAGTCCTCTCCTCAGGCCCGTATCCTCTCCAATGGACCAGGTACTGGAGGGAGCCTTGGACCATCTTGCTGTCCACAATCTTGGCCACCTCGAATTCTACCCCCTCAGGGGTAAGAACAGGGACCGGAGGTTTCCTCGAGGGAGCCAAGGACGGGGAGCAGCGTTTAAGGAGGGAGGCATGAAACACGTCGTGTACTCGAAAAGATGGGGGCAACTCCAGTCGGAAGGAGACAGGATTGAGGACTTCAATGACCTTGTACGGCCCTATAAACCGGGGAGCAAACTTCTTGGACGGGACTTTAAGGCGCAAATTTTTTGACGATAGCCACACCAGATCCCTGACCATAAACAAGGGGTTAGCAGAACGTCTTCTATCTGCCTGTGTTTTTTGTATGCTCTGTGACGCCTCTAGGTTCTTCTGAACCTGGGCCCAGACTGTGCACAGTTCCCGATGAACGACCTCTACCTCGGGATTGTTGGAACTACCAGGTGAAACGGAGGAGAACCGTGGATTAAACCCAAAATTACAGAAAAAGGGGGAGACCCCTGACGAGTTACTGATACGGTTATTAAGGGAAAATTCGGCGAGGGGAATGAATGAGACCCAATCATATTGACAGTCAGAGATAAAACACCTTAAATATTGTTCTAGAGACTGATTAGTCCTCTCAGTTTGGCCATTAGTTTCAGGATGGAAGGCAGAGGAGAAGGACAGATCAATCTCCAACTTTTTACAGAAGGCTCTCCAAAACAATGAAACAAATTGTACCCCTCTGTCAGAAACAATATTGACAGGGACCCCATGGAGACGCAGGATGTGTTTGACAAACAAGGTAGCTAACGTCTTAGCATTGGGTAGTTTCTTGAGGGGCACAAAGTGGCACATCTTGCTGAAGCGGTCTACTACAACCCACACCACCGACTTGCCTTGAGATGGAGGCAAATCGGTGATAAAATCGATGGAGATATGGGTCCAAGGTCTCTGGGGAATGGGCAAAGAATGTAGTAAACCCGCTGGTCGGGACCTGGGAGTCTTGGACCTAGCACAAACTTCACAAGCGGCGACGTAGGCCTTAAAGTCTTTAGGCAACGCAGGCCACCAATAGTTTCTGGCAATGAGGTGCTTGGTACCCAGGATGCCTGGATGACCAGATAGTGCGGAGTCATGATTTTCCCTAAGTACCCTTAGCCGGAATTGCAGGGGAACAAACAGCTTGTTCTCAGGAAGGTTCCCGGGAGCTGAACCCTGATCAGCCCCAATTTAAGAGACTAAATCAGAATCAATAGAGGAAATGATTATACCTGGAAGCAAAATACAAGCAGGATCTTCCTCCGAAGGAGGGCTGGCCATGGAGCTACGCGGCAGTGCATCATCCTTAATATTTTTAGACCCAGCCCTTTAGGTAACCAAAAAGTTGAATCTGGTAAAAAATAACGCCCATCGAGCTTGTCTCGGGTTTAGCCTCCGGGCAGATTCTAGGAAAACCAGATTCTTGTGGTCGGTAAGGACCGTTACCTGGTGCCTAGCCCCCTCCAGGAAGTGGCGCCACTCTTCAAATGCCCATTTAATGGCTAAGAGTTCGCGGTTGCCAATATCATAGTTACTCTCAGTGGGCGAAAACTTCCTGGAGAAGTAGGCACAGGGACGGAGATGAGTGAGGGACCTGGTACCCTGGGACAAGACAGCACCCACTCCAACCTCCATGATAAATGGCTCCATTTGGTTGGGCTGAACCAGCACCGGGGCCGAGATAAAGCACTTCTTAAGGAGAATGGGGGGAGGAAACCTCCAGCTCACCAGTCCAACGCCTGACACCTCTGCCTCGCTCGGATCTCCGCAACGGTCCACGGCAAACAATAGAAGTATGAAGAAAGTTGATCCAGCGCTGCAGGTATGTGGTTAAAAAGGAACGTATTCCCAATTTTATTGTATCAAAAGATTAAAAAATTCGATGTCAGGTGTATATGGGCATCAAGGCAGTAATAGGTGGGTATTAAGCGTCTATGCGTTTCAAGCACGGCAAGTGCTCTTAGTCATGGAATCCATCCATCCACCTATTACTGCCTTGATGCCCATATGCACCTGACATCGAATTTTTAAATCTTTTGATACACTTCTTAAGGACCTCAAAAGCCTGGACAGCCTCAGGAGGCCAGTGGAGGAGATCAGCACCCTTGCGAGTGAGAACCGTAAGAGGCTTAGCGATGACCGAGAAGTTAGCAATAAATCTCCTGTAATAATTAGCGAACCCCAGGAAGCACTGTAACGCCTTCAGGGAGGCAGGTTGGACCCATTCCGCCACAGCCTGGACCTTGGCGGGGTCATGCGGAATTTATGAGGAGTGAGGATTTGACCCAAAAATGGTATCTCCTGCACCCCAAACACACATTTTTCGGTCTTCGCAAACAGTTTGTTTTCCCGAAGAACCTGGAGCACCTTCCTGAGATGCTCAATGTGGGAGGACCAGTCCTTGGAAAACACAAGTATGTCATCAAGGTACACTACAAGAAATACCCCCAGGTAGTCCCTTAAAATCTCATTTATGAAATTCTGGAAGACCGCGGGAGCATTACACAACCCAAAGGGTATGACGAGGTATTCGAAATGACCTTCGGGCATGTTAAACGCAGTCTTCCACTCATCCCCCTCTTTGATGCGGATAAGGTTATAAGCCCCCCGTAGATCAAACTTAGAGAACCATTGGGCCCCCTGAACCTGATTAAAGAGATCAGGAATCAAAGGAAGGGGATACTGGTTCCTTACAGTGACCTTATTCAAGTTTCGGTAGTCAATGCATGGCCTGAGACCACCATCCTTCTTCCCTGCGAAGAAGAAGCCAGCACCTACCGGAGAAGTAGAGGGGCGAATGTAACCCTTGGCCAGGCATTCCTGGATATACTCTCTCATGGCTTCACGTTCGGGACAAGAGAGATTAAATATCCTACCCTTAGGGAGCTTAGCTCCTGGTACCAAATCGATAGCGCAATCGTATTCTCTATGAGGAGGTAACACTTCGGAGGCCTCCTTAGAGAAAACATCAGCGAAGTCCTCAACAAACTCAGGTAGCGTGTTCACCTCCTCAGGAAGAGAAATAGAATTAACAGAAAAACATGACGTCAAGCATTCATTACCCCATTTGGTCAGATCCCCAGTATTCCAGTCAAACGTGGGATTATGCAACTGCAACCAGGGAAGACCTAAAACCAAATCGGACGATAATCCCTGCATCAACAGTACAGAGCACTGCTCCAAATGCATGGAGCCAACAAGGAGTTCAAAAACAGAGGTATGCTGTGTAAAATAACCATTAGCAAGAGGAGTGGAGTCGATACCCACTACCGAGAAAGATTTAGGCAAATCAATCAAAGGCATAGCTAGAGACATAGCAAATTCCACAGACATGATATTAGCAGAAGACCCTGAATCCACAAAGGCACTGCCGGTAGCAGACCTACCACCAAAAGAGACCGGAAAGGGAAGCAAGATCTTATTAGGTTTCATATTCACGGGAAATACCTGTGCGCCCTAGTGACCTCCCCGATGGTCACTTAGGCGCGGAAGTTTTCCGGCTGCTTATTCTTACGCCTAGGACAGTTGTTCACTTGATGCTTGTCATCCCCACAATAGAAGCAGAGACCATACTTCCTGCGGAACTCCCTACGTTGTTGGGGGGACACGGAGGCCCCGAGTTGCATAGGTACCTCCGAGTCTTCCGTGGAAGAACGAAGCAACGGAACCTCGGGAGGCATCATGGGGGAGTCAGAGGAGAAAGCACCAAAACGTTCAACTCATCGTTCCCTGAGACGTCGGTCAAGTCGTACCGCTAAAGCCATAACCTGGTCTAGGGAGTCAGAAGAGGGATAGCTAACTAGCAGGTCTTTCAGGGCGTTCGACAGACTCAACCTAAACTGGCACCTTAAGGCAGAGTCATTCCACCGAGAAGCTACGCACCACTTCCTAAAGTCAGAACAATACTCCTCAACAGGTCTCTTACCCTGATGTAAGGTCACCAGCTGACTCTCGGCAAAGGCAGTCTTGTCAGTCTCGTCATAAATGAGCAGAAAAGAAAAGATCAACGGAGGAAAGTTCAGGGGCGTCAGGAGCCAAGGAGAAGGCCCATTCTTGGGGCCCTTCCTGGAGCCGGGACATAATTATACGCACCCGCTGGCTCTCAGAACCTGAGGAGTGGGGCTTTAAGCGGAAATAGAGCCTACAACTCTCCCAAAAGGAGAGAAAAGTCTTCCGGTCCCCTGAGAACCGGTCAGGCAACTTGAGGTGGGGTTCAAGAGGTGAGGTGAGGGGCACTACCATGGTAGCATCAGGCTGGTTGACCCTCTGAGCCAGGGCCTGGACCTGTAGGGAGAGACCCTGCTTTTGCTGAGCTAGAGTCTCAAGGGGGTCCATAGTAGTGTCAGGGACCAGAGTAGACTAGGTATATGGGCTTGTGATTATGTAGCCATCCTGAGTGGTGGAAGATGGAGTCAGTCTCACAGACATAGAAGCAGGTGCAGACTGATTACCTATGGGTGTAGACATAGAAGCTGTGCCTGGCAGATCCTTTACAGTAGATGTAAACGATCCACTAGATCCTGCTGGAAATTAGCAGCTGATCCGGAGTCAAGATAGGCAGAGGAGGGATGTGACGTCTCTCCGGAGACGATGGCCACAGGAATTGATAATTTGGAGAGGTTTTAACGCTTGGCGACATCCCATCTGGAGTTGCCTCTCCAACCAACCCCAGGTAATGGAGTTTCCCGGTTTCTTTGGGCATTGGTGCACAAAATGACCCTTAAGGCCACAATACATACATAGTCCAGAGGAGCGTCTGCGCTGCTTCTCTTGTTCAGACAACCAGACTCGGTCTACCTGCATGGGTTCTTCAGGTAGCGCACTAGGGGAAGGCAATAGTGGTGTCTGGACCGAGGGTGCTGGTCTGTGGCCCCGGCTCTCCTGTCGAACCTCTTGAGTGCGCTCCCAGATTCTCATGTCAACCCGAGTGGCTAAAAGGAGGAGGGTATCCAAGAAGTAAGGTCGCGGACCGCCAGATCGTCCTTGATGTGAGAGGACAGTCCCTGCCAGAAGGTTGCCACCAGTGCCTTATTGTTCCATGCCAGCTCTGCTGCCAGGGTACAGAAGGAGATAGCATACTCCCCTACTGTGGAACCCTCCTACTTGAGGGTCAACAGAGTGGCTGCGGCAGAGGATATTCGACCCGACTCCTCGAACATGCCATGAAAGGACTGCAGGAACAAGGCTAGATCCGAGGATACAGGTCCTTGTTGCTCCAAGATTGGGTTCGCCCATGCGAGGGTCTTGCCAGCAAGAAGGGAGATGATAAATGCTACTTTGGCCCGTAGCCTGAAATGAACCGTGCATAGGTTAATAAATCCTCTACATTCTCTGGGATCACCGTCATAGTGAGGAGGAAGAGGCAGAGGAACTGTGTATCTGGAACAAACAGGAGGAGCAACGGGCAGTGGCACAGCAACAGCCTCTGGAGGAAGAACCGGAGGTGGAACAGTGAGTTGATCCAGACGGACCATGATAGAATTTAAAGCCTCAAAGAGTTTAATTTAAAGCCTCAAGAACGTGTGTGTAGCTCATGCATCTCCGTCTGTATCTTCTGGACTGCGGTCTTGGGTTGGCCAGCGGGTTCCATGGCCTGAGAGTACTGTCACGGTCACAGGGTATGTGGACCCACTAGGCTGCTCCGCCATAGAGGAGAGGCAGCTGACCAGGTCTCAGTCTATACAAAAGTCTATAGCAGTTCGTAACACTCGGGTACCTGAAATAGTCCAGACAATGGCTGTGGCTTCAGCACGGATGGAGGTCGGTGCATCAGGCTGCGCCTGACATGGCGGACAGTACAAGATGTGGCAGAAGACACTGGACGTGGCAGAATACACTGCACGTGGCAAAAAACACTGGACGTGGCAAACGACAGCAGGTGCAGTAGGACACGACTCCAACACTAGTAGGCACAGGAACAAGAACACAGCACGGGATACGGGAACATGTAACAGGGCACGGGTAACAACTGGAACGGGAAACACTAAGGGACCATTTGCAAGACAGACTTGGGATATACTAACAATGCTCAGGCAAGGATCAGAAGGGCTGGGGGCTTCTTATAGTCCAGGAAATCATGTGAGTTGATGATAATGATTGTTTACATGTGTGCTATAAGAACGGGCACAAGCGTGCGCACTAATCCTACGGGACACAGTGGACCAGAGCGGAAGTGAGCGCTGGTGTCTCCTATGAAGGATATGGGGACAAGCGCTCACAGATCCATGGATGCGGCCGTCGGGAGGTGAGTAAACCCGACGGCCTGCGGCCATGGATGCTACAATTACAGCTCAATACCATTCACTTGACTGAGACAGAGCTGCTCTGAGATGTAATACTATGCACAGCTGCTTTTAAAAGTACAAAATTGTGCCTGGTAAACAATGAAGGGACACCGTGGCCCATTCAAACAGCTGATCGTCGGGACTGCTAAGAGTCAGACCCGCAGCGATCTATTATTAATGGCCTATCCTATGGACAGGCCATTAATTTTAAAGTACCGGATAAACCCTTTTCTCAAAAAATGAGCGGAGAGCCCCCATTAATTACATTGGGCACTGTAAAATGGTGTACTGGCAGTTGTTAACCCCTTCCCGCATTTTCACATACATGTGAAGGGTCTCTTTCCCGCATTGTGGCATGCCTGTATGTGATGTTGACACAGAAGCGGTGCCCGCACGATCATCGCAGGATCCCGGCTGTGACTGACAGCCGACTCCCGCTGCAACAGCTGAAGAAATTGTAGAAACCTCCTGTGGATATGTCATAAATGCCCTTCGTGGGAAAACCCCTTTTAGTCGTGCCAGGGGCACAGAGGCACATATCACTATGTGCAGCTACATACACAAACCCTAACATTACTACAGTGTCCTGATAATGAATACACATGACCATCCAGCCTGGACGTCATGTGTACTCAGAATCCTGACACTTCTGACTCTTTTTTGTGAGATTCCGGCAAGTGAAACCAAATCTCGTTTAGCTCCGTAATCTCGAGAGATTTGGTTTCACTTGCCGGAATCTCACAAAAAAGAGTCAGAAGTGTCAGGATTCTGAGTACACATGATGTCCAGGCTGGATGGTCATGTGTATTCATTATCAGGACACTGTAGTAATGTTAGGGTTTGTGTATGTAGCTGCACATAGTGATATAACTATATCGCTAGTGCAGTGTAAATGAATGGAGAGGAGTGCATGATGCCGATTGGTCAGCGTCAGGCACTCCTCTGTACAACGCCCACTTGGTCGAAAGTAAAAATACGCACACTTGGGCATTAAGAAATCTCATTAGCATAAACCAAAATCGCTCCTAATGTTGTGAAAATAGATAGTTTTTTTTAAATAAAAAGCATTACTGTCACCTACATTACAGCGCCCATCTCCTTATATAGGAGATAGGGCACTTATAATGTGGTGACAGAGTCTCTTTAAGGGCCATACAACGCTTCCTGGGATTCGCCAACTTCCACCGGCTGTTCATCCCCAACTTCTCATCATTGACAGCCCCAATATCTTCCCTCACAAAAAAGGGTATGAATGCCAAGGTGTGGACTCCGGAGGCAGAAGCCGCATTTGAGACCTTAAAAAAAGCCTTCACGTCAGCCTCTATTCTTCGTGAAAGAAATCAGCAGCACGACCAACAGAATTCCTCCAGAGGGGAACAAGGTAGATATCCCAGTCAGGGACGGTGCAAGCAGTATAAATGTCCCAGGTCCAGCGGGACAACTTGTATACAGCAGTAGAAAGAAAGACTGCAGCACTCAGACGTCCAAAAAAGCAGATTTATTCACCAAGCCAAAAAGCTGCAACGTTTCAACCCCTATAGGGTCTTTGTCAAGCATAGTGATAATACATTAGTGCAAACTTTATATATCACCTGGGATATGACATCTCTTCCTATACAACCACAACAATAATAATGTTTAGTAAACCCTCATAAATACATCGTTACATAGTAAAACAAGCCCACACATCGTCAGACTCAAATATAGTGGAAATACTATTGTAGATCGCCAATGTAATACCTTTGTAACAGTCTCCAAGGACATAGCTGATCTCGTATATGTCTAGGGTTCTCACAGCGCATGACCGGAAGTACTAGTTCCTTCAATCTCCGGCGTCTGCCATTACCATAGAGGCGCATCGCGGTCTTACTCAAGACTGCGCATGCGCATAAGATCTGGTAACACGTAACCCAACCAATAGAGAACAATTAAGCATCCGAACAAACGGACGCTCACACATAGGATAATACTCTGCGTGTCTCATCTTCTTAACATGAATAGTATAATTATAATAATGCAGATCCCTACAGTTGTCGAAAGTAGCGTTATTATCATTTATATTTTTATATAGCAATACAATAACAAGAAAAGCAGGAGAAAAAATGAAGCCATCAAATGCCCACAATTTTTTATGATGAGACAGGCAGAGAACCTTGATACGAGCAACATTCCCAGAGACTGATCGGTTTTCTTCAATAGCTTTCCTCACCACAAGTTTTTTCAAACAACGATTTCCACGACAAATTCCCAAAATATGTAAAAAACCTAAAAAAACAAACGGACAATTAAAACATATCCAATGATAAAATAATTACTTGGTTAATAACCAGGCACCTTATCACAATTCCATTTCTGATGACGATGTGAGCCCTGCCCACAGACACATTTTTAACAGATACCCGTAGTCCTGAACTCCCTATTGAGCCCCTTTGGTTCAAGGGTATCTAGTTCGTAGATCCATTTAAGTTCTAGCTTTTTGAGGATCTTTTCCCTATCTCCTCCTCTCCTCAAGGGTGCAACCCCATCAATAATTTTGAACCGCAATTGCGAAATATTGTGGCCAAACTGAATAAAATGCTCAGGGATTGGCAAATCAATTTTTTTACTCTTGATGGTATATTTATGTTGATTAATGCGCGTTCTGCACTCCTGTGTGGTTTCTCCCACATATAAAAGTCCACATGGACATTGTATCACATATATAACAAACTTAGATAGGCATGTGAAAGACTGCTTAATCCCATAAGTTTTACCTGTCCTTGGATGTACCATGGTGTTACCCCGCATCATACTATTGCAATTGCAACATCCAAGGCAGGGAACACATCCTTTCTTTTGAGACTTAATTTTAGTTAGGGAGCCTACGTCTGCGTGCACTAACCTATCCCGCAAATTAGGGGGTCTACGATAGGACATAATCTGAGGATCTCGGAACTCAATGTTCTTAGAGAAAGCAGTCTTTCACATGCCAATCTAAGTTTGTTATATATGTGATACAATGTCCATGTGGACTTTTATATGTGGGAGAAACCACACAGGAGTGCAGAACGCGCATTAATCAACATAAATATACCATCAGGAGTAAAAAAATTGATTTGCCAATCCCTGAGCATTTTGTTCAGTTTAGCCACAATATTTCGCAATTGCGGTTCAAAATTATTGATGGGGTTGCACCCTTGAGGAGAGGAGGAGATAGGGAAAAGATCCTCAAAAAGCTAGAACTTAAATGGATCTACGAACTAGATACCCTTGAACCAAAGGGGCTCAATAGGGAGTTCAGGACTACGGGTATCTGTTAAAAATGTGTCTGTGGGCAGGGCTCTGGCCACATCGTCATCAGAAATGGAATTGTGATAAGGTGCCTGGTTATTAACCAAGTGATTATTTTATCTTTGGATATGTTTTAATTGTCAGTTTGTTTTTTTAGGTTTTTTACATATTTTGGGAATTTGTCGTGGAAATCGTTGTTTGAAAAAACTTGTGGTGAGGAAAGCTATTGAAGAAAACCGATCAGTTTCTGGGAATGTTGCTCGTATCAAGGTTCTCTGCCTGTCTCATCATAAAAAATTGTGGGTATTTGATGGTTTCATTTTTTTCCCCTGTTTTTCTTGTTATTGTATTGCTATATAAAAATATAAATGATAATAACGCTACTTTCGACAACTGTAGGGATCTGCATTATTATAATTATACTATTCATGTTAAGAAGATGAGACACACAGAGTATTATCCTATGTGTGAGCGTCTGTTTGTTTGGATGCTTAATTGTTCTCTATTGGTTGGGTTATGTGTTACCCGATCTTATGCGCACGCGCATGCGCAGTCTTGAGTAACACCGCGATGCGCCTCTATGGTAACGGCAGACTCCGGAGATTGAAGGAACTAGTACTTCCGGTCATGCGCTGTGAGAACCCTAGACGTATAAGAGATCAGCTATGTCCTTGGAGACTGTTACAATGGTATTACATTGGCGATCTACAATAGTATTTCCACTATATTTGAGTCTGACGATGTGTGGGCTTGTTTTACTATGTAACAATGTATTTATGAGGGTTTACTAAACATTATTATTGTTGTGGTTGTATAGGAAGTGATGTCATATCACAGGTGATATATAAAGTGTGCACTAATGTATTATCACTATGCTTGACAAAGACCCTATAGGGGTTGAAACGTTGCCGCTTTTTTGCTTGGTGAATAAATCTGCTTTTTTGGACATCTGAGTGCTGCAGTCTTTCTTTCTACAGCCTCTATTCTTCACCATCCTGATGTATCCCTACAGTTTTCATTAGAGGTGAATGCTTCCTATGTTGGTGCGGGTGCACTGTTATTCCAGAGAGGTTCTAAAGGCAAGACTGTGGTATGTGGCTACTATTCCAAACTGTTTTCTTCTGCAGAGCGCAACTACTCGATTGGGGATAGGGAGTTACTGGCCATCGATGGCCCTGCAGGAGTCGAGACACCTACTACAGACGACTCAACGGTTGAATCCTCGTCAAGCCAGGTGGTCGTTGTTCTTTGCTCGGTTCCGGTTCGAACTCCACTACCGACCTGCCGACAAGAATGTGAGGGCCAATGCATTGTCTAGGTCATTTGAGACAGAGGACACTGTGGAGTCTCCACAGAATATTATTGATCCTTCCTGCATCTTCTCTGTGAACCCTCTGCAGGTTAGAGATATTCCTCCAGGAAGAACTTTTGTACGTCTGACAGACAGAGGAAGAATCCTTCACTGGGGTCACAGTTCCAAGCTGGCAGGTAGGTCACGCGAGTATTCGTAAGACCCAAGACCTAATCGCCCATCAGTTTTGGTGGCCCACGCTGCCCAAAGACGTCATGGACTTTGTCTCCTCATGTACGGTATGCGCAGCAAATAAAATTGCCCACTCCGGACCAGCTGGTCTGCTTCACCACTGTCTGTGCCCATTGCTCCCTGGCAGCATGTTGCAATGGACTTTGTCACGGATCTCCCTCTCTCTGCGGGTTACAGTGTGTTCTGGGTGGTGGTGGATCGATACGAAGGTACGAAGGTCTGGCTGTCCTCAAAGAATATCCGGCTGAGAGTCCTGTCCTGCAAATTTGCTCCCAGGTTCCTCGGACCCTTCGAGATCCTGCTACAAATTAACCCGGTGTCTTACAAACTGCGGCTGCCTCCTACCCTCAAGATCCCTAAATCCTTCCATATCTCCTTGCTGAAGCCTGTGGTGCTGAACCGCTACTCTAGGACTCCTAGTTCTCAGTGGCTCCTGGCGGCTCATCAAGGACTTTCGAGGTAAGGGAGATTCTAGCCACCAAGAAGGTGGGAGGAAGGACGTTTTATTTGGTGGATTGGAGGGGATTCGGTCCAGAAGAGAGGTCTTGGGAGCCAGAGAAGAACATTGATGCCCCTGTCCTCATGAGGAGGTGTCTCTCCTGCTCTGGCCCCAAGAAGAGGGGGCGTAAGAGGGGGATACTGTAACGTCTATGGCCGCGGTCCATCGTTCTAACTTACCCCTCGACAACCGCGGCCATGGACATCCTGCTGCTGTGCTGCGTTGTCCCCCTGTGAGGCGCTGGCACTCACTTCCGCGTATCGAGACTGTCTCCCGGAGGGTGCGTGCGCTCGTGCCCGCTCTTAAAGGGCCAGCGCACGCACATGAAATCATCATTATTAACTCACATGATTTCCTGGACTATAAGAAGGCAATCCCCCATCTGATCCTCGTCTGAGCATTGTTGTTGTTTCCCAAAGTTTGTCTTGCAAATGGTCTCCTAAGTGTCTTCCAGTTCCCAGTGTTCCCCATACCTGTATCCTGTATGCCGTGCTATCCAGTACTATCCTGGTCTACTGCCGTGCTGAACTGTTGTTGTGTTGTGCTGCATTCCACGCCTGTTCTGCTACTCCACGCCAGTCGTCTACATGCCGCCTGGTCCCAGCCGAGCCTGCCTCACTACTGTCTACATTGCCTCAGGTACCCTTTCTGGACTATAGACTCTGTACCATACCTGTTTACGCGGAACGGCCCAGTGGGTCCCCACCCCGCATCGCGACAGTAGCATGCTACACTGCTTCTGTAACTGCCATTCACTACTATGGGAGTTACGGAAACCGCGTAGCTCAGCGAGTTACTCTGTTTTCGTAACTCATCCATGTATTGCAGTGTATTGTAATAGCGATCTAATGATCGCTAGTTCTAGTCCCCTAGGGGAGCAAATAAAATGTGTAAAAAAATAAGTTAGATAAATGTAAAAAAAAATTAAAAGATAAAAATAAAACCTTTTCCCATTTTTCCCCAAGCACAATATACAAATAAAAAAATAATAAAAAAAATTGGTATTACTGCATCCGTAAAAGTCCAAAACTATTACAATATAGCATTATTTGACTCACACATGAACGGTGTAAAAAAAAATACATTTAAAACCCCAGAATCGTTGTCTTTTGTTCACAATAGTGCTAAAAAGAATGAAATAAAAAGTGATAAAAAAAATCATATGTACCAAAAAAATGGTGCTAATAAAGACTACAGCTCGTTCCGCAAAAAATAAGCCCTCACACCGCTCAAATGATGGAAAAATATAAGTTATGGCTTCCAGAATGTGGTGAAACTGAACAAATTATTTATTTTAACCAATAGTTTTTTTTTTGTAAAAGAAGTAAAATATGTTTGTTTTTTTTCCTATTTTCTGTTGTCTGAAACCTGGGTGCGTTTTAGTCAGGTACGTCTTATAGTCCGAAAAATACGGTATATGAATAGAGGGTAGCGACCTGTTAAACTGTGGGTAATGATGTACCGTCCCTACAGTCAGTTACGTCTATGGCCGGGGGTCGTCGTTCTGACTTACCCCTTGACGATCCCGGCCATGGCGTCTCTCTTCTCGGCATTCGCTCCCTCCAGGGAGATGCCGGCACTCTCTACCAGGTCCTCGGACTGTGTCCAGCAGGGCGCGCGCGCCCGCGCGTGCACGTCCTTAAAGGGCCAGTACGCGTCCAGCTGTCTAACATCAATTATCAGCCCAAATGGCTGCTGGACTATAATAAGGGGTCCTGCCCACTGGTTCCTTGCCTGAGCGTTGTTGTATACCCTAGTTTGTCTTGCTAAAGGTCTCCCAGTGTTTTCCAGTTCCCAGTGTTACCCGTTCCTGCTGCCTGTACCCTGCGTCCCGTACTATCGTACCTGCTGTGAAAGTCAAGTCGTGTCTTCCCGCTGCATCCGCGGCGTTACCTGCTGTGAAAGTCAAGTCGTGTCTTCCCGCTGCGTCCGCAGCGTCACCTGCTGTGAAAGTCAAGTCGTGCTCCTGCCACTGTCTACATTGCCTCAGGTACCCGTTCAGGACTATAGACATTGTTTTGTACCTTGTTGGCCAGCTGCTACCCCGCTATGCGGTATGGCCAAGTGGGTCCACACCCCGCGCCATGACACAGTCCTACAACTCACAGCTGGTCCTGAAGTCCTACATCTTTCAGGGCATGCTTGGAGTTACAGTTCTCCATGCAGGGGTAGGGCATAACAGACAGTAATTTATTTACATATCTATTTTCTATATTTACTGTGTTGTGCAGAGTACTGGGGACACACTTTTTTTCTTATAAGCCTGCTGCAGTGCTGCCTGGCTCTTAACTTTGAGTCTGACTATTTCTCTGCTCAGCTCTGTGAGCTGTAATCCTATCGGCGCTCTGTCCCCCGAGGATGAATGTGGGTGGGTGGCTGGAAATACCAGGGGCAAGAAGATGTAATATGATGGGGCCGGGAGGTTTGAAAAGGTGAGTCCGCGACTTGTGAGGCACCTCCTGCTGCTATACAAAGAGTTAATCAGATGACCATCACAATTCCCCCCTAAGCAGCGCACAGTCTAAATGCTGGCAGCTGTAGTACACAGCTCAGTGCAGCCCAGCCAATCAGTGTGACTCTCACTGACTGGCTTGGCTGCAGCAGGTTGCATAGTATAGTGTCCAGCAAGTGGGCTGTGTTCCGCTCAGGGAGGGGAAATTTGTCAGGGTACATGGCAGGAGCTGCCACCGGGGAGAAAGAGGTGGTGAGTCAGCAGCCCACTACATACAGTGGCCCATCTGGCATTTGCCAGAATTGCCAGATGGGCAGTCCGGCCCTGTCTGTAAATGATGTATGCACAAATGGTACTGCCTCGATGTCTCTTCTTGAAAATTATAATGACACAGATAGTAATAGCACTGTCTCTCCCTGTAAATGATCTAGGCATAGATACTACTTCTTCCCCAGGGGCGTAACTAGGAAAGATTGGGCCCCATAGCAAACTTTTGACTGGGGCCCCCCTTCCCTGGGTATCACACAACCCCCCCTTGTAGATAGTGCCTCCCTATAGATTCCGCCACACAGCGCCCCCTATAGATAGCACCATACAGCCCCTTGTAGATAACATCATTCAGCCCCCCTGTAGATAACGTCATACAGCCCCCTTGTAGATAACGCCATACAGCCCTCCCCCTGTAGATAACGCCATACAGCCCTCCCCCTGTAGATAACGCCATACAGCCCCCCCTGTAGATAACGCCATACAGCCCTCCCCCTGTAGATAACGCCATACAGCCCTCCCCTGTAGATAACGCCATACAGCCCTCCTCTGTAGATAACGGCATACAGCCCCCCTGTAGATAATGCCATACAGCGCTCCCCCTGTAGATAACGCCAGACAGCCCCCTGTAAATAACGCCATACAGCCCTCCCCCTGTAGATAACGCCATACAGCCCTCCCCCTGTAGATAACGCCATACAGCTCTCCCCCTGTAGATAACGGTATACAGCCCTCCCCCTGTATATAATGTCATACAGCCCCAAACCCCTTTAGATAACGCCATACAGCCCTAAACCCCCCCCTGTAGGTAACGCCATACAGCCCGCCCCCTGTAGATAATGCCATATAGCCCTCCCCCTGTAGATAACGTCATACAGCCCCAAACCCCCCTTGAGATAACGCCATACAGCCCTAAACCACCCCTGTAGGTAACGCCATGCAGCCCTCAACCCCCCCCCCCCCCAAAAAAAACGACCCATAGTTTGTCCTACAAAAGACATGCATCCCCTATCCACAGGATAGGGGATACATGTGTGATCGTGGGCAGCGATAAGGAGAACGGGGGACCGAAAGTCCCCCGAAGTTCTTCCATGACAAACCTCGGTCTGCGCAGTTCAATAAAAATGAAAGGAGCGCTGGTCACGGATGTGCACAAGTGCGATCGGTGCACAATTAATTTCTATGGAGCTGCCGACAGACTCCGGAAGTCCGAGGTCTGCCATGGAGAACTTCGAGGGACTTTCAGTCCCCTGTTCTCCTTATCGCTGGGCGTCCCAGCGATCCCACATGTATCCCCTATCCTGTGGATAAGGGATGCATGTCTTTTGTAGGAACAACCCCTTCAGTGGCGTCGCGCTGTAGCAGCCATAGCGGCTGCTAGCGGAGCCTCCGGCCATGGGAGGGGAGGCAAGTGCCTCATGCTGCGGGCCCCGTAGTTACGCCACTGTTCTTCCCTCCCCCTGTAAATAATGTATACATAGCTGGTACTGCCTGTCTTTCTTCCCTGTAAATGATGTAGGTATAAATATTAACTCCCCCCTGCCTCCCCCTTTAAAAGATGTAGTCTCTCCCTGTCTCTGTCTCTTCCCTTAAATTATGTAGGCACAGATAGTGCTGCCTCCCTGTCTCTCCTTGTGGAGTGAGACAAGTTGTAGGCTCGCACGGCACTAATCTATGAATGAATTTCCCAATAGCTATTCTAGTGAGAGTTAACATGACTGCTGGGCTCAGAATCTGAAAGATGAATATTTCAGACAGTAGGTGGATTTTACTAGAAGTAACATGGGGATGTGTATCAACATGTAACTGTTAACTGCCAGAACTATTGGGGGAACAGGAGTTTTTCTTTAATTATCCATGCATATGATGTTACTAATTCTAATTACATTATAAATGATTTTCAAAAAGTTGTACTTTAGTGATCTTTATAAGTTTTAAATATCAGACCCTTTATACAATGAATATACAGTTACTAAGAGGACCTCTTCAAACCCACAGAAGTCATATAATACCTTCATGTAAACAGAGAAATGGAGCATTAAGTGGAGTCATTTCTGTTACTGCACACCGATGTGGTTCAGAGCATTATGGGCTGAATAAGAAAACACATATTTTTTCAGTTATGTTTCTACCTATTATCATTATTCACCAACTATTATTTCTGCTACCGTTTGCTTCACGTGTTAGGCTGGCAGCCAAAAGAACATGAATCAGTCACATTTTTTGTCACTTCCTATGAAAAGGTTGCACCTGACAATTCTATTAGCTCGATAGGATGTGAAATTGGGACAAATTATACAAGTGACAATCCTTAGTTTGATGGGATAGCTTTGTCATAATGATACATTACTTTTTATTTGAAGAATGATTTCTATTTGCACAGAACATATGGATATCCTGATAAGTAAATGTGATCCATTATTTTACGTTTCTTGAAGCATTGATGCAACCCTTTTTTAGGTAGGCTGTTTCTGTAATTTCTGCAAATAACAAAATGATCCGGCCTTAATTAAGGTTGTGTAACATATAGGGTCGCACTGGGCACATCAGCTGCCCCTGCTGAACCCGGCACCACAGATGGCCTGGTACCTCAAATTGTGATTACCCTGAATCTTAATAATAATTGGATAGCATTTTTTCTGAACTTGTATAGGGCATTTATTTGTTTATTCTGTATGGAGCTGTCACTGTATGTTGGTTTTTATGTAGGTATGATCTGGCACTGCTACGTAGGGATTGTACATATTAATTTTTCCGTTTTGGCAGCAGTGTATAGCATTGTTATTTAGGCTACTTTGTAGAATTGTTATTTAGACAATGTATGGCTCTATTATTTGGACACATGGTCATTATAATTGGGCATTGTATGGTATGGTTATTTGTACACCATATGGGGGGCATCCAGACAGGTCCACACAGGGCATCATCCAATGTAAGGCCCCATGCACATGACCGTAGATTATGTCGGTAATTGAGTACCATAATTACAGTCTGCAATTACTAACCCATTAATTTCTGTTGACCACGGTCGCCTTCCCGTATATTTGTGGGAAGGTGTCCGGGCCGTAGAAAGCCTCCACAATACTTTGATTTTCCAGCACATTGGAAATGTACAATGCATTCAAAGTCTTCAGGCCCTTTCAATCTTTTCACATTTTGTTATGTTGAGGCCTTGTGATAAAATAAGAAAAAATTCAAGTTTTCCCCCATCATTCTGAACTCAATACCCCATAATGACAAAGTAAAATAGAATTTTAGAACTTTTTGCAAATTTATTAAATATGAGCACAAATTTAAGTACAAGGGCTCAAAATAACAAAATGTAAAAAAAAGTGAAAGAGTCTGAAGAGTATGTGCACCCTTTAATATACTGTTATTGATTGGAGTCTGTGAGCTGAGACCCACTTATCACTAGATTAAGCAGCCCAGAAGCTCAGATTCTGTCTACAGGTATTTAAGTCCCACTGAGATTGCCACCAGAAGATAATATAAAGTAGTCTTTGTCCTAGCAATCGGAGGAGATCTTGACTAACAGACCACAATGCATAACATATTCTAACACTTCTTGATATCAGAAGATTTTTAAAGTGCATATAATCTAAAAGGTTTTTATAAAGATATGGTCCAAACCCCACATTTCCTCACACCATTGGACTAATTTAATCTGACACCTAATAACGCAAAACTCCCATAATTTATGCTTCTCAGTTTGATACCTAAACCAATTAAGAGAGTCCCTGTTCAGTACCCTCATCTATTATCCATAGCAGAGAGCAGCAACAAAGAGTATCTCTTGCTCTGAAGGAACCATACAACACATTGATTTCAATAGGAGCTGTGTAATTATTTATTTTCTTCTATGCTAGTGCTTCAGGGGCATTGAACACTTGCTTCCTACACACTTTAAAGTGTACCTAATCTTTTGGATGACTTTCATAATTAGCTGTTATATGTGTGTACATGAGGAATAACACTATTTCTGCCCACTATCTGACTTGCATTCTCCCTTTTTTTTGCAGTTTCCCCTCTGCAGGCTCTTTTTCTAATTCTCCGTTTTCCCCTGAGATAGTGGGTGGAGCATCTGCTATCATGTCTGTCAAACAAAGCACACCTTTTCTCTACCTATCACATATATAGAAGCAGCAACAACATGGAGGACATTAGATAGCAGTAATAAGCAGTTTAGCTGTGAATCCAGCACTGGTGTCAGATATGACACTTACTAAATGCTACAGCAGCATCCCTGTGTGTCTCTTTCTCACTCTGCCCCTGCTCCATCCCCCCCCTCCCCTCTCCATAGACTTCTATGGGCAGCTGTAACCTGATCCCTCAGTGAGCAAATAGTACGTCTTGTCTTAACAAGACAAATTTAGCAGTAAATTTAGAGTGAGTGAACAGTAAAGAGGGTAGAGGGTGCGAGAAAAGGAGCCCCATACGTGAAGAAAGAGGCATTTTCCCTAATAAGATATATTACAAATAGAGATGAGCGAATTGATTCTAAACTAATCAAATTCGGTTCGAATTTCCCGAAAGTTTAGGATTAGTAAAATCCATCAAAATGGCATAAACATGGGCCAAAACAATGTAATTTCAGGAGGCTGCTAGGAACATGTCACAGCAGTGGTCATTTGGGACAAAACAACTGGGAAACCGTTGCATTTGCGGTTCAAATTTATTCTGATGGAATTTAATTGAATAGTTGATTAAATAGAATCGGCCCCAAAACAAATTTCGGGGAATTTGCTCATCTCTAATTAGAAGTTTTCTTATATTCGCTTGTACTTTTGATTTATGCACAGTTTGTTAAAAGTGAGTGACCATTTAAACCCCTAATTAGCTTATTGTCATGGTACCCATCTAATAAATAAGGATTGTCTAAAAGCTCCTTCAGGGTAAGTTCATATGTAAGTTCATAAGTACTGCGGATTTTCTGCAATACATTGCGGAAAATCTGCAGCATAATACAGTAGCAGCAAAGTGGATGAGATTTGAACAAATTTTATCCACACGATGTGCAAATGCTGGGCGA
Source organism: Rhinoderma darwinii (assembly GCF_050947455.1). Lineage (NCBI taxonomy): Eukaryota > Metazoa > Chordata > Amphibia > Anura > Rhinodermatidae > Rhinoderma > Rhinoderma darwinii. The sequence continues at coordinate 68,017,592 of NC_134687.1, forward strand.
AAAAAATGCACAGAAATTGACCTGCGATGCGGTTGTTTAATCCGCAGCATGTGAATTGTATTTGCGTAATCGCTGCTTATTTGTCGTGCATTTTGCCCATTGAATTCAATGGGAATGTAAAACCCACAACAAATAGCAGATGTTGCGATTTTTGCGGCAAAAAAGCAGCGATTCCGCTGCAAAAAACGCAACTCAGATGTTTTTTTATACTTACCAGGATTCTGTTTCTTCATCCAGGCCGGCAGGGGCGTAACTAGGAAAGACTGGGCCCCATAGCAAACTTTTGACTGGGCCCCCCCCTCCCATGAGTGTCACACAACCCCCCCTTGTAGATAGTGCCTTTTTTACAGCCCCCCCGGTAGATAATGCCATACAGCCCCCCCTGTAGATAACGCCATACAGCCCCCCTGTAGATAACGCCATAGAGCCCACCCTGTAGATAACGCCATACAGACCCCTTTGCAAATAGCGCCATACAGCCCCCCCTGTTGATAACGCCATACAGCCTACCCTGTAGATAACGCCATACAGCCCCCTGTAGATAACGCCATACAGCCCCCCTGTAGATAGCGCCATACAGCCCCCTGTAGATAGCGCCATAGAGCCCCCCTGTAGATAGCGCCATACAGCCCCCCTCTAGATAACTCCATACAGCCCTCCCTGTAGATAACGCCATACAGCCACCCCTGTAGATAACGCCATACAGCCCCCCTGTAGGTAACGCCATACAGCCCCCCCTGTAGGTAACGCTATACAGCCCCCCCTGTAGATAACGCCATGCAGCCCCAACCCCCCAAAAAAATCTGACCTATAGTTTGTCCTACAAAAGACATGTATCCCCTATCCACAGGATAAGGGGATACATGTGTGATCGCTGGCACTGATAAGGAGAACGGGGGACCAAAAGTTCTCCATGACTAACCTCTGACTTCCGGAGTCTGCGCAGCTCAATAAAAGCGCGACCGGCGCTCCATTAATTTCTACGGAGCTGCCGACAAAGACCCCGGAAGTCCGAGGTTTGTCATGCAGAACTTCAGGGGACTTTCGGTCCCCCGTTCTCCCTATCGCTGCCAGCGATCACACATGTATCCCCTATCCTATGGATAGGGGATACATGTCTTATGTAGGAACAACCCCTTTAATGGCAGAGTGGGGAGATACCACCCTGCTCTGCCTTAGTGTTCAGTGGCGTCGCGCTGTAGCAGCCATAGCGGCAGTTAGCGGAGCCTCCGGCCATGGTGGGGGACCGTGCCGGCGGGCGACACGAGCCCCCTCATGCCGCGGGCCCCGTAGCAGCCGCTACGGCTGCTATAGCGGTAGTTACGCCACTGCAGGCTGGCCTCCTGGGATGACATTTCATCCCATGTGACCGCTGTAGCCAATCACAGGCTGCAGCGGTCACATGGAATGAAACGTCATTCCAGGGCTGCAGTATGTCAGGACGTCGGAGGGACGGGTCGCCATGGTAAGTATCTATTTTTTATTTTCTTCAGTGCAGGATTTCCGCAACTGTTTTTGCCGCATTTTTTGGTAGAAAAAGCTGCGACCAATTGTTACCTGGAAGTCAATAGGTAAATGTTGAACGTATTACAAACAAAAGGTGTTTTTTTTCTTTACATTGCAGCAAAGGGTTTTTTTGCCATTTTTTCATTCTGTGGCGTTTTTCGTCTCATATTTTTTTGCCTGATCCAAAAAAACGTGTCAATGTGTTTTGTGTTTTTTTTTATGACATGTTTTGTGGCCTTTTTTTTCAGAATCATATGTTGCAAAGAGGAATCTTTGAATCACATGATCGTTGAATCAAATCATTTGCAATGTGCAAAAACGGCACATAAAAAAATGCACGTAAAAATGCAGGAACTAAAACACACTATTTAAAAAAAATGGCAAAGGTACGCCGGTTTTGGCGACGAATCTTTAATATGCTATATTCTATAACTCAGATTAACTTGAAACTGTCCCCGTTACAGGCATTACTTAATGAGACCGTCCTTATCTAAAGCCTCTCATAAATTTGTATCCTTTCTTTTCCTGGCAGTCAAAATTGCTATAGCGACATCCTGGAAAAGACCTGTGATTCCTCTTCATCTGGTTAAGACTAAACTGAATTGGATTATGGTCAATGACCGTTTACACCAGGGGTCTTAAGCAGGCGGGCCGCGGGCCGCATGCGGCCCCTAGGGCTGTCATCTGCGGCCCGCAGGACACAGATCCGCTAGTATAGGCTCTGCTCCGAGACTCTGAATTCCCTGACATCGCTGTCCATATATAAACAGCGATGTTTGGGTCTTCCCCAGTGTCGGAGTCCCATGCAGAGCGCTAGTACAGGCTCTGCTCCGGGACTCTGTGGAATTCCCTGACATCGCTGTCCATATATGGACAGTGTGTCAGGATCTTCCCCAGAGCGGAGTCCTGGGCAGAGCGCTAGTATAGGCTCTGCTCCGGGACTCTGTGGAATTCCCTGACATCACTGTCCATATATGGACAGTGTGTCAGGGTCTTCCCCAGAGCGGAGACCCGGGCATAGCGCTAGTATCGGCTCTGCTCCGGGACTCTGTGGAATTCCCTGACATCGGTGTCCATGTTTGGACACACGATGTCTGGGACTTCCCCAGAGCCGGAGTCCCGGGCAGAGCGGTAGTATAGGCTATGCTCTGGGACTCTGGGGAAGCCTTTGACATCGCTGTCCATACATCAACCATGATGCCAGGGGCTTCCCCAGAGTAGGAGTCCCAGTGATGTCAGAAGCACAGCTGAAGTCCCAGGAAGAGCCTACTAGCGCACTGCCTGGGACTCCAGCTCTGGGGTTGCCCCTGACATCTCTGTCCATATATGGACAGTGATGTCAGGAGCAGAGCTGGAATCCCAGGCAGAGTGCTAGAAGCGGCTCTGCTCCGGGACTCCAGCTCTGGGCAAGCCCCTGACATCACTGTGGCAGCATCTTCGAAGGGCACTGTGGCAGCATCTGCGGAGGGCACTGTGGCAGCATCTGCGGAGGGCACTGTGGCAGCATCTACGGAGGGCACTGTGGCAGCATCTACGGAGGGCACTGTAGCAGCATCTGCGGAGGGCACTGTGGCAGCATCTACGGAGGGCACTGTGGCAGCATCTACGGAGGGCACTGTAGCAGCATCTGCGGAGGGCACTGTGGAAGCATCTACGAAGGGCACTGTAGAAGCATCTACGGAGGGCACTGTGGCAGCATCTACAGAGGGCACTGTGGCAGCATCTACAGAGGGCACTGTGGCAGCATCTACAGAGGGCACTGTGGCAGCATCTACAGAGGGCACTGTGGCAGCATCTACAGAGGGCACTGTGGCAGCATCTACAGAGGGCACTGTGGCATTATCTACAAGTAAGTGTGTGGCAGTATCTACAGAGGACACTGTGGCATTATCTAGGGGTGTGTTGCATTATCTACAGAGGGCACTGTGGCATTATCTACAGAGGGCACTGTGGCATTATCTACGGAGGGCACTGTGGCAGCATCTGTGGAGGGCACTGTGGCAACACCTACAGAGGGCACTGTGGCAGCACCTACAGAGGGCACTGTGGCAGCATCTAGAGAGGTATTATTATAGTAATGTAGTATTATTATTATAGTAATATAGTGTTATAGTTGTTCAAATAACTAATTGACTAACAATAATTTTGTATTGTATCAAATTTGAAAGTAATGCGGCCCGTCAACATTTTTTCTATATGTGGCCCACTTACCCGGCCGAGTTTGAGACCCCTGGTTTACACTGTATGGTCTCAGATAAAGTTCTTCCTTCAAGTTTGGCAGCCATGGCTCAGATACCTTGGGACGATCTCTTAGGTTAATTTTGCCTGGAAGACTTTGGACCCTCATTTTCCTGTCTTTCCCCCCTTTTTCCCTCTTTCCCTCCCACCCTTTTATTCCTTCCTTATTTTTTTTTATTTTTTTTTTCGATATATGACTATATTTGGAATATATTTGTCTGTTACGATTCGATTTACGGGGAATGCCCCCGACTGTTATTTGCACCGTTTGATGTATAGTTTTTCTTGAAAGCCTTCAATAAAAGTTATTGAAACCTAAAAAAAAGGCACAAAAAATGCTGGTAAAACGACAGAAAAAGCATATGTACCACAAAAAAAGTTGCTATTTTTATGTGCGTTGTTTTTAACAAAAAAAAAATCACTGGAAATAAACTATGGGGAAGATTTACTAGTACTTTAATGCTAATTCTTACATTTAGACAGCTTAGAATTAGACTAGCTTTGCCAAATTTATCACAGTGTCTCATGTTGGATGCAGGGCCGGCGTTGGGGGAGCAAACTGGGAAATTGCCCAGGGCCCCCATCCTCTCAATGCCCACTGCCCAATAAGGTAGCCATACCGGCTGCTACGGGGCTCGCGTCGCCCAGTCGGTAACATTTATGGGTCGGGCAGCACCGGGGGGGCCCCGATGCTAGCGACTGCAACATTCACTTTTATCTGTGTCCTCAGGACGCAGATACAATTGAATAATATAGGCCTAAAGTAGCCTGCAGCCTATAAGACGCTGGGACAGAGTCCATGCGCAGGCCGGCGTGATGTCGTCACTGCATCACGCTGGCCTACGCAAAGGTTCTGTCTGGAGATGGTGGAACGCTCCATCTGTCGCGGGAACAGGGCTAAGCAAGTACAATTATTCTTTTTTTGGGGGGACTGTGTGGCGCGGTCTATGAGGGGGGCTGTGTGGCACTAGCTACTGGGGAGGGCTGTGTGGCGCTATCTACTAGTGGGGCTGTGTGGCACTATACAGGGGGTGGGCTATATGGTGCTATCTACTTGCGCTTTACAGGGGGAGAGAGGCACTATACAGCGGTAGAGACAGCTGTGGGGCACTGTCTGCAAGGGGAAGCTGTGTGGCACGATACGGGGGGGCTATGTGGCACTATCTACTAGGGGGGCTGTGTTGCAATATACAGGGAGGAGAGCTGTGTGACACTATCTACAGGGGAAGGGCTGTGTGGCGCTATCTATACGGGGGGGCTGTGTGTGTAGTACTATCTACAAGGGGGGGCTGTGTGTGTGGTGCTACATACAGGGGATGATGTGGCACAATCTACAGGGAGCTGTGTGTGTCGTGCTATCTACAGGGAGCTGTGTGTGGTGCTATTTACAGGGAGCTGTGTGTGGCGCAATATATGGCTGATACTGTGGCACTATCTACAGGGGTATTATTACTGTGGGGGCACAAAGGGGGCATGGTTACTGATGGGGCACTTTTATTGTGTTGAGCACTGAGGGATCATTATTACCATCTCGGCACTGTGGATTACGAGTTTGTTTAGAGGATGGGGAATAGGTAGGGAGTGTCACGAGCTGTGGGTATGTGGACCCACTGGGCCGAACCACCATAGCGGTGTAGCAGCTGGCCAAACAGGGTACAAAGTCAATGTCTGTAGTTCGGATAAAGGTACCTGTAAAAATACAGACAGTAGCGATGGTTAAGGCTCGGATGGAACTCTGGCATCAGGCAGACAACATGTGCGGAGAAACACAGCAGGTGTAGTAGGCGACACAACGCAACTCCAACTCAAGGAAACAGGATACAGGTAGCAGGAATGGGAACACTGGAACTGTAAAACACTCAAGGAACCATTTGCAAGACAGACACGAGTAGATACAAACACACTCAGGCATTGTAGGGAGGGGCAGAGCCCTTCTTTTAGTCCAGGGTGATCTGGGAGCAATCAGCGTGTAATCATGTGTGCGCTCTGGCTCCTTAAGGCTGGACTGAGTTCACGAGGGGTGCTGAAATGTGGGAGCCGGACTAGGGAGCCTTCTCTCCCGACGAGCCTCTCGGAACCGTTCTCGGATCCTTATGTCAATCCGGGCAGCCAGAAGAATGAGATCATCCAGGGTAGATGGCAGATCTCGGGCGGCAAGCTCGTCCTTAATCACGGGGGAGAGTCCCTGCCAAAATGTTGCCACCATTCAGCCGTTGGGCCGTCTGGAAATAGCTGAGGTTCTTGACGTCAGTGAAAATCAGGATGGGATGAGCTGCGTCCTCTAGTAGGTGTCTCTACTCCTCCAGAGCCAGTTTAATGCCCAGTAACACCCGACCCCCAATCGAGTAATTGCGCTCTACGGAAGAGAAAAGCTTGAAGTAATAGCCACATACCATTGTCTTGCCTTCGGGACCTCTCTGAAGCAGAAGTGCGCCAGCCCCAACAGAGGAGGCGTCCACCTCCAACGAAAACTACGAAACCTATAGAGAAAAGAGGTCAAGTACACACAAGATATTGCAATAGAAAAGATTCTTTATTAACAAATACAAGAAATAGGACAATTTAAAAAATGAGTCATACAATGTAAGTTGGCGTCAGCCCATGTTGTGTATAAATATATATTAATGATAACACAATGTCACAAATGAGTAACAAGACCCGGGATCAGTACTGTTGTATATCAAACAGTCTTTAAATGCATATTGCTATATGTAACATAACATGAATAGGTGGTGCAGGTGGTGCAGATCCTCAGGTTGAAACCACTATTTGCCTGTTGTATAGAGATTATAAATATATGTGGCGAATACACATGGATGAAATCATTCATATATAAGGTATATAGTTTACAAATGTTGAAGAATGTAAGTCATGAGTGTGATTGGTAGCACTAAAGCAAATACAGGTGAAAGTCGAAGATCTGAGTCAAAATACCAGCAGATAGCCAGATGCATAGGAAGAAAGTAGTATTACGTACCCGGATTCATATAGCCAACATGGGGGAGACGCCAGTCCCGACGCGCGTTTCGGCTGATGCCTTCGTCCGGGGATGGCGTCTTCCCGGCGGGACCCTCCCTTAAATATGGGCATAATTAGACCGTAATTGGTGGCAGTGGGTAATGTCGGAGGTACTCGGCGACAGGCCGGGGGTAGCAAGATGGCTACTCCCCACTTCCGGTACCGAGTCATCCAGGCGGAAGTGCGCGGACGCTGTCTGACAGCACCGCCCACGTCCAACCAGGATCAGAGACTCGGCCGAGAGTGAGTGAGCCACTCCCCCACCCCCCGCCAGCGCTCACCTCCTCCTCCCAGATAGTACTCAGAGCGGAGATGCAAATTTGGAGACACTGATGACATTGGCGGTGAAGATATATAAGTGCATTGGGGAAACTTTAATTGGGGGTGGGGGAGTGGCATTTAAAGACTGTTTGATATACAACAGTACTGATCCCGGGTCTTGTTACTCATTTGTGACATTGTGTTATCATTAATATATATCATTAATATATATTTATACACAACATGGGCTGACGCCAACTTACATTGTATGACTCATTTTTTAAATTGTCCTGTTTCTTGTATTTGTTAATAAAGAATCTTTTCTATTGCAATATCTTGTGTGTACTTGACCTCTTTTCTCTATAGGTTTCGTAGTAATGCTATGGTCAGAGTACCAGGTCATATTGGGTTATATGTGTGTTCTCCTCAGTCTATAGATATGGCTATGTGTGTTACCTTGACTTTTATAGACATATAAAGATATATATATTTTCTTGGAGTTCACACGATTCCTGCTTGTGTACATATTGGTTGTCTCCAACGAAAACTGCAGAGACACATCAGGATGATGGAGGGTTGAGGCTGACATGAAGGCACTCTTCAAGCTATTGAATGCGGCCTCTGTCTCTGGAGTCCACACCTTGGCGTTCATGCCTTTCTTGGTGAGTGTAGAGATGGGAGCGGTCAGTGAGGAGAAGTTTGGGATGAACTGTAGATAAAAGTTGGCCCATAAAGAGGCTCTGTCACCACATTATAAGTGCCCTATCACCTACATAATCAGATGAGCGCTGTAATGTAGATTACAACAATGGTTTTTATTTTGAAAAACGATCATTTTTGACAAAGTTACTAACAATTTTAGATTTATGCTAATTAGTTTCTTAATAGACAACTGGGCGTGTTTTTATTTTTTACCAACTGGGCGTTGTGAAGAGAAGTGTATGACGCTGACCAATCAGTGACCAATCAGCATTATAAACAACAGCTGATGTGCCTAAGCACAGAGGTCCCAATTTCCCAACCACTATTAGGATTGTATCAGTTAAAATATAACTTTTATTGGTGTATCTAAATAAAGACATACAACAAGCAAAGAGTTAAAATTGTTTTCAAAAGATGGCCAGCATATCATAGGAGGTCGGATAAGTGTGCGTAGCACGTCGCTACAGTACAGTGTGAAAAGCTAATTCGGCAGCTGCAGACTGCCATTTGCTCGTGCAATCACACTGGAGTGAGGTAGATCGCTGGACCGTCAGTGAATATTAAAATGGCGATAGCCCCCCAATCAGCGTTATACACTTCCCATTGTTCCAGCCCAGCTTCTTTCACTGCACAGCGTGATTGTGACTCTGAACCCCACTGGAGAACCTCTCCAGAATTCCAATCCAGAACTGGGGCATGTAGTTGGAGCCAGGGCAGACCCAACAGCACCGGGTTGACAGCCCTGGGCAGGACAAAAAATGAGATGATCTCGGAATGAAGGGCTTCTACTTGGAGCTTCAGTGGTTTGGTCACAGCTACAATTGGGACTGGCAGAGGTAGTCAATTCACAGATGCAACCATCAACGGCCTCTCCAGAGGGGTTGTGGGCAACTGGAGAAGATCCACCAGGTCTCTCCGAATGAAGTTAGCTGTGGATCCAGAGTCCACATAGGCAGAGACTCGGTGCTTTCTCTCACCGGACAATATGGTCACAGGGATGGACAACTTGGAAGAAAGTCCCTCCTCACCCAGAGTTGTCTCTCCAACCAACCCTAGGTTCTGGGGCTTTTGGGGGCACAGACGCACAAGATGGCCTCCGGGGCCACAATAGACAGAGTCCCGAGGTGCGTCTGCATTGTCTCTCCTGGATAGAGAGTCTGAGATGGTCCATCTTCAAAGACTCCTTAGGTGGAACAGCAGATGAGGAGAGCAGGGGTTGCTGAAATGTGAGAGCCGAACTAGGGAGACCTCTCTCCTGACAAGCCTCTCGGAACCGCTCTCGGATCCTTATGTCAATCCGGGCGGACAGAATAATGAGATCATCCCGGGTAGATTGCAAATCTCGGGCGGCAAGCTCGTCCTTAATCACGGTGGACAGTCCCTGCCAAAATGTTGCCACCAAGGCCTCGTTGTTCCATAATTACTCTCCCGCTAGGGTGCGGAAGTGAATGGCGTACTCGCCCACGGAATTGTCTCCCTAGCGAAGGTTCAGCAAGGAGGCGGCTGCTGACAAGACTCGTCCAGGTTCCTCAAATACCATACAAAATGTCCGTAGGAACCCCTGGAAGTCACGGTCTCTGGTCCTTGTCATTCCCAAATGGGGTTCGCCCATGCTAGGGCCCTGCCAGTGAGGAGAGAAACGATGAAAGCGACACTTGCGCCGTCAGTGGAAAAAGCTTTGGCATGCAGGCTGAAGTGGATCTGGCACTGGTTGAGAGATGCCCTGCAGGTCCTCGCTTCTCCATCATAGAGATGAGGAAGTGGCAGAGAAAATCGGGGGTCAGCACTGACAGGAGGTGTACTCGGAGAACTGCAGCTTGCTCATCCAGTCGCTCTGTAATGGAGTTCACCGCCTGGAGGAGGTGGTCCTGTCGTAATTGGCAGACTAGCATATCCGACTGCATGGCTTGTGATTTCGTCATGGTGTTTATTTGACCAGCGGGGTCCATGGCCTGAGCGTACTGTCACGATCTGTGGGTATGTGGACCACGTGGGTCGTACCGCCGTAGCGGTATAGCAGCTGGCCAAACAGGGTACAAAGTCAATGTCTATAGTTCGGATAAAGGTACCTGTAACAACCCAGACAGTAGCGATGGTTAAGGCTCGGATGAAACTGTGGCAGCAGGCAGACAACAGGTGCGGAGAAACACAGCGCGTGTAGTAGGCGACACAACACGACTCCAACTCAGTATAGCACAGGAACACGGTAGCACGGGAAACAGGATACAGGTAGCAGGAACGGGAACAGAACCATTTGCAAGACAGACATGGGTAGATACAAACACGCTCAGGCATTGTAGGGAGGGGCAGAGCCCTTCTTATAGTCCAGGGTGATCTGGGAGCAATCAGCTCAATCTCACACATGTGTGCGCTTTGGCTCCTTAAGGTTGGACTGAGCTCGCAAGCGCACCCTAGTGGTCACTGCGGAACAGGACAGCCGCATGTGCAGACATCTCTGGAGAGAAGGGCGTCGACAGAATGGGAGAAGTTCATGGTCAGTGACCACGGACGTTACAGGAAGGATGCTGGAAAAGCGAGAAACCAACATGTCTGTCTATCAAATTCTGCAGAGATGAGTCGTGGCTGGAATAAGTCTTCACAGTGGTGTGGGCCGGATGGAGAAAAAAAAGGAATGTGAACAACTCTAATCAGAGAAGACATCACCTGTGAGCCAATGGATATAAATGTTCTGTAATCACTTATATGGTCTGCAGAACTCCTTTGTATAACTGGCATCTACCACTATATGGTCACTATATGGTGGTAATATTGGTCTTTGTGTAGTGGTTTTCATTCAGTAACAGTATGGGGGTTTTATTCAGTCACTATGTGGTTATGTTGTGGAGGTATTATTCAGTAACAGTACAGGGGTATTATTCAGTCACTATGTGGTGGTAATATGTGGTTATGGTGTGGCAGTATTATTCTGTAACAGTATGGAGGTATTATTCGGTCACTATGTGGTTAGGGTGTGGCGGTATAATTCAGTAACAGTATGGGGGTATTATTCAGTCACTATGTGGTTATTGTGTGGCGGTATTATTCAATAACTGTATGAGGGTATTATTCAGTCACTATGTGGTTATTGTGTGGCGGTATTATTCAATAACAGTATGAGGGTATTATTCGGTCACTATGTGGTTACTGTGTGGCGGTATTATTCAGTAAGGGCACGGCCAGACGTGGCGGAATTGCTGTGGAATTCCGCTACGGACAGTCCGCAGTGGAATTCTCCTGCGGCCGTTTTTTACAGTTGTTTCAATACATTTTTAGGCAAGTTAGTTCAGACGTTGCGGAAAACTCCGCTGCGGACCATAGGCTGCGGTGTGGAATTTTCCCTCCGCAGCATGCACTGTATGTTGCGGAGAAGAAGCGGAATTTCACTGCGGATTTCAGCCTTTGCAATGCAAAAACTGAAATCTGTGGCAAGTCCGCTGTCTTTTCTGCAACGTCTGAATTACCTGTCAGATATGCAAATGTTGGTGCAGATTCGTTGCGTAATTGCCCCAAATCTGCACCAACATTTGCAGCGAAAAAATTCTGCCACGTGTGAACATGTCCTAACAGTATGGGGGTATTATTCAGTCACTATGTGGGTATTGTGTGGCGGTATTATTCAATAACAGTATGGGGGTATTATTCGGTCACTATGAGGTTATAGTGTGGCGTTATTATTTGGACCTTGTCTATTGTTATTATTGGTAATATTGGTCTTATAATAGTGAGTTGTGTTCAGTAACAGTATGGTGGTAATATTTCTTCTGGTATAGTGGTATGATTTAACAACTATATGTATATAGATAATTTTTTGGAGCAAGGGGGAACACATGATTTGGGGCTTGCAACACTCCTGGACGCGCTAGAATCAGCGATGCAGTTCTCTGCACACCGCTTTCTGAATTGACTGCATTAATGATACAGTAATTCAGCATTTGGGGCCCCACTTTTAACTTTGCCCAGGGCCACACTTTGTTTAAAACCGGCCCTTGCTGGATGATAAATTTGGCTCACCTTTAGACAATGCTATCTAACTTCACACCACCTCTTAGTTGGTTTACTTTAGATCACTTTTTGGCGCTTCTTCAGCCTCGGGACTTTTCAACTCAACTGCTTTCCAGCTAAGCCACACTGTCTTGTTGATATGCGCGCCAGAATTCTGACTTACTTTTTTGTATATAGTTAAAACAAATCCCAAAGCAAAGTATAGAGAAATAGAGACTATAACAATAATAAGCTTATGCACTTTATATATATTTGTACTTACCGAAAAGAAAACAAAATGGCAAAGCAAGAAAGAATCACCATAGGCAGAAGGCAGTAACCCAAGACACTGGCAACACATCCATGAGAGACACCTGTGATACTCATCAGATTTAATAAAGCATGAATTCCCAGGCAGCCAAGAATACTCATTGTGTACACATAGCCAAAATGAATCTTCCCTGCCTGGAGACAAAAGAGACATTTTAGACTGAATTGTTTTTTTTTCTGTAGGAAAATGCAAAAAGAAAACTATTTAATGTTTTCAGCTATTGTATTTTTATATGAAGTTTCAGTAGTTGTATGTAGTGACAGGGTATGTGCCCAAATATCGTATCATTAACAATGTATATTATTGCTTATTTAAAATAGAATATTTACACTTTATATATATATATATATATATATATATATATATATATAAAAGTCCAAATACAATGTCAGCCGCACAGCCTTGTAAATCATAGGTGGGTGCCGACCTGCCCAGGTCAGGGCTAACAGACCTGCTGTAGTAGAATCCAAAAATCAGGCAGCACTCCAAGGTATAAGCAAGGTAGAAAAAGGTGCTTTATTGGTCCATATACACACGACGTTTCAGCTCAACACAGGAGCCTTTCTCACTTGAGAAAGGCTCCTGTGTTGAGCTGAAACGTCGTGTGTATATGGACCAATAAAGCACCTTTTTCTACCTTGCTTATACCTTGGAGTGCTGCCTGATTTTTGGATTATATATATATATATATATATATATATATATATATATATCAATAGATAATAGCATCACTCAAAAGCAAATTCCAAAATGGGTATGGGTGCCCAGCAGGTAATCCCGATCCAAGGACTGTGAGATATATACAAATAAATCCTGCAGCACTCCAATGTAGCAAAAACTGTGGTTTATTTCATTCAACAAACAGATGCAACGTCTCTGTCCAACCTTAGGACCTCAGGCCCCATGCACACGAACGTGCTTTTGCGGCCGCAATTCCCCCGAAAATCCACGGAAGAATTGCGGCCCCATTAATTTCTATGGGCCAATGCACACGACTGTGGTTTCAATGGTCCGTGCATAGCCCAGGAGCCTGGACCGCAGAAAGAACGGACATGTCTTTTTAATATGGCCGTATTCTGCGGTCCAGGCTCATAGAAAATAATGGACGCGGCCATGTGCACGGCCCGCGATTTGCGGGTAACACTCTGCGGCCGGCTGACCCGAAAATCACGGCTGTGCACATGGCTACGGTCGTGTTCATGAGGTCTTAGACAACACCGACTTTTTGTCACTTTTCAAGTTTGAGAAAAGTCACAATTTTTTATGCAAATTTGATAAATGAGGTGCTGACACTTTATAATATATATATTTACATTGACCTTGTATATTTCTACTGTGATGTGATGCTGTACTTCACATCACAAGCTGGCCACACACATTAGAAAAAAGTTAGCAGGAAAATCTGACGATCCAATGATTATATGGGCCACCTCGCTGACACTAGACGTTGGATTTCTAAATGCCCAATCCTTTGTTCTGCCAGGAGACAAGAAGCTGCCATAAAGTAAAATAAACATGCGTTTTTATGGGGTAGTCATCCATCTCATGTGTATGGCCAGTTTTACACTTTTATTCAGCTTGACTTCTCTTTTATCAGAGTTTAGTGAAGTTAGTATTATATTATACTGCATATTACTGTTTAAAGAGTAGTATTCACTCTCAAATTATAAAATAAAGTTTTTTCTTTATTTTGGCTGATTAATAGGTTTTGTGTACTATGTTGGAGTAATCACAGTATGTGGTTTTACTATATGGGCAGTGTTTCATTGAATATTTACTATACTATACCTATTTTTTGGTACACGGTAAGAAAATAATATTGATCTGCAGAGGAAAATATTCCACCATACATTTTCTCTGGTGGTAGCGTATCACGAAATATAAAAAAAATATTTATTGGAACCCCAAAAATGAAATACTTTTTCTGCCAGCTTCTGCTTGAAGATAGTGGCGGGAAAGAGTAACCATGAGACTGGGCTTCAGTAGCTACAATACCAGATATGGCCAATGTACAGGAAATAAAATGTAAACACTTTTTTACACAGAGGTAAAAAAAAAATGTCTTCTATATTTTTGTGCTGTACCAACTACTTGGATGTTCCCTGACTGTGAGATTGGCACCCAAAATACAAAAAGAAGGGCTGAAGCAACAATAGGGCTTGTCTATGAGAAATAACAAGCCCTGTACTCTATATTACTAAATTATCCTGGTTGATAAACTACATATGATCCAAAACATTACTCCTTTGGGTGATTCGAAAAAAATCCTCTAATGTCCCCGAGTTTCCATAGCACAAATATTTGATTTTAAGAAAAAGTCAAATATAAAAAAAAAATCAAATAGCACAAATGAAACACATATCAATCCCGATCTTGGATCTTCCTTAATCCCCATCTGGGATGCATGAAAATTACCCAAAGAAGTAATTTTGGGGATTATCTGTTGCATATTCACATGCTTACACCTGGAGACAAGAGGGAGGAACTTCCTGATCATTGCAGCAGCTGAGCGACATCAGTGACCCTGAGAAGACAACTGACAATAGAGTTGTACCTATACAAGTAGGCCAAGTTACACGTGGCGGATATGCTGTGTAAAGGTACACAGCGTATCCGCCCTGGTGGCAACAGCAAATTACGGGCTAAAAACCAAACCAAATTGTGGTGCAGTTTTTCGCCTGGAATGTCAGCTGCAGAAAACTGCCGCATTAGCCAGCCTGCTGGCAGGCCGGCCTCCTGGGATGATGTTTCATCTCAGAAGACCGCTGCAGCCTGTGATTGACTTAAGCGGTCACATGGGATGATACGTCATTGCAGGAGGCCGGCCTGCAGAACGTCAGGTATAAGGTTTTATTTTCTAAGTTGCGTTTTTTGCTGCGTAATCACTGCTATTCTGCCGCAAAAGTCGCTACACTTGACTGTTTGTTGTGAGTTTTAGATCCCCATTGAATTCAATGGGGAAAACCCACAAAATAAACTAGCGGCGATTCCGCAACCACAATTGACATGCTGCGGCTTAAAAAAAACTCACCGCAGGTCAATTTATGTGCGGAATCCCTGCTTATCACACACGCAGAATGTGGATGAGATTTCTTGAAATCTCATCCACTCTACTCTACTGCTACTGTATTATGCTGCAGATTTTCCGAAAAATAAAATATGTTGTGGAAAATCCACAGTATTTACGCCACGTGTGGACAAGCCCTTACGATGCCGAATGGTTAGTGCAAATCTGTAGAGTACTGTACTACGAACCTGCTAGAAAAATCTCTACCTTAGGGAGAACTCCCTTCTTGTATTTTTTCTTCCTAGTCATTGTAAACTATCACGCATGCTGTGTGTGTGTATATACTAGTACATATATATACATATATATATATATATATATATAGTTCCAATAAGTTAAGTTTTGACTGAATCAACAAATGCTTAACTGGAATATTGGATTTCTATCAGTTTTCAAACTATTTAATAATTGGTTTCATTGGGATATATAACAGCCTCACACTTCGATCATTGAATATTATTTTCTCATCTTCTGCTTACAATCACAAAATTCATTTCCTGAGAGTTATTAATACTCTCAGCAAAAGAGAACAAATTGGTCTATTGGGTCTACACATTTTTCTTCTAAAGAAATAAAAGAATATAGAATTTAATCTTGTAAATGAAAGAGCTTCTTTTGACCAAATACAATAGACGAAAATGATACGTTTAAGAAAAGCAGAATATTTACATATAAACCCAGAATCAGTCCTTCGGTCAAGTTCCATCCTCTGGAAAGGATAGAGTTAAAATAACACTATAATGAGGACAACAAGCCAATAGCAGCTGTAAATGTCCGCAGGGTTTGACATTTTTCACTCTTATTTTCAGGGCACATAGCCTAGAGAAAACAGTGACCAGAATCCTACAATGCAGTAGTATTTATTAATAACAATGATCATTGTTATTGTCATTGAAATTAGATTAGGGAATGTTATAGGCCTGTCTAAAAAGATGTGTTTTCAGGGCATGTTTAAAACTGGGGAAGTTGGGAATTAATCTGATTGTCTGGGGTAACGCATTCCAGAGGACTGGTGCAGCATGAAAAAAATCTTGGAGACGGGAGTGGGATGTTCGGATTATGGAGGATTTTAATCTAAGGTCGTTGGCCGAACGTAGAGCGTGAGTAGGGTGGTAGACAGAGATGAGCGAGGAGATGTAAGGAGGTGCAGCATTGTGGAGAGCTTTGTGGGTGAGAATAATAAGTTTGAATTTAATTCTGAAGGGTATGGGCAACCAATGCAGTGACTGGCACAGGGTAGAGACATAGGTGTAGCAGTCCAGTGCAGTGACTGGCACAGGGTAGAGGCGTTGGTATAGCGGTTGGTCAGAAAGATGAGCCTGGCTGCTGCATTGAGGATAGATTGGAGAGGGGAGAGTTTAGTGAGTGGAAGACCGATTACTAATGAGTTACAGTAATCAAGACGAGAGTGAATCAGCGACAATGAGAGTTTTAGCTGTTTCCACAGTAAGAAAAGGGCGGATTCTGGAGATGTGTTTGCGGTGAAAATGACAGGAGCGTGTAAGTGATTGATTGTGAGGAGTAAAGGTAAGATATGAGTAAAAAATGACCCAGAGACAGCAGGTGTGTTGCTTAGGAGTTATGGTAGTGCCACACACTGAGATGGAGACATCAGGTTTAGGTAGGTTAGTAGATGGTGGGAAAACAAGCTCTGTTTTAGAAAGATTCCGTTTCAGATAGAGAGAGGATATGATGTTGGAGACAGCGGACAGACAATTACTGGTGTTTTGTATTAAAGCAGGAGTGATGTCATGGGAAGAGGCATATAATTGGGTGTCATCAGTGTAGAGATGGTACTGGAAGCCAAATCTACTGATGGTTTGTTCAATAGGGGCTGTGTAGAGAGAAAAGAGGAGCGGACCTAGGACAGATCCCTGAGGAACCCTGATAGCAAGGGGAAGCGGAGAAGAAGTAGAACCAGCAAATGACACACTGAACGAGCGGTTAGAGAGATAGGAGGAAAACCAAGAGAGAGTTGTGTCCTTGAGGCCAATAGAGTGGAGCATGTTAAGTAGGAGTTGGTGGCCTACAGTGTCAAAGGCTGCAGAGTGATGCAGAAGAATCAAGAGAGAGTATTTACCGTCCGATTTAGCCGCCAAGAGATCATTTGAGACTTTAGTAAGGGCAGATTCTGTGGAGCGTAGAGTGCGGAAACCAGATTGTAAGCAGAATGGAGTTAGCAGAGAGATAGCAGATAAGGCGAGAGTCGATCAAGTGTTCCAGGAGCTTGGAGATGAAGAGCAGCTTAGAGACTGGTCGGTAGTTAGTCGCGCTGGATGGGTCAAGAGTTGTTTTTTTCAGTAATGGGTTTATAATGGAATGTTTAAAAGAAAAGGGAAAGATACCAGAAGAAAGAGAGAGGTTAAATATTTTAGTCAGGAGACTAGTGACAGACGGGGAGTGGGACTGTAGGAGGTCTGAGGTGATAGGGTCACTAGGGCAGGTGGTAGGACGAGAAGAAGAGAGGAGCCCAGTAACTTCTTCTGTTATTGGGTCAAATGCTAAAAAAGTGAAGAAGAGGGAGTGCTGGAGGGATACTAGAGGACTGGGAGATAATATTATGCCGTATGTTGTCAATTTCAACTTCAGCACTGAGATCTGTGATTGGTGTCTGCACTTTAGGACTAAGGAGGGAGTGAAAAGCATCAAAGGGGTGTTTTTGATTATTAGATAGTATGGAGATGAGAGAGGTGAAATAGACTTGTTTGGCTTTGTGAAGGGCAGAGTTGTAAGTTCTAAGCATGACATTTGTAATGGAGGAAATCAGCAGCCAAATGCGATTTCCTCCACAGACGTTTGGCACATCTCAAGCACTGCTGAAGAAAGCAGGATTGAGGCGTGTGCCAGGGTTGTCATCGTCTTTGTCGGGTGGTTCGAAGTGTAGGGGGGGCTGCTTCATCCAATGCATTTTTGAGAGCAGAAAAAAGAAGGTTGGAACCAGCGCTGAGAATAGTGAATCTGTTTAAAACAGGAAACAATTTCCAAGTTTTAATATTAATTTTAATAAAAGCAATGAACAGAAAAGTGGTAATGACGGGCAGGTAATGTCCAAGAGTTCAGAGAGTGATGAGAAATAGGCGGTAGCCTACGCGTTTCAGACCCTATCTGGGTCCTTAGTCATGGCTTGTGATTAGTCACAAGCCATGACTAAGGACCCAGATAGGGTCTGAAACGCGTAGGCTACCGCCTATTTCTCATCACTCTCTGAACTCTTGGACATTACCTGCCCGTCATTACCACTTTTCTGTTCATTGCTTTTATTCAAATTAATATTAAAACTTGGAAATAGTTTCCTGTTTTAAACAGATTCACTATTCTCAGCGCT
This sequence comes from Rhinoderma darwinii, assembly GCF_050947455.1. Lineage (NCBI taxonomy): Eukaryota > Metazoa > Chordata > Amphibia > Anura > Rhinodermatidae > Rhinoderma > Rhinoderma darwinii. The sequence continues at coordinate 68,036,021 of NC_134687.1, forward strand.
GGTTCCAACCTTCTTTTTTCTGCCATATCCCCCGCGTGTGCCGACACGAGGATCCGTGTGCTGACCACCCTACCTGTGACTAGGTGAGCTGGAGGAAATTCTCCCCCTTGTTTTTCTGTACATTTTTGAGAGCGTTATTGTAAAGTTTGGCAGTGTCACGAAGGGTCTGTGGACCAACTAGGCCGTACCGCCTTGGCGGTAAGGCAGCTGGCCAACAGGGATCAGGTGAATGTCTATAGTTCTATAGCTCAGACAGCAGCAGGGCAGGCTCGGCGGGGACGTCAGGCAAGGTGAAACAGGTCAGACATGGATGTAGCGCAGCACGACTTTGGCACAGCTCCGTGCTAGACCAGGAAGGTATGGATTGCTAGGAACAGGAACTGGAAACAAGTATAGGTACAGGGACAGGGACTGGAACAGGAAACACACTAGGAGGCCATCACATAGACAAACTATAGGGAAAACAGCAAAGTCCAGGTATAGAACTAGGGGGCTAGACCCCTCTTATAGTCCAGGGTACTCACGGGTCAAAGTTTGTCCATGAGGTCCGGTGCACGTGCTGCCCCTTTAAGAGCGGGCACGGGCGTGCGCGCGCACCCTACGGGATCCGGCAGAGGTGAGTGGACGCGAGTGCTGGCCTCTCCTGAGGAGGAGGCTGGGGCCAGCGCTTGCCGACTCGTGGCTGCGGCTGTCAAGGGGAGGTTGGAGCTGACAGCCCGCAGCCACGGACATTACAGTATCCCCCCTCTTACACCCCCTCTTCTTGGGACCAGAGCGAGAGAGAAACTTCTTCAGAAGAGTAGGGGCATTGAGGTTCTCCTCTGGCTCCCAGGACCTCTCTTCAGGACCAAACCCCCTCCAATCCACCAAATAAAAAGTATTTCCTCTCACTCTCCTGGTGTCCAAGATCTCCTTGACCTCGAAGATGTCCGAGGGGCCGCTGGAGGCAACCGCAGGGCTGGGAGTCTTGGAATAGTGGTTCAGAATCACAGGTTTGAGGAGGGAGAAATGGAAGGAGTTGGGAATCCTGAGGGTAGTAGGCAGCCGAAGCTTGTAGGCGACAGGATTGATCTGCTGCAGAACCTCGAATGGTCCGAGGAACCTGGGAGAAAATTTACATGACGGCACCCTCAGTCAGATATTCCTGGACGACAGCCAGACCTTAGTGCCAGGAAGAAATCGAGGAGGCTCTCTTCTTCTTGTGTCAGCCTTCTGTTTCATGCGGTCCTGTGCCATTAGGATGGAGGATCGAGTCTGCTGCCAGATCTTCATAAAGTCTCTAAACGTGGAGTCAGCTGCAGGTACCTCTCAAGTATCAGGCACCGGAAGAGGAATTTGTGGGTGCTGGCCGTAGACAATGCAGAACGGTGTATTCCTAGTAGACTCGCTGGTGTGATTATTGTAGGAGAACTCCGCCCACGGGAGCAGCTGCACCCAGTCATCATGCTGCTTGGAGATGAAGTGGCATAGGTAGTTCTCCAAAATCTGGTTGATCCTCTTGACCAGACCATTAGACTGAGGATGGTAGGCAGAAAAAAAGTTCAACTTCACGCCAAGAAGTCCGCAGAGGGCTCTCCAGAACCTCGAGGTGAACTGAACCCCCCAATCAGACACAATATGCTGCGGCAAGCCGCGTAGGCGGAAGATGTGTTGGATAAATAACTTGGCCAACTGAAGAGCAGAAGGAAGACCGGTCAGAGGAGCTAAGTGGACCATCTTCGAAAATCGGTCCACCACCACCCAGACAGCACTGCATCCAGCAGAGAGAGGCAGGTCCGTGATAAAGTCCATCGCTATATGCTGCCAGGGAGCATTGGGCACAGGCAATGGCTGGAGCAGACCAGCAGGTCTGGAGTGGGTGGCCTTGTTGGCTGTGCATACAGCAGAGGAAGAAACGAAGTCCACAATATCCTTGGGCAGAGTGGGCCACCAGAAATGACGAGCAATCAAATCCCGGGTCTTACGTAACCCCGCATGACCTGCCAGTCTAGAGGAGTGACCCCAGCGGAGGATTCTTCCACGATCAGCCAGGCGCACAAAAGTCCTCCCTGGAGGAATGTCCCCAATTTGAGGGATTGACCGAGACAATGCAAGATGGATCAATAATGTTCTGTGGACTCTCAATGGTGTCTTCTGTCTCGAAAGACCTGGACAAGGAATCGGCCCTCACATTCTTGTCGGCCAGGCGATATGAAGCTCAAACTCGAACCTTGCAAAGAACAGTGACCACCTGGCCTGATGAGGGTTCAGCCGTTGGGCCGTCTGGAGGAAGGCCAGATTCTTGTGGTCTGTAAAAATCAAGATCGGATGAGCTGCGCCCTCTAGTAGATGTCTCCACTCCTCCAGAGCCAACATGATGGCCAGTAACTCCCGATCCCCAATCGAGTAGTTGCATTCTGCGGAAGAGAAGAGCTTGGAAAAGTATCCACATACCCTTGACTTGTCCTTGGGACCTCTCTGGAACAGGAGTGCACCAGCACTGACAGAGGATGCGTCCACCTCTAACGAGTACTGCAGAGAGACATCCGGATGATGGATAGAGGCTGACGTGAGGGCACTCTTCAGGCTATTGAATGCGGACTCTGCTTCGGGAGTCCTCACCTTGGCGTTCATACCCCTCTTAGTAAGGTTAGAGATGGGAGAAGTCAGTGAGGAAAGTTCGGAATAAACTGCCTGTAAAATTAGCAAATCCCAAAAAACGCTGTACGGCCTTCAAGCCTTGAGGGCGTGGCCACTCCAGGACAGACTTTACCTTCTCAGCATCCATCTCGAGACCACGATTCGAGACGATGTAGCCCAGGAAGGGTAGAGCATCCTTGTCAAATACGCACTTCTCCAACTTGGCGTACAGACGATTCTCCCTTAGCCATAGCAGAACCTGACGGACATGTCTCTGGTGCGTCATTGGATCTGGAGTGAAAATCAAGATGTCATCAAGGTAGACTACAAGGTAGACTACAACACAAACATAGAGGAGGTCACGGAAAATGTCATTCACAAACACCTGGAAGACCGCGAGAGCATTACACATGCCGAAGGGCATTACTAGATACTCATAGTGTCCATCACGGGTGTTAAATGCAGTCTTCCATTCATCACCCTGGCAAATCCGGACTAGGTTGGAAGCCCCATGCAGGTCTAATTTAGAAAAAAAAATTGCAACATGTATGCGATCAAACAGTTCGGAGATCAGTGGCAACGGATACTTATTCTTCACCGTGATCTGGTTGAGACCACGGTAGTCGATGCAAGGATGAAGAGAGCCATCCTTCTTTTTGACGAAGAAGAACCCGGCTCCTGCCGGGGAGGAAGACTTTCGTATGAAGCCCCTTTCTAAGTTCTCTTTCACATAGGAGGACATGGACAGAGTTTCTGGCAAGGAGAGAGGATACACCCTACCATGGGGAAGGGATGCACCAGGGATCAGTTCAATTAGGGCAGTTATACGCCCGATGTGGGGGCAATGTCTCTGCCTCCCTCTTGCTGAAGATGTCCGAAAAGGAAGCATAATGACCCGGCAATCCTGCCAATGTCCGAGGCAGAGAAGGATGAGCTGAACGAATCCGCACCAGGCATCAACCTTGACACTCAGGGCCCCACTGGAGAACCTCTCCAGAATTCCAGTCCAGAACTGAGGCATGCAGTTGGAGCCAAAGCAGGCCCAGCAACACAGGGTTAACAGCTCTGGGCAGGACATAGAACGACAGAAGTTCGGAGTGAAGGCCTCCCATTTGGAGCCTCAGCGGTTTGGTCACGGCTATACCTGGGTCTGGCAGAGGTAGTCCATTTACTGAAGCAACTGACAATGGGCTTTCCAGAGGGGTGGTAGGCAATTGCAGAAGGTCCACCAGATCTCTGCGGATGAAATTAGCAGCGGATCCAGAGTCCAGATACGCAGATACCTGATGTGTCTTCTCAACGGACACTATAGTCACAGGTATGGACAATTTAGACGGAAGTCCATCTTTACCCAAGGTCGTCAATCCAAGCAACCCTAGGTTTTGGGATCTTTGGGAGCACAGGCGCACAAGATGACCATCGAGACCGCAATAAAGACAGAGTCCAGATGTGCATCTGCGTTGTCTCTCTTGAGTAGATAACTTACACTGGTCCGTTATTACCAACTTCTTATGGGGATCGACATTGGGAGACAGCAGGGGTTGCTGCAAAGAAGGAACCAGACTAGGAAGGGCTCTGTCCCGTTGAACCTCTTGGAGGCTTTCACGGATCCGTATATCAATCCGGGCAGACAGAAGGATGAGGTCATCCAGGGTAGATGGCAGATCTCGGGCGGCAAGTTCGTCTTTAATTCTGGAAGATAGTCCATGCCAGAATGCAGCCACCAGAGCCTCATTGTTCCATAAGAGCTCTCCCGTCAGGGTGCGGAAGTGGATGGCGTACTCACTCATGGAGGTGTCGAAGCGGCCGCTGCAGATGAGACCCATCCAGGCTCCTCAAACACAACGCGAAAAGTCTGGAGGAAGGCAGGAAGTCACGGGTCTCTGGTCCTTGTCTCTCCCAGAAAGGTTTCGCCCATGCAAGAGCCTTGCCGGTGAGGAGAGAAATGATGAAAGCGACCCTGGCACCATCAGACGAAAAAGTCCTAGCATACAGGCTGAAATGGATCTGGCATTGATTAAGAAAACCACGACAGGTACTTGCTTCTCCATCATAGCGGTCAGGAAGTGGCAAAGAAACATATGGGTCAATACTGCCAAGAGGTGTAGACTGAGGATCCACATTGGCAGGAGGTGTAGTAGGAGGAACGGCAGCTTGTGCCTCCCGCCGACGTGCAAGAATGTTCAACGCCTCAAGGAGTTGGTCCTGTCGCAACCGGAGGTCCAGCATATCCGCTCGCATCTCCTGTGACGTCGTCATAGTCTTGGATAGATATGACGTATGATATGTAGGCATGTCCTGTGGAGGCAGAGAATATTTGGTAATAAAGGAAAGAAGGTTGTGGTCAGAGGAGAGTTAATAAAGTTAGAAACTGAGCAGAGCCGGAAGAAGACCAGGTCAAGCGAATGCCCATCTTCATGTGTAGGAGAGTTAGTAAGGTGTGACAGACCTAGGGAGGAGGTTAAAGTTAGAAACTGGGAGGCAGATAAGGAGATTGGGTTATCAATGGGGATGTTGAAGTCACCCATGATGAGAGTGGGTGTTTCAGAGGATAGAAATTGTGGAACCAGGAAGCAAAATGATCCAGGAATTGGCGGGGTGAGCCTGGGGGGCGGTAGACAACTGCCACTCGGAGGGAAAAAGGGTGAAAGAGTCTAAGGGGGGACTTCAAAAGGAGGAGAATGTGAGTGAGGGAACAGGGGGAATGATCTGGAAAGCGCAGTGTGGGGAAAGAAGTATAACTACTCCTCCACCCTGCCTGTTCTCAAGTCTGGGGACATGACGGAAATAGAGACCACCATGAGATACAGCAGCAGGAGAATAAAGGTGAGTTTGTTGCACACGGACCGAGAATTCCAGAGCGCAAAGTAAAAGAGACAGGAGAAGATATACAAGGAATGGTAAGAAGAAATGCAAGGTTTCTATGTGTGGCAGGCAAGTGGTTGAGCTTGGCAGAAGAAAAGGGAGGACCAGGTTTTGGAGAGATGTACCCTGCAGCTAGTAGCAGGAGAATGGAGAGAGACAGCAGATGGTTCAGTGATTTATGAGAGCGACTTTTCTGTTGAGCAGTGGGATGAGATCAGGGGCGTAACTAGGAAACACATTGGTCCCGATAGCACATTTTTGACTCAGCCCCCCTCCCCTCGGTGCCACACACAGCCCATCCTCGTAGATAGTGCCCCCCTGTAAATAGTGCGATACAGACCCCCAGTAGAAAGTGCTATACAGCCTCCCCATACATTGCTATACAGACCCATCCCCCTGTAGACAGTGCAATACTTTCAAGTAGCATAAAGAGGGACAATCTATGCAGCGCACAGCGGCAATTAATTTTTTTAAGCCATGCCTCTAATCCCACCCAATCCCCGCCCAAACACACCTGTTTCAGCCCACACAGTATCATGCTCCCATAGTGCCCACCACACAATATAATGCCCCCATAGCTGCCACCATACAGAATAATGCCCCCATACATTATAACGCCCACACAGATGCTGCATACCATATAATGCCCACACAGATTCCCCATAGAGTACAATGCCCACACAGATGCCCTATACAGTACAATGCCCACACAGATGCCCTATACAATGCAATGCCCACACAGATGCCCTATACAGTACAATGCCCACACAGATGCCCTATACAATACAATGCCCACACAGATGCCCTATACAGTATAAGGCCCACACAGATGCCCCTATACAGTATAATGCCCACACAGATGCCCCTACAGTATAATGCCCACACAGATGCCCCATACAGTATAATGCCCACACAGATGCCTCATACAGTATAATGCCCACACAGATGCCCCATGCAGTACAATGCCCAAACAAATTCCCCCATACAGCATAATGCCCCATAGCTGCCCCCACAGTATAATGCTCCCCATAGCTGCCCCACAGTATAATGCCCCCATAGCTGCCCCCAAAAGTATAATGCCCCCCATAGCTGCCCCACACAGTATAATGCCCCCATAGCTGCCCCACACAGTATAATGCCCCATAGCTGCCCCCACTGTATAATACCCCCCATAGCTGCCCCCACAGTATGATGCCCCCATACAGTATAATGCCCCCCATAGCTGTCCCCACAGTATAATGCCCCATACAGTATAATGCCCACTCAGATGCCCCCATGCAGTACAATGCCCAAACAAATTCCCCCATAAAGCATAATGCCCCATAGCTGCCCCATCCAGCATAATATCCCCATAGCTGCCCCTACAGTATAATGCCCCATAGCTGCCCACACAGTATAATGCTCCCCATAGCTGCCCAACAGTATAATGCCCCCATAGCTGCCCCCACAGTATAATGCCCCCCATAGCTGCCCCCACTGTATAATGCCCCCATACAGTATAATGACCGCCACAGCTGCCCCCACAGTATAATGCCATCCATAGCTGTCCCCACAGTATAATGCCCCCATACAGTATAATGCCACCCATACAGTATAATGCCCACACAGATGCTGCATACCGTATAATGCCCATACAGATGCCCCATACAGTACAATGCCCACACAGATACCCCATGCATTACAATGCCCACACAGATGCCCTATAAAGTACAATGCCCACACAGATGCCCTATACAGTACAATGCCCATACAGATGCCCTATACAGTATAATACCCACACAGATGCCCCATATAGTATAATGCCCACACAGATGCCCCATACAGTATAATGCCCACACAGATGACCCCATAGAGTATAATGCCAACACAGATGCACGATACAGTTCAATGCCCAAACAAATTCCCCCATACAGCATAATGCCCCATAGCTGCCCCATGCAGTATAATATCCCCATAGATGGCCCCACAGTATAATGCCCCATAGCTGTCGTACACAGTACAATGCCCCCCCCATAGCTGCCCCCATGCAGCATAATACCCACATAGCTGCCCCCACAGTATGCTCCTCATAACTGCCCCACAGTATAATGCTCCCATAGCTGCCCCCACAGTATAATTCCCTCCATAGCTGCCCCCACAGTATAATGTCCCCCATAGCTGCCCCCACAGTATAATACCAACCATACAGTATAATGCCCCCCATAGCCGCCCCCACATTATAATGCCATCCATAGCTGCCCCACAGTATAAAGCCCCCCATACAGTATAATGCCCACCCATAAAAACCCCCACACTATAATGCCATACATAGCTGTCGCCACAGTATAATGCCCCCCATACAGTATAATGCCACCCATATGGTATAATGCCTCCCATAGCTGTCCCCACAGTATAATGCCCCACACATTATAATGCCCCCCATTTAGTAAAATGCTCCTATAGCAGCCACCATATTAGCCCTCCTTCCCTACCCAGTATAATGCCCCATAGTGCCTAATAGAAAAATAATAACATAATTACTTACCTATCCCCATTCCCACGACGGGTGGAGGATCCTTCTCCACTGTTCTGTGCTGTGAGTGACTCGGAGTAGACAGGCGCGAGCCGCTCACGGCAGAGTGAATGCTGGAACCCGGTCGCAATTGCAACCGTTGCGACCCCTAGAGCTACGCCAATACAGTAGGCTATGGCAAAGCAGGAAGATACCTTCCTGCTCTGTCATAGTGTTCAACAGCATCTGCGTCCAAAGGACGCAAACACTATTGAATATGGCATTGCTACTGCTGTAGCAGCCATAGCGGCTGCTAGAAGAGCCTCCGGGCATGAGGGGGCCCGTACCAACTGGCGGCACGGACCCCCCCGTACCGCAAGCACCATAGCAACTGCTATGGCTGCTACAGCGGTAGGTACGCCAATGTCTAGTGGTAACTTCCAGGATATCAACAGTGCAGAGACATGTAGAAATGCAGTAAATACCAAATTTGATGCCACTCAAAATTTGATGCCACTCAAAATATTTACAAGCATAAAAATGCAAACGATCAGGCTTCTGTCTAGTCTATAATATTTTAAACATATTTCAGTGGTACCTGGTAAAGGCAAATGTATCTTCTAAATTAAAAAATCCAACTACATGACATCTAATAAAATAATAATGTAGAAGTAATAAAGTAATTTCTGTGTCTGCTGATGTGTTGCTGGGAAGCCACTGAGAATTTGATTTCTTGTAGCTCTCTTTCTCTATGATCAGAATCGCTTCGGCTCCTAAACAGAGTAATTATGGTAATAGATATATAATAAGACATTTTTGTCAAATCATTCCCTAATATACAAGAGTATGCTCACTAGGGACAAATCTGTGCTTTCAATTATACATCTCTGCCCTAATCTGCTGATACCTCCCCACACAATCTGTGGTCCTAACCGACCTTCTTCTCTGCTCATCACATCGTTGCCTTCAAGATTTCTCCTGTGCATCTTCCAAACTTTGAAATCCCCAACACATCCAAACTTTCAAAAGCAACCTGAAAACCCAGGAAAGCTTACAAACTGCAATAACCCTGCCACCACTACACTATCATGTGGGCAGCTTCTACCCTTACCTACTGTCTCCTTCTCCCTTCCTTCTCCCTTCCCTTCTCTCGTAGATGGTAAACCCTTGTGGACAGGGTATTCACTCCTTCTGTACCAGTTTGTCACTCAGCAAGCTCATGTTTACTGTATTTTTATTGTCTCATGTTATGTGTTTAACCCCTTAATACCGAAGGTATTTTAAAACTTAATGACCAAGCAATTATTTAAGTTTTTCTATCGTCGCATTCAAAGAGCTACTGTATAACTTTTTTTATTTTTCCGTCAACATAGCTGTATACGGACTTGTTTTTTGCGGGACAAGTTGTATTTTTTAATAGCATAATTTTGGTGTACTTATAATTTATTGCTTAACTATTATTAACTTTTTTGGTGGGGTAATAGGAAAAACCCTGACATTTTGCCACTCTTTTTTTGTGTCCAAAATTTACGCCGTTTACCATGTGTTATTAATAACATAATAACTTTAATCAGCGGGTTGTTACGATTGCTGCGATACCAAATTTATCTAGTTTTTTTTTATGTTTTACTACTTTTTTTTCATAATTTGGATTTTTATTGTAAAGTTTACAAACACACAGGAACAAGAATAAAGTGCGTGAATACTTTCGTAATCGATCAGAACAGAACATGTCAAGTCAAAACATATCTTATCATATAGATAGAAGCAAACGCTTATGTACATCAATATCCTTGTTACTCCGGGGCGGTTGTCACCTGCATTTAGAAAAATATACAGTCAGGCACATAGCATATGAGGTAGAAAATGCCTCTCTATATTTGCAAGGCACATATTCCCTGACTTGACACATATTATGAAAAGTGACCCCCCCCCCCCCCGAACAGGTAAGAAGAGAAAAGATTGAGACAAATCAAAAGAAGACAAAAAGAAAGGGAAGAGAAGACGGACAAAAGAAGAGCAAGGGAAAGAAGATGAGGGATCTTAATGAGTGCTGGGAGCAGAGACATTACCACAAGAGGAATATTGTAATGCCTCCATTTCTGATGAAGCCCAATCAGGACCTAGCTATATAGACCACCATATGGAATACTCTAGCTCAACCAGTCTGCGAAATGAGGCCCAGATTTAAAGGAAGACCATGCGTTCCACAGAGAAAGAACCGCGTCATAGCTGCCTCTGTCTTCTGCAAGAAGAGACTCCATTCTACACAGTAGGTCCATTTCCACAACCCATTCACCAATCGTAGGCACCTCAGAAGTCTTCCAGTGTCTAGGAATTACTGCCCGTGCCGCTGTCAGGAAATGTCTGAGTAGGCCCTTTTTTATGCCTGACAGCGGACCCGGAATCAAGGATAACAGAGCCATCTGAGGAGTGGGTATGATAGGAGCGCACTCCATCAATGCATAGATATCGAACACCGCTTTCCAAAAAGTCTGCAACACTGGGCATGACCACCAAATGTGCAACATCGTGCCAGTCTCGTTGCTACATCGCCAAACAGACATCTGATACTTCTGGGTACATTTTATGTAGAATCTGTGGGCAACGGTACCATCTGGTCAGTATTTTAAAAAAAAAATCCTGAGCGTGGCAAGCCATTGACATTTTATGGGTCAGGAGGAAAACCCTGTCCCACTCAAGCAGAGATATGGAGAAGCCTAGATCCTCTTCCCATGCGCCAACATATGCAAGGGGCTGATTGACAGAAGTCTCCAATAGGATGGCATACATCTTGGAGATCACACGAGTAGGTGGCTCTTGTAAGAGCAACAGCGATTCAAAGGACGTGGTCACTGAGATGCAGATACCATCCGGCAGGGCCGAGTGTAAAAAGGTAGACAATTGTGCATATTCCAACCATGAAAGAGTCCTCTCCGGGCAGGTCTCTCTCAACATATGTAGCGGAGGGAGGCGACCCCCATCCGACATCACCTGACACAGCCTAGTATCCTCTGAAGCGGTCCAACTCAAAAAGGTAGCTTTGTGAACAGCTGGTGGAAACTCGGAGTTATCAAACAGAGGGCTAAGAGGTCCTGGTCTATGGGAAAGCCCCTTTCGAACCATCAATCTGTCCCAGAGAGTGAGAAAATGATGGGTGAGCAAAGGAAGGGTCGAGAGGGCTGGTCGATGATCCGGCAGAATCCACGGCAGCGATCTCAGAGAGAGCGCTACCATGGACCTCTCAATCCCCACCCATTGTTTATTGGTGTCATTATGAAACCAATCTATCGCTCTAGAAAGCACTACAGCTTGGTGGTACAACCCCAAATCTGGGAGTCCCGCTCCCCCTTTCATTTTAGGGCGAGACAGTGAGCTCATACTGATGCGAGGCCTCAGAGTGCCCCAGACGAACTTACGAAACGCTGCCTCCAATTTCTTAAAATACGCCCTAGGAACCATAACCGGGATTGCCTGAAATAGATACAAGAACCTAGGGAGGATATCCATTTTGATGGCATTAATACGTCCAAAGCATGACAATTGTGCTCTGTCATAGGATTGGAGATCCTTCAGCGTACGTTGCATTAAGTGAGGATAATTAAGGGAGTACAGCTCCGTGAAAGTGCCAGAAATCTGAACCCCCAGGTATTTGATAGATGTCGCTTGCCATTTGAAAGCGACATTGGCGGTTTTTTTGGCAGCATGTTGTATTTAAGGTGTGTTGTTTCAACTGTAATTTATATGGCCTGAGGAAGATGCCGGTGCGGCATTGAAACGCGTAGCCTATTGAATAAAAGATCTTATCATTATAACCATTCCAAGCATCATTCTTGAGTTGCAGCGCCGTTCATATCCCATTTTTTCCTCTGCAATCATTTCTACACGGAGACCCATTGGTGTGACCGTCTGGGATTTCGGCTGCAGCACTTACCATCCTACGTGACTGATCTTACTTCTTGTGGTAAGCCTACACCTGTCACATTTTGACTGCTATTTTTGGGCTTACTTACGCTATGTGGCGCCGTGTGTTTTTTCTTGTATCATTCATTTGAAAGAGAAGGATGATCTTAGAAGATCAACCGACTCCTGTGGAAGCGATACATTTAGCGCTTCCGTCTTTGTGTAATTGACCTTGAAATTACTGACCCTTCCGAACTCTTCAAATTCTCAAATAAGCACCGGGAAGGAAATAACAGGATTAGTAATGAGAAACAAGAGGTCGTCTGCATATAACGCCAGCTTATGGTATTCATCACCTACCCGTATCCCAGAAATATCTGGAGATGTACGGATCGCCACTGCCAGATGTTCCATTGTGATAACATATAGCAATGGGGACAGCGGGCACCCCTGTCTGGTTCCGTTAGCTATCTGTAGAGCTGCGGAGTACATGCCATTGGCCGTGACTCTAGCCGTGGGTTTCTGATATAGAGAAAAGATCCTTTCTATCATTACCGGGCCAATTCCCATTTGTTGTAAGGCCGATCTCAAGAAAACCCAGTGAACTCGGTCGAAAGCTTTTTCTGCATCAACTGAGATCAGACAAGTGGGTATGGACTTTTTCTTCACGTAGGACATCAGGAGAAGAGTTTTATTGGTATTGTCCCTCGCTTCTCTCCGAAGGACAAACCCCGCTTGATCAGTATGGATGATTCTCGGGAGCAGAGGTGCCAATCTATTTGCAATTGCCTTAGAATAATGCTTGACATCAACATTTATTAGCGAAATCGGGCGGTAATTGGCACAAATAGAATGGTCTTTCCCTGGTTTAGGAATAACCGTAATGGTAGCTTCTAACGTTTGTGGCGTGAAGGGCATTGATGACGTGACCGAATTGAATACCCTAGTCATAAAAGGAAGGAGCTGCGGAAGAAAAGCCTTGAAGAAGGACGTCGGGAAACCATCCGGGCCCGGACTTTTCCCCGACGGAGCGGACTTGATAACGCCCTGGATTTCTACGTCGGAAAAATCCGCGCTCAACTCCTCGGTCCCAGCCCCTTCCAGCTCTGGCAGTGCTGTTTTAGCCACATACTGGTCAATTTAGGTTTGCAGAGGACATATCTTGTAAAGGTCCCCTGAGATTATACAAGGAGTGGTAATACTCCCGCAAGGTTTGCACTATCTCTTCTGGCTTATGTTTAATGTCACCCGAACATGACTTAATCATTGGAATATGAGAGGTGGGGACCCGTGGCTTGAGTGCTCTGGCTAGTGCTCTGCCACACTTACTAGAGTGTTGGTAAAATAAACCCCTAGCACGGTCTCTGAAAGAGGCCTGAGCCTGATCCAGCAACTCTCTCAAGGAATTCCTAGCCTCTGATAATTCCGCCAACGTTTGAGGCTGTCTTGACTGTTTATGTGCAGACTCTAGGGACTGAATACAGGACAGTAACTTCTTTATTTTAAAAGCTCTCTCTTTTTTGAGCCTGGAGCCCTGTTGGATAAAGATACCTCTCACGACACTTTTCAGCGCTTCCCACTGTATCGGTAGGGGGGTGGGATCCAGGTTGTGGTGATCTAAGAACTCGGAGATCGAACGGGTGACAGCCGCTCGACACACCGAATCCCTCAAAAGAAGAGGATTTAGCTTCCAATGCCATTCCCTCGCCCCCCCCCCAGGGAACCGTAGTGAGAGGAAAACTGGCGCATGATCTGTCCAGATCATAGAACCAATCCGAGACGCCGGGGCCCAGGACAATAAGTGATGACTCACAAAGAACATGTCTATCCTGCTGTACATGTCATGGACTGCAGGATAGAAGGTATAATCCCTTGTTTGAGGGTTAAGTATCCTCCAAACGTCCACCAGCTGCATTGCAAAAAGTTTAGCCTTAAGAGCAGATAGCTGTGTTGCTGCTATCGAGGACCTGCCCGAAGACGAGTCCACAACTCGGTCTAGGACAAAGTTAAAGTCACCAGCAGTGATCAAGAGGCCTTCTGTGAAGTTGGCAAGTTCTGTCAAGTAGCTCCTGCAAGTGCGCACCTGATCATGATTAGGGAGGTACATATTAGCCACTGTGAACATTTTCCCACAGATCTGAAGTTTCACAAACAAAAAGCGCCCATGAGCATCAGATCGGGTTTCTACAATAGACACAGGCAGAGATCTATGTATCGCAATACTCACTCCTCTTGACTTAGCTTCCGGGTTGGTACTATGGAACCACTGTGTATAATACCTATGAGTCAAAGTAGGCACATGTTCACTCCTAAAATGCGTCTCCTGTAGAAACAAAATCTGGACACGCTGCTTGTGCATATTATACAAAATCTGAGAGCGTTTCTGCGGCGTGTTGAATCCACGCACATTTAGCGAGCAGCAATTGAGAGACTCCATCAGGAATGAGGACTGCGACAAGTGGGGAAGGGAATGAGACGGAGAGGGAGAAAAGAAGAGCAAACAATTAACAAAGAAAGACAGAAAAACAGAAAACAATTATGACACTATGGAAAACACCACAGACGGTGTTCCAGCCCCAAAACCACTAAGTTGAGGGGAAAGAGGTATATGTAAAGTGTTCAATGCATAGCAGAACACTACCTACGTACGGAGTTGACTGAACTATGGAAGAAGGATGATCCCAACCAACTTCCGTTAACCCGATATCATTGATATAAACAACCGCCATATTAAAAGAAAACAGAGAAACTGCGGAGGGACAACGATATGTTTAGCCCTTAAAGGGCACCTGTAAAAGAACCACACAAATGCATGACATCATCACATTCAAGGGAAGGAACCAGAACATAAAGCAGTACAATATATACTATAATATAATATATCGGGCCCCGCTAGAAAGGTGGAGGGAATAGCTATGAATAGACATTCCCCAGAAAGCACCAGAGGGATTAAGAAATTCGAGGCTTATAAGCCATTACACCCCGTGCTACTCCCACCTACTGTTTCATCTTAGGGCCTGGCTACCGATAAGAGCAAGTTATGCTCGCGGCCCAGCTATACCTTCCTGCTCCCTCTCAGGGCCTATAAAACCATACTGTAACATGACAAGTAACATTTTTGTATCTCAAAATCTGGGGAAAAGTAGGAAAGCAGCAACGTAATAAATCCCATGTTTAGGACAGGACCATGTCCGCACTTTACCCCCAACCTCAAAAAACAGCACCACGTTCAAGGAAGTCCTGCGAGGCTATGGGAGAAGCTAATGTCACATCATGATTCCAACCGATTTGATTCCGGGACCATCGGCGCCTGAAGTCGTCTACGACGAGCCGGAGCTGGGTAATTTTCCACCCTGGAGTTACGCCGTGGCGGGCGCTGTGGTAATGGCGGGAAGAGCGGCCAATCAGAAATGACAATAGCAGGCAAGTCCAGAGCCGCTGTGAACTCGGGGATGTCATCTGGGGAGTACACCGAGTAGGTAGCCGAACCTCGTCGAACTTGCAATTGAAACGGGTATCCCCATGAATACGGAATATCTTTCTCCCGAAGTACCATTAGTAGCGGCCTCAAGGCTCTCCGCTTTGCCAGCGTAGAGCGGGAAAGATCTGCCAGCAATTGCACCGGAGCACCATCAAAGTCCAAAACACCTTTGTTACGCGATTGACGCATAATGGACTCTTTAATTTGGAAGAAATGTATCCTGCACACTACATCACGTGGTCTCGCCAGATCTGTGCTTTTTGGACCCAGGGTACGATGCGCTCTATCTATTTCCAACCGGGAGTCAACCGGTTTTTCCAATAGCGTGTTAAAAATCCCAATCAGTGTAGAAATGAGATCTTGGGGTCCTGTAGCTTCAGGGATACCTCTAACTCTGATGTTATTCCTTCTATTTCGATTTTCAGCATCATCAGCCATATCAAATAATAATTGAATGTGATCAGAATGCTGATCTAATAAACTTTGTTGGGAAACCTGTTCCTGTTGGAGTGTCTGCGTGGTTACTTCAATGGCCGCCACAGCAGTGTTAATATGGTAAATGTCCTCTTTCAGAGAACGTATCTCTGTTTTACACACCGCTTCAAGGCGGGAGATATATCCCTCCATGTCTGTTTTAGTGGCAATGGCCGCCATCTGTGACGTGAGTGCCTGCATATCGGGACCCCGCTCAGTGCCCTGTGATGGGACCGTGGAAGACTCACCCCGGACCAGGAGAGCTGGAAAATCCTGTGTCAGCTCCAAGGACGACCTCGCTCCTGAAGGCGCTGCAGATGCGGCCGCACCCCGACCCGCCATGTTGGTTTGCTGAGGCGAGGGAGCAGGCGACCCAGGTTCTGTAAAGTAGTGAGGAATGCCGCTTCTCGTTCTCCCTTGATCTCTTCTTGCCGGTGTGGTAGCTTTACCGCGTGTTCCCCTTCGCATTAGTGCGGTGTAAGGTGCTGTCAGACGCTATTAATCGGGCTGGAAGTCAGTCGGGACGCCGGAGCTCTCACACCACACGTCTTACCAGCGCCATGTCCAGGCCACGCCCCATGTTTTACTACTTAAACCCTTTATCTTCTAAATTATTTGTTTTTGTGTCGCCATATTTTAAGAGAAAAGACAGATATCAGCAGCAGAGCCAGCTATCAAACCGTACGGAACACATATAGATCCCAGCTTCAGGGGGGTGCATCCAGCGGGTAATCCCTGGTCCAGGGAAAAAAGCAAATCCAGAAACAAAGAAAGAGACCGCAGAACTCCAGTAGAAAAAATCTTTGTGTTTAATTCACCAAAATATCACCTGCAACGTTTCAACCCTCACAGGGTCTTTGTCAGGCATTGATGCTTTTTTGACACTGTCCCTCATGGACGTCTAATGGGTAAATTGAGGACTATAGGTTTAGAAATGATAGTTTGTAATTGGATTGAGAATTGGCTCAAGGACCGTATCCAGAGAGTTGTGGTCAATGATTCCAACTCTGAATGGTCCCCGGTTATAAGTGGTGTACCCCAGGGTTCAGTGCTGGGTCCACTATTATTCAACTTATTTATTAATTATATAGAGGATGGGATTAATAGCACTATTTCCATTTTTGCAGATGAGACCAAGCTATGTAGTATTGTTCAGTCTATGGAAGATGTTTGTGAATTGCAAGTGGATTTAACCAAACTAAGTGTTTGGGCATCCAGTTGGCAAATTAAGTTTAATGTAGATAAATGTAAACTTATGCATCTGGGTACCAACAACCTGCATGCATCATATGTCCAAGGGGGAGCTACACTAGGGGAGTCACTTGTTGAGAAGGATCTGGGTGTACTTGTAAATCATAAACTAAATAACAGCATGCAATGTCAATCAGCTGCTTCAAAGGCCAGCAAGATATTGTCGTGTATTAAAAGAGGCATGGACTCACGGGACAGGGATGTAATATTACCACTTTACAAAGCATTAGTGCGGCCTCATCTAGAATATGCAGTTCAGTTCTGGGCTCCAGTTCATAGAAAGGATGCCCTGGAGTTGGAAAAAATACAAAGAAGACCAACGAAGCTAATAAGGGGCATGAAGAATCTAAGTTATGAGGAAAGATTAAAAGAATTAAACCTATTTAGCCTTGAAAATAGACAACTAAGGGGGGACATGATTAACTTATATAAATATATTAATGGCACATACAAAAAATATGGTGAAATCCTGTTCCATGTAAAACCCCCTCAAAAAACAAGGGGACACTCCCTCCGTCTGGAGAAAAAAAGGTTCAACCTGCAGAGGTGATAAGTCTTCTTTACTGTGAGAACTGTAAATCTATGGAATACTCTACCGCAGGAGCTGGTCACAGCAGGGACAGTAGATGGCTTTAAAAAAGGCTTAGATAATTTCCTAGAACCAAAAAATATTAACTCCTATGTGTAGAAATTTTTACCTTCCCTTTTCCCATCCCTTGGTTGAACTTGATGGACATGTGTCTTTTTTCAACCGTACTATGTAAGGCCTCATGCACACAAACTTATTTTTTTCCTCTCGTAAATACTGGCGTAAATACGGGTACTTTGTCACACGTATTCGACCCGTATTTCACCAGTATTTATGGAACCGTGCCCGTAAATACGGACCCGTTGTCACCAGTATTCCACCCGTATTTACGGACCCGTTTTCTCTGCAAAATTGCACTGCACTAATCGGCAGCCCCTTCTCTCTATCAGTGCTGGATAGAGAGAAGGTGCAGCCATTTCGGGCAGAGTTTCCGCAGCAGAACGCAGCGATTGTAAGTAAAAAAAGTTCATACGTACCCCGGCTGTTGTCCCTCTTTTGACATCCAGTCCGACCTCCCTGGATGACGCAGCAGTCCATGTAACCGCTGCAGCCTGTGATTGGCCTGTGATTGGCTGTAGCGGTCACATGGGATGAAACGTCATCCCGGGAGGCCGGACTGGAGGAAGAAGTAGGTAAGTTAACTTTTAATACTATTAATTCCAGCGGTAGTCACTGTCAGGGGTGCTGAAAGAGTTACTGCCGATCAGTTAACTCTTTCAGCACCCTGGACAGTGACTATCCCCTGACGTCGCCTAGCAACGCTCCCGTAATTACGGGTGCACACACGTAGCCACCCGTAATTACGGGAGCCCCATAGACTTCTATGGGCCTGCCTGTGCCGTAATTACGGCCTCAAATAGGACATGTTCCATATTTTTCAACGGCACGGCGACCTTTCTGTAAGCAAACGGGAAGGTACCCGTGCCCAATAGAAGTCTATGGGCCCATACTGACGGGCCGTAATTACGGCCCGTAATTACGGCCGTTTTTACGTTCGTGTGTATGAGGCCTAACTATGTAACTATGTAACCTGTATATGCATATATCTCTAAAAGAGTTAAATAGAATCATAAGAATCCATCTTCTTTAACCCCTTCCCGACATTCGCCGTATATATACGGCGCTGTCGGGAAGGTGTTCCAGCAAACCGCAGTACAGTTACGCTGCGGTGATGGTGCAGGCTCAGAAGCAGAGCCGGCACCATCGCCACGGGGTGACAGCTGTATTATACAGCTGGCACCCTCCTGTAACTGCCAGGAATGGAGCTATTCTCCGATCCGGCCAATTAACCCCTCAGATGCTGCGCTCAATAGAGCGCAGCATCTGATGGGTTTTAACCCGACCGGCAACCCAGCGACACAATCACTGGGTTGCTATGGCAATCGGGGGCCAAATAATGGCGTCCGTGTCTCCCTTGTACGGTAGCCGATGAGGAGGTGGGTCCTCATAGGCTTGCAGTCAGTGAATAACTGACAGCGCTAATAGACTGCACTACATATGTAGTGCAGTGTATTAGAGTAGCAATCAGGGCATCAGGCCCTCAAGTGCCCTAGTGGGACAAGTAAAAAAAAGTAAAAAAAAGTTAATAAAAATGTTGTAAAACAATAAAAACACACAAGTTTCAAGTAAAAAAAAAAAACTAAACTGCCATTTTCCAATAATAATTCTTTTATTATGAGAAAAAACGTAAAAAATAAAAAAAACTATACATAATTGGTATCGCCGGGTCCGTAACGACCCAAACTATAAAACTAATATGTCATTTATCCCGCATGGTGAACACTGTAAAAAAAAAAAACATGAAAAACAACGCCAGAATCTTTTTTTTTAGGTCACATCTCCTCCCATAAAATGCTATAAAAAGTGATCAAAAAGTCACATTTACTCCAAAATGGTACCAATAAAAACGACAATCCGTCCTGCAAAAAGAATAATCCCTGACACAGCTTTGTCCACGCAAAAATAAAAAAGTTATTAGTCTTAGAATATGGCTACACAGAAAACAAATTATTTTATAAAAAAAAGTGATTTTATTGTGCAAAAGCTGCAATACATAAAAAAAACTATGGTGCACTGTGGATGCCGAAAAAAAACCAATAACACACTATTCCAGAATTGCTTGTTTTTGGTAATTTCCTATACCAAAAAATTTAATAAAAAGTGATCAAAAAGTCATATGTGTTCCAAAATGGTACCAATAAAATCTACAGCCCGTCTCGCAAAAAACGAGCCCACACACAGCTCCATCAACCGAAAAATAAAAAAGTTATGGCACTAGTAATGCTGTGATGTAAAAACATCTCAATGTGCAGGCCGGAGGGGAACATTCCTTCAGTTTCAGGGCCCTAGTATTTAGGAAGTAGGAAGGGAGGGGACATAGCACATCCGCTGGAAGCGAGGGCGCCCGTATTATACCAGGGCAAAACTTTCCCAGCAAAATTTCCCAAACTACAAAGGAGAAGAAGTCCCCAAAAGGTGCAGAGTGTTACAAAAGGGGATAAGAAAGAAAACCGTTCATCAGTGCGACACTGGCCTGCGCATAACGGATTGCTTCACAGCGTAATACACATCAATGGATAATTGTATTAATAGGTTCCCGACCGCTGGCTGTATATATACGGCCAGCGGTCAGGGTCTCTGAAGTCCGCCGTATAGACTAATTACGGCGGCACTTCAGAGACTGTGCATGCGCGATCGCGTGCACACAGCTCTATGCCCTGGCTGTTCCTAACAGCCATGGGCACTGGGCAGAATGTCAGGGCCCAATCTTTTGGCCCCTGAACATGTGATCGCTGTGACAACCAATCACAGCGATCACATGCATTTCTGCATATAAAACAGTGTGCACGCGATCGCGTGCACACAGCCCTGTGCCCACGCTGTTACCAACAGCTCTGGGCACTGGGCAGAGTATCAGGGACCAATCTGATGGTCCCTGAACATGTGGTCGCTGTGAAAACCTATCACAGCGACCACATTTGTTTTATTTTGACTTTTCTGGCAGTAAATCTCCTCCCTCTTTTCTTCTCCTCAAACATTGTTTCAGTTTGAGGAGAAGAAGAGACTCGAGAGAATTGCTGCCAGAAGATTACAGTGAAAAAAAATACAGTTACACTATAAAACATTCTCTGTATAGATAGATTTCTATCTATCTATACAATCTATCTATCTATCCATCTATCTTTTTTTCTATCTATCTACCTTTCTTTCTTTTATTCTATTAGAATAGGCAGGTAGGGAGTATATAATTATATATATATCCACATATATATAATATATATAGCAATAGCGGTTTATTTTTTTGTTAGCGGTAGTGTAGATATATATACCAGTTAGTTTGTGTGTTTTATAAAAAAAAATAAAAAAAAAATTGTTTAGTTAGTGATAGTGTTAGTTACGTTATGGCGAGGAAGTTGTTTAGCGCTGAGGAGGTATACGCCATGCTGTGGTCTGAGTCGGAGACCGCATCAGAGATGGCGTCCGAGATGGAACCTGTTTTAGGTAGTGACGATGACAGTGTCACTTCAGGTTCATCTTCAGGGGACGTTGTCCCTGATGCAGTTGAAACTGCAGAACATGAAAGCGCAGGGCCAAGTAGCGCTGTAGCACGGGACAGCCTGGTCCCTCCAGTCCAGGCTCTTGTATGGGCACCTGCCCCATCTTTTGGGCCTAGAATCCACGGATTTACTGCCACTCCTGGCATAACCGTGGACTATACAAATTTTGTCCAAATGGATTACTTCCATTTATTTATAACGGACGACATCCTAAATCTGATTGTCCACGAAACGAATTTATATGCCACTCAATATATAAGGCAGAAACCTTCATCCACCCATGCCAGAGATTGGACGCCCACCAAAATTCCTGGACTGTAAAGGCCAAAAAGCCTCATTTTATGCCAAGCCCTGGCACATGCCCGCACAGTGAATAAGGCACACATATTTGGTATCCCCATGCACGGGAGAAGTGGAAGAATGTAAAAGGAGATGAATTTTGTCCGTGGTCTATACCGTGTGTGAAAAATGCTAGCCTAAACTGACGCATTTGCTAAAAAAGCGCTGATTTTTTTTTTGTTCCATCTTATTCAAGAAACTTTCAGAAGAAAACTGGACTTGCTAAAAATATGATAAACCCCTTGAAGGAAACCTTGTGGGGTCTACTTGTGTGAATGAAGTAATTTATGGGGTGTTTCCAATGTTTCAGCAGCATTACGCCCCCCAGAAAACAGTATGCGGCTATAAAATCAAATGCAAAATTCCTGGACCGAAAAGGCCAAAAAGCCTCCTTTTATGCCAAGCCCTGGCAAATGCCCGCACAGTGAATAAGGCACACATATTTGGTATCCCCATGCACGGGAGAAGTGGAAGAATGTGAAAGGAGATTAATTTTGTCCGTGGTCCATACCGTGTGTGAAAAATGCTAGCATAAACTGACGCAATTGCTAAATTCTTGCATTTTTTTCCAATTTTGCCCACTTTAGAGAAAAAAATAAAAATGATATATACTGACAAATGCCACTAAAACAAAGCCCTATCTGTCCTTTAAAAAGAGTGTAAAATTCAAAGATGAACTTTATTCACCTGCAGAGTTATAGTCATCTAAAGAAGCGCATAGCAAAATTGTAAAATTTGCTCTGGTCATTTAGCTGTAAAACAGCCTAGTTCTTAACCGGTTAATTACCCCATTATTATACCCTCTTATTATGCCCTGATTTACTCTGCACAGATTACATATGTCCCCACATTATAAAACTGAAATACCAGTAAAACTCAAACAAAACTACAAAGCAAAATCCATGCTCAAAATGGCAGTCTTTCCCTTCTTAGCCCTACAGTGTGCCCAAACAGCAATTTATGTCCACAAGTAAGGCATTACCATACCAGGGAGAACCCGCTTAACAATTTATGGGGTACGATTCTCCAGGGGCACAAATAGGCATATCAGTGGAAAAATTGCAATTTTCACTTTGCACCATCCACTGCGTATTAATTTCTGGAAAACACCTGTGGAGTCTAAATTCTCACTACACCCCTTGATAAATGCCTTTAGGGGTGTAGTTTCTAAAATGGGCTCACTTTTGTTTGGTACATCAGGGGTTTTGCAAATGCAACATGGCGACCGCAAACCATTCCAGCAAAATCTACGCTCCAAAAATGAAATACCGCTCCTTTTCTTCTGAATGCTCCCATATATGTAAACAGCCATTTATAACCACACATGGGGTGTTACTGTACTCGGAAGAAATTGCTTTACAAATGTTGGGGTGCTTTTTCTTCTTTATTCCTTGTGAAAATGAAAAATGTTGATCTAAAATTACATCCTTTTTGAAAAAAAATAAAATTTCATTTTCACTGCTTAATTCTAATTAATTCAGCAAAAAACCTTTGGGATCAAAATTCTCACTATACCCCTAGATGATTCCTCAAGGAGTGCAGTTTCCAAAATGGAGTCACTTTTTGGGTGTTTCCACTGTACTAGTACTACAGGGGCTCAGCAAATGTGACATGGCGCCCAGAAACCATTCCAAAATCTAAATGGTGCTCCTTCCCTTCTGAGCCCTACCATGTGTCCAAGCAGCAGTTTATGACCACATATCGGGTATTGTTTTACTCGGGAGAAATTTTTCGGGGGTGCTTTTTCTCTTTCAGTCCTTGTGGAAATTTAAAAAATATTAGCTAAACCTAAATTTTCTTTGAAAAAATTTAGATTTTCATTTTCACGGCCTACTTCCAAAAATTTCTGTAAAATACCTGTGGGGTAAAAATGCTCACTATACCCCTAGATAATTTCCTCAAGGGGTATAGTTTCCAAAATAAGGTCACTTGTTGGGGGTTTCCACTGTCTTGTCCCCTGAGGGGCTTTGCAA
The DNA here is from genome assembly GCF_050947455.1 of Rhinoderma darwinii. NCBI lineage: Eukaryota > Metazoa > Chordata > Amphibia > Anura > Rhinodermatidae > Rhinoderma > Rhinoderma darwinii. The sequence continues at coordinate 68,059,563 of NC_134687.1, forward strand.
ATGCGACATGGCCTCCGCAAACCATTCCTGCTAAATTTGAGCTTCAAGAACCAAATGGCACTCTTTCTCTTCTCAGCCCCGCCGTGTGTCTAAACAGCCGTTTATGACCACATGTGGGGTATTCTTTTACTCGGGAGAAATTTCTCTATAAATGTTGTGGTGCTTTTTCTCCTTTAGTCCTTTTGGAAATGAAAAAAAAATAGCTAAACCTACATTTTATTTGAAAAAATGTAGATATTCATTTTCATTGGCTACTTCCAAAAATTTCTGCAAAAAAACTGTCGGCTCAAAATGCTTACTATACCCCTAAATAAATTCCTCAAGGGGTGTAGTTTCCCAAATGGGGTCATTTTTGGGGAGTTTCCACTGTTTTGGTACCACAAGACCTCTTCAAACTTGACATGGTACCTAAAATAGATTCTAATAGAAAGGAGGCTCCAAAATCCACTAGGTACTCCTTTGCTTCTGAGGCCGGTGCTTCAGTCCATTAGCACACTAGGGCCACATGTGGGATATTTCCTAAAACTACAGAACCTGGACAATAAATATTGAGTTGCGTTTCTCTGGTAAAACCTTCTGTGTTACAAAAAAAATGGATTCAAAATGAATTTCTGCAAAAAAAAACATGAACTTTGTAAATTTCACCTCTACATTGCTTTAATTCCTGCGAAATGTCTAAAGGGTTAAGAACCTTTATAAATGCTGTTTTGAATACTTTGAGGGGTGCAGTTTTTAAAATGGGGTGACTTATTGGGGTTTTCTAATATATAAGGCCCTCAAAGCCACTTAATAACTGAACTGGCCCCTGTAAAAATAGCCTTTTGAAATTTTCTTGAAAATGTGAGAAATTGCTGCTAGAGTTCTAAGCCTTTTAACATCCTAGAAAAATAAAAGAATGTTCAAAAAACGATGCCAATCTAAAATAGACATATGGGGGATGTTAATTAGTGACTATTTTGTGTGGTATAACTATCCGTCTTACAAGCAGATACATTTACATTTAGAAAAATGCAAATTTTTGCAATTTTTCGCTAAATTTTGGTGTTTTTCACAATTAAATACTGAATGTATCGACCAAATTTTACCACTAACTTAAAGTCCAATGTGTCACGAGAAAACAATCTCAGAATCGCTTGGATAGGTAAAAGCGTTCCGAAGTTATTACCACATAAAGTGAAACATGTCAGATTTAAAAAATTAGGCTCTGTCAGGAAGGTCAAAAGTGGCCAAAGCGGGAAGGGGTTAAAAGGGTTGTACTCTATGTACTCTACTGGCGACCATAAGTCCTATATCCCAGTGCAGAGGGAGAAAGGAATTAGTAGCTCCACATGAGAAGTAGTTTTGGATCATTTATCTAAAAGAAAAACAAATATAAAAGAAAACTAAACTTTAACCCCTTCTCCATTGTGACATAATGGTATGTCATGGTATGTGGATAGTTCCTGTGTAGCACCGTAATAGTACGTCGCAGTAATGGCACAAGCACAGAAGCTATGCCCTCATTATCACCTGCAGGTGCTGCCTGTATTATACAGTTGACACCCCACTCTAAACTCCTTAAATGCTGATGTCAATAGCAAATGTGTCATCTGAGGGTATGTGCACATGATAACTGCAATTACGTCTGAAATTACGGAGCTGTTTTCAGGAGAAAACAGCTCCTAAATTTCAAACGTAATTGCATGTACTCACGTTTTGCGGGGGCGTCTTTTACGGACGTAATTTGTAGCTGCGGAAAAACGCAGTGAAAAACGCGAGTGGCACAAAAAACGTCTGGAAATCAGGAGCTGTTTTCGACTCTGCGTGTGAACATACCCTCAAACTATTTGTAAATTAGATTTTTTTTTAATTTTAGATTCTTTGGAACAATAAAAAAAGGGTTGTAAAGGTGGATATAGACTTTAATTTAACCCCTTCAGGATGCAGCCCTTTTTCAAATTTTCACTTTTGTTTTTTTCTCCCCACCTTTCAAAAGCTATAATCTTTATATTTTTCCATCTATATCACCATACGGGGGCTTGTTTTTTCCAGGACAAGTTGTCGTTTTTCATGGCACCATTTATTGTACCACATAATGTACTGAGAAGCTGAAAAAAAATTATTTGTGGAGTGAAATGGGCAAAACACAGCGATTACATCATATTTTGGGGGGTTTTGTTTTTACGGCATCCATCAGGCGGTAAAAACTACATATTCACTTTATTCTACAGGTTGATCCGATTACGGCGATACCAAATTTATATGTTTTGTTTTATGTTTTACCACTTTTAAAAAAATAAAACCATTTGCTAAATTAAAAAAAACTTTTGTGTCGCCGTATTCTTAGAGCCATAACTTTTTTATTATTCCATCAATTTAGCGATGTGAGGGCTTAAGTTTTGCAGGGCAATCTGTAGTTTTCACTGATACATTTTGGGGTATATGCGACTTTTTGATCATTTTCGATTTCATTTTTTTGGAGCGCTAAGGTGACCAAAAAACAGCAAATTGCGTGTTAAACAACGCTATATTGTGATAGTTCAGACTTTTACGGATGCGGCGATACCAGCTATGTTAACTTTCTTTAAATGTGCCAAATGGTTGTGGCCCTAAATACAGGATAATGAATATTTTTTATAAATGATTCCATGTTTTTTTCTTAATTACATATATCTGCGGAATAAATTTTTTTTGTTGTCCTGATTTTTTCAAATGGTGTAGCTCTCTATTTTTTATTTTGAAAACTTACCTGAGGCGGCCACATTGGAAGCAGACCCTGTCTGTATTATCTGTGTAGACAGTGCAGCATGGTGTGTGTGATTTATGGCAGCTGAAATGAATGGGAGTCAATTGACAGAGAAATGCCATAGATTATTATGATTGGAGTGAAAGCAGAGCGGAGAGTGGCAGCAGTAGGGCCGGCTACCTCTTATAAGGGGGTTGTGTTGCGCTACCTACAGGGAGCTATCTACAGGGGGCTGTGTCTGGAGCTATCTACAGGGGGGCTGTGTCTGGCGCTATCTACAGGGGGCTGTGTGTGGCGCTATCTACAGGGGGGGCTGTGTGTGGCGCTATCTACAGGGGGGCTGTGTGTGGTGCTATCTACAGGGGGGCTGTGTGCGGCGCTATCTACAGGGGGCTGTGTGTGGAGCTATCTACAGGGGGGCTGTGTGTGGAGCTATCTACAGGGGGGGCTGTGTGTGGAGCTATCTACAGAGGGGCTGTGTGTGGAGCTATCTACAGGGGGCTGTGTCTGGAGCTATCTACAGGGGGGCTGTGTCTGGCGCTATCTACAGAGGGGCTGTGTGTGGAGCTATCTACAGGGGGCTGTGTGTGGCGCTATCTACAGGGGGGCTGTGTGTGGAGCTATCTACAGGGGGCTGTGTGTGGCGCTATCTACAGGGGCCTGTGTGTGGAGCTATCTACAGGGGGGGCTGTGTGTGGCGCTATCTACAGGGGGGCTGTGTCTGGAGCTTTCTACAGGGGGGCTCTGGTGGATGATTTTTCCATTGCCCGGTAGCAGAGTTACAAAACTGGGAAAAAAATCCCCACCATGTAACTCTGCTACCTGTCAGTTGAAAAGTCATGCACCACAGGGTCTCCCTCTTGACTTTCATTGTTCTCAGTCTTTTGGTTTGTCCTGCAGCTGCTGCCGCCGTGATGAGCAAATGTTATACCCAAGTTAGGAAAAGTAACATAAAGACGATATAACCGGATCCATAATATCTGTGATATCCAGACAGTCTAGAGATCCGCAGTGAGAATGTGCGCTTGTTATTTGCAGAAGGATCTGGCCGTGATTTGATGTGTTTATGCGGGAAATTGGGCGTGGGGTGGGGCGTGGCTTAAAAATGTCCCTCTTTTCCGAATTCAAAAGTTGGGATATGTGTATTATGTCTTTAGCACCATGTTCAGCTGCAAGGAAATATACAGAGATGTCTCTAGGTGTCTCACAACCTCTATAATTAGGTACAAGACATAAAATATGAGAACAGCCAAAGTATGTCTCCATGTGTACGGAACCGTAGTAGAGCACCCATAGAGTGAATGGGGCCTTACTGTACACTCGTATGCCTCCAATTTCTTACAGAGGCATAAGAAGGTTCCTCTTTTGGATTCCGTAAAAAATCATGGCATTGCATGATGTATTTTGGAGCTATTCTCACAATTCCACAAACAACACCCAACAGAGCTTGGTCTGGACCCACAGGGGACTCTGTATAATGCCAAATATCCTCCTGCATACAGTCCCTATGGGTTGTTATGGGCCCATGCTGTACCTCTGCGTATGGAGCCTGTGAGAAAAAAAGACTTGGATTATCATCCAACCTTCTCACAGATTACTGAAAAGCCTCATCATAAATTGCAATTAAGCTTTTTGCCAAAGATGTCTCATTTTATTACTGTTGTTTCTTAAAAGTAAAAAAATATACCGACAAGTTCACTTTAAGCAGTCATTGTGAAGAGTAAATGATACAAGATAAGAACCTGCTGTATTGCTTATTATTATACTTTGTTATTCCAAAGAGGGTCTAGAACACGCTGTGACTAATACCATCTATCACCTATAATTACAGCTTGCAATTCCAAATTAGAAAGTATTTATTTGCTTGAAATGTGCCTTTGAAAAATCCTTGCACAATAAATTGGTTAATAATTCTTATTTTCTCCCTTTCGATGTGATTGTTTTTTGAATTACATTGACCCCCCACTTGATGTTTTCCGAAGGCAAATTCTTAAGATACACTAATATTTCTCAGATGCAGGGGAGGCAGACAGCATTAACAACCGGAGCTGTATCTCACTGCTGCTGCATTATTGTAAATAGGGCATAAATATACTGTTACACATACGTGTCATAATTATCAGTGATGAACGGCTATAGATGATACACCAAGTAATTATCATTATAAAATGCTAAATTATACCAGCAAGAGTGCGGATCCAAGGGCAAAGCAGAACATTGTAGGGCCTGTCAAGTCAGTTTCGTTCATAATACTGCCATCTGCTGGCTTCCATGGGTTCAGGACTGTTAAAGTCTTCTGCCAAATGTGATCAAAATTTATACCCAGTTCTGCAGAAAAAAAGAGGTTTTAAAATATTTAGAAAGTTTACATGAACATCCAGCTCTGCAGCTCATGAATATCACTTTCTAGTTTTAAAAACAGCACATAAATAAATAGTAACCGACATAGCTTGAGAAAAACGTGTAAAAGGTTAAATTCACTCACATTGAGAATAAGTTTTGCACCAAAATATATTTGTTTTTGTGCTGCAATTGACTTTCTTTTATTTAAAACAGTTTGAGGAAATGATCTCAGAATTTTTAGATAATCAAATATGTGATAACACATGACAGAAATAATGCATATGTGTCCTTTACATGCAGTTTCCCAAATAAAGTGAGTTGGGAAAAACACCACAAATATGTCAAGAATAGAAAATGCCATAAATAAAAAAAATTCTAATAATCAGATCTGGATTGAGAGCGGTTTGGGCCCCTCAAACAATAATGGTCGTGGGTCCCTTAGCAATCACAGTTGTATTACTGTATAACCAGAGTTAGGCTGGGTTCACACAACCTATTTTCAGTCGTAAACGAGGCGTATTATGCCTCGTTTTACATCTGAAAATAGGGCTACAATACGTTGGCAAACATCTGCCCATTCATTTGAATGGGTTTGCCGACGTACTGTGCAGACGGCCTGTAATTTACGCGTCGTCGTTTGACAGCTGTCAAACGACGACGCGTAAAATGACTGCCACGGCAAAGAAGTGCAGGGCACTTCTTTGCCACGTAATTTGAGCTGTTCTTCATTGAACTCAATGAAGCACAGCTCAAGATTTACGAGCGTCTCAGAGCGTCTCAGACGCCTCGTAAATTACGAGGAGGAGCATTTACGTGTGAAACGAGGCAGCTGTTAACAGTCTGTCTTTTCACACGTAAATGCCTCTCAGCGTGTGAACATACCCTTACAGGCTCTGAGGCTGTTTTTGGCCATGGGTTCTTGGATAATGTACTAATGCCTAAATGGTTAATACACCTCTGCTAAGGGCCCTTTCACATCAACGTTCCTTTACGCTGAGGGGTTCCGTCTGAGGTTTCCGTCGGGTTAACCCCTCAACGGAAAGGCAAATGGAAACCTTAGCATCCGTTTGCATCACCATTGATCTCAATGGTGACGGAAACTTTGCTAATGCTTTCGGTTTGTCACCGTTGTGAACGGGTTCCGTTGTTTTGATGGAATCATTAGCGCAGTCGACTGCGCTATTGATTCTGTTAAAACAACGGAACCCTGTCACAACGGTGACAAACCGAAACCATTAGCTAGGTTTCCGTCACCATTGAGTTCAATGGTGAGGGAAACGAAAGTTAAGGTTTCAGTTTGCCTTTCCATTGAGGGGTTAAGCTGACAGAACCTTCGATGGAACCCCTCAGCGGAAAGGAACGTTGATGTGAACACAGCTTTATAGGTTTAATGTGGATCCATCACTCTTAATGGTGGCTGCTACATTACCATACGTTCTTCTTCATGAAACTTAATATGGAGTGATTACAGCACAGGGCCGTTGGAAATACTGAATAGTAATCTAGTTTTTGTTTAACCACAGTACAACACGTATACAGTATTTACGGTGCTCAGAAATAGAATTTATGTCTGTGTATACAAATTCACTTTGATTTGGACCCCCATAGCACCGCCAATTCTGGAGACATGTGCAGACACAATGATGTCACATGACCTACCTCAGGAGGCTGCTCAGAAGACATGATGTGTGTCTTTCCTGCATTTTCCTTTAAATAGAATAAGGGTATGTTCACACGGAGTGTTTTCAGCCATTTTTCGGGCCATAAACGTCCAGAAAAATGGCAGAAAAATCGGAAGCAGAACGCCTCCAAAGATCTGCCCATTGATGTCAATGGGAAAAATGGTGTTCTGTTCCGACGGGCCGTTTTTTTCGCGGCGAAAAAGAAGTGCATGCCAGTTCTTCAGCCGTTATTGGAGAAGTTTTTCCATAGACTCTATAGAAAAACAACTCCAAAAAACGGCCGTAAAAAACGCAGCAAAAATCGCGGATGGCTTAAAAAACGTCTGAATATCAGGAGCTGTTTTCCCTTGAAAACATCTCTGTATTTTCAGGCGTTTTTGAGTTTGTGTGTGCACATACCCTAAGGGTATGTTCACACGCTTAGCAAAAAACATCTGAAAAAGTGGAGCTATTTTCAAGGGAAAACAGCTCCTGAAATTCAGAAATTTTTAATCAAAGTTGCGTTTTTAGCTGCGTTTTTAACGGCTGTTTTTGGAGCTGTTTTTCTATAGAGTCAATGAAAATCGGCTACAAAAACGGCTGAAGAAGTGACATGCACTTCTTTTTCGCGGGCGTCTTTTTACGTGCCGTTTTTGGAAAACGAAGCTAAAAAACCGCCCCGTCGGAACAGTACGCCGTATTTCCCATTGAAGTCAATGGGTAGATGTTTTGAGGCGTTCTGCTTCCGATTTTTTGGCAGTTTTTCGGGAATTTACGGCCCGAAAAACGGCCCAAAATAGGCCGTGTGAACATACCCTAAGGCCTGATTCACACGAGCGTGTGCGTTTGCGCGCGCAAAAAACGCTGCGTTTTGCGCGCTCAAAAGGCACTTGACAGCTGCGTGTGGCAGCCCTGTATGATGCGCGGCTGGTTGCTTTTCGCGCAGCCGCCATCATAATGACATTCCGTTTGGATGTTTGTAAACAGAAAAGCACGTGGTGCTTTTCTGTTTTCATTCATCCTTTTCACAGCTGTTGCGCGAATCACGCTGGTCGCACGGAAGTGCTTCCGTGTGGCATGCGTGGTTTTCACGCACCCATTGACTTCAATGGGTGCGTGATGCGCGAAAAACGCTCAAAGAACAGACATGTCGTGACTTTGACGCAGCGGAACAACACTGCGTAAAAATCACGCACATGTCTGCACGGCCCCATAGACTAATATAGGTCTGTGCGACGCGCGTGAAAATCACGCGCGTTGCACGGACGTATATCCCGTTCGTCTGTGTAAGCCCTAACTGTTACTTTATATACAGGTAAATGTAGAAAAGACACATCTTCTTGCTACACCTGTTTGCGCTATTAAAATACACAGGAGGATCAGCAGATTAATTTGTGGTGTCAATTATATTGGCTAAAGGAAAGTTTTTTAAGGCCAAAAATGGTAAAAAATAAATAAATAAGAAAGTACAAAAAGTCTCTATTATACTCCCACTCTGCTTGGTACCTTTGCTGCTCTGTTTGTGCATGAATGTAATGACATGTTCTTCACACGAATGACCCATCACGGGAATGCCACAGAAAAATGACTGCCGGGTGAAGTGACTTGTTGTTCTTAGTGACATTATAGTGAGACAAAGAAGCTTATAGATGCCCATCCAAAGGGGCAGAGACTGGGCCCCAGAGATACAGTCAGCATACTTGTAATTTGAAATACTGATACATTTTTAGTCCCTGGGCAACATGTCACATATTATTATGTCGCTGCCACCAAGGGGTTAGCGCATTGTCACGTAACTGTACGTGACAGTGATGGAGCAGGCTCAGAAACTGAGCCTGCTCCATCACCAGCAGGTGTCAGCTGTACATCACGCTGAAACTCTGATGTAACGGCAGGGACTGGACCCCCTAGGAGTATGTGCACACGACCTCTTTTCAGACGTATTGGAGGCGTTTTACGCCTCGAATTATGCCTGAAAAGATGGCTCCAATACGTCGGCAAACATCTGTCCATTGCTTGCAATGGGTCTTACGATGTTCTGTGCAGACGAGCTGTCATTCTACGCGTCGCTGTCAAAAGACGGCGCGTAAAATTACGGCCGCGTCAAAGAAGTGCAGGACACTTCTTGGGACGTAATTGGAGCCGTTTTTAATTGACTCCAATGAAAACCAGCTCCAATTACGTCTGTAAAAGACGCCGCAAAAAACGCGTGCACTTGTAAAAACGTCTGAAATTCTGGAGCTGTTTTCTCCTGAAAACAGCTCCATAATTTCAGACGTATTTGGCGTTGTCGTGTGCACATACCCTAAATGTTGCGTTCAATTGCGACTTCAGCATTTAGTTGTTTTGTATGCAATCGGCACCCCTGTGATGCAATGGCCTCCTGGCTGCCAAGTACGGAAGCCTATTAGGCCCCGCCCAGATGAGGGACCTAGTAGGCTTGCTGTCAGTGTATAATTGAGAGCTCTAAGTGCAGTCTATTATAATAGCGATCAGAGCTTTAGGTCTTCAAGTCTCCTAGGGGGACAAAAAAAAAGTTTGTAAAAATGTGTCACAAAAAAAAAAGTTTTAAGTTACATAGATAAAAAAAAAGTATTTTTTATCATTATAAATATTTTATTATAGGAAAAATCTAAAAATATTAAAAAAGTACACATATTTGGTATTGCCACGTCCGTAACAACCCCAAATATAAAACTATAGCATTATTTATCCTGCACAGTGAACGCCGTAAAAAAATAATTAAAAAAAACCAATGCCAGAATCACTGTTTTTTGGTCATCTCGCCTCCCAAAAAAATTGAATAAAAAGTGATCGAAAAGTCGCATGTAGCCCAAAATGGTAACAATAAAAACTACAGCTCATCTCGCAAAAAAAGACAAGCCCTTACACAGCCTTGTCAACGCAAAAATAAAAAAGTTCTGGCTCTTATCACCCTAAAAAAAAAAAAAAAAAGTTATTTTATTGTGGTAACGCTGTATAACATTAACCCCTTCACGCACCTTGGCGTAAATGCACGTCCAGATGAGCAGTAACTTTGCGCACCTGGGCGTGCAGTTACGTCCGCGCTTTAACAGTTAACCGCCGCGCGGCGCTACACCGCAGCGGCGGTTAACTGTGCAGGGTGTCAGCCCTACTCTCCCCGTTGCCGATCAGCGGCCTGTCGCCGCTGGAATCGGCAATTAACCCCTTCGATGCGGTGGTCGATTGTGATCACCACATTGAAGAGGTTTACAGCGGATCGGCAGCCCCCCACATGTATTTGCGGGGGCTGGCGATCCTTATCATCGCAACCAGAGGCCAGACAATGACCTCCGGGTTGCCATGTACGGAAGCCTCGGAGAATCAGCCTCCGGCCGGTCCTCCGATGCTTCCTGTCAGTGTGACTGTTACGTCACAATGACAGTTAGGACACATTACACTACGTGTGTAGTGTAATGTGTTCTAGCAGCGATCAAAGCTGCAAGTCTAAGTGTCCCCTAGTGGGACAAGTAAAAAAAGTAAAAAAAAGATAATAAAAATGTTTTGAAAAAGTGTAAAAATCAAAGTTAGAAGTGACATAAACAAAGAATGCTTTTTTTCCTATAATAAGTCTTTTATTATAGGAAAAAAATTAACACGTTAAAAAAAGTACACATATTTGGTATCGCCGCGTTCGTAACGACCCCAACTATAAAACTCTAATATTATTTTTCCTGCACGGTGAACACCGCGAAAAAAATAAACGAAAAACAGTGCCCGAATCACAATTTTTTGGTTACCAACCCTCCCAAAATATACAATAAAAAGTGATCAAAAAGTCGCATGTACGGCAAAATGGTACCAATACAAACTACATCCCGTCCCGCAAAAAACAAGCCCTTACACCGCTTTTTTGACTGAAAAATAAAAACGTTATGGCTCTCAGAATATGGTGACACAAAAATTAATTTATTTTATAAATATGTGATTTTATTGCACAAACGCTGCAAAACATAAAAAAATTATATACATCTGGTATCGCTGTAATCGTATCGACCCGCAGAATAAAGTATAATGGTCATTTATAGCCCAGGGTGAAGGCCATAAAAAAACGAATAAAAAACATTGTCAGAATTGATGGTTTTTGGTCACCGTGCTTGCCAAAAAATGGAATAAAACGTGATCAAAAAAATTTCTGGTACCCCAAAATGGTACCAATGAAAACTACAGATTGTCCCGCAAAGAATAAACCCTCACACGGCTCCGGTGGAGAAAAAAATAAAACCGTTCTGGCTCTCAGAATATGGCGATGCAAAATGTGCAGTGTTCCAAAAGCAGATAAGATCGGGCGCCATTTATCAGTGCGACACCGGCCACATATCTGCGGATTATTATTTATTTACTGCATTATTATACCCTCTTATTATACCCTGATGTACCCCACACAGATTACATATGCCCCCACATTATAAACTGAAACACCAGTAAAACCCCAAACAGAACAACTACCAAGCAAACTCTGCGCCCCAAAAGCCAAATGGCGTCCCTCCCTTCTGAGACCTGCAGCGTGCCTAAACACCAATTTACGTTCACAGATATGGCATCGCCATACCCGGGAGAACCCGGTTAATATTTTATGAGGTATTTGTCTTCAGTGGCACAAACTGGGCACAACATATAGTGCACTAAAATTGCATATGAGTGGAAAATTGTAATTTTCACTCCGCACCATGCGCTGCGCATTAACCCCTGTGCGCACCATGACATAGCATGTCTTAGTGTGGGGGGTGATGTATGGAGCGTCTCACGTGAAAAATAAAGAATTTAAAACTGCAAAATCGCTGTTTTTTTTTTCTAAAAATGTAATAAAAAGTGCTCAAAAAGTTGTATGTACCAAAAAATGGTACCAATAAAAACGAACGCTCGTCCCTCAATAAATAAGCCCTCATACCGTTCTATTGACTGAAAAATAAAAAAGTTGTGGCTCTTGGAACGCGGGGAGGAAAAAACTAAGAAGGAAAAGAAAAAATGGATCACTCAAGAAAGGGTTAATTACCTTCTAATGAAAAACCATTTATGACCACACGTGGGGTATAGCCGTACTCGGGAGAAATTGCTTTACAAATGTTAGTCAGCTTTTTCCCCCTTTATCCTTTGTGAAATTGAAAAAAATGCAACATTTTAGTGGAAGAAATGTTGATATTCATTTTCACGGCCTAATTCTAATAAATCCTGCAAAAGACTTGTGGGGTCTAAATGCCCACTATATCCCTAGATAGATTCTTTAAGTGGTGTAATTTCCACTTTTGGGGGGTTTCCACTGTTTTGGCCTCTCAGGGGCTTTGCAAATGCGACATGGCACCCAAAAACCATTTCAGCTAAATTTGAGCTCCAAAAGCCAAATAGCGCTCCTTCCCTTCTAAGCATTGCTATGGGTCCAAACAGCAGTTTATTACCACATATTGTATATTTCCGTAATCGGGAGAAATTGTTTTACAAATGTTGGGGTGCTTTTTCTCCTTTATTCCTTGTAAAAATTAAAAATGGCTACCTTTTTTCAGAAAAAAAGTTGATTTTTACCTTTACAGAATAATTCCAATGAATTCAGCAAAACAACCGTGGGGTCAAAATGCTAACTTTACCCCTAGAAAAATTCCTTGAGGGGCGTAGTTTCCAAAATGGGGTCACTTTCCGGGGGTTTCCACTATTTTGTTCCCTCCAGTGCATTTCAAACGCGACACGGCACTGAAAACTATTCCAGCAAAATGAGAATTTCAAAATCCAAATGGTGCTCCTTCCCTTCTGAGTCCTATTGTGGGTCCAAACAGCAGTTTATTACCACATATGGGGTATTGCTATAATCAGGAGAAATTGCTTTACATATGATGGGGTGTTTTTTCTCTTTTATTCCTTGAAAAAATTAAAAATGTCTACGTTTTTTCAGAAAAAAAGTAGATTTTCATCTTCACAAACTAATTCAAATAAATTTAGCAAAAAAACTGTGGGTTCAAAATGCTAACTATACCCCTAGATAAATTCCCTGAGGGGTGTAGTTTCCAAAATGAGGTCACTTTTGGGGGTCTTTATTGTTTTGACCGCACAAGACCTCTTCAAACCTGACATGGTACCTAATATATATGCTAAAAAAAGGAGGCCCCAAAATCCACTAGGTGCTCCTTTGCTTCTGAGGCCTGTGTTTCAGTCCATGACCACCGCACTAGGGCCACATGTGGGGTATTTCTAAAAACTTCAGAATCTGGGCAATAAATAATAAGTTATATTTCTCGGGTAAAACCTTCTGTGGTATAGAAAAAAATGTATTACAAATGAATTTTGTAAAAAAAAATGAAATTTGTAACTTTCACCTCTACTTTGCTTTAATTCCTGTGAAACGCCTAAAGGGTTAATATACTTTCTGAATGCTGTTTTGAATACTTTGAGGGGTGCAGTTTTCAAAATGGGGTGATTTATGGGGACTTTCTAATATATAGGTCCCTCAAAGCCACTTCAGAACTGAACTGGTCCTTGTAAAAATCGCCTTTTTAAATTTTCTTGAAAATATGAGAAATCGCTGCTAATGTTCTAAGCCCTGTAACGTCCTAGAAAAATAAAAGAATGTTAAAAAAACAATGCCAAACTAAAGTAGACATATGGGAAATGTTAACTAGTAACTATTTTGTGTGATATTACTATCGGTTTTACAAGCAGATACATTTAAATTTAGAAAAATGCTAATTTTTGCAAATTTTCTCCAAATCTTGGTGTTTTTTACAAATAAATATTGAATTTATCAACCAAATTTTTTCACTAACATAAAGTACAATATGTCACAAGAAAACAATCTCAGAATCGCTTGGATAGGTAAAAGCATTCCGGACTTCTTACCACATAAAGTGACACATGTCAGATTAGAAAAATCGGCTTCGTCCTGAAGGCCAAAACAGGCTCAGTCCTGAAGGCGTTAAGTGCACTAAAATGGCATATCAGTGGAAAATTACAATTTTCACTTTGCACTATCCACTTCGCATGAATTCCTTCTTGATAAATGCCTTGAGGGGTGTAGTTTCCAAAGTGGGGTCACTTCTTGGGGGTTTGTTTACTATTTGACCCCAGAGCCCAGCAATTGTCCACTAATGCTGCATAAATCGCCAAAATTACCTCAAATGCACATGGTGCTTTTTCACTCCTGAACCCTGTCGTATGTCAAGGCAAAAGATTAAGGCAACAAGTAGGGTGTGTATAAAGCCAGGAAACACGGCAAAATCATTAGAAAGCTGTCTTTTTATAGTGGCACAAGCTGGGCACCACATATTGGGAACTGAAATTACATATCTGTGGAAACCATCCGCTGTGCATTAATTTCTAATAAAATCAAAAATACCTGTGGTGTCAAAATGCTCACAACACCCCTTAAAAAATGGCTTGAGGGGTGTAGTTTCCAAAACTGCGTTACTTCTGTGTGGTTTTGTTTCACTATTTGACCTCGGAGCCCTGTAATTGTGGGCCAATGCTGTGAAATTTACCAAAATAGGACTCAAATGCGCATGGTGCTCTTTAACTTCTGAGCACGGTCATATGTACAGGCAAATGATAAATGCCTTGAGAGGTGTAGTTTCCAAAATGGGGTCACTTCTCGGGGGTTTCCACTGTACCTCATTTGCAAATGCGACATTGGCACCCAAAAAACATTCAAGCAAAATTTGAGCTCCAAAAGCCAAATGGTGCTCCTTTGTTTCTGAGCTCTGCCATGTGTCCAAGAAGGGGTTAATGAGAACGTATGGGGTATCTACAAATATTGGGATGCTTTTTCTCCTTTATTCCTTATTGAAATGAAAAAACTTGAGTTAACCGCTTCCCGACCGCCCACTGTATATTCACGTCGGCACTTGCTGGGCTCTGTGCAGTGCCGACGTGAATTCACAGTGGGTGTTAAAAGCGCGATCCGGGTGTCTCAGCGTAGCGCTGACACCCGGATCGCGCTGTTATCACCTGCCTCTGTTCCCGGAGATATGATCGGGACCTGATTAGTTCAGGTCCCGGTCATGTGATCGCAGGGAAAGTGTGTTGTAGCAACGAACTGGAAAGTTTGTTGCTATAACAAACTGGAAAGTTTGTTGCTACAACAAACTTTCCCGGGGACCGATTGCAGGTGCTGCAGTCGGTTATAAGGCAGAAACGGGGGCCATATAACAGCCCCCGGGTCTGCCATGCAGAGCAGCCTATGAGAACCAGCCGGATGCTGGTTCTCATAAGCTCCCTGTCAGTGTGACTCTCAGCGTCACACTGACAGTTTATAATACGTTACACTACCTAGGTAGTGTATTGTATTATAGCAGCGATCAGTGCTGCCAGGCTTCAAGTAAAACAAGTAAAAAGTAAAAAATAAAGTAATAAAAAAGTTTTATAAAAGTGTAAAATCAAGTTATAAAAGTTACAAAAAAAAATAATGCTTTTTTTCCTATAATAAGTCTTTTATTATAGGGAAAAAATGAAAATGTTAAAAAAAAGTACACATATTTGGTATCACCGCATTTGTAACGACCCAAACGATAAAATTATAATATTATTTTTCCCGCACGGTGAACACCGCAAAAAAAATAATTAAAAAGCATCACTTTTTTTTGGTCATCAACCCTCCCAAAATATAGAATAAAAAGTGATCAAAAAGTCGCATGTACCCCAAAATAGTACCAATAAAAACTACAACCCGTCCCGCAAAAAACAAGCCCTTACACCGCTTTTTTGATGGAAAAATATAAAATTATGGCTCTCAAATATGGTGATACAAAAAATAAATCATTTTATCAAAGTGATTTTATTGCGCAATCGCCACAAAACATAAAAAACCTATATATATATGGTATCGCCGTAATCGTACCGACCCGCAGAATAAAGTAAAATGTCATTTATACCGCACGGTGAATACTGTAAAAAAAAAAATACAAAAAACTTTGTCAGAATTTATGTTTCTTTGTCACTTTGCTTCCAAAAAAATCTAATAAAAAGTGATAAAAAAAAATCACGTGTACCCTAAAATGGTACTAATGAAAAGTACAGATAGTCCCGCTACAAATAAGCCCTCAAACAGCTCCGTTGGAGAAAAAAATAAAAAAGTTCTGGCTCTCAGAATATGGCGATGCAAAATGTGCAGAGTGTTCCAAAGCGGATAGGATCGGGCGCCATTTATCAGTGCGACACCGGCCACATATCTGCAAATTATTATTTATGTACCCCATTATTATACCCTCTTATTATGCCCTGATGTACTCTGCCCAGTTAACACATACCCCCACATCATAAACTGAAATACCAGCAAAACCCCAAACAGAACAGTTACGAAGCAAAATCTGCGCTCCAAAAGCCAAATGGTGTTCCCTCCCTTCTGAGCCCCACAGCGTGCCCAAATACCAGCTTACGTCCACATATATGATATTTTATAACCGGGAGAACCCGCTCAACATTGTATGAGGTATTTGTCTTCAGTGGCACAAACTGGGCACAATATATTGTGCATTAAAATGGCATATCAGTGGAAAATTTTAATTTTCACTTTGCACCATCCGCTGCGCATTAACGCCTTGGCGCACCACGACTTAATAGCATGTCGTGGTGCGAGGGGTTATATATGGAGCGTGCTCATGCGCTGCGCACGCTCCATATTCTGCAGGTGTCCGCTGTGTATTACAGCTGACACCCGGGACTAACGGACAGGAACAGCGAATGCTGAATGCTATTTTGAATACTTTGAGGGGTGCAGTTTTTAATATGGGGTCATTTATGGGGTCTATCTAGTACATAAGGCCCTCAAAGCCACTTCAGAACTGAACTGGTCCCTGTAAAAATAGCCTTTTGAAATTTTCTTGAAAATGTGAGAAATTGCTGCTAAAGTTCTAAACGTTGTAACGTCCTAGAAAAATAAAATAATGTTCAAAAAACTATGCAAATATAAAGTAGACATATGGAATATATAAAATAGTAACTATTTTGTGTGGTATTACTATCTGTTTTACAAGCAGATTCATTTAAAATGAGAAAAATCCTAATTTTTGCAAATTTTCTCTAAATTTTGGTGTTTTTCACAAATAAGCAATTAATTTATTGACCAAATTTTTCCACTAACATAAAGTACAATATGTCACGAGAAAACAATCTCAGAATCGCTTGGATAGGCAAAAGAATTCCAGAGTTATTAACACATAAATTGACACATGTCAGATTTGAGAAAATGGGGCTGGTCATGAAGGTCAAAATGAGCTCGGTCTTGAAAGGGTTAAATCTAAATTTTATGAGAAAAAAAATTGAATATTGATTTTCACGGCCTAACTTCAATATATTTAGCAAAAAATCTTTGGGGTAAATTTGCTCACTATACCCCTAGATAAATTCCTTGGGGGTGTAGCTCCCAAAATGGTCTCTTTTTTGGGATGTTACCTATGTTTTGGCACCACAAGACCTCTTCAAACTTCACATGGAGCCTAAAATATATTCTAATAAAAAGGAGGCCCCAAAATCCACTAGGTGCTCCTTTGCTTCTGAGGCTTGTGTTTCAGTCATGTAGCACACTAGGGTCACATGTGGGATATTTCTAAAAACTGCTGAACCTGTGCAATACATATTCAGTTGTGATTCTCTGGTATAACCTTCTGTGTTACAGGAAAAAACTTATTAAAATGGATTTTCTAAAATACAAAAAAATGAAATTTGTACATTTCACCTCCGCTTTGCTGTAATACCTGTGAAACACCTAAAGGGTTAATAAACTTTCTAAATGCTGTTTTGAATACTTTGAGGGGTGCATTTTTTAAAAGGGGGTGACCTATGTGGGGTTTCTAATATATAAGGCAATCAAAGCCACTTCAGAACTGAACTGGTCCCTAAAAAAACTAGGTTTTGGAAATTTTCTTGAAAATGTGAGAAATTCCTGCTAAAGTTCTAAGACTTGTAACGATCTTGAAAAATAAAAGGATGTTCAAAAAATGATGCCAACATAAAGTAGACATATGGGAAATGTTAACTAGTAACTATTTTGTGTAGTATTACTATCTGTCTTACAAGCAGATACATATAAATGTATAAAAATGCTAATTTTTTGTAAACCATAAAATAAAAGTCTCAATACATAAAATATACACACTTTGTCGTGAACCTACACAACAAATTTATAGCGTCATTTATGATGTGTACAGTCAAAAAACAAAACAAAAACTGCTTTCTTTCACTTATTAATGTGAGGCACATGGTCTTATGAATTTTATGCCTCCATGTGCCTCTCATTAATAGTAATTAACCCCATCATGTACCTCCCACATTAACTCAAAGTTGTCCATTATGACTGAGAAACACGATGGGGTTAATTACTATTAATGTGAGGCACACGGAGGTTCAAAATTCATCACACCACGCGCCTCACATGACAAAATGGAAGAACTTCGTTTTGGTATCGAGAATCGCAATACTGCACAAAGTATCGGTATCAAAGTCCAAATTCTGGTATCGTGACAACCCTAATGTAATGTACTGTCTTTATATGTATTCACGTCCTTAGGAAGACGATACAATTGAAAGCGCAGGTGAAGCAAGGGAACCATTAGTTCCCTCCCTCATCAATCGACACTTTCGTGTGGCAAAGGCGGTGTGATGACGTCATTGCTCGGCCTGACGACATTCCGCTGGAGCAGGCCTGATCAGAAAAGACCAGGCCTGCATCAACGGAAACTTTATTGCTCAGCCCCGCCGATGCTAGTAATTCCTAGTGCGGGTATTTCTTTGTATCTGAAGGAGTCCCGGCACTAGGTTTATAGTGGCACACGCACCCAAGATGCGCCAAAATTCTGGCGCATCTCGAGTGATCCTGTGTCACTTACAAGGCTTAGTAAACTAAGCAGTGACAGCTCTAAGCTGTCATTGGTTAGTTTACATCACGTGGTGGCTGGTTAACTAACTTCATTGGCCTACTTTAAAAAGTAGGCCAATGAACTGAGGTAACCGGGGACCACGTGATGTAAATGAACAATGACAGCTAAGAGCTGTCACTGCTTTGTTAACTGTCACAGACCCCGGAAGGCAAGTATGATAATGATTTTGCTTTTTTACTTATTAATTGTCATGAGTGGTATGTGGACCTACTGGGCCATACCGGCTTGATGGTATGGCAGCTGGCCAACAGGACACAGGTCACAGTTAATAGTTCGCATAGTGTACCTGTGGTAACTCAGACAGTAGCAAGGCAGGCCCGGCTGGGACTAGGCAGCAGGCAGGCGCCAGGCATGTTGTAGCAGGACAGGCGTGGAACACAGCACAGCACGACTTCAGCTCAACAAGGCACTTGACCAGGATAGCACAGGATATACCTGTAATCGGTATCCTGTGCTATCCTGGTCAAGTGCCGTGTTGAGCTGAAGTCGAGCCTGCGTTGCTAATGCAGGAACGGGGAACGCTGGGATTTTGAAAACACTAGGAGACCATTTGCATAGACATACTAGGATAACGACAACAAGGGTCAGGCAAGATAGGAAGGGGCAGAGCCCTTCTTATAGTTCAGGGTGCTCTGGAAGCAATCAGCTTAATCTCACACCAGTGTGCGCTCCAAGGCTGACTAAGCTCGCGAGCGCACCCTGGTGGTCACTGTGGAACAGGACGGCCGCATGTGCAGACATCTCTGGGGAGAAGGGCGTCGACCGGATGGAAGGAGTTCGTGGTCAGACGTTACATTAATGTTACTAATGTTGTTGTTTTTTTTTTTTACATGTTCGGTCGTTGGACTATGTCGGATTCTAGGACTACTTCGATGACGGCGTTTTTATTTTCAATAAATTGGTTAACGAGGGTTGTGTAGGGGGTTTTATTTCAATAAAATATTTTATCTGTGTCTGTTTTTTTTAAACTATATCACTACTGCCTTAGTATTGGTGGCTGTCTGATAGACAGCGTCCATTGCTAAGGTGGAGCTTAGTATTAGCTGGTGCAGAGGCTAACACTAACCCCCTGATTATTACCCCGGGACCCACCACCACCAGGAGTGCCGGGAAGAGCCAGGTACGATCTGAGGTAACTGGCAGGGCATTTTTTGCTCCAGTCGGGAAGGGGGGATTTTTCTAAATAATAATAAACTGTGGCCTGATCAATAATAGGGGAAATGGGCCCCAGTGTTCATGTGGGGGGCAGGGGAGGGAATGTTAATGGGGTAGCACTGAGCATTTCTTTTAGGGTATGTCCACACGTAGCGTAAACACTGCAGATTTTACGCAACGGATTTCATTGCGAAAAATCCGCAGAATACAGTAGTAGTAGAGTGGATGATATTTGAACAAATCTCATCCATACTCTGCATAAATAACACACCGAAAAAACGTTCACAAATTGACCTGCGATGTGTTTTTTTAATCCACAGCATGTCAATTTATGTTTAATTCAATGGGGAGGTAAAACCTGCAACAATTAGCACATGTTGGGAATTTTAGCGGCAGTAAAGCTGCGTTATTGGGGGTGTCAGCCCTAAGGCTGGGTTCACACGAGCACATTAACGTCCGTAATGGACGGACGTATTTCGGCCGGAAGTCCCGGACCGAACTCCCTGCAGGGAGCCGGGCTCCTAGCATCATAGTTATGTACGATGCTAGGAGTCCCTGCCTCTCCGTGGAACTACTGTCCCGTACTGAAAACATGATTACAGTACGGGACAGTTCTCCTGCAGAGAGGCAGGGACTCCTAGCATCGTACATAACTATGATGCTAGGAGCCCGGCTCCCTGCAGTGAGTTCGGTCCGGGACTTCCGGCCGAAATACGTCCGTCCATTACGGACGTTAATGTGCTCGTGTGAACCCAGCCTTAAAGTGCCTAGGGCAGCACAAACTCTAAACATGGCTCTGTGTATGTTCATGTGTGTATATGTGCAGGTACATCTCTGTGTATTTATGTATATGTATTTGGTGTTTGTATCTTTGTGTATAGTTTCTGTATGCATGGCTGTATGGATTTGTGTGTGTATGTAAGAGCTTGTACATGCCACTTGTGTTCACCTGTGTGTATGTGATTTATATTTGTGAGCTGTGTGTATATGAGTGTGTGTTTGCATGTATGTACTGTATGTATGTATGTATGTATGTATGTATGTATGTATGTATGTGTATATACACTACCGTTAAAAAGTTTAGGGTCACTTAGAAATTTCCTTATTTTTGAAAGAAAAGCACATTTTTTTTCAATGACGATAACATTAAATTAATCAAAAATACACTCTATACATTGTTAATGTGCTAAATGACTATTCTAGCTGCAAACGTCTGGTTTTTAATGCAATATCTACATAGGTGTATAGAGGCCCATTTCCAGCAAACATCACTCCAGTGTTCTAATGGTACATTGTGTTTGCTAACTGTGTTAGAAGGCTAATGGATGATTAGAAAACACTTGAAAACCCTTGTGCAATTATGTTAGCACCGCTGTAAACAGTTTTGCTGTTTAGAGGAGCTATAAAACTGACCTTCCTTTGAGCTAGTTGAGAATCTGGAGCATGACATTTGTGGGTTCGATTAAACTCTCCAAATGGCTAGAGAAAGAGAGCTTTCATGTGAAACTCGACAGTCTATTCTTGTTCTTAGAAATGAAGGCTATTCCATGCGAGAAATTGCCAAGAAACTTAAGATTTCCTACAACGGTGTGTACTACTCCCTTCAGAGGACAGCATAAACAGGCTCTAACTAGAGTAGAAAGAGAAGTGGGAGGCCCCGCTGCACAACTGAGCAACAAGACAAGTACATCAGAGTCTCTAGTTTGAGAAATAGACGCCTCACAGGTCCTCAACTGGCAGCTTCATTAAATAGTACCCGCAAAACGCCAGTGTCAACGTCTACAGTGAAGAGGCGACTCCGGGATGCTGGCCTTCAGGGCAGAGTGGCAAAGAAAAAGCCATATCTGAGACTGGCTAATAAAAGGAAAAGATTAATATGGGCAAAAGCACACAGACATTGGACAGAGGAAGATTGGAAAAAAGTGTTATGGACAGACGAATCGAAGTTTGAGGTGTTTGAATCACACAGAAGAACATTTGTAAGACGCAGAACAACGGAAAAGATGATGGAAGAGTGCCTGACGCTATCTGTCAAGCATGATGGAGGTAATGTGATGGTCTGGGGTTGCTTTGGTGCTGGTAAAGTGGGAGATTTGTACAAGGTAAAAGGGATTTTGAATAAGGAAGGCTATTACTCCATTTTGCAACGCCATGCCATACCCTGTGGACAGCGCTTGATTGGAGCCAGTTTCATCCTACAACAGGACAATGACCCAAAGCACACCTCCAAATTATGCAAGAACTATTTCGGGAAGAAGCAGGCAGCTGGTATTCTATCTGTAATGGAGTGGCCAGCGCAGTCTAGATCTCAACCCCATAGAGCTGTTGTGGGAGAAGCTTGACCGTATGGTACGCAAGAAGTGCCCATCAAGCCAATCCAACTTGTGGGAGGGGCTTCTGGAAGCATGGGGTGAAATTTCTCCCGATTACCTCAGCAAATTAACAGCTAGAATGCCAAAGGTCTGCAATGCTGTAATTGCTGCAAATGGAGCATTCTTTGACGAAAGCAAAGTTTGAAGGAGAAAATTATTATTTCAAATAAAAATCAATATTTCTAACCTTGTCAATGTCTTGACTATATTTTCTAGTCATTTTGCAACTCATTTGATAAATATAAGTTATGAGTTTTCATGGAAAACACAAAATTGTCTGGGTAACCCCAAACTTTTGAACGGTAGTGTACATGTGCACCTTTGTATATACATGTATGAATGTTATTTATATGTGTGTGTTTGGCTTTGCACTTGTGCTATACTGCCAAGGGTGGTTCTATTCCACATTTTATTTAAAAAAATGTCCATTGTTAGAATGAATTACTTAAAAAGATGAAAATATATTTTACTCAAGAGTCAGGCCCCATGCACACGACCGTGCCCGCAATCACGGCCCGCGATTGCGGGCACGGCCGGCCGCTGACTGACAGACGCATTTTCGGGCCGTGCTCCCATACAAAGTATGGGAGCACGGCCCGCAAAATGCGAAAAAAACGAACATGTTCCATAATTCCTGGAACATTTCCACGGCACTGACACCCTTCCGTAGTGCTACGGAAAGGTGTCAGTGTTCAATGAAAGTGAATGGCTCCGTTTTTGCGGACCCCAATTGCGGTCCGCAAAAACGGAGGTTTTTTGCTGTCGTGTGCATGAGCCCTCAGTCATGAAAGGGTTGACTAAACCCAAAACATCTCTAATAACTGTTGCATTGATTTGAGGCTCTCCATCATTTCATATCAGTTTTTCACATATATCAAGCTGCAGTTGGTTTTATTCACAGATACGGTATAAATCACTGTATGTTTAGCAAACCTGTGCAGCATGTTAATCCGTTGTTCCAACGAAAGCTGCTAAAATGAAATATAAACATGCTGAAGGGTAGATTTTCAGCTGCTGCATTCAGTACATACTATAGTTTATATTTAGTAAATTAATTGCTTATTTTAAATGTACACAGCCATATAATCCAAAGGGGAATTTCTCAAACTAAAGGAAAGCAAGTTAATATAACATTCCGTTAATTCATTGGAATTTTATGCAAGGTAGTTTAATTAGCCTGGTTTTAGCCTACACCATCTTTCTCACGTTACTCCCATCACTGACTGCAAAATAGACACATAATGTAAAAGAACAATGCCAGTAATCAAGAAAGTAACTAGTGGTCCCGGGGTCCCATATCAAAGCTTGGAATAAACTATTCCTAACCCTTCTGTAATTTGCAGCAATATTCAATATCCTTAGTCCTTAGTGGCCAGCACATTTAGTATTTGGTTCCTAGTGGTCAGTGAAACAAACATTTATTTGGTCCCTCGAATTCAGAAAAACTGACCTGATGGACAGTAAAACATGAAGAACTCATTTTCTGTAATTTTTTTGTTCGGTAATTTACCTTCAGTGAGGTTCCTGGTGGTCAGTTATACTTTTAATGTTCTTTAACTAGTGGCCAGTGGAACATGATGGTTATGTTTCTAACCAGAGAAGTGGATCCTTGGTGCCTCGAGCCTGAAAAGGTTGGGAAACTTTGATGTACAGGAAGGCTGTGTGGCATCATCTACAGGGAGGCTGTGTGGCATCATCTACAGGAAGGCTGTGTGGCATCATCTACAGGGAGGCTGTGTGGCATTATCTACATGGAGGCTGTGTGGCATCATCTACAGGGAGGCTGTGTGGCATCATCTACAGGGATTCTATGTGACATCTTCTACAGGGAGGCTGTGTGGCATCATCTACAGGGAGGCTGTGTGGTATCATATACAGGGAGGCTGTGTGGCATCATATACAGGGAGGCCCGAGAACAGCAGGGACCGCGCATGCGCGTTACTGGCTGTATAACACGCATGCACGGTCCCTGCTGTTCTCTCCAGAACAGCACTGACCTTGCATGCGCGTTACTGGCTGCATAACAGAACAGCCCATACACGGCACATCACTAGTGACGTGTCGTATACCCATGGCAGCATCTGGAAACGGGGCCAATTTGGAAACTGTAAGTACATTACAAATGTATTTACATTCACAAGCTCAAAGCATTAACACATGCACGTTTTAACTTGGAAAACACCTTTATTTCATGTTGTGCCTGTAGTTGCTGGCCTCCGGCACGCTGTACTTCACCGGCAGCCGTGACCGCGGGACACTGAAGGCTTGCTGGCGTCTCCCTCCCAGGAGATGCCAGCACACGCGGCTGCACTCTGCTGTTCCTGCCTCTAGGGTGTGCGTGCTCGTCTCCAGTCTTAAAGGACCAACAAATTGTTCACCAACCTATCCCCTTACACCCTGGACTATATAAAGGGCTCTGCCCTTCCACTCCTTGCCTGAGCATTGTTGTTGTTGTCTTCCTATGTTAGTTAACCAAAAGGTCCCTTAGTTGTATCCTATTCCTAGTGTTCCCGTATCCTGCTTCCCGTTTCCAGTATCCAGTAACTGTGTTTGTTCATGAGTAAAAGTGTAGACGCGCTGCCGACATGATAATAATATATGGGGACGAGTGATCGAAGTAACGACCGCTTGTCCCCTTATATAGCTCCTTGTGACAGGAGGAAACGAGTGCTGATCAACCACCTGTCTCGTTGATCGGCGCTCGCTGCACCGGCCAAAATCGGCCGATGTAATAGGGGCTTAGGGTTCGGGATGGATAGGAAGTGGCTGGAGAAAGCTAAGGGGGCATACATAGATAGTGTGTGGTTCAAGCACAGATAGTACAAGAAAAAACAAGCTCTTTTACATTTTGTTTCTACCCTGGCCACCAATAGTGGCAAGGGAGAATTTCACCTGTGCGTTTGATTCCAGGATGACTTGACAGCAATCAGGAATGGGCCTACACTTTGCAGCAAAGAACAGGAAATACAAAGGAACATCCTCTTGTCACGATCTGTGGGTGTGTGGACCCACTAGGCCGCACCGCCGTAGCAGGATGGCAGCTGGCCAAACTACAGTGTACACAATAATACAAAGTCCAGCACAAGGGTATCTGAATAAACCAGACATTCGCAGTGGCTAGGCACAGATGGAACTTCAGATGGCAGATAATGCAAAACGTAGCAGATGATAACAGGCATGGTGTAACACAGCAGGCGTGAAAGGAGGCACAACACGACTCCAACTTCTAAGGCACAGGAACAATGGTAGCACGGGATACAGGATACAGGTAGCAGGGCACGGGTAACAACGGAAATAGGATAACACTAAGGGACCACTTGCAAGACTAACATGGGAATACTAACAACACTCAGGCAATAAGCAAAGGGGCAGGGCCATTCTTATAGTCCAGGGTGATCATGGGCAAATTACTAATTCTAAACATGTGTGCACGCTGGCCCTTTAAGGCCAGGAATGAGCTAGTGCACGCACCCTAGTGGTCACTGTAGGACAGGACAGCCGCATGTGCTGGCATCTTCAGGGAGGTAGATGTCGGCAGGATGAAAGGGGTTTGCGGTCTGCTACCGCGGCCGTTACAGTAACCCCCCCTTACGCCCGCTCTTTATAGGTCCAGACGGAGAGAGGAATTTCTTAATGAGGGTAGGAGCATTGAGGTTCTCTACTGTCTCCCAGGACCTCTCATCTGAATCAAACCCCTTCCAATCCACAAAAAAATAAATCCTTCCTCCTACCCTCTTGAGGTCCAGGATCGCCATTACTTCAAACACATCGGAAAAACCGCTGGGAGCAACTGCAGGGCTAGGAGTTTTAGTGTAACAGTTCAGGACAACAGGCTTCAGGAGGGACACATGAAAGGAGTTGGGGATTTTGAGGGTAGGAGGCAACCGAAGTTTATAGGAGACAGGTTTAACCTGCTGCAGGATCTCAAAAGGTCTGAGGAACCTGGGGGCAAATTTGTATGGAGGGGGCGTAAGAGGGGGGATACTGTAACGTCCGTTGTCACTGAGCACAAACTCCTTCCATCCAGTCGACGCCCTTCTCTCCAGAGATGTCTGCGCATACGGCCGTCCTGTTCCACAGTGACCACCAGGGTGCGCTCGCGAGCTCATTCCAGACTCAAGAAGCCAGAGTGCACACATGTGGGAGATTGAGCTGATTGCTCCCAGAGCATCCTGGGCTATAAGAAGTTCTCAGCCTCTTCCTCCCACGCCTGAGCGTTCTTGTTGTATCCTAAGTTTTTCTTGCAAATAGTCCCCTAGTGTTTCCTGCTCCCAGTGTTCCCTCTTCCTGTATCCTGCAACCTGTATCCTGATCTAGTGCCGTGTTGAGCTGTTGCCGTGCTGTGCTGTACACCACGCCTGTCCTGCTACTCCACGCCTGAAGTATACCTTCTGCCTAGTCCCAGCCAAGCCTGCCTTGCTACTGTCCGAGCTGCCACAGGTACCCCATATGAACTATAGACTCTGACCTGCGCCCTGTTGGCCAGCTGCCATACCGCCAAGGCGATACGGCCCAGTAGGTCTACAAACCCAACGTGATACCCTACTAGAAGCTAGCCACCAAGGCCTTGTTGTTCCAGGTCAGTTCTGCCGTCAGGGAACGGAATTGAATGGTGTACTCGCCCACAGAAGTGTCTCCTTGGTGAAGGGTCAGCAGGGATGCAGCTGCTGAAGAGACTCCCCCAGGTTCCTCAAATACAGTGCGGAAAGTCTATAGAAAACACTGTATGTCACGGATCTCTGTTCCCTGACGTTCCCAGATGGGGTTCGCCCATGCCAGGGCCTTCTCAGTAAGAAGTGAGACTATGAATGCGACCCTTGTGCCATCGGAAGGAAATGCTCTGGCATGTAGACTGAAGTGGATCTGACATTGGTTCAGAAATCCCCTACAGGTCCTTCGTAGTGCGGAGGTGGTGGCAGAGAGAATAGGGAATCGGTGCTGCCAGGAGGTTTAATAGGAGGAACAGCAGGAGCAATAGGAGCAGGTGTCAGGCGTCAGGTTGCGTATCCAGTCGATGTGCAATTATGTTTACACCCTGGAGGAGTTGGTCCTGTCATGACCAGAGGTCTAGCATATCCGCCAGCATGACTTGTAATGTCGTCATGGTCTTGGTTTAACCAGCGGAGTTCATGGCCTGAGCATACTGTCACGATCTGTGGGCGTGTGGACTCACTGGGCCGCACCACCTTAGCGGGATGGAAGCTGGCCAAACTACAGTGTACCCAATAATACAAAGTCCAGCACAAGGGTACCTGAATAGTCCAGGAAGTCGCAGTGGCTAGGTACAGATGGAACTTCAGACGGCAGATGATGCAAAGCGTGGCAGATGACACCAGGCGGGGTGTAACACAGCAGGCGTGACTGGAGGCACAACACGACTCCAACTTCTAAGGCGCAGGAACAATGGTAGCACAGGATACAGGTATCAGGGCACGGGCAACAACGGGAACAGGATAACACCAAGGGACCACTTGCAAGACTAACATGGGAATACTAACAACGCTCAGGCAATGGGCAAAGGGGCAGGGCGCTTCTTATAGTCCAGGGTGATCATGGGCTAATTACTAATTCTAAAAATGTGTGCACGCTGGCCCTTGAAGGCCGAGAATGAGCTCGAGCGTGCACCCTAATGGTCACTGCAGGACAGGACGGCCGCATGTGCTGGCATCTTCGGGGAGGAAGACGTCGGCAGGATGAAAGGGGTCTGCGGTCTGCTACCGCGGCCGTTACACCTCTTTAAGGGTTTTCAGGAGAAACTTTAGCCATGGCAAGGATACAGTTTCGCTCAATGATGTATACCGGGTCCTCATGGAGAAAATCAAGCAGATCAAAGGATCTAGAAAGAACATTCGCTCTGCAACTCTTGTTAGCCAGGTGATAGGTAAAGAGGTAATTAAATTATGAAAACAGTGCCCAACGTGTGTGACGTAGATTAAGCTTACGGACAGACTGAAGATATTTTAGGTTCTTGTGGTCGGTGAAAAAGGTGACTTAGAAATTGGCACTCTCCATAAGTTGCCACTCCTCCAAGCTTTACCATCAGCAGCTCGCGATCTCTGATGGATTAATTACTTTCCGCAGGAGATAATTTCTTGAAGCAGAATCCGCATGGAGTGTATTCATACTCTTTCAGACTGCTGTGAGACAAACGCTCCTAATCCTATTGAGAAGGCATCAACCTCAAGGAAAAATAGCCTGTCAGAATCTAGGTGGTGGAGAACTGGCACAGAAACGAAGCAGGACCTGTGATAATCAAGGCTTGAACTGAAGAAGTTGGCCAGACTCTAAAATTTGCTCTGATCCGAGTTAAATCAAGAGGAAACTCAATCTGGGAGTAGTTTCAGATGAATTGTTGGTAATATTTGGTAAACCCAAGAAATCTCTGAAAGCCCTTGAAGCCTACTGGTTGAGGTCAATTCTCGATAAAAGCTACCGTGTCTGGGTGTCTTCGAAGATCCCCTGCGGAGATGATGTAGTAAAGGAAGGTAAGCTCTTTTCCCCTGACAAACATTCTCCTGTTTCGCATAATAAGTCATTGTAAAACTGAATGGACATGTCAATAGTGGGTCTTCAAATCCTTGGAGTAGATAAGAATTTCTTTAAGGTAGACCAATACATAATGATACAGGATGTCCCGGAATATTTAGTTGACAATCTATTGAAACACTTCTGGGGCATTGTAGAGACTGAATGGCATTATTAAATACACCTAGTGCCTGTCACGAGTGTTGAAGGCAGTTTTCCACTCGTCTCCATGCATGATCTGAATTAAATTATAGGCTCCTAGGAAATCAAATTTAGAGAAGTAGCAAGATCTTTTGATGCAATCAAACACTTCAGAGGTCAATGGAAGCAGATATTTGTTTCTCATCGCTATTTTATTCAGTCCACATTAGTGAATGCAAGTCCTCAGTGTAATGTTCATGGGGAATGTGGACCCACTGGGCTACTCCGCGTAAGGGTATGTGCACACGATGAGAGGCTTTTACGGCTGAAATTACAGACTGTTTTCAGGAGAAAACAGCTGCCTCGTTTCAGCCGTAAAAGCTCCTCCTCGTATTATGCGAGGCGTCTGTGACGCTCGTAAATCTTGAGCTGCTCTTCATTGAGTTCAATGAAGAATGGCTCAAATTACGTTGCAAAGAAGTGCCCTGCACTTCTTTGCCGAGGCAGTCAATTTACGCGTCGTCGTTTGACAGCTGTCAAACGACGACGCGTAAATTACAGGTCGTCTGCACAATACGTCGGCAAACCCATTCAAATGAATGGGCAGATGTTTGCCGATGTATTGTAGCCCTATTTTCAGGCGTAAATCGAGGCATAATACGACTCGTTTACGCCTGAAAATAAGTCGTGTGAACCCAGCCTAACGAAGTAGCTGCTGGCCAGACAATTATATAGTAGTCACTGGTAAATGGTACCTTGATGGCAGGCTAGTGCCAGATTACTGGAAACTGGTTTGTGCTGGATTAATGGAAGCTGTCTTGTGCTGGATTATCGGAAGCTGTCTTGTGCCAGATTATCGGAAACTGGTTTGTGCCGGATTACCAGAAGATGGTTTGTGCCGGATTACAGGAAGCTGTTTAGTGCCGGATTACCGAAAACTGGCTTGTCCCGGATTAACGGAAACTGGTTTATGCCGGATTATCGGAAGCTGGTTTGTGCTGGATTATTGGAAGCTGGTTTGTGCTGGATTAACGGAAACTGGCTGGTATCAGACTCTCGCAAACTGAAGTCGTCACGGATACTGGGGTCGTCACGGACACTGGAGTCGTCATGGACACTGAACGCGGATACAGGACTTGACACGGACACAGGACACAAGATACGGGACTGGACACGGATACTGGATAGTCACAGACACAGGTTTCAGGGAACTTGAAACGGAAACTACGCAGACTAACTCTGGGTTGACCATTTACAGAAGCTACCACTAGAGGTTTCTTCAGAGAAGTTGTGGGAAAGAGGAGATGGTCTACTAAGGCCTGGTGAATGACGTTTGCAGCCGCTCCAGAGTCCAGATAAGCAGAAACAGAATGTGATTCTTCACCTGAGGTGATTGTTACAGGAATTGAGAGTTTAGGAGAGAATTTTGCAGAAGGCATCGGTCCACCTAGGGTAGTCTCTCCTATCAACCCTAGGTACTGGAGTTTCCCGGCTTCTGGAGACATTGGTGCAGCCACAGTACATACATAAATTAGCAGAACGTCTGTGCTGCTGCTCCTGGTCAGACAGTCTACCTGCATGTATTCTTTAAGAACGACAGCAGAATTAGGTAGCAGGGGTTGCTGAAAATTAGGTGCCAGTCTAGGACCTTCTCTCTCAGAGAACCTCCTGGGAGTGCTCTTGGGAACCTCATGTCAATTCATGTCACCAGAAGAATCAGGGCATCCAGGGTAGAAGGGAGATCACGACCCGCCAGTTAATCCTTGACTTTACTGGCTAATCCCAACCAGATGTTTTCCACCAACGCCTTGTTGTTCCAAGCGAGCTGGGATGCCAGAGTGTGGAACTGTATTGCGTTCTCTCCTACCATAGATTCCCCTTTGTGGAGTGTCAGAAGCGAAACAGTGGCTGAAGACGTACGGCCTGGTTACTCAAAGATGGTACGGAAGGTGTCCAGGAAGAGCTGCAGACTAGTGGACTCCAGTCCTTCACGTTCCCAGAGGGGATGAGCCCATGCCAAGGCCTTACCAGACAACAGGGAGACGTTATTGTCTGGTCTGACGGAAACAGATGGGAATGCAATTTAAAGTGGATTTCACATTGCTTGAGGAAGCCTCGACTGGTTTTGGAGTCCCCATCATAGCGAGGTGGAAGTGGCAACTGAATTCCGGCTATGGAGCGGACTGGAACTATGGCTGGCTGAGGTATAGATGGAGCTACAGCTTGTGGAGCTGCTAAAGTAGGAACAGGAGCGATATCCAGGCAACTGGCGATGGTAATCGGAGATCTCGCATATTATCTTGAATCACTTGCATCGCCGTTTTGAGTATGCCAGTGGGGTTCATGGCCTGAGCAAATTGTAACATCTGGACACGGATACAGGGCTTGACACGAACACAGGACACAAGATACAGGACTGGACACAGGTTTCAGGGAACTGGAAACGGAACCTATGCAGACTAACTCTGGGTTACAGTGCTCAGGCACTGAGGAAGTCGGCAGAGTTCCTTAAAAAGTCCAGGGTGTGCTGGGATAGGCTGGGAGCAGTATTCCTGGTGTGCGCACTCGCCCCCACTCTTAATGGGCTCTACAGGCATAGGGTGGGGAAGGTGGAGAGAGCAGAGCGCGCCGGTGTCCCAGAGCAGAGAGATGCCGTCGCTGAGGACAGGTAAGCCGGTGGCCGCTCAGAGAGTTGTTGTTTTTTTAACAAGGAGTTTTGGATAAACTCTCTCTATAAATTCACTTGTATGTATGCAGACATTGCTTCAGTTTTGGGTAGAGATAGTAGTTACACCCAACCTCTGGGAGGTTTGTGGCCAGGAAAAAAAGTTTTCGTTTTAAGGGTATGTTTAAGGGTATGTTCACATGCACAAGTAAAAACGGCTGAAAATTATGGAGCTGTTTTCGGAGAAAACAGCCCCTGATTTTAAGATGTTTTGGTAGCTGAAAACGTTTCTTTATTAGGCGTTGTTTCCAGACGTTTTTGGAGCGGTTTTCCCATTGACACAATATAAAACAGCTCCAAAAACGGCTCAAGAAGTGACATGCTCCTTTTTACGGGCTGTTTTTTTAAGGGCCGTTTTTAAAATGGCGGCTTAAAAAAACGCCCCGTCTCAACGAAACGCAATATTTCCAATTGATTTCAATGGGCAGATGTTTGTAGGCTAGCGTTTTTGAGGCGTTTATGCCACGAAATACGCCTGAAAACACATTGTGTGAAAAAACCCTAAGGATGATGCTCTGGAAGAGTCTCTGCTTTATATTTTGAAAAAATATCCACAAAATCCTGGGACCGGGGTGGACTTCTGCACATCAGAAAGTCCCTCAGCAGTAGTTTGTCTGGTGGACCATTCTCTGACTGGTGAGTAGTGTTTCAGCAAGGACAGTCCAAGCAGTCCTTGAGTGCTGGAATGTTGAAGCGTCAGGAAGGAAATTTCTGTGGAGAACCCCAACTTTGATCCGAATGGGAACTGTCCAGTAGCAGACATAACCCTGAGAGATGAGTGAAACATTTACAGATGTGAGTCTCAGGGGTCTTTTGGAGAAACAAGAGAGGATTTTGAAACTTTAGAGACAGAGAATTTTCAAGAAAGTTACCAGCAGCTCTCCTCTAGGCCTTGGAGTTTTCTGACTTTGGGAGATGGACCTTAAAATTTACACAGTTGACCCTTTTTTCCGCAATACAGACAAAGACCTTGCATCAACCAACGGGTTGTTTTCTCCAACTGCATGGATTCCTCTATTACTGTGGCTAGAGGATTGCTCAATCAAATTCCCACTCTGGTAGCCAAATAAATCAAATTGTCCAGAGCTGAAGGAAGATCAGGGCCCACAATTTAAACTTATACATGGTCCAACAACCCCTCATAGAAGGCTGCAACCAGGGCTTTGTTGTTCCAAGCGAGTTCCGATGCTAGGGTGAGAAACTTGATGGCACATTGACCAACTGTAGACACTGTATGTTCAGACAAAAAAGAGCCAGAGAAGTACGCCCGGGTTCCTCAAAGGCTATCCAAATGGTGACTAGGAAGGTGAAAGAGGACGACACAAACGGATTTTTGCGTTTCCACAATGGAGATGTCCAAGCCAGAGCCTCTCCCGCAAAACAAGGAAATCACGTAGGCCACTTTAGCTCTATCCAAACAGAACTGTTGTGGACAATCATACATTGGTTGGTGAAAACTTAACAGGCCTTCCCATACCCATGAAATCATGGAGAAGCTTGAATATGTAGCAGAGGCATCAAGTTGGAAGACACTGGTGGCATAGTCGCAACGGCATTCAGCTGGGTCACAGAGGGTGAGACATAGTAGTTGCTGAGCTTCCAGATGGGAAATAATTTTTTATAGCGCTCACATAATTTCTAGTTTACAGGCACCTTGCTGGGACACCTCGCCAGCAAGTTCACAAACGTCCACCGGCAATGAAATAGATATAGCATTGCATTTGGGATCCATGACCTGTGAATTCTGTTATGTTTCTCACCAGAGAAGAGGATCCTTTGAGCAGCAATTGGCTTTTTGCTAATCGACAGGCATTTCGGTACTCATGAAGTCGGGAAGGAGCTGGAACATGCAGCGGAGCGATAAACAAACGATAAAAATATTGCAGCTTCTAGTCCCCTAGTGGGGCAAAAAAAAAGAAGGAAATTTATGATCAATAAAATTTAACAAAATAAAAAGGGCCCCTAGTAAAAAAAACAACACTTTTTTTTATATAAAAAAATAAAGATTCAAAGTGAAATTTACACATGTGTATCTGTGTACTATGTATGTATATGTGTGTGTGTGTGTATATATATATATATATATATATATATATATAAAAATATATGTATATACATATATATATATATATATATATATATATATATATATATATATATATATAAATATATATATATATATACACACATATACACAAACGCAAATGATCAGCACTCAATGTCCAAAATTCACCATGTAAATGGGTGCAAGCGGGTAATCCTGATCCACGGATTATAGATAAAAATAGAAGAAATCCCACAGCACACCGAAGTAATCAAAAAGAGTGGTTAATTCAGCCAACACAGCCGCAACGTTTCTGTCCTGCTATGGGACCTTTTTCAAGGATGCTGTGGGATTTCTTCTATTTATATATATATATATATATATATATATAGATGTAGATATATATATATATATGTGTATATATATGTATATATACACTACCGTTCAAAAGTTTGGGGTCACCCAGACAATTTTGTGTTTTCCATGAAAATTCACATTTATATTTATCAAATGAGTTGCAAGATGACTAGAAAATATAGTCAAGACATTGACAAGGTTAGAAATAATGATTTTTTATTTGAAATAATAATTTTCTCCTTCAAACTTTGCTTTCGTCAAAGAATGCTCCATTTGCAGCAATTACAGCATTGCAGACCTTTGGCATTCTAGCTGTTAATTAGCTGAGGTAATCGGGAGAAATTTCACCCCATGCTTCCAGAAGCCCCTCCCACAAGTTGGATTGGCTTGATAGGCACTTCTAGTGTACCATACGGTCAAGCTGCTCCCACAAAAGCTCTATGGGGTTGAGATCTGGTGACTGCGCTGGCCACTCCATTACAGATAGAATACCAGCTGCCTGCTTCTTCCCGAAATAGTTCTTGCATAATTTGGGGTTGTGCTTTCGGTCATTGTCCTGTTGTAGGATGAAATTGGCTCCAATCAAGCGCTGTCCACAGGGTATGGCATGGCGTTGCAAAATGGAGTGATAGCCTTCCTTATTCAAAATCCCTTTTACCTTGTACAAATCTCCCACTTTACCAGCACCAAAGCAACCCCAGACCATCACATTACCTCCACCATGCTTCACAGATGCCGTCAGGCACTCTTCCAGCATCTTTTCAGTTGTTCTGCATCTCACAAATGTTCTTCTGTGTGATCCAAACACCTCAAACTTCGATTCGTCTGTCCATAACACTTTTTTCCAATCTTCCTCTGTCCAATGTCTGTGTGCCTTTGCCCATATTAATCTTTTCCTTTTATTAGCCAGTCTCAGATATGGCTTTTTCTTTGCCACTCTGCCCTGAAGGTCAGCATCCCAGAGTCGCCTCTTCACTGTAGACGTTGACACGGGTACTATTTAATGAAGCTGCCAGTTGAGGACCTGTGAGGCGTCTATTTCTCAAACTAGAGACTCTAATGTACTTGTCTTGTTGCTCAGTTGTGCAGCGGGGCCTCCCACTTCTCTTTCTACTCTGGTTAGAGCCTGTTTGTGCTGTCCTCTGAAGGGAGTAGTACACACCGTTGTAGGAAATCTTGTTTCTGGCATGGAATAGCCTTCATTTCTAAGAACAAGAATAGACTGTCCAGTTTCACATGAAAGCTCTCTTTTTCTAGCCATTTTGAGAGTTTAATCGAACCCACAAATGTAATGATCCAGATTCTCAACTAGCTCAAAGGAAGGCCAGTTTTATAGCTCCTCTAAACTGCAAAACTGTTTACAGCGGTGCTAACATAATTGCACAAGGGTTTTCAAGTGTTTTCTAATAATACATTAGCCTTCTAACACAGTTAGCAAACACAATGTACCATTAGAACACTGGAGTGATGGTTGCTGGAAATGGGCCTCTATACACCTATGTAGATATTGCATTAAAAACCAGACGTTTGCAGCTAGAATAGTCATTTAGCACATTAACAATGTATAGAGTGTATTTCTGATTAATTTAATGTTATCCTCATTGAAAAAAACTGTGCTTTTCTTTAAAAAATAAGGACATTTCTAAGTGACCCTAAACTTTTGAACGGTAGTGCATATATATATATATATATATATATATATATATATATATATATATATATATATACACACAGTGAAGGAAATAAGTATCTGATCCCTTGCTGATTTTGTAAGTTTGCCCACTGTCAAAGTCATGAACAGTCTAGAATTTTTAGGCTAGGTTAATTTTACCAGTGAGAGATAGATTATATATAAAAAAATAAAAATAAAATCACATAGTCAAAATTATATATATTTATTTGCATTGTGCACAGAGAAATAAGTATTTGATCCCCTACCAACCATTAAGAGTTCAGCCTCCTCCAGACCAGTTACACGCTCCAAATCAACTTGGTGCCTGCATTAAAGACAGCTGTCTTAAATGGTCACCTGTATAAAGGACTCCTGTCCACAGACTCAATTAATCAGTCTGACTCTAACCTCTACAACATGGGCAAGACCAAAGAGCTTTCTGAGGATGTCAGGGACAAGATCATAGACCAGCACAAGGCTGGAATGGGCTACAAAACCATAAGTAAGACGCTGGGTGAGAAGGAGA
Organism: Rhinoderma darwinii; assembly: GCF_050947455.1. Classification (NCBI taxonomy): domain Eukaryota; kingdom Metazoa; phylum Chordata; class Amphibia; order Anura; family Rhinodermatidae; genus Rhinoderma; species Rhinoderma darwinii. Next base: position 68,095,685 of record NC_134687.1, read on the forward strand.
CAACTGTTGGTGCAATAGTAAGAAAATGGAAGACATACAAAATGACTGTCAATCGACATCGATCTGGGGCTCCATGCAAAATCTCACATCGTGGGGTATCCTTGATCCTGAGGAAGGTGAGAGCTCAGCTGAAAACTACACGGGGGGAACTTGTTAATGATCTCAAGGCAGCTGGGACCAGAGTCACCAAGAAAACCATTGGTAAGACATTACGCCGTAATGGATTAAAATCCTGCAGTGCCCGCAAAGTCCCCCTGCTCAAGAAGGCACATGTACAGGCCAATCTGAAGTTTGCAAATGGACATCTGGATGATTCTGAGAGTAACTGGGAGAAGGTGCTATGGTCAGATGAGACTAAAATTGAGCTCTTTGGCATTAACTCAACTCGCCGTGTTTGGAGGAAGAGAAATGCTGCCTATGACCCAAAGAACACCGTCCCCACTGTCAAGCATGGAGGTGGAAACATTATGTTTTGGGGGTGTTTCTCTGCTAAGGGCACAGGACTACTTCACCGCGTCAATGGGAGAATGGATGGAGCCATGTACCGTCAAATCCTGAGTGACAACCTCCTTCCCTCCACCAGGACATAAAAAATGGCTCGTGGCTGGGTCTTCCAGCACGACAATGACCCGAAACATACAGCCAAGGCAACAAAGGAGTGGCTCAAAAAGAAGCACATTAAGGTCATGGAGTGGCCTAGCCAGTCTCCAGACCTTAATCCCATCGAAAACTTATGAAGGGAGCTGAAGATCCGAGTTGCCAAGTGACAGCCTCAAAATCTTAATGATTTATAGATGATCTGCAAAGAGGAGTGGGCCAAAATTCCATCTAACATGTGTGCAAACCTCATCATCAACTACAAAAAATGTCTGACTGCTGTGCTTGCCAACAAGGGTTTTGCCACAAAGTATTAAGTCTTGTTTGCCAAAGGGATCAAATACTTATTTCTCTGTGCACAATGCAAATAAATATATATAATTTTGACAATGTGATTTTCAGTTTTTTTTTTTTATATAATCTATCTCTCACTGGTAAAATTAACCTAGCCTAAAAATTCTAGACTGTTCATGTCTTTGACAGTGGGCAAACTTACAAAATCAGCAAGGGATCAAATACTTATTTCCTTCACTTTTAAATATAAAAGACTCAGAAGGTTTAGGTAAAGGGTTGGGTGCCGCTTACAAGTGTTAGAGCACCCCCACTCTAAATATCAATTTAAAGGCCAACTTCAGCTTTACACACCGGATTACACCTCGATATCATCACCCAGCCGCCTATATATAAACTAACATAATGGCACATCAGTACACATTACCCCCTGAGGAAGCCAGTTCGGCGAAACGCGCGTCGGGGCGCTATTACTTTGGCCCGCAGTGTGGGACCGTACATACAATCATCATCATGGGTAAGCCTGTCACATAAGTGATCTGCTCTTTGAGTAGATCCCTCTGGATTTACATGTACCTGGGATGTCTTCCATGCCTCTTTTCTTCTCTCTGACTCCAATACTGTCGGTTGTCATTTCTACCTAATATTGTCTTGGAGAGTTAAGGATCCCTAATCCCTTCACCCTGGACACTCACAAATATTTATTGCATTTGGTAGTGAATGCACTAACGTCCAGAGACAGGTGATAATTCTGATACAACGACTATATGTGCTCTAATCAGTACTGTAACACCTTGCCTTTCCTCCCCCCCCCCCTTTTTCCTCTTGACAGACACACTGTCTTTTTGTTTTGTTATGTCATGGATTCCATTCCTTGTAGGATACCCTGAACTACTGTTTTCAATACCCATACTGTTCTTTTAGATCTCCTTGAAGTTTTAATTTCTGTGATCATTGTTGTATGTTCTAATAAAATTTGTACTTTTTCATTATTTGTATGGCCTTTTGACTTCCTGGTTCTATATAAGTTGTTTCCATTATTTCCTTCACTGTAGATGTTGTGAGAGGTTATTATTGCAGAGCAGCAGGCACTATTATTCACAAACATTTATACCAGCCATGCTTATGAAGGGAGGTGCTGACTCATGGGTTAATAGATTACTCTACCAATCCGCGATTGTCTTCAGAAACAGAGGAGACATGTAAATGAATGTGAACAAGGCTAGGGATACACGGCAACTTTGGTCACAACACAGGTCCCATGGCCAAAAAACACAGTGTGCCTCTCTGTGTATCAAAGTCAAAATGGCCACAATGCAACCCGCTGGTTGTCACGACTGGGATCTGACAGTTGCAGTGGCGTAGCTATAGGGGCCCAGAAGCCAGGGGGGCCCGCAGCCTCCTGCACCCCATCAATGAAAAGTTACTATAGTAACTCGGGCATATGTAATAAACTACACGGGCCCCTGTTATTATAGTAAACGACAGTATTTACCCTCCTCTTCCTGGAGCGCATCGGAGGTTCTGACGTCACAGCGCTATGCGCAGCACATAACGTCTTGATGTAGAGGTCACGATGAAGGGGTTGCAGCCGCTCGTAAGAGCGCTGCCTCCCCTTCATTCCGGTCACTTTCTCACACTGAATCGCCGACACGGACGTGTCAGCGATTCACAGTGTGAGCAAGTGAGGGAAATGAGGGGGAAACAACACTCGTATGAGCTCTGCACCCCCTACAAGACAGCTGATTGGCAGGCGTCCCGGGAGTGGGACCCCGACTCATCAGCTATTGATGGCTTATACTGAAGATAGGCCATCAATGCTTAGGGACTGGACAACCTTTAAAGCCTACTGTGTGTTAGGCTTAGATACAGGGCCCCAGCTTATACTACGTAAGAATACTGTCTGCTGGACCCTGTATCTAAGCCTACATTAGGCTTAGATACAGGGTCCAACAAACAGTATCACACATGCACATGGGCCCTGTTCACATCACCGCTGCCCTTCCGTTAGGGGTTCCGTCTGGTTAACCCCTCAACGTAAAGACAAACGGAAACTTTGTCTTCCATATGCATCACCATTGATATCAATGGTGATGGAAACTTTGCTAATGGTTTCCGTTTGTCACCGTTGTGAACGGGTTCCGTTGTTTTTGCGGAATCAATAGTGCAGTCGACAATGCAAAACAACGGAACCCTGCCACAACGGTGACAAACGGAAATCTTTAGAAACGTTTCCGTCACCATTGAGATAAATGGTGAGGGAAACAGAAGCGGAGGTTTTAGTTTGCCTTTCTGTTGAGGGGTTAACCCGACGGAACCCATCAACGGAAGGGCAGAACAGGCCCTTACTAATGTTTTTTTTGTGTTTTTTTTACAGGTTCGGTTGTTGGACTACGTCGGGTTCAAGGACTACTTCGATGATGGCTTTTTTTATTCTCAATAAAATGGTTAATGAGGGTTGTGTGGGGGTGTTTTATTTCCATAAATCTATTTTTTATATGTCCTTGTAATTTTTTTTAAACTTTATTGCTGCCAACTTACTAATGGCCGCAGACAGATTGACAGCGTCCATTACTAAGGTGGGGCTTAGTGTTAGCCAGTGAAAAGGCTAACACTAACCCCCATTATTATCCCGGTACCCACCGCCACCAGGAATGCCAGGAAGAGCTGGGTACGATCCAGTACCCGACCATCTGTAGTGATGGTCGGGCACTGGGGTGACCGCAGGCTGGTATTATTAGGCTGGGAAAGGCCAAAAACAGTGGCCCTTCCCACCCTGGTAATGCTAGCCTGCTGCTGCTGTGTTGCTATAGATATGGTGTCTCATATATATATACACATATTCACACACGCATAATTTTTTTTTTTGGGGGGGGCCACATATGTATTGGGGCTATTCCGCCTGATGTTTTAAGTTCTTAGTGACGCCCCTGGCTGCTAGTGCTGCATTGTTGGATCACTGAGGAGACCCAGCGAAGCAGCAGAAAGCTGCAAGCCATCGGCCCTGAGAAGTTGGGGGGGGGGGCAAGAAGAACCTTTGCATCGGGGCCCATGAGCCTTTAGCTACGCCCCTGGACAGTTGCAAGACATCCAGCGGGTTTGGATTTCTTGTGACTGTCGGGTCGCGGTCACAGCAATCCATGGGTCACAACACGGCCACATTGACTTGCACAACTATTACTGGTGACATCTAAGTGGAATATGTTACGGCAGCTACTATTAAAACAATAACTGAACCCTATGGGCAAAAATATATTCTTATGTGAATCCCGTTAAGTGGTAATTACCTTCTAGCAATGGAGGTTCATCGGCAAAACTGTCATTTGTCTGGAAATTATATGATGGATATAATGGCTCTTCATACACATACCCGGTTTGATCCAGAGGAGAGGTAATAATTCCAGATTGCATAAATTCGGTTTTTCCTGTTCTGTGCAGCAAAATAATCAAGTATAATGGCATCAATAAATACATTTTAACCAGCACGTTCTGAAAGTGCAAAGTCCATACATAAAATCTTATGATATTTCACTTCTACCAAAAGAAGTTGATTATTTTATGGACCGATAAAGAGAGGTCTGCAGAGTGTAACAGTATATTGGTGGTGGGAGGAGTTGTTGAAACATTCATTGTTTACTTCCAGTGGATAAAATTCTGTCCATGGTCATGTGATGGACACACAGGTGTACGACTCGTTACAGTTACATTACGTGTATCCCAGTTGTCTCTTCTAATGATCATGACCATAACATGACATGACCATTGACACAATTGTATCCCCTGGAGGTACAGAATGAATGTTCCTACTGAATAAATATAATTAGAGATCTTGAAAACCGCAAAGAATTAACACAGACCAGTGGCGTAGCTAGCGGGGGACAGGGGCTTGGTTGCACCAGGCCCGCTGAGATGGTGGGGCCCGCCGAGATGTGGGGCCCGCCGCTCTGCCGCCCCCATCATTACCGACACAGACACGCTACAGTATTATTCAATCTAGCAGACACATACTTTTTATTTAAAATTATTTAACTTTTTGAGATAGAGCTGCATTGTATACTATATACAGAGCGGCTGTATCTAGCGCAGAAACCTGAATCCGTCAAGGTCAGCCGGACTGAGGGGTTTAGTGACTGTTATCACATCTAAGTTATGCATTTAGGCTTCGTTCACATCTGTTTCGGGTTTCGTTCATGGGTTCTGTCAGACCTTACCGTCAGGGGTACCCATGAACGGAATCCAAACAGAAACCATAGCTTTCCGTTTGTATCACCACTGATTTCCACTACGCTATTGATTCCGCAGAAAAAACTAAAACTTTACAGAACAAAGACATACGGGAACCATTAGCAACGGAAGCGTTACCGTTGAAATCAATGGTAACGCAAACGGAAAGCTATGGTTTCTGTTTGGTTTCCGTTTGGTTTCTGTTCATGGGTTCCGCTAACGGAAAGATGTGACAGAACCCATGATCGGAACCCCGACGCAAATGTGAACGAAACCTTAGATGTGATCGGTAACAGCTCGATCCTTCGTGTTACATGCGTTGGGGGGGCCCACTCAGATATGTTTTGCCCCCCCATGCTAAACCCCCAGCTATGCCGACAGTATATTGGAAAATTTTTATCTATACAAAAAATAACAGATGAGAACTGGAAAACCCCTTTAAATAGGAACCACAATAAGTCCATGCATAGAGGAATCTCTCTTCACTAAAATGTATAATCCAACGTAACGTTTCGGTGGACCTCCCTGTAACGTCCGTGGTTGCTGACCACAAACTCCTTTCATCCTGCCGGTGCCTTTGTCTCCAGAGATGCCAGCACATGCGGCCGTCCTGTTCCACAGTGACCACTAGGGTGCACGTGCGAGCTCGGTCCAGCCTTAAAGAGCCAGAGCGCACACATGTGTGAGATTGAGCTGATTTCTCCCAGATCACCCTGGACTATAAGAAGGGCCCTGCCAGTTCCTTCATTGCCTGAGTGTTGTTTGTACCTACCCGTGTCAGTCTTTGCAAATGGTCCCTTGAGTTTTCTCCTGTTCCCAGTGTTCCCGCTCCTGCTACCTGTATCCTGTATCCCGTGCTTCCGTGTTCCTGTGCTGTACAGAGTCGGAGTCGTGTTGTGCTGCCTGCTACACCCGCTGTGTTTCACCGTACCTGTTGTCTGTCTGCTGCCAGAGTTCCATCCGAGCCTAAACCATCACTACTGTCTGAATTGCCGCAGGTACCTTTATCCGAACTATAGACATTGACTTTGTACCCTGTTAGGCCAGCTGCTATACCGCTACAGTGGTACGGACCAGTGGGTCCACATACCCACAGATTGTGACAGTTCGCTCAGGCCATGGACCCCGCTGGTCAATCCAAGACCATGACGACGTTACAGATGATGCGGGCGGATATGCTAGACCTCCGGTCTCAACAGGACCAACTCCACCAGGCATTGAACATTATTTCACATCGGCTGGATAGGCAAGCTGCCGTTTCTCCTACTACACCTCCTGGCAGTACAGATCTTCCGACTACACCTCCTGGCAGTGCTGATTCCCGTTTTTTGTCTGCTGCTACCTCATTGCTATGATAGAGATTTGAGGACCTGCAGGGGATTTTTGAACCAGTGCCAGATCCACTTCAGTCTGTATGCAAGAGTATTTTTTTTCTGACGGCGCAAGGGGCGTTTTCATCATCTCTCTCCTCACTGGCAGGGCACTAGCATGGGCGAACCCTATCTGGGAGCGACAAGGACCAGAGACCCGTGATTTCCAGGGGTTCCTACGGACATTTCCTATGGTATTTGAGGAACCTGGAGGAGTCTAGTCGGCAGCCGCCTCCTTGCTGAACCTTCGTCAGGGAGACACTTCCATGGGCGAGAACGCCATTCACTTCCGGACCCTAGCGGGGGAGTTGTTATGGAACAACGAGGCCTTGGTGGCAACAGTTTGGCAGGGACTGTCCACCGAGATTAAGGACGAGCTTGCCGCCCGAGATCTGCCATCTACCCTGGATGATCTCATTCTTCTGGCCGCCCGGATCAACATAAGAATACAAGAATGGTTCCAAGAGGCTCGTTGGGAGGGAGGACTCCCTAGTCCGGCTCCCACATTTCAGCAACCCCTGCTGTCCTCATCAGCTGTTCTACCTAAGGAGTCTCTGAAGATGGACCATCTCAAACTGTCTATCCAGGAGAGACAACGCAGACGCACTTCGGGACTCTGTCTGTAATGCGGCCTCGGAGGCCATCTTGTGCATCTGTGCCCCCAAAAGCTCCAGAACCTAGGGTTGATTGGAGAGACAACTTTGGGTGAGGAGGGACCTTCTTCCAAATTGTACATCCCCGTGACCATAGTGTCCGGTGAGAAGACGCACCGGGTCTCTGACTATCTGGACTCTGGATACGCAGCTAACTTTATTCAAAAAGACCTGGTGGATCTTCTTCAGTTGCCTACAACCTCTCTGGAGAGGCCTTTGATCATTGCCTCGGTGAATGGACTGCTTCTGCCAGACCTGATTGTAGCTGTGCCCAAACCACTGAAGTTCCAAGTGGGAGCCCTTCATTCCAAGCTCATCTAGTTTTTTGTCCTGTCCAAAGCCGTCAACCCAGTGCCGCTGGGTCTGCACTGGCTCCGACTACATGCCCCAGTTCTGGACTGGAATTCTGGAGAGGTTCTCCAGTGGGGTTCCAGGTGCCTCTACCGCTGCCTGGCGCGAATCCATTGCCTGGTACAGATTCGTTCGGCTCAGTCTCCCCAGTCTCAGTCATTGGCAGGATTGCCTTCTCACTACTCGCAGTTTGCGGATGTCTTTAGCAAGAGGGAGGCTGAGACGCCGCCTCCACACCGGGCGTATGACTGTCCTATTGATCTGGTTCCTAACGCATCCCTTCCCGGTGGAAGGGTATACCCTCTCTCCTTGCCAGAGAATCAGTCTATGTCCGCCTATATTAAGGAGAATTTGGAGAAGGGTTTCATATGGAAATCCACCTCCCCAGCCGGGGCTGGGTTTTTCTTAGTCAAAAAGAGGGACGGATCCCTTCGACCCTGCCTCGACTACAGGGGTCTGAACCAGATCACAGTAAAAAATAGATATCCGTTGCCATTGATTTAAGAACTGTTTGATCGCATACGAGGAGCAAAAAATTTTTTCAAAGCTCGACCTGCGGGGGGCTTACAACCTAATCTGGATTCACCAGGGTGATGAATGGAAGACGGCATTTAACACTCGAGATGGGCACTATGAATACCTGGTAATGCCCTCCGGTCTGTGTAACGCTCCCGTGGTCCCGTGTGTAACGCTCCCTGGCCTGCTGCAGCCGCTGCCTGTGCCCAATGCTCAATGGCAGCATACTGCAATGGACTTTGTCACCGATCTGCCACCCTCTGCTGGATGCAGTATGGTCTGGGTGGTGGTTGGCCGATTCTCAAAAATGGCTCATTTTGTTCCGCTGACCGGCCTACCTTCTGCTTCTCGAATGGCCAACCTCTTCATCCAACACATCTTTCTCCTACATGGCCTACCTCTGCATATCGTGTCTGATTGGGGCGTTCAGTTCACCTCAAAGTTCTGGAGAGCACTCTGTAAACGCCTCGATATAAAGTTGGACTTTTCCTTAGCCTACCACCCCCAGTCCAATGGCCAAGTTGAGAGGATCAATCAGATCATTGAGAACTACTTACGACACTTCATCTCCAGGCAGCATGATGACTGGGTGCAGCTTCTTCCTTGGGTCGAGTTCTCCTATAACAACCACACAAGTAAGTCCACCGCCTCCGCACCGTTCTTTATAGTCTATGACCAAAATCCACATATTCCTCTCCCTGTGTCTGCTTTGTCCCAGGTGCCTGCAGATGACTCTGCATTTCAGGACTTCCTACAAATCTGGCAGCAAGCCCGGTCCTCTATTCTGCTGGCGGTTACGAGAAGAGAGCCGCCTCAGTTTCTTCTGGGTACCAAGGTCTAGCTGTCCTCAAGAAATATCAAGAAATATCCGTCTGAGGGTGCTGTCATGCAATTTCGCTCCCAAGTTCCTCGGACCCTTTGAGATCCTGCAGCGGATCAACGCAGTTTCTTATAAGCTTCGGCTGCCTGCTAACCTCTGGATCCCCTCTGGTCCTGAACCGCTACTCCAAGACTCTTAGCCTTGTAGTTGCCCCCAGCGGTTCTGCTGAGATATTTGAGGTTAAGGAGATCCTGGACACCAAAAAAGTAAGAGGAAGACCCTTTTATTTAGTAGATTGGAAGGGGTTTGGTCCAGGGGAGAGGTCCTGGGAGCCAGAAGAGAATCTCAATGCTCCTACCCTCATTGAAAAGTTTCTCTCTCGTTCTGGTCCCAAGAAGGGGAGGGATACTGTAATGTCCGTGGTCGCTGATCACGGACTCCTCTCATCCTACCGACGTCTTTCTCTCCAGAAATGCCAGCTCATGCGGCCGTCCTGTTCCACAGTGACCACTAGGGTGCGCACATGAGCTCAGTCCAGCCTTAAAGGGCCAGAGCGCACACATGTGTGAGATTGAGCTGATTGCTCCCAGATCACCCTGGAGTAGAAGAAGGGCCCTGCCACTTCCTTCATTGCCTGAGCGATGTTTGTACCTACCCGTGTCCGTCTTTGCAAATGTTCCCCTGAGTGTTCTACAGTTCCCAGTGTTCCCGTTCCTGCTACCTGTATCCTGTATCCCGTTCTTCCATGTTCCTGCGCTGTACAGAGTTGGAGTCGTGTTGTGTCGCCTGCTACACCCGCTGTGTTTCACCGTACCTGTTGTCTGCCTGATGCCAGAGTTCCATCCGAGCCTAAACCATTGCTACTGTCTGAATTGCCACGGGTACCTTTATCCGAACTATAGACATTGACTTTGTACCCTGTTTGGCCAGCTGATAAATACCGCTACGGCGGTACGGCCCAGTGGGTCCATATACCCACAGATCGTGACACTCCCCCTTACTCAAACATCCATAGCGCATTCTCTAGGTAGATAAAATAACCAAAGCCACATGATAGCAACCACTTATAAAAAAAAGCATAAAGCCTAAAATTAACATATACAACATTGATATAGTCCCTAGTATAATAATAAGTATTTCAATATTAGATACAATATAAATAGCCTTAAAGTAAGCAACAATGGTCTATATAATATAAAAATAGAACATTAATCTTAAGTAAAATTAAACGATATGGAATAAGATTTCGTCTGTTATATCGCTTGGTGGATGCATGTGCAGATCGTAACATGCATCAACTAGAACACCATTAAAACACACTAAAATTTCAGGTTTCATTAAGAACTTTAGGACTAAGTGTGCCCATCTGGTAAAACCTTACGTTGGAGTAACCAGATTTTTAATTGCTCCTCGTCGGCACCTTAAATAATGCACTATCCTAAATTAAATACTTTATGGCCAGCATAAAACTTTTTGTTTTGTTTGGTCTCATTACAAAATTTAGTTTTTTACACCGACCTTTGTTCCTTCATAAACTTTGCAACAAGGGTAATTCAACATGTAGATTAAATTTTTTATTTACAGTTATAGTTATCCTTGATAAAAATTTTATTGCCTTGTGTTGGGTGACATACAAAATGCCCTTTGAAATCGAGAAGTATTTTTGACATGCCATACATGGAAACATTTTTAAAAAAAAAAGATTGTCTAGACATTTTATTTGGTTTCAAATTGGCTCTTACCACCTGATTTATAAACAATTGACATTTCATATAAACAAATTATTGGCAATCACAAAAGGCAGAACCAAATTTGGGTTCATGTCAGAGCATACCCCAATATTTTGAGATGGTTTGATTAAATTGACATGATTATCATAGCTTGAAATAAACAGTGACCTATTATTACTTTTATTTGTAGATTTCTTTACCTCTTCTCATGTTATCTCATATCTTACCCATTTTTCAGACCTCATCTTTAGGATATCCCTGAGTGGCAAATTTTTCTACCATCGCCTCCATGTTTAATTTACAATGATCATCTACACTGCAAATTCTGCGTGTTCTCAAAAGTTGACTTTAGGGGATGTCTTTGAAGGTTTGGAGGGCATGAAAGCTATCTTCCATCAAAAGATTCCCTCCAGGGGCGTAGCTAAAGGCTCATGGGCCCCTATGCAAAAGTTCTTATTGGGCCCCCCCCCACGAACTTCTCATGGCCAACAGCCCGCAGCTTTCAGTTGCATCGCTGGGTCTCCTAAGTGACCCAACACTGCAGCACTAGCAGTCAGGGGCATCAATAAAGTCTTAAAATGTCAGCCCCAATACATATGTCCCCCCAAGAAAATATGTGTATGTGTGTGTGTGTGTGTGTGTGCGCGCGATTAGATAAAGTGGCTCAGCAGACAGTATCACACATGATAGGATTAGATACAGTGGCTCAGCAGAAGAGTATCCCACGTTATAGGATTAGATACAGTGGCTCAGCAGACAGTATCACACATGATTGGATTAGATATTGGGCCCAGCTTGCTGACATTGTGGCTACAGCGCTGGATCAAGGAAAGGTAAGAATAATAATTGTTTTGCTTCCTTATGTGTTCCTAATTATTTTTGCGTGTTTATGTTATTTTACAGGTTTGTTCGTTGGACTATGTCGGATTCGAGGACTACCTCAATGACAGCATTTTTTTTATTATCAATAAAATGGTTAATGAGGGGGGTGTTTGTTTTTTATTTCAATAAAATATTTTTTCAACTTTATTACTACCGCTTTAGTAATGGCCGCTGGCTGATTGACAACGTCCATTACTAAGGCGGGGCTTAATGTCATGCCGGTGCAGAGGCTAACACTAACCCCCATTTCCTCGGTACCCACCGCCGGGGTACTGGGAAGAGCCGGATATGAACCAGTACCCGACCATCTATATTGATGGTTGGGCACTGGGGCGGGCGCAGGCTGGTATTATTAGGCTGGGGAAGGCCAAAAACTGTAGCCCTTCCCACCCTGGTAATGGTAGCCTGCTGCTGTGTTGTATCTGGCTGGTTATGAAAATTGGGGGGGACCCCACATCTTGCTTTCCAATTATTATTATTATTTTTTTTAAATGACGCGGGTTTTTCATAACCAGCCACATAGAATAAAGCAGCAGCAGGCTAGCATTACCGGTGGTGGTGGGGGCGCTGTTTCTAGCCTTTCCCAGCCTGATAATACCAGCCCGCAGCCGCCCCAGTATCCGACCATCATGACAGATGGTCAAGTACTGGATCGTACCCGGCTCTTCCCGGCACCCCTGGTAATAATGGGGATTAGTGTTAGCCTCGGCAGCGGCTAACACTAAGCCCTGCCTTATTAATAGACGCTGTTAATCAGCCAGTGGCCATTATGGAGGCGGTAGTAATATAGTTTAAAAAAAACACAAAGACATAGAAAAAATATTTTATTGAAATAAAAAAAAAAACACACAACCCTCATTAACCATTTTATTGATAATAAAAAAGCCGTCATCGAAGTAGTCTTCGAATCCGACATAGTCCAACATCCGAACCTGTAAAAAAACACAAACACAACAAACCCGACTAGTAACACATGTGGTAGGCTTAGATACAGGGCCCATGTGTGATACTGTCTGTTGGACCCTGTATCTAAGCCTACCACAAGGTAGGCTTAGATACAGGGTCCAACAGATTGTAATCGTATACAGTATAAGATTACTGTCTGCTGGAGCCTTGTATCTAAGCCTACCATGTGGTAGGCTTAGATACAGGGTCCAACAGACAGTATCACATATGGGCCCCCTATCTAAGCTTACCATGTGGTTACGTAAGATGCTTAGATACTGGGCCCCAGCAGACAGTATTCTTATACAGTATAAGATTACTGTCTGCTGGGGCCCTGTATATAAGCCTACCGTGTGGTAGGCTTATAAACAGGGCCCATCAGACAGGATCACACATGGGCCCTGTACCTAAGTCTACCATGTGATTGGCTTAGATACAGGGCCCAGCAGACAGCATCACACAATCTCTGATCCTGTCTCATGGACCCTCTAAGCCTACATTGTAGGCTTTAAGGGCTTGTCTAGTCCCTAAACATTGATGGCCTATCCTCAGGATAGGCCATCAATAGCAGATGGGTCGGGGTCCGACTCCCGGGAACTCGCCAATCAGCTGTTTTGAAGGGGCCGCAGCGCTAGTACTAGAGCTGCTTCCCCTTCATTTCCCTCACTTGCTCACACTGTAGGTCGTCGACACGGATTCACAGTGTGAGCAAGTGACCGGAATGAAGGGGAAGTGGCTCTCCCACGAGCGCTGCGGCTTCTTCAAAACAGCTGATTGGCGGGGTCCCAGGAGTCGGACCCCAACCTATCAGCTTCAACAGACATGGATTTTAATCTTACCCTCCTGTTCAGCCGCATCGGAGCTGCTGCCTCTATCCAGGGTAGGGATGTTGTGCACGGCGCACAGCGCTGTGACGTCAGGACCTCCGCTGCGCTCCGGAACCAGGCGAGTAAGTATTGTCAGTTACTATAGTAACAGGGACTTGCGGCCCCAGTTACTATACTAACTTTTTATTGATGTGGTGCGGGGGGGCCGCGGGCCCCCTGGCTTTCGGGGCCCGGTTGCAATTGCGACTGCTGCGACCCCTATAGCTACGCCACTGATTCAGTCAGTTTGGAGTATAATGTATTGTATAAGGTAGATTATAAACTACTCGCCTCCTTTTTCACTTCCATATTCAAAAAAATGGATATGATCTGAGTTCATGTACAAAGAGAATTTCAACAATTCAGCAGACAGTAATCTTATACTGTATACGATTACAATCTGTTGGACCCTGTATCTAAGCCTACCTTGTGGTAGGCTTAGATACAGGGTCCAACAGATAGTATCACAAATATGACCGCTGCAGCATGTGATTGGCCTGTGATTGGCTGCAGCGATCACATGGGCTGAAACGTCATCCAGGGATGTCGGGCCGGATGTCGAGAGGGACGTGTCACCAAGGCAACGGCCGGGAGGCCGGACTGGAGGAAGAAGCAGGAAGTTCTCGGTAAGTATGAACGTCTTTTCTTTTTTTTTACAGGTTGCTCTATATTGTGATCGGAATTCACTGTCCAGGGTGCTGAAAGAGTTACTGCCCATCAGTTAACTCTTTCAGCACCCTGGACAGTGACTATTTACTGACGTCGCCTAGCAACGCTGCCGTAATGACGGGTGCACACACGTAGCCACCCGTCATTACGGGAGCTCCATAGACTTCTATGGGCTGCCCGTGCCGTTATTACGGCCTGAAATAGGACATGTTCTATCTTTTTCAACAGCACGGGCACCATCCCGTAAGAAAACGGGAAGGTACCCGTGGCCAATAGAAGTCTATGAGCCCGTTATTACGGGTCGTAATTACGACCCGTAATAACGGGAGTTTTTGCGGTCCGTAATTACGACCCGTAATAACGGGAGTTTTTACAGTCGTGTGCATGAGCTCTTAATCTTAAAACAAGGTGCAAAGGTTATATCAGAGATAGGGGTTTATATGACATGACAAAAGAAGATTTACATGGAAGTCCCCTTTAATTTCAAACACTATCACCTTGGGAATTGGTAGAGCCTGTACTCACCTAGTCTCACCATACATGCTTCTTTGCCCAGTAACATAAAGTCCTTGATCAGTGTCTTCAATTACGTAATCAGATTGGTAAAAATCTGAATCAAACTGATCCATTGATGTAGCTTCTGTTTTCTGTTTCTTGACTTACCTGTCTTAAAAAGTGATATATTGAAATATGACTCTGCAAACCTCAGTCACATTGTGAAATATATTCGCTGTTCTTGTATAACTCACCCTAAAAAATGAAGTGTTAGTCCTATTGAAATGTAATATATTATAGAATATATACATCATAATACGTAATAATATCATAATACAGAAATTATGATGCTATTTATTACTATACCACTGATACCTGTCTGCTATAATAATAGCCAGTTTTTATTGAATGTGCTGTGAGGATGGGTTCACACGAGCATGTTACGTCCGTAAAGGACAGAACGTATTTCAGCCGCAAGTCCCGGACCGAACACACTGCAGGGAGCCGGGCTCCTAGCATCATAGTTATGTACGACGCTAGGAGTCCCTGCCTCTCCATGGAACTACTGTCTAGTACTGAAAACATGATTACAGTACGGGACAGTTGTCCTGCAGCAAGGCAGGGACTCCTAGCATCGTACATAACTATGATGCTAGGAGCCCGGCTCGCTGCAGTGTGTTCGGTCCGGGACTTGCGGCCGAAATACGTTCCGTCCTTTACGGACGTAACATGCTCGTGTGAACCCAGCCTTAGGCTTTATTCAGACGAATGGGAATTACGTCCGTGCAACATGCGTGATTTTCACGCGCGTTGCACGGACCTATATTAGTCTATGGGGCCGTGCGGACATGTGCGTCATTTTTACTCAGCGCGAGTCCGCTGAAAAAAAGTCACGACATGTCAGTTCTTTGGGCATTTTGCGCGAATCACGCACCCATTGAAGTCAATGGGTGTGTGAAAACCACGCATGCCGCACGGAAGCACTTCCGTGCGAACTGCGTGATTCGCGCAGCAGCTGTCAAAAGGATGAATGAAAACAGAAAAGCACCACGTGCTTTTCTGTTTACAAACATCCAAATGGAGTGTCATTATGATGGCGGCTGCGCGAAAAGCACACAGCCGCGCATCATATGCTGCTGCCACACGGAGCTGTTAAGTGGATTTTGCGCAGGCAAAACGCCGCGTTTTTGTGTGCGCAAAAACGCCACGCTTGTGTGAATCCAGCCTTATAGTAACCTACAACCACAGTCTTTTGCAGGCAAGAAATGTTTTATTTATTATGGGATACATTTTGCATAATAATTCTGTGATGATAGTTGATAAGAGGTGTATTGCCTAACAACCGAACATAAAAAAATGCTGTTCCAGTTCGTGGCCGGCTCTGAAATTTAATGCACTGTCCAGTTTTGTATAAAGGGTCCAGATACCCACCGATCATATACTGATGACCTATCCTGTGGATACAGTAGGTCATCAGGATGACAAACCGGCCCGTGCCCGGACCACCCCTTTAACATGACTTTCTAATATGCGTAAAATGATATTTTCAATTCCTGACCATTGCTTATGGTCAGTGAATCAAATCTTTGAAAATCGCTCCTGATCAATTTCAGCTGACACAGATACGCCTGAGTAAGGAGCTGTGCACTTTTGTCAGTTGGACATGGTCAGGATCGGATTTTCATCCTATAGATGTAAACAACAATAATTCCAAGGACAGACATGAATGTGCAGCTGTAGGCAAGGAGGCCCAATAACCCCAAAATGCTTGGCTAGTGAGCTAGTGACTCCCCTAAAGGAACAGAAAATTTACAACAGAAAAATATGCGCAAAAACTTCCAAGACAGCCATAAGTGAGATGCATATTCCTTTTGGATAACAAAGTATCCATTTACTGTTGATGTACAACAGTCCTCTGCTGTCTGTTTACACCCCAGAATGATTCCTTTCATCAGCAGCAAGCAGAGATCTTGAGGAATTGAAATACAAAGTAGTACGTGGACTGTGTACATATTTATTATATCATAAATTTAAACACACACACAATATGGGGGCATTTGTGTGGGCATTATAATGTATGGGGGCATATGTGCTGGCTTTATACCGTATCAGGGCATCTATGGGGGCATTATACTGTATGAGGCATCTATGGGGCATTATACTGTGTAGGGGCAGCCATTTGTCATTATACTGTTTGGGAGGTACTATGGGATATTATACTGTTTGTGGGGGGCAGCTATAGGGGAATTATACTGTGTGTGGGTTCTATAGGGGTATTATACTGTAGGGGGGCACTATGGGAGCAAGATACAGCGTGGGCTGTACTGGGTGTGTGTGAGTGGTATTTGACAGGGTTAGAGACGTGGCTTTAGGGTATGTGCACACACAAACTCAAAAACTTCTGAAAATACAGAGCTGTTTTCAAGGGGAAAAAGCTCCTGATTTTCAGACTTTTTTAAGCAAACTCGCGTTTTTCGCAGCATTTTTGACGGCCGTTTTGGAGCTGTTTTTCTATAGAGTCTATGAAAAACGGCTCAAAAAAATGTCCCAAGAAGTGACATGTACTTTTTCGCGGGCATCTTTTTATGTGCCATTTTTGAAAAACAAGGTGTAAAAAAACGCCCCGTTGGAACAGAACGCCGTATTTCCCATTCAAATCACTGGGCAGATGTTTGGAGGCATTCTGCTTCCGATTTTTCAGGCGTTTTTCAAGGCGTAAACGCCCTGAAATACGCCTGAAAACACTCTGTGTGAACATACCCAAAAAGGAAAAACATATGCTACGCGCGCTGCTCTTTTTGCGATACTTGAAAGTTAGGAGGTATGCCTTTAATCTACATATAGAAGAAAACATAATAAAAACAAAGTAAGGCTTCGTTCACATCTGCGTTGTGGCATCCGTTTTAGCAGATCTGTTGAAATAAAATAAAAACTTACAGATTGACTGATGCCAGACTGAATGCAACAGGAGGTAAAATATGTTTGTTTGACGGATCAGTTTACCGGATCCCTCAAAAACACTGACTCTTCTTTCAGTTTGTGTCAGTTTATCATCAGTTATGCCTCATGCACATGGTCGTGTCCATGACTTTTATTTTAGTCTACACATGTGCACAAAAAAACGGATCCGTTAAACGTAATGCATAACTGATACAAACGGATGGCATATAAATTTGTATCCGTTATCCATTGACTTCAATGTTAAAAAACCGGAAAGCTCCTTTCCGTCAGGTTTCCAACATTTTTGACAAACAATAGCGCAGCAGACTACGGTATTTCCTCTTAGTAAAAAAAAACTGTATATGGCGGATCATATATCAAAAAGAGTAACAAAGCGGTAAGTATGACAAAATACCATGGGAAGCACAGAAAACATAACCAAAAAATCCCCACAACTCAATGCGACCATACCAAAAGCACAGATGATAAGAATGACAGAGACAGAAAGACTCTATATCGATGTGAATGAAATACCCACATGGAGAGAGTACATGTCATAAATCTGCAAGGAATAACTAGCGTGCTATACATATCGACAAATTAGGTGAACATAGTATTGAAAACATAACTCATGTAAATACCTGTCGACATGATGGAAGCAAGATATGAGGGGAATTGGCACAGGAACGCCTCGACGCGCGTTTCGCCCACGACCGGCTTCGTCAGGAGGCTACCGTATATACAGAACCGGGGGTTTATATACCGCCATATGTAAACCGATCATTAATTAATTCATTGGTGGCATCTGTGGGGTGCACGCATGGACGGCGCTCGCAGGCCATGATGCGAGCACTGCATCATCAGAAAGCGCCATGCTGTCTGCGGTGTGACGATGCGTCTCACGGCATGAGACGCACGTCGCCATAGTAACGCAGACAAACAGAGTGAGGCACCCTGAGATACAGCGCCCGCAGCGCATGCGCCCGAGAGCGTCTGGTACACATATACCAGCATAGACCATCAGGGAATACAGGAAAGAAAATATTTTATAGCGTTCATACAAACATTGGGAAAAAAAAAAAAAAAAAAAAAAAAAAAGAAATAATAAATAAATAAAGTAAATAACTATGTGATGAGCAACCCAAGAGGAGAATTTTAACAAAATATTATAGGTGACCTAAATCGGTACAAGTATATAATAAACCTCTATATAGTATATGTATCACTAAATGGTATTTTGATACAGAGTTCATCACAGACATAAACCAATTACATAAATACATAGATACATGAAATATGAAAATAAGACAAATAATTTTAATAAATAAAATAAATATAAATAAATAAATAAATTGAAAAATGAAAAATAATAATAAATGAAAGATAATAAATAAAAAATAAATAATAAATAATAAATAAAAAAATAAAAAATACAAATAAAAAGTAGAAATAAAAAATATAAGAAATAAAAAATAAATAATAAATAATAATAATTAATAAATAATAAAAAATAAAATATAAAATATAAAATTTATAAAAATAAAAAAATAAAAAATAATAAATAAATTAACTGAAAACAAGTATGTCCCTACAAATAAATAGAAAAACAAAAAATAAAGTGAAGCATAGAAACAAAAATATATATATTGTGAGTGAAGTACAAAACAGTGCTATATATCAAAAAATATATAAATATAGTAATTAATTATAATGAAAAAATGTGTATAAATATATACAGAAGTATATATCATATATATTACAGCAAAAAGTCTAAATACAGAAATAAGGAAATAAATCAAAATGATCAAAAAATAATAAAAATAAAAAAAAAAAAAAAAAAAAAAGATATAAAAAGATAAAAATATAGATAAAAAATATAAAATATATATAAATAATATATTATGAACAAATATTATTGAAGAGAAATATATAATAGAAGTTATAGTACACACAAACAAAAAAATTTTGAAAAGTGAATAAGCAGGATGATAACGCAACACAAAAAGGCGTTAATATGTGAAAAAAACGACTCTACATACGTAATATACAATGAATGCATAGTAAAAAGGTGAAAATACACAAATGTGAACAATAAATATGAAGTGAAAAATATAATAAAGAACAAAAAAGATTTTCATATAAAATAAAAATAATAAAATAGTAATAATAATAAAAGCAGAACAGAATAAAATATAAACACTAAATATACAAAACAAAAAAGCCAGACGTATGGACAGCAAGCCCAGCAGATGGTCATTCAAGGTCCATACGATGAAAGATGTATTGCCCACATTGCCCACATGTATTTATTTATATTGTTTTGTATATTTAGTGTTTATATTTTATTCTGTTCTGCTTTTATTATTATTACTATTTTATTATTTTTATTTTATATGAAAATCTTTTTTGTTCTTTATTATATTTTTCACTTCATATTTATTGTTCACATTTGTGTATTTTCACCTTTTTACTATGCATTCATTGTATATTACGTATGTAGAGTCGTTTTTTTCACATATTAACGCCTTTTTGTGTTGCGTTATCATCCTGCTTATTCACTTTTCAAAATTTTTTTGTTTGTGTGTACTATAACTTCTATTATATATTTCTCTTCAATAATATTTGTTCATAATATATTATTTATATATATTTTATATTTTTTATCTATATTTTTATCTTTTTATATCTTTTTTTTTTTTTTTTTATTTTTATTATTTTTTGATCATTTTGATTTATTTCCTTATTTCTGTATTTAGACTTTTTGCTGTAATATATATGATATATACTTCTGTATATATTTATACACATTTTTTCATTATAATTAATTACTATATTTATATATTTTTTGATATATAGCACTGTTTTGTACTTCACTCACAATATATATATTTTTGTTTCTATGCTTCACTTTATTTTTTGTTTTTCTATTTATTTGTAGGGACATACTTGTTTTCAGTTAATTTATTTATTATTTTTTATTTTTTTATTTTTATAAATTTTATATTTTATATTTTATTTTTTATTATTTATTAATTATTATTATTTATTATTTATTTTTTATTTCTTATATTTTTTATTTCTACTTTTTATTTGTATTTTTTATTTTTTTATTTATTATTTATTATTTATTTTTTATTTATTATCTTTCATTTATTATTATTTTTCATTTTTCAATTTATTTATTTATTTATATTTATTTTATTTATTAAAATTATTTGTCTTATTTTCATATTTCATGTATCTATGTATTTATGTAATTGGTTTATGTCTGTGATGAACTCTGTATCAAAATACCATTTAGTGATACATATACTATATAGAGGTTTATTATATACTTGTACCGATTTAGGTCACCTATAATATTTTGTTAAAATTCTCCTCTTGGGTTGCTCATCACATAGTTATTTACTTTATTTATTTATTATTTCTTTTTTTTTTTTTTTTTTTTTTTTTTTTTTTTCCCAATGTTTGTATGAACGCTATAAAATATTTTCTTTCCTGTATTCCCTGATGGTCTATGCTGGTATATGTGTACCAGACGCTCTCGGGCGCATGCGCTGCGGGCGCTGTATCTCAGGGTGCCTCACTCTGTTTGTCTGCGTTACTATGGCGACGTGCGTCTCATGCCGTGAGACGCATCGTCACACCGCAGACAGCATGGCGCTTTCTGATGATGCAGTGCTCGCATCATGGCCTGCGAGCGCCGTCCATGCGTGCACCCCACAGATGCCACCAATGAATTAATTAATGATCGGTTTACATATGGCGGTATATAAACCCCCGGTTCTGTATATACGGTAGCCTCCTGACGAAGCCGGTCGTGGGCGAAACGCGCGTCGAGGCGTTCCTGTGCCAATTCCCCTCATATCTTGCTTCCATCATGTCGACAGGTATTTACATGAGTTATGTTTTCAATACTATGTTCACCTAATTTGTCGATATGTATAGCACGCTAGTTATTCCTTGCAGATTTATGACATGTACTCTCTCCATGTGGGTATTTCATTCACATCGATATAGAGTCTTTCTGTCTCTGTCATTCTTATCATCTGTGCTTTTGGTATGGTCGCATTGAGTTGTGGGGATTTTTTGGTTATGTTTTCTGTGCTTCCCATGGTATTTTGTCATACTTACCGCTTTGTTACTCTTTTTGATATATGATCCGCCATATACAGTTTTTTTTAATACACTTGATATTGTTATACCATGTACTGTGATAAATTAATAAAAGTATATATTTTCTTATTATCCATGGTATTCACTTTCAGATTCTACTGGGATGTTATGTCCCTGGCGCTCGTGCGCTTATAGGTTGTTTTCCTAGTTGGCTTGGGGTTTCTCCTCTGTCCTGTTGTACCTTATTTTGAGGTCCTTTTGTAGGTTTACTACGGTATTTCCTCTGTCAAAAAAACGGAAAACTGAGGGCCTGTTCACATCACTGTTCACTTTCCGTTCCGGGGTTCTGTCTGAGGTTTCCGTCGGGTGAACCCCGCAACGGAAAGGGAAAGTGAAACCACAGCTTCCGTTTCAGTCACCATTGATATCAATGGTGACGGAAACATTGCTAATGGTTTCCGTTTTTC
Organism: Rhinoderma darwinii; assembly: GCF_050947455.1. Taxonomy (NCBI): domain Eukaryota; kingdom Metazoa; phylum Chordata; class Amphibia; order Anura; family Rhinodermatidae; genus Rhinoderma; species Rhinoderma darwinii. Next base: position 68,117,617 of record NC_134687.1, read on the forward strand.
CGACGGAATCAATAGCGGAGTCGACTCCGCTATTGATTCCGTCGGAAAAACGGAAATCTGCCGGAATGGTGACGAACGGAAACCATTAGCGATGTTTCCGTCACCATTGATATCAATGGTAACTGAAACGGAAGCTGTGGTTTCACTTTCACTTTCCGTTGCGGGGTTCACCCGACGGAAACCTCCCACGGAACCCCGGAACGGAAAGCGACCGGTGATTTGAACAGGCCCTAACTGAGCGCAACTGATGCAAAAATAAAACCTATTGAAATCAATGTTTTTTTTTACGGAAACGTTAACATCCGTTCTTGTGCTCTTCTGATAGATACGCTAGAACGGAAGCCACAACGCAAATGTGAATGCAGCCTAAGACTATAACGCCTCATTTACACGAGCGTGATATACGTGCATGCGACGCGCGTGCTTTTCACACGTGTCGTACGCACCTATATTAGTCTTTGGGGGCATGCAGACAGTCCGTGAGTTTTGCTCAGCGTGAGTCCGCTGAGAAAAACTCACGACATGTCCTATCTTTGTGCGCTGTTCACGCATCACGCACCCATTGAAGTCAATGGATGCGTGAAAACCACGCATGCCGCACGGAAGCACTTCCGTTCGAACTGCGTGATTCGCGCAACAGCTGTCAAACTCTGAATGTAAACAGAAAAGCACCACATACAAACATCCAAACGGAGTGTCCTAATGATGGCGGCTGCGAGAAAATCTCGCAGCCGCGCATCATACGCTGATGACACACGGAGCTGTTAAGTGCCTTTTGCGCACGCAAAACGCCGCGTTTTTTGCGTGCGCAAAACGTACACGCTCGTGTAAATCAGGCCTAAGTCAGCAAAAAAATTAAATATTTGTTACCAATATTTGCTGACAAAGTATCAATGTCATCAGGTACTATGTTTCTTCCAGTAACTAGATGTGTTATCCTCCAAAGAAATGTCAGAAGTAAGAATTTCCAATTTTGATCACTGGATTATTCCAAATACATGATTGGAATTACATGAAAGTCAGGGTATGTTCACACGGCCTATTTACGGACGTAATTCGGGCGTTTTTGCCCCGAATTACGTCCGAAAATAGCGCCTCAATAGCGCTGACAAACATCTGCCCATTGAAAGCAATGGGCAGACGTTTGTCTGTTCACACGAGGCGTAATTTACGCGCCGCTGTCAAAAGACGGCGCGTAAATAGACGCCCGCGTCAAAGAAGTGACCTGTCACTTCTTTGGCCGTAATTGGAGCCGTTATTCATTGACTCCAATGAATAGCAGCGCCAATTACGCCCGTAATTGACACGGCGTTCAAGCGCCTGCACATGCCGTTACGGCTGATATTACGGGGATGTTTTCAGGCTGAAACATCCCCGTAATTTCAGCCGTAACGGACGCCCTCGTGTGAACATACCCTCATAGGTCATAGCACTAAAAAGAAGATTACGGTGCACAGACATGGCTGATTTATTAGTAGGAGTGGGGGGTCTTATACAATCACACGTTCAGCACTGCAGCAGAGCCTGTTAGTACAGGAGACCAGCAGCAGAGTAAAGGGTTAATCACAGAACAAGATATATTAGGAGCTTTTATAGTATTTCAATTGCAGTTAGCACATACCTTAAATGAATGTAATTGTACGGAAACACAACAGTTGTTTATCAGTGTGTATGAGGCCGAGGATCCGGGAGCTATTTATACTTGGCTATATTTGGTCGAAGAACATGTGCTCAGAAGGATCATCTGGTTGCAGGGTGACCAATTTGGATACATGGTAATCACACTAATAATAATAAATGTGTCGTCCGCTGGTCACCATCCTCCTTCTACTAAGCTCTACTCACTATTTAGAAAAGTAAGGCCAATTTTTCCATAAATTTCGACTTTTTTTCTGTTTGCGACTTTTTGCCAAAAAACTGACGTAGAAAAGTGAATAAATTTCCCCCATAAAGTTTACAATAAGGGCGTATTTACACGAGCGTGTGCGTTTTGCGTGCGCAAAAGGCACTTAACAGCTCCGTGTGTCATCACCATATGATTTGTATGTTTGTAAACAGAAAAGCACGAGGTGCTTTTCTGTTTTCAATTATACTTTTTACTGCTGTTGCGCGAATCACGCGCGTCCCACAGAAGTGCTTCCGTGTGGTGCGCGTGATTTTAACGCACCCATTGACTTCAATGGGTGCGTGATGCGCGAGAAATGCAGAAATATAGGACATGTCGTGAGTTTTACGCAGCGGACACACACTGCATGAAACTCACGGACAGTCTGCACGGCCCCATAGACTAATATAGGTCCGTGCGAGGCGCGTGAAAATCACACGCGTTGCACGGACGTATATTACGTTCGTGTAAATCCGCCCTAAGAACGAACATGAGATCTGAAAAAAATGTGGTAAAATGATGCAGTTGTGCTGCAATTTTTCATCAATAAAGTGCTATTTCACCAAACGGTGTGAATAGACCCCTAAAAAGTACCTGCTTTTATATGATATATACTACAGTATAAGTCCATCAAAAGAGCGAAAAGCAGGGAAATGCACAAGAGCTCGATCCAGAGCAAAACTTATAATGGAGCCTCATGGATGGTGCTGGTTCTTGTAACCACAATAAATGCACACCGTAGGAAAGTTAAAGGGGTTGTCCCACAAAACACATTTATCCCCTATCCACAGGATAGATGTGAGATCGCTGGGGATCCGACCACAGGGACCCCCAGTGATAAGAAGAATTGGAAATGTCCCCCGAAGTGCTCCATGAGAAGCATGGGACTTCCGTGGTCTGTGTCCGTCAGCTCCATAGAAATGAATGGATCATCGGTCGCGCTTGTATGTAATTTCTATTGAGCTTCCGGGCACACACCGCAGAAGTTTCGGTCCCCAGTTCTCCTTATCGCTGGGGACCGGGATGGTGGTCGGACCCCCAGCGATCACACATGTATCCCGTGGATAGGGGATACATGTGTTTTGTGGGACAATCCCTTTTCAAGCAGACCAGTGTGAGAATGGTTGCTTTCACATGCAATGTTTATTTTGTGCTGTGCCACCCAGCTGGCAAATTCACCTACTCATTATAAGCAGTGTACAACTCCAACTTCATTCACCCACTTAGATTACATGATACAGTCTACAAATATATTTTGTCTGAGAAAAAAAAGTTTCCCAAATCAAACGGCAGCTTTGATTTGGGAGGATCCATTACAAGGAGAGGATACAACTAGACCATTTGAGTGTATGGGGTGTGTAAACATTAGACGGTGGCCCTAGGCCAATTCTCCTTTATTTGCCAACATTTCATCGCTTGTATAGAGAGAGAGCTGTACAAAGGTTCACAGCACAGATGTAGAAGGGAAATGAGGCCAACCAGAGCTGAGGTCTAGCTCCCTATGTGGTTCTGTAAGGGTATGTTCACACGCAGTGAGCAAAAACGTCTGAAAATACGGAGCTGTTTTCAGACGAAAACAGCTCCTGATTTTCAGACGTTTTTTTTAACAACTCGCGTTTTTCGCTGCGTTTTTTACGGACGTTTTTTAGCTGTTTTTTCAATGCAGTCAATGAAAAACGCCTCCAAAAACGTTCCAAGAAATGTCCTGCACTTTTTTTGACGAGCCGTCATTTTACGCGCCGTATTCTGACAGCGACGCGTAAAATAAAGGCTCGTGGGAACAGAACATTGGAATTCCCATTGAAAGCAATGGGCAGATGTTTGTAGGCATATTAGGGGTGTTTTTTCAAGCGTAATTCGAGGCGTAAACGCCCGAATTACATCTGAAACCACTGCGTGTGAACATACCCTTAGAACTAGGGAAAACCATTAGGCGAAATTCACACGACAGGGTTTCCCGGCCGGGTGCCGGACGTTCACCCGGCTGCATTAGGAACAATAGACCCCTAATGGGGCTATTCACATGACCGATTTTTTGACGGCCGGGAAAACCGGCCGTCAAAAAATGGGACATGCCCTATTTTCGGCCGGATACCCGGCCGCCCGGCTCCCATAGAAGTCTATGGGGCCGGGTAATACACGGCCATCACCGGAATATGTCCCGAGTGATGGCCGGGTCTACCGTCGCTCGCGCACTCTCTCCTCCTCCTCACAGTGCAGAGTGCATGTGAGGAGGAGGAGGAGGGTCTTTTTTTGCTCCCTGTAGGAGTCGGAATCTCCAATCCCCGGCCGGGGATTGGGGATTCCGCTACAGGAGAAGTGCGCGACTGCACTGTCCATATATGGACACAGCGAAGTCACTCACTTCTGCAGCGGAATCCCCGACTTTATGGCCAGGGATTCCGCTACAGGAGAAGTGCGTGACTACACTGTCCATATATGGACACAGCGAAGTCACTCACTTCTGCAGCGGAATCCCCGACTCTATGGCCGGGGATGCCGCTACAGGAGAAGTGAGTGACTACACTGTCCATATATGGACACAGCGATGTCACTCACTTCTGCAGCGGAATCCACGACTCTATGGCCGGGGATTCCGCTACAGGAGAAGTGAGTTACTACACTGTCCATATATGGACACAGCGATGTCACTCACTTCTGCAGCGGAATCCCCGACTCTATGGCCAGGAATTCCGCTACAGGAGAAGTGAGTTACTACACTGTCCATATATGGACATAGCGATGTCACTCACTTCCGCAGCGGAATCCTCGACTCTATGGCCGGGACTACAGGAGAAGTGAGTGACTACACTGTCCATATATGGACACAGCGAAGTCACTCACTTCTGCAGCGGAATCCCCGACTCTATGGCCAGGGATTCCGCTACAGGAGAAGTGCGTGAATACACTGTCCATATATGGACACAGCGAAGTCACTCACTTCTGCAGCGGAATTCCCGACTCTATGGCTGGGGATGCCGCTACAGGAGAAGTGAGTGACTACACTGTCCATATATGGACACAGTGACGTCACTCACTTCTGAAGCGGAATTCCCGCTGGGTGGCATCACCCTGGCTGGGTGGCATCACCTACAGGGGACTGGGTGGCATCACCTACAGGGGGCTGGGTGGCATCAGCTACAGTGGCAGGGTGGCATCACCTACAGTGGGCAGGGTGGCATCACCTACAGGGGGCAGGGTGGCATCGCCTACAGGGGGCAGGGTGGAATCGCCTGCAGGGGGCTTGGTGGCATCGCCTACAGGGGGCTGGGTGGCATCACCTACAGGGGGCTGGGTGGCATCACCTACAGGGGGATGGGTGGCATCGCCTACAGGGGGCTGGATGTCATCGCCTACAGGGGGCTGGGTGGCATCGCCTACAGGGGGCTGGGTGGCATCGCCTGCAGGGGGCTGGGTGCCATCGCCTGCAGGGGGCAGGGTGGCATCGCCTACAGGGGGCAGGGTGGCATCACCTACAGGGGGCAGGGTGGCATCGTCTGCAGGGGGCAGGGTGGCATCACCTACAGGTAGCTGTGTGGCATCATCTACAGGGGGCTGTGCGGCATTACCTACAGGGGGCTGTGTGGCATTACCTACAGGGGACTTGGTGGCATTACCTACAGGGTACTTGGTGGCATTACCTACAGGGGATTTGGTGGCATTACCTACAGGGGGCTGGGTGGCATTACATACAGGGAGCTGGGTGGCATTACCTACAGGAGACAGGGTGGCATTCCTACAGGGGGCTGGGTGGCATCACCTACAGCGGGCAGGGTGGCATCACCTACAGGGGGCAGGGTGGCATCACCTACAGGGGGCTGTGTGGCATCACCAACAGGGGGCTGGGTGGCATTACCTACAGGGGGCTGGGTGGCATTACCTACCAGGGGGGCTGTGGCATTATCTACAAAGGGCTGTGTGTGGCAACAAGTTTAAATGAAATTCATCCGATTTTAAAATGGACAGGGAAAAAAACGGATGCAAATCGGGTCCAAATCGACCGGTAAAAACGGCAACACAGCCCAGAACGGAATCGGAACGGATGCAAACGGGATGCAAACCGGCCGGGAAAATCGACCAAAAACGGCCGATTTTCCCGGCCGACACTCGGACCCTGTCGTGTGAATGAGGCCTTAGGCCTCATTCACACGGCAGGGTTTCCCGGCCGGGTGCCGGCCGTTCATAAATCGGCCGGCACCCGGCTGCATTAGGAATAATAGACCCCTAATGGGGCTATTCACACGACCGATTTTTTGATGGCCGGGAAAACCGCCCGTCAAAAAATAGGACATGCTCTATTTTCGCCCGGGTACCCGGCCGCCCGGCTCCCATAGAAGTCTATGGGGCCGGGTGTTCGGGGATTCCGCTCCTGGACAGAGCGCTTGATGTCTCTGTCCATATCTGGGCAGTGACATCAGGGGAAACTCCTGAAGCGGAATCCCCGAACACATGGGGATTCCCCTTCAGGAGTTGCCGCTGATGTCACTGTCCGGATCTGCCCGGCCCGGCACGGATGCATAACTTTATGCAAACCGGCCGGGCAGAATGGCCGATTTTACCGGCCGGCACTCGGGCTCGGACGCGACCCGGCCGTGTGAATCCCGCCTTAGTGGTTATATGCAGCAGAATACATGAACAATAGACCATTCATCCTCCTCTTCTATACAAGCTTAAAACTGGAAGCTCTATGGCTAAACAAACATGTATGAAGAGAAGACTGTTCCAAAGAATAGTTTCCTACATTTGTTGTATATATTCTGACACGGACAAGTGCAAAGTGCACGAGCCTTCACATTGCATCATGTTAGACAAATATCCAATGAGACCACCATATTAATTATTGAGTGCGTCCCTATCTCCAACACTATGTCATGTCTCTATATTCTCTAAATACACCTTTATTCTAGATCACATCAGTGATCACTTTGGATTAATCAGATTAAATACTTGAAATCCCTTAAACGTCAAATGTCCAAGCCCATCGACCATCTATCCATAGACAGATTACATTAACCCACTGATTCCTGATGGAACACCGCTTGTCTACAGATGCGGAGGAGGCCTCTGCCTTTACCTTGACTGTTCATCCATTAGTAATTGAATGAGCAAGTGCAATTTTCCCTGTGATTAAATATTTATAAAGCCATGTGAAAGACGATGTTTTATGAGGTAACAAAAATTGCTTTGCTTAAATAATATCCCATAATAATTCAGTCACTAGTCATGCCAGTCTGGATCTTGCCGTAAGATGCCCTGATTTATCATGCCTTGCTGGCTAATATTTCACGAGATGGCTTCCTTAGTTATTTACAGCCCTGTTGTAAATCTAGTACTTTATGGGGAAAATGTGTGATGTATATCCTGCTATTTATATTTTAGATCACATTCAGACTAGATTCAGAGAATCTGACTTGTATTTCGTTACCGTGGTGTAGTGTGATTATTTAAACAGATATGAGACTGGAAACTTTAATTAAATGTGTTTTACCCAGTGTCCTCTACTTCCACTTCTCTCCATATATGTGAATAATACACTGTCATTTGCAATTTCAAGATTTGCAAGAGAAAATTAAAGGGGTTTTCGGACCCCTAAAATCAATTTAAAATGTCTGAAAAATTCTTATACTGTATACTTATATACTCAATACAATTCCTACAACACTGCTCACTGGTGTCCCCAGCTACTTCCCTATTAAATACAGCAGGAAAACATGGTGCTGGGGTCCTGGGGGTCAGCGACATGGGGAGCGGCTCAGAATTCAAAAGGTAAGTGTATTTTTAAAATAATGTGATTGTTTGAAACCATTTTAACTTTCAGGCTATGTTTACACAGGGCAGATATGCTGCGTAAAAGTGCACAGCGTATCTGCCATGGAGCCAGCAGGGAATTCCAACCGAAAAAGCGCACCAAATTGTGGTGCAGTTTTTCGGCCAGAAGATCTGCTGTGGAAAACAGCGGTATAAAGAAAAAAAGCCTATACTTACCCGTATTCACGGCGACGCGACCGATGTCCTGCAGCCCGACCTCCTGGGATGACGTTTCAGCCTGTGATTGGCTGCGGGAGTCACATGGGATGAAACGTCATCCCTGGAGGCCGGGCTGGACACAGAAGCAGAAGGTTCTGGATAAGTACAGATGTAGCAAAGTTTATCTTGACTCTGATAACTTGCTGCAGTGTGATATCAAACAACAAAAGCCATTAAAAAGTCATTGAAAAAGTCAAGTTAAAGTTTGACACTGTGTATTTAATGCATTTAAAGTCAAAATAAAGGTTGCTACATCCGTATTATCGTGTTTTTTTTAGTTGCGATTCTTGTGGCAAAATCACAGTTTTTCAGGTGCCAAATCCCAACATTTGCTATTTGTTGCAGGTTTTACCTCCCCATTGAATTCAATGGGGAAAACTCTCAACAGCAAGCCAGCGATTCTACAGCATAAATTGACATGCAGCGGATTAAAAAACCGCACCGCTGGTCAATTTATGAACAGTTTTTCGGTGTATTTTTTACGCAGCGTGTGGAACAAGTTTGTTTAAATCTCATCCACTCTGCTGCTACTGTATTACGCTTGACCTGCCTAGGTAGAGTCGTGTGTTAACCTTAGACCATACTATCCCCCACCCCCATTTAGTAACGACACATGACACCGAGGTTGGATGTGAAATGGCCACAGCAGCCGTTTATTAATTTCACAGTTTTATAAAAACAATTTAAATCCGAAACATTCGGATAACTAGTTAGGAATCCACCAGAGAATTCCTCCTAATAATTCACATGACCCAACATGGGTCAGAATCATAAATAACAATTAAACGTTAACATTAACCCGAGCAGAGGAAGTCCTTGAAGCCCCTTCAGATGTTCCTTTCAAGAACACACCGAATTAGCCATCTGCAAACCACTAATTACCTCCAGCCGTAAACCAGCTCGGAAGCACCGTTCACCTCTGCAGATGGCTCCAACCACTAGAAGTCCACTTCAAGGGGATAACACCCGATGAAGCCCTCAAGTGATATACCGACCACTAGAAGTCCACTTCAAAGGGATAACACCCGATGAAGCCTTCAAGTGACATACCTTCTACCAGAAGACCACTTCAAAGGGATAACACCCGATGAAGTCTTCAACCATGTACCTTTTTTGGGGGACGCATACCCCCGATGCGACCCCCCCACCATTTTGTACTGACTGGCCTCAAGGACTCCCCCCGCCAGCTGCCATGACAACAGAACCTACTCCGGAAAAAAGAAAAACATGTTAAATAAGCACACAAAATAACACACAACGCTCATAGACGGACGTACATAAGACCTAAGGAGTAACAAAACAAGGGTGGGAGGGTGGGAGCTTTGCTTAGTGTGTGTTACTCCTCCCGCTGCTTCCGGCTCAATGCCGAGAAACAGCGGGAAGCGCAGTAACGGCCCCCCCGTCCCCCTTAACTCCTCCCCGTCCCTCCTTCAGCTCCTTCAACTTTCCCTCACCTCATAACATTAACCCTTTCCCTACCAGGACGGTCATGTCGGCTTCCCTTAAGCCTGCAGCTGCGTCCAGCCTCTTCTTGACCTGCCTAGGTAGAGTCGTGTGTTAACCTTAGACCATACTATCCCCCACCCCCATTTAGTAACGACACATGACACCGAGGTTGGATGTGAAATGGCCACAGCAGCCGTTTATTAATTTCACAGTTTTATAAAAACAATTTAAATCCGAAACATTCGGATAACTAGTTAGGTATCCACCAGAGAATTCCTCCTAATAATTCACATGACCCAACATGGGTCAGAATCATAAATAACAATTAAACGTTAACATTAACCCGAGCAGAGGAAGTCCTTGAAGCCCCTTCAGATGTTCCTTTCAAGAACACACCGAATTAGCCATCTGCAAACCACTAATTACCTCCAGCCGTAAACCAGCTCGGAAGCACCGTTCACCTCTGCAGATGGCTCCAACCACTAGAAGTCCACTTCAAGGGGATAACACCCGATGAAGCCCTCAAGTGATATACCGACCACTAGAAGTCCACTTCAAAGGGATAACACCCGATGAAGCCTTCAAGTGACATACCTTCTACCAGAAGACCACTTCAAAGGGATAACACCCGATGAAGTCTTCAACCATGTACCTTTTTTGGGGGACGCATACCCCCGATGCGACCCCCCCACCATTTTGTACTGACTGGCCTCAAGGACTCCCCCCGCCACCGCGAAACAGGCCTTGACCACCTTAAGCCTGTGAGTTCCTCCACACCACCACCGCCCTTTCTATGCCTTCTGCTATAGCCAAGCTCCAAATATCAATGCCAACCTCGGTCAGATGAACCCCGTCACTTCTCCAGAAATTCCCCAATCCTGACTCCAAATCCCTATGCCTCACGCAAATGCCCCCGTTCTTCGCCACAAAACGGGACACCGCCCGGTTAACTTTTATCCGAGCCTTATTGACTCTCTCCACCGATCTAGCTAACCGCCAATGCTTCCTTGGGACTATGTCCGACCACACTACCACCAACTTGGGATAAGATACCCACAAACACAACAAATCATGTTTGATATCCCGCACCAACTCACGAAAAGGGCGGGCTCCTAAGTCATTCCCACCCACGTGCAACACTAAAACCTCCGTAACCCTATCAAGCCGCACATATGTCTGGAATTCCGCCAACACCCTGTTCCACGACATACCTCTAAACCCCAGCCAATGCACAACCGCATCCTGTCGCGGAATGCGCAACTGGCGACCATCCGGGCGGACGTCCGCCCTCAAAGCCCCCCAGTGCACGTACGAATGACCCATCAACCACACCAGACAAGGAGGCGAATCTGAAACGGAAAACACAGTTAGGCACCACCATATAACATTCGCAAGCATAAACAACAAAATTACAACATATGGGGGCGGACATAGGACTTAAACCTTTTAGACTCCCAACGACCAATACGCCTCACCCCCTCATCATCCAACCCCCAGCGCCCTGCTTCCGTTGCTGCGCCAATCCGGAAGGAATGAGCTGAATATGAGCCTGCCGCAACCCCCACCGCCGTCAAACATTTTTTAAAAACAGCTCCAAACTGAAACCTGGACAAGAACGACCCGTCCACATGACGTAACAAAGGCAAATCTGGAGACCCCCTGTTTTTTGTAAAACCCCGCATGCACTCTACTGGGCACATGACCGACCCCGGGAGAGCGAACAAAACTATCAGTTTTCCCTTCCCTAATTGGTCAGTTTTTGATCTACGCAACTAGAGATGAGCGAACCGGGACAACCGAACCCGGTTTCGGTCCGAACTTCCGGTAAAGTTCGGTTCGCAGCGAATCCGAACTTCACCGGGTTCGGCCGAACCCGTTTTGACCGAACCCGGTCAAAAACATTATACAAATCGGCAGCCACTTATCTCTATCAATCACTGATAGAGAAAAGAGGCTGCTGATTAAAAATAAAATAAAAAGCATTTCATACGTACCCGGTCGTTGTCTTGTTGACGAGTCCCTCTTCTTCCTCCAGTCCGACCTTTTCTGACGCGGCAGCCTGTGATTGGCTGCAGAGGCCTCTGCAGCCTGTGATTGGCTGCAGAGGCCGCGGCAGCCTGTGATTGGCTGCAGCGCTCACAAGGCTGCATCGTCATCAAGGAATGTCGGGCCGGATGTCGAGAGGGACGCGTCACCAAGGCAACGGCCAGGAGACCGGACTGGAGGAAGCAGAAAGTTCTCGGTAAGTATGAACGTCTTTTTTTTTACAGGTACTGTGATCGGTAGTCACTGTCCAGGGTACTGAAACAGTTACTGCCGATCAGTTAACTCTTTCAGCACCCTGAACAGTGACTATTTAGTGTATGTGCACACACACTAATTACGTCCGTAAATGACGGACGTATTTCGGCCGCAAGTACCGGACCGAACACAGTGCAGGGAGCCGGGCTCCTAGCATCATACTTATGTACGATGCTAGGAGTCCCTGCCTCTCTGCAGGACAACTGTCCCGTACTGTAATCATGTTTTCAGTACGGGACAGTAGTTCCACGGAGAGGCAGGGACTCCTAGCATCGTATATAAATATGATGCTAGGAGCCCGGCTCCCTGCAGGGTGTTCGGTCCGGTACTTGCGGCCGAAATACGTCCGTCAATTACGGACGTAATTAGTGTGTGTGCACATACCCTTACTGACGTCGCCTAGCAACGCTGCCGTAATGACGGGTGCACACATGTAGCCACCCGTCATTACGGGGCCTCATGCACACGACCATAAAAACACCCGTTATCACGGGTCGTAATTACGACCCGAAATAGCGGGCCCATAGACTTCTGTTAGCCACGGGTACCTTCCCGTTTTCTCACGGGAAGGTGCCCGTGCCGTTAAAAAGATAGAACATGTTCTATTTTTTTATTTTACGGGCCGTGCTCGTAATTACGACTCGTAACTACGAGCACGGCCGGCCGGCCACGGGCAGCCGGCCGCTTTTGCGAACCGTGCTGTCATTATAATTATAGCAGCACGGCCCGTAAAATAGAAAAATAGAACATGTTCTATTTTTTTAACGGCACGGGCACCTTCCCGTGAGAATACGGAAAGGTACCCGTGGGTAACAGAAGTCTATGAGCCCGTTATTGCGGGTCGTAATTACGACCCGCAATAACGGGTGTTTTTACGGTCGTGTGCATGATGGGAGCACGGCTCGGAAAAACGAACGGCTGCCCGTGCTCATCTCCTGAAATAATCTGTGCTGCCTTAAACTCTGTGGACAGGTCAGGATCCTGTTTCTTTTAAATGCTGCTAGGGAACCCGCTCGATCCACTATATAAGGCTACGCTACAGTGCAGCATTTAAAAGAAACAGGATCCTGACCTGTCCACAGAGTTTAAGGCAGCACAGAGTATTTCAGGAGATGAGCGTGCAGATTCAGTGCTGTTGTGAACTCTGCTCTTACCATTACGTAGCTCTCAGTCTGTTATCTCTCCTCCACTCCTGTCCTCAAGAACACCTTCACATGATTGGCAAGTCACCACGTAATGGTAAGAGCAGAGTTCACAGCAGCACAGAGTATTTCAGGAGATGAGCGTGCGGATCTTGTGCGTGGTGGTGACTTGCCAATCATGTGAACGTGTTATAGAGGACAGGAGTGGAGGAGATGTAACAGACTGAGCTACGTAATGGTAAGAACAGAGTTCACAGCAGCACAGAGTATTTCAGGAGAGGAGCGTGCAGATTCAGTGCTGCTGTGAACTCTGCTCTTACCATTACGTAGCTCAGTCTGTTACCTCTCCTCCACTCCTGTCCTCAATAACACCTTCACATGATTGGCAAGTCACCACCCCGCACAAGATCCGCACGCTCATCTCCTGAAATACTCTGTGCTGCTGTGAACTCTGCTCTTACCATTACGTGGTGACTTGCCAATCATGTGAAGGTGTTCTGGAGGACAGGAGTGGAGGAGAGGTAACAGACTGAGAGCTACGTAATGGTAAGAGCAGAGTTCGCAGCAGCACTGAATCTGCACGCTCATCTCCTGAAATACTCTGTGCTGCCTTAAACTCTATGGACAGGTCAGGATCCTGTTTCTTTTAAATGCTGCACTGTAGCGCAGCCTTATATAGTGGATCGAGCGGGTTCCCCAGCAGCATTTAAAAGAAACCGTGTTTGTGTATGTGTGTGTTTGTGTATATATGTGTGTTTGGGTATGTGACTTTGTCTGTTTTTGTTTTTATATGTGTGTGTGTATATATGGGTGTGTTTGTGTATATGTGTTTTGTGTATATGTTTGTGTATATATGGGTGTATTTGTGTATATGTTTGTGTGTAGATGTTTGTGTGTGTTTTTGTATATGTGTATATGTGTGTATATGGGTGTGTGTTTGTGTGTATATATGGGTGTGTTTGTGTATATGTGTTTGTGTATATGTGTGTTTGGGTATGTGTGTTTTTGTTTGTATATGTGTTTGTGTATATGTGTTCGTGTATGTGTGTATAACTGTGTGTGTGTGTGTTTGGATATGTGTGTTTTTGTTTGTATATGTGTGAGTTCGTGTATATGTGTGTGTTTGTCTGTTTATGTGTGTGTGTATATCTTGTTGTGTTTGTGTATATATGTGTGTGTCTGTGTATGGTTGTTTGTTTGTGTGTGCGTGTATATATGTGTGTAGGTGAGTAGAAGTATTGGTATTGTTCACATTGATAACTGTTTTTTTATGTTGTTGCAGATTTTGATGTACCGATTGGACTACATCTACGATTCGTTGGACTACTGCGTAGATCTGCGTTTTTTCAAATTTTAATAAAATGGTTAACGAGGGTTTTGTTGGGGATTTCTTATTTCAATAAAAAAGAATTGTCTTTGTGTTTTTTTTTCAAACTTTATTAGTACCTAGATAATGGCAGTTGGCTGATTGACAGCGTCCATTATTAAGGCGGTACTTAGTGTTAGCCGGTGCAGAGGCTAGCACTAACCACCCATTATTACCCCGGTACCCACCACCACCAGGGGTGCCGGGAAGAGCTTGGTACGATCCAGTACCCGACCATCTGTTGTGATGGTCGGGTACTGGGGCGGCCGTAGGCTGGTATTATGAGGCTGGGAAGGGCCAAAATCAGTGGACCTTCCCACCCTTGTAATGCTAGGCTGCTGCTGCTGTGTTGTATCGGGCTGGTTATAAAAATGGGGGGGACCCCCACGTCGTTTTTTTTTTGGAATTTAACAAATTTAGCAATAGACGGGTCCCCCACATTTTTAATAACCAGCCATATACAAGGCCGCAGCAGTCTGGCATTACATGGGTGGGAAGGGCCACTGGTTTTGTCCATTCCCAGGCTAATAACACTGTGTTGTATGTGGCTGGTTATGATAAATTGGGTGGAACCCCATGTCTTTTTAAAAAAAAAATGTAAATAAATAAATAATTTAAAAAAATGACGTGGGGTCCCCCCCACTTTTATAACCAGCCAGATACAACACAGCAGCAGCAGCCTAGCATTACAAGGGTGGGAAGGTCCACTGTTTTTGGCCCTTCCCAGCCTCATAATACCAGCCTGCGGCCGCCCCAGGGCCCGACCATCACAACAGATGGTCGGGTACTGGATCGTACCTGGCTCTTCCCGGCACCCCTGGTGGTGGTGGGTACCGGGGTAATAATGGTGGTTAGTGTTAGCCTCTGCACCGGCTAACACTAAGCCTCGCCTTAGTAATGGATGTTGTCACTCAGACAGCGGCCATTACTAAAGTGATAGTAATAATAAAATTTGAAAAGAAAAAGACAAAGATATAGATAAAATATTTTATTGAAATAAAGCACCCCCAACACAACCCTCATTAACCATTTTATTGTAGAAAAAAAACCGTCATCGAAGTAGTCCTCGAAACCGACGTAGTCCAAACACCAAACCTGTAAAAAAAAAAAATAATGAAATAAAACATGTCGTAGGCTTAGATTCAGTTTAATGTGTGATACTGACTGTTATACCATGTATAGAAGCCTGCCGTGAAGTTGACTTAGATACAGGGCGCCAGCAGACAGTATCATACATGGCCATACATACATATATACAAATATACATACATATATACAAACATACATACATATATACAAGCATGCACATATATACATGCAAATATACATACATGCAAACATACACACATATATACATGCAAACTATCATACATACATGCATACACACACACATGAAAACATACATACATACAAACAAACATGCAAAGATACATACATACATATATACAAGCATGCACAAATATACATGCAAACATAAATACATGCAAACATAATTACAAACATGCACATATATATATAAACATACATGCAAACATACATGCAAAAATAAAAACATGCAAACATACATACATGCACATATATACATACATACATGACAACATACATACAAACATACATGACAACATACATACATGCAAACATACATACACACATGCAAACATATATACATGCAAATATGCATACAAACATGCACATGTATACATACATGCCAACATACATGCAAACATACATGCACATATATACATACATACATGACAACATACATACATGCAAATATACATACATACACACATGCACATATATACATACATGCCAACATACATGCACATATATACATACATGACAACATACATACATACATACATACATGACAACATACATACATATATATACATACACACATGCAAATATACATACAAACATGCATACATACATGCAAACATACATTCATGCAAACATACATGCAAACATACATACATACATACAAATATACATACACACATGCACATATATACATACATGACAACATACATACATACATGACAACATACATGCAAAAATACATACATGCAAACATACATACATACATGCAAATATACATACAAACATGCACATATATACATACATGCCAACATACATGCAAACATACATGCACAGATATACATACATACATACATGCCAACATACATACATGCCAAAAAATAATAATAATACGTTCATACTTACTTTCCTCCTGTCCGGCCTCCAGCGATGACGTTTCATCCATGTCGCCGCTGCAGCCTGTGATTGGCTGCAGAGGCGGTCACGTGGGATGAAGCGTCATCCTGACGTGCGTGACCGCCACTACAGCCTGTGATTGGCTGCAGCGGCGAAAGGGATGAAACGTCATCGCTGGAGGCCGGACAGGAGGAAAGTAAGTACGAACGTATAATTTTTATTTTTTTATTACATTTAAATGGTATTTTCCGCGCGCCGAGCATGTACTGTGAAGGTTGCTGAAAGAGTTAGTGCAGCCCATTAACTCTATCAGCACCCTGGACAGTAGCATGCTCGGCGCACGTAAGTGACAGGTTCGGTCAGAACTAGTTCGGTCCGAACCGAACTTTTTTGTGAAATTCGGCGAACTAGCCGAACCGAACTTTTGATAAGTTCGCTCATCTCTATACGCAACCATACCTCCAGCCGATCTGCAAAAAGGCTCACCTCCGCAGATCTCAGCCCCCCTGCCTGTTTAGTACTTGGCGACACCAACTCACCTATTCTAAATGCTCCGAAGAACGCCAACGAAAAAGCCAACCGAAACAAATCCCTTTCATCTGAAGAACGACATACCGATGCTAATGAACCGCCCAACAAGCCAAGCAAAGCAAACGACACCGGCCTTCTACTATCCGCCTCCAACCTACCTCTGCGCAACCCCTTCAAAGCCTGCGATACCAGAAATTCCTTCGATACATCCCGCAAGCCCCGCAACTTAAGCCCAAACGCCACCGCGGATATGAACCGGTTCACCTTCGCTACTGAAAACCCCACCTCCCAGGCATCCCCTAACCAATACAAAAGTGCCACCAACCTGTCTCTATCCGTATTGACATCACCCAACTCTCTTACCCACTCCTCCCACTGCCTCCAACAAGCAGCATAAGCACTCCACGTCGTGCGCGCCAAAGACCTTTGTAACAGCTGCTCTACGGGACCGATACCAGATCCCATAGATGATCCGGACAAGCCAAACCGAGACGTTCCGCTCCCGGGGCCAATTGCCGAAACCGGTCCCACTGCGAGCGAGAAAGAGCATCAGCAACACAATTCCGTACACCCGGGACATGCACCGCCACCACGCACGCGTTCAACGACAAACACACCAACACTAAATGTCGCAACAATTGAACTACCGGAGGAGAGGACGCCGTGATGTTATTAATGGCAAGCACCACCCCCATGTTGTCGCAGTAAAAACGGACCTTCTTATCCCTGAGCCTGTCCCCCCAAATGGTAGCCGCCACCACGATGGGAAACAGCTCGAGCAGGGCCAGATTCCGCGTCAATCCACTGGACACCCAGCTAGCCGGCCATTGACCTGCGCACCACGGACCTCCCCCGTAAGCTCCAAAGCCACCCGCCCCAGCCGCATCCGTGAAAATATTCGGATCACTCGTATCCTGCGCTGGGGCCATCCATAGCGAGCGACCATTGTACTGGCCCAAGAAGTCATCCCAAACCTGAAGATCAGCTCGGTGCTCCTCCTTGAGCCGCACAAAATGATGCGGCGCCCGCACTCCCGCCGTTGCCGCCGCCAACCTTCTACCAAACACCCTCCCCATCGGCATAATCCGGCATGCGAAATTCAACTTCCCCAGCAGCGACTGAAGCTCCCGCAGCGACATTTTCTTCCTTCTACAAGCCCGTCGCACCTCCAGCCTCAAAGCACCCAACTTATCCGCCGGGAGCCGACACTCCATTGCCACCGAGTCAATTTCGATTCCAAAGAAACAAATCGTCGCTACCGGGCCCTCCGTTTTTTCCGGCGCCAAAGGGATCCCAAAATCCCTCGCCACCTTCTGCAGGGCATGAAGCAAGTTACCGCAAACCGGCGAACCCCCCGGGCCAACGCACAAAAAATCATCTAAGTAATGGATCAACGAATCGACCCCGGATACTCCCCTCGTAACCCACTCCACGAAGCTACTAAACGCCTCGAAGTATGCACAAGAAAGAGAACACCCCATCGGAAGGCACCGATCCACGTAAAAGGCCCCATTCCAAAAACAACCCAACAGCCGTTGGCTTTCTGGATGGACCGGCAACAACCTGAACGCCGCCTCGATGTCGGTTTTTGCTAG
Organism: Rhinoderma darwinii; assembly: GCF_050947455.1. Classification (NCBI taxonomy): domain Eukaryota; kingdom Metazoa; phylum Chordata; class Amphibia; order Anura; family Rhinodermatidae; genus Rhinoderma; species Rhinoderma darwinii. The sequence goes on from NC_134687.1 coordinate 68,136,127, forward strand.
CAGCGCCCCCGGACCCGCAGCCCGCACTAACCCCACCGCCTTATCGAATGAGGTATAAACTACGGAACACAACTCGTGATCAATCCCGTCATTTACCGACGAACCTTTGGGATACGATAAATGTTGAATCAAATGAAACTTTCCGGGCTCGCGTTTAGGGACAATACCCAAAGGGGACACAACTAAATCTTTCACCGGCGCCTCCCCAAATGGCCCCGACATGCGCCCCAACGAAACTTCTTTTAACAACTTTTCCGACACGACTTCCGCCTGCAAGTAAGCCGATTTTAAATTTCTCCGCGTAACCGGAACCTCATAAGGAGGCGGAGGAATAACAAAACCAACACTAAACCCTTCATAAAGCAACTTAGCTGCCGCCCTATCCGGATACTCACTTAGATAAGGGGCCATCCTTTCCACCCTCACCGGCGACACCCCCTTGACCAGCCCCGTGCTGGTTCCCTGACCTCTTTTTTCGCAGACATTCTGCCGCCCCGTGTGATGCACCATTACACTCGGAGCACACGTGCTTGAACTTGCACGTGGCCCCGAACTTGCACTGGCCTTCATTGAATTGCCAGCAAAACCCCGCCTTTTCCCCGCCGCTTTGTCCACTCTGACTAGACTGGCCTCCCTGGCCACCGCTCCCGGGAAAGGGCTGCCTAACCGGAGCCGTAACCCGTAACCAGAGAGCAATATCCTTCTGGTCCCACCGAATCGCCGGCCGAACCGCCTTCCGCTGACGGAATTGCTCATCATATCGCAGCCACGCCTGACCCCCATACGCCCTATGAGCCTCCCCAATAGCATCAAAATAACAAAATAACGCCGAACAATTTTTCGGCGCCTTTTCCCCTATCACACTAGCCAATATGGCGAACGCCTGCGACCAATTAACGAACGTCTGCGGGATAAGCCTATACCGCCGCCGTTCCTCCTCGTCCTTTTTACTCTCATCCCGCTTGCTCTTATCCAAATTAAATTTAGCCAGCGGCAAGAGAGAAAAAATTTCAACATATTCATCTTTCCAGATCCGATCACGCACCTCCTGCTTTAAATGCGCCCCCAACGGACCCTCAAAACAAACATACACCTCCCCCCGAGCACGATCATCCATGCGCACTCGATCGCCGTCCTTCTGTGCCTCAGTCTGCACCGACACCGCGACCGCCTCTCTAACCGCCACCACAGGACGCGCCTGCAACGATCCCACGTCCCTGGGGCCTTCCCAAACTACCGCAGGGGACACTTCCGTTACTACCGGCGCCGCGGCCCTATCCAGGCGCCCCACCAGCTCCCGTAAGCAACCCACTAAATCTGCCAAACCCGCTCCGTCGCGTCCGCCCGCGCCACTACCGGCCCCCGATGCTATGCTAGCAGCCCCCCCGCCGACACCCGACATAAAAATCGCTGGATAAGACAATAATGGAGTTATACACTCACCGGGCTGCACAGGCGCTGTGTTCCCGTCAGCCGGACCATCCTGACCTCGACGATACACGTCCAGTTCACCTTCCTCCAATTCTTCTCTCGCCGACGACTGTCCCTCCCAACGACATCTTCGGAAAGGGGATGAGGACGCGCTGACCGATGGGCCGGCAACCTGCCGCCCGACCGCCGGGACCCAGACTTCCGACCGGACCTGTTGCCTCGACGTCGCTGCAGATCTAGTCGCCCGTCTAGACGATCCTGACGAAGCCTGCCCCCTGGCCGGAACATCACCATGCGGGGCGGCCGTACCTTGCTCTCGACATCTTCCATCTGATGGGGGAGGGGTGACAGGGAGCCCAGCCTGCGACTCCCTGCTTACCGCCGGACCCCGTCGCGGCTTGGGATTCCTGCCAGGACGCAGGGCCTGGGAAGGGGCGGTCCTCCCAGCTGCCTGGCCTGCAGCGTCCGGGATCGGGCTCCCTCTGCGACGCCGTGTCCGCGGGACTACCTCCGGACTAAGGCGCTCTGGAGGTCGGGACCGCCGAGAGGGACGGGTCGACACAGCCTGCATCGCCGTCACCCCTGGCACCGCTCTCTGCCTGCCCAGCGCAGGAGCGGTTGTTGCCGACTCCCCCCCCGCCGCCATAGCCATGCTCGTAAGGGGGCCGGGGGAGGGGAGCCTGTCCCTTACAACAGACCCCGAACGCCGTGCCCGGCGTGGCGAAACGGCGTCCGGGATCCGCGTTAATGCAGCCACGGTCTCCTCCAGCCATCCGGGACCGTGGTGCACAGCAGCGGCACGCAGCCGCTCTAAAATCAGGGCCTCTGCCATTACTAAAAAACCGGGCAACGGGGAGCTTTGCTTAGTGTGTGTTACTCCTCCCGCTGCTTCCGGCTCAATGCCGAGAAACAGCGGGAAGCGCAGTAACGGCCCCCCCGTCCCCCTTAACTCCTCCCCGTCCCTCCTTCAGCTCCTTCAACTTTCCCTCACCTCATAACATTAACCCTTTCCCTACCAGGACGGTCATGTCGGCTTCCCTTAAGCCTGCAGCTGCGTCCAGCCTCTTCTGGAGATTTTCCATGATGAAATACGTTGTGGAAAATCCGCAGTGTTTATGTTACGTGTGGACATACCCTCAGGGTCAGAAATCTTCTTAACCCCTTAACGACCGCCCACCGTCTTTTGACGTCAGGCGGTGCAGGTACTCAGTCTACAGCGACGCCTTTTGGCGTCGCTGTAGTAGAGGGGGTTTAACGGCACCCTGGTGAAATCTGCACTTAAAACCGGCTGTAAGTAACAGGTCCGGTTCTTAGTGCAGCCATCAGGACCTGCCGATTTCGTCATAACAGCATGTGACCGCTGTGACAGCCAATCACAGCGGTCACATGCTGTTACTGTGTACAGAGCCGCCGGGAGTGTCTAAATGACAGCTCCTGCTCTAAGAACGAGCTGTTGCTAGCAGCTCTGTTCTTAGAGCAGTGATCAGGAGCCAATAGTATTGGTTCCTGATCTTTTGTGATCACTATGAGATCCAATCATAGTGATCACTACTGTAAAATAAAAGTAAAAACATGTATCTGTTTCTCCTCACTGTTCTAGCTGTGGAGAGAAACAGATACAAGTGTGTCAGTGTCCCCACACAAAATCACTTGTCCCTTACACACAGTTTATTAAAAAAAAAAAAAACATTTTTTTCAGTATTTTATAGTATATAGTATATACATATATATATAAATATAAATATATTTACTGTATATACTAAGAACCGTACTATAAACTACTTTCTTTTTATGGTACGCTGTTAGACGGCGTGTACGCTGTTAGGCCTCATGCACACGACCGTAGCTGTGTGCACGGCCGTGATTTTCGGGTCGGCCGGCTGTGGACTGTCAGCGGCAGGCCGCCCGCAAATCGCGGGACATGCACATGGCCGCCACCATTGTTTTCAATGAGCCCGGACCGCAGAAAAGGGCCGTAATAAGACATGCCCGTTCTTTCTGCGGTCCACGCTCCCGGGCCGTGCAAGGACCGCAAAAACTACGGTCGTGTGCATGGCCCCATAGAAAAGAATGGGGCCGCAATTCTCCAGTGGATTTTCGGGGGAATTGCGGCCGCAAAAACACGTTCGTGTGCATGGGGCCTTAGACGGCGTAGGGTGCTGTTCTGGGCTTGGGTTTACGGTTTGTGTTAGGCGTAGGGTTTAGGTTTAGGTTTGGAAAAAAAAAAAACTTAAAAAAAACAATAAAAAAAAAAAAAAGTTTCATTCTTTTAGTGTTCTTAGTTGATTAGTTGATAAAAAAAAATTGAAACCGCTAGTTCCATTTTTTACGTCCGTTTTTGGAGCTGTTTTCAATGGAGTCTATGAGAAAACGGCTCCAAAAACGTCCAAAGAAGTGTCCTGCACTTCTTTTGACGAGGCTGTATGTTTACGCGTCATCGTTTGACAGCTGTCAAACGACGATGCGTAAATGACAGGTTGTCTGCACAGTACGTCGGCAAACCCATTCAAATGAATGGGCAGATGTTTGCCGACGTATTGTAGCCCTATTTTCAGACGTAAAACGAGGCATAATACGCCTCGTTTACGTCCGAAAATAGGTCGTGTGAACCCAGCCTTACTTGAAAGCGACAGCGAAAGTGTCGCTTCAAGGGATTCTATGGATATGTGACCCAGCACCAGTGATATGGGAGACGGCGCAGTTGCCACAACGTCCGTTCATAGTGCAGCCCCTGAAATTGCACAACCCCACCAAACCGATTTAGTGTGGGAACCCACGAGTTTATTTTCTGCCACCATAAATGACTTTATTGCTACTCCTGGCATAAGTCCCAATGTCAGTAATTTTTCACCACTAAATTATTTTAATATTTTTATTACGGACCAAGTTTTGGAACATTTTGTGCAGGAAACAAATTTGTATGCCAGGCAGTACATTGCCAATAAGCCTTCGTCACCTAATGCCAGGCTGTGGAATCCCACAAATTTCAAAGGGCGTCTCTCATTCCGTCAATTCATACCCTCAAAAAGTGCAAAATACGGGGTAAAGATCTACAAGTTATGTGAAAGCACTACTGGCTACACATGTGCATTTAAGATCTACGAGGGTAAAGACAGTGAATTTAATCCACCAGGGTGCCCTCCAAATATTGGTACCACTGGTAAGATTGTGTGGGATTTAATTGGCCCTTTCCTACACAAGGGGTATCATGTATACACGGACAGTTTTTATACCAGTGTGCCATTGTTTAGCGCCCTTCATTGTGCCAACACCGGAGCCTGTGGCACAATACGCAGGAATCGCAAAGGTTTCCCACGTCAACTTGTGGATAAAAAACTACGAAAGGGGGAGTCATGCACTTTTCAAATTGAGAAGATGCTGGCTTTAAAATTTCGTGACTGCAAGGACGTCTACATGATCAGCACTGTCCATTCAAGTGCAACAGCAACTATTAGAGAACGTGGGGCCTCTGCAGATAGACAAAAGCCTGTGTGTGTCATCGGCTATAACAAATTCAGGTTGCGATGCAGAACGCATTTGTCCTGTACAAAAAATCAGCGGGCAGGGCGACATTCTTTGAATTTCAGGAGAAAGTGATTGAAGATCTCCTATTTCAATCTGCAGACCAGAGAGTAGTCCATGAGTCAGAGGATGTACGCCGACTTGTTGAAAAACATTTTTTACACCCGATCCTTTCAACATCTAACCAAAAATACCACAAAAAACGGTGTCGGGTCTGCAGCAAATGAGGGCAGCGAAGTGAGTCACGATATTATTGTTCCGCTTGTCCTTCCAACCCTGGTCTATGCATAAGTCCCTGTTTTGTCCTTATCAATACACTATGGGCTTTATTACAGTTTTGTTCGGGTTTTTGGTGGACCTCTTACACCCGACAATACTTATAGAAATAGCGACATTAATTTGGGGAGTAGTGGTCCTTTACTGTATCTATACATACGGTGTGGGACACTGCCCCTTTATATATTCTACAGGTGATTGGTTGTTTTGTGCACACGGCGGTTCCTACCTTGCCGGGCAGGGGCTTGTTATGGTGTACCGCGTCACTTGGCACATTCGTCCCTTATATAGGGATTGATGGAGCTAAAGAGACGTTGTATGACCAGTCACTTTGAATAATAAAGTCATTACAGCCCTACAAATTTTCTTTCATCCTGTGAACATGCTCTAGTTTTCCACATAGCTGGATACATTCTTCCTCCTTTTTTTTTGGATATATTGCCTTTTTCCGCCAACAGTTTAATACATTTTCCCACTTTAACTTACTATATATCAGAGCGGGTTGATATACATAATGTCTATGGACTGACATGATTTCAGGACAGCTGCTTTCTTAGCACGACATAGTCATAGGGTGTAGAAACTGTTAGGGACATATATTTCTCAATCTAGAAAAGTAGAATCCTCCCATTTTCAAGCAAAATGTGTGTCCTGAAAGCCTCCGGGTGCTCCCTTCCTTTTGGGTCCTGCCGTGTGTCCAGGAAACACATTACGGCCACAATGGGGATATTTTTGAACACAGGAGAAACAGGGTGATACATTTTATGGTGCATTTCCTTATTCTCATGTCCTCTGTACAAGAAATCTGACCTTAAAATGACACATTTGTGAAAAAAAGTGAAATAAAATTTTCTTTCCACCTGCTTTGCATTACTTCCTGCGAAAACTGTGGGGTCAAAATACTTAGTACACACCTAGATGAATACCTTAAGGGGTCTCGTTTTCAAAATGGGGTCATTTATTGGGAGTTTCTATCTTTTTGGCAGCTCAGTGCCTCTATAAATGTGTAATGGGACCTGAAACATTTTCAAGCAAAACTTGTGTCCTGAAAGCCTCCGGGTGCTCCCTCCCTTTCGGGCCCTGCCGTGTGTCCAGGCAACGCATTAGGGTCACAATGGGGGCATTTTTTAAAACAGGAGAAAAAGGGTGATAGATTTTGGGGTGTGTTTCTTCATTCTCATGGTCGCTTTACAAAGAAATCGGTCTTCAAAGTGATACTTTTATATAAAAAGTGTTGTTTTTTTTTCTTTCACCTGCTATGCATTAAATTTAGCAAAAAACTGTGGGGTCAAAATACTCACTACACCCCTAGATAAATACCTTAAGGGGTCTAATTTTCTAAATGGGGTCGTTTATGGGGAGTTTCTTTCGTTCTAGTAGTTCAAAACCTCTCCAAATGTACAGTGGGGCCTAAAACATTTTCAAGCAAAATATGAGACCTGAATGCCTCCGGTTGCTCCCTTCGTTTCGGGCCCTGCCATGTGTCCAGGCAACGTATTAGGGTCACAATGGGGCCATTTTTGAAAACAGGAGAAACAGGGTGATAGATTTTGGGGTGTGTTTCTTCATTCTCATGGTCGCTTTACAAAGAAATCGGTCTTCAAAGTGATACTTTTATGAAAAAAGTGAAATTATATTTTTTTACACCTGCTTTGCATGAATTCTTACAAAAAAACTGTGTGGTCAAAATACTTACAACACCCCTTAATAAATACCGTAAGGGGTGTAGTTTTCAAAATGGTGTCACTTGTGGGGGTTTCCACCATTCTGACACCTATGAGCCTCTGAAAACCTGGCTTGGTGCAGGAAAACAAAATGTACTTCAAAATGTATAAAATTATTACTAAACATGTAAGTCTTCTAAATTGCTCAAAAAAAATATTTTTTTTTTCAAAAGTGCTGCCAAAATAGAGTAAAGCGATGGAAATATATATTTAATAAAAAAAATTGTACAGTATGTATGTACATATGTGACATATTGCAGTTAAAAATAGGGAAAAATGATAATTTTTACAAAATTTCTTCCATTTTTCTATTTTTTAATTAATTTCCGCAAATCGTATCAGTCTACTTTTACCACTAAAATAAAGTACAACATGTGACGAGAAAACCATGTCAGAATTACTTGGATATTCAAAACTTTCGCAGAGTTATTCTCTGATAAAGTCAGACATACCAGATTTAACAAATCTGGCTTGGTCATTAAGGTCTTTTCAGGCCCGGTCATTAAGGGGTTAAAGGCGATATCTAGGACTTGTGCTTACATTATGTAATATATGTTGACTAGTATAGAAAACCCGTTACACGGATTTGCTAGCAAAAGGAATGATGATTTGTAAAAAATAATATAAAAAAATATAAGTGTATTTTAAAACCTAATTACCAAAATTTGAAACCTAAGAAAAATGCGGAAGTTTTTCCTGAATAATAGATTATTCACCCAGGGTAAAGGTGTAATGTAGTAGATGTTACCTGCAGTCCTATGTAACACCACAAATAAAACAGTGCTAACTCTCTGAGTACAGATATGTAAGGCTATGTAAGCGTATGTAAAGCTCTATTCACACGACATGGTCAGAGTGTCGGCCGATAAAAACGTCCGTTTTGGTCTGTTTTTCTCAGCTGTTTTGCATCCATTCCGTTTCCGTGTTTCCGTTTTTAATGGCCGATTTTGACCCATTTTGCAAATGTTTTTTTCCCTGTCTGTTTTAAAAACGGTTTAAATTTCATTTGTACATTTTCTGCCACACACTTCCCTCTGTAGATAATGCCACACCCTGCCCTCTGTAGAAACTGCCACAGGTCCCTGTAGGTAATGCCACACAGCCCCCCCTTGTAGGTAGTGCCACACAGACCCCCTTGTAGGTAGTGCCACACAGACCGCCTTGTAGGTAGTGCCACACAGACCTCCTTGTAGGTAGTGCCACATAAACTTTACCGAAGGGTCAGGAGTGTGAATAGACATCGCGTCCTGGCTGGAGGTGATGTCTATTCACTCTTAAGACACTTCAGTAAAGTTAATGTGGGTGTGTGTGACAGCACAGCGTGATCTTGCGAGTACAAATGGACATGAAGGGAGAGAAGTGTATGACGCTGATTGGTCAGCGTCATACACTTCTCTTCACAACGCCCACTTAGTCAAAAGTTAAAAAACGCCCTGTGGGCATTAAGAAACTAATTAGCATAAATCTAAAATAGCTCATAACTTGCTCAAAAATGATAGTTTTTCAAAATAAAAACCACTGTTATCTACATTACAGCGCCGATTAGATTATGTAGGAGATAGGGCACTTATAATATGGTGACAGAGCCTCATTAACTGTTGTCCAATAAACTGTGCCTCGGAAACCACGTGCAGTTTTCCCTATAAGGTGCACAGCCGTGCAACTTCCACGATCCGCTCGCTCACTAAAGTTTTAAGCCCGCGCACTGTCACGGGCGGATGCAGTGGCGTCACATACAAATGAATACTATAAGTTGCAGGCCATGTTAAGCCTGCAGCCTATAAGGCGCTGGGAGTCGCGCAGGTCAGCCTGATGACGTCACATCACGGCGGTATGCGCATGCGTTCTGCCAGAGAGGCAGTGGAGCGCTCCGTCTCTTGCGGGAACATGGCAAGGTAAGTACAATCAAATTTTTTTTAAGGAGCTGTGGCGGAGGGGGGCTATGTAGCGCTATATACAAGGGGAGGAGTGGGGCTGTGTAGCGCTATATACAAGGGGAGTAGTGGGGCTGTGTAGCGCTATATACAAGGGGGAATTGCTGTGTAACACTATATACACACAAGGGGAGGAGGGGAGCTGTGTAGCACTATATACAACGGGAGGGTGGGCTGTGTAGCACTATATACAAGGGGAGGGGGGGCTGTGTAGCACTATATACAAGGGGAGAGGAGGCTGTGTAGCACTATATACAAGGGGAGGGGAGGCTGTGTAGCACTATATACAAGGGGAGGGGGCTGTGTAGCACTATATAGAAGGGGAGGGGGCTGTGTAGCAGTATATACATAAGGGGAGGGGGTATGTGTAGCACTATATACAAGGGGAGGAGGGGGGCTGTGTAGCACTATATACAAGAGGAGGAGGGGGGCTGTGTAGCACTATATACAAGAGGAGGAGGGGGGCTGTGTAGCACTATATACAAGGGGAGAGGGCGGCTATGTAATGCTATATACAGGGGGAATTGCTGTGTAGCGCTATATACAAGGGGAGGGGGGCTGTGCAGCGCTATATACACAAGGGGAGGAGTGGAGCTGTGTAGCAGTATATACAAGGGGAGAGGGGTCTGTGTGGCAGGATCTACAGGGGGGTCTGTGTGGCAGGATCTACAGTCGGGTCTGTGTGGCAGGATCTACAGGGGGTCTGTATGGCAGGATCTACAGGGGTGTCTGTGTGGCAGGATCTACAAGGGGGGTCTGTGTGGCAGGATCTAAAGGGGGGTCTGTGTGGCAGGATCAACAGGGGGGTCTGTGTGGCAGGGTCTACAGGGGGGTCTGTGTGGCAGGATCTACAGGGGGTCTGTGTGGCAGGATCTACAGGGGGTCTGTGTGGCAGGATCCACAGGGGGTCTGTGTGGCAGGATCTACAGGGGGTGTCTGTGTGGCAGGATCTGCAGGGGGGGTCTGTTTGGCACGATCTACGGGGGGGGGGGTCTGTGTGGCACGATCTACAGGGGGTCTGTGTGGCACTATCTACAGGGTCCAATGAGGGATTCTTTCATTGATGACTATAATTGGTGTTTATAACTGTCTATTTTACTGGTGGACTTGTAATATTATAGTATTTAAAAAAGTTATTAAAACAAAGTTTTCTTATGCTCTTATTTAGTCTCTATATTAGCGTTTACTGGGGATATTACTTTTGGTCATCAGATCGCCCACCATTGAGGGAGACTTGCCCTGCTCCCTAACTGCCCCGTTCAGCAGCTTAAAGGACTTAAAGGGAACATTGACCACGTGGTGTCCTTAACTGTGCTTCGGACACCACGTCGTTCCCGATTATATATAAGATGTGCTCCTGAGGTCAGATACATGACTACACAAACCACACTTTTAGTTTACATCTAGACAGGGTCGCATCGGGGCAGTACAAGTGTTAAAGCCCTCTGGAGCCGGCCAAATAAGAAGTCTGTTGTGCTGCCCAACACTAATGAAGTGATAAAATTTGGCTGGCATTAGGGGGAGCCCGCTTCATACGGAGGAGTAAGATGATCATTAAGCAGCATAAAGATCATACTGTTCTTATACCCTCTCCCAGAGCCTAAAATGGGGTTTACGACAGTTTTCTGTCATTGAAAGTCACAAATTATGGTGCAAGCCATAGTTGCAAATTTTTTGCCGACTTTTAGACGTTTTCCGCCGATCTAGCCACTTTAAAATGTGGGTGGAGCTTAATAAAATGGACGGGGCCGCTGGCATAAATTATAAGTGGAAATCTACGCCAGATTGTAGACCGCACAAAATGTGTGTGCCTCTTAATAACTTAGTTGCATCTTACTCCTACAATCTTCAAACTGACTCTGGCATATAAAATGTCAGTCTTAGTATATCAGTGTAAAGGATCTGCCAGACACAGCTTCTGTGTCGACGCCCGTGGTTAATCAGTCTGCACCTTCATTTCCTGCTTGTCTCTGCCTGTGATTCTTTCCTGTTTCCTGGCTCTGCTGCTCCTGCTATCATTATTGACCTTGCTTCATTTTGACCCTGGCTTTACTGACTACGCTCCTGCTCTGCGTTTGGTACCTCGTACACTCCTGGTTTGACTCGGCTCGTTCACTACTCTTGTTGCTCACGGTCTCGCCGTGGGCAACTGCCCCATTTCCCTTAGCTTCTTTGTACCCTTCTCTGTTTGTCTGTCGTGCACATATTGAGTGTAGGGACCGTCGCCCAGTTGTACGCCGTCGCCTAGGACGGGCCGTGCAAGTAGGCAGGGACTGAGTGGCGGGTAGATTAGGGCTCACATGTCTGTCTCCCTACCCCGTCATTACAATCAGCCCCTAAATGTTTAATAAGTTTGTAACTGATACTGCTTAAAAATTTGGTCCTCGAGGTGCTGGTACTGTATGGGCAAAGGGTGAATTGTTTTACACACACTTGCCCACTCACATTTTTCTACCCATGAACTACGGTCCAGGAGCACAAATAAAGTCCACTGTACCGGAGGCCCATCCAAAGATTAAGCTCTCGTCAGTCCCTTATCTAGCGAAGCTCACAGAAGATTTGGACTGGCCTAGACGGGCTCAAGCTCTGACGCAATAATGGGCCCCAAAGGTTCAGCAGAAGACAACCCCACTTGGATCTGACATTGGAGCCAATAAATTGCAAATATTGTCAATTTCTTATGGGTTGAGTCACAAATAACCTATATGACCTTATTGATTTGTCTTCTGTACTATGATAACTTTATGATGCACGTGGTCATGCACATGTTCTGTATACAGGGGATAGCCTGCAGAATCATTTCCTTTGGTGGTCCCAAGAAACCCCAGTCTGATATTAGCTCATAGTCTTATTTCCATATAATATTCACACTGGGCCAATTTATTAGTAAGCTGCGAGACATGGGAGGGGGTTCTGCCCATATTACTGTATAAGGCCCAGACATTTTATTATTGCTGCCCTGCATCTAGGGTGCCCATAAACAAGGAAAGTGGCCATTGACAAGGAATGTGTTCTGTATAGTAGGGATGCACGATGCATCGAAACTGCAATACTGTTATTTCATGTATTTCAATACTTCACAGCTAAATATAGTAACACATGAATGTATGAGAGCGGGGCTGCGGCTGTGTAATACAACCATTGCCCCGCTCCTAAGTCCTGACAAGTGTGCACGGTCAGGATGATGTGATGCGTCCAGCACTGCACTAATGAGCGGCGACACTGAAGACAGAACATGGCGGGCGGACTACAAAACACCCCCATGTTCTGTCTTCAGTGCCTGTGCCGCCGCTCATTAGTGCAGCGTCGGCTGCATCACCTCATGCTGACCGCGCGCTTACTTGTTGTCAGGAGCGGGGCAATGCTGTATTACACAGCCGCAGCCCCGCACTATAACGGCGGAAATCAGAGAAACCTCATCTCCGCCGCTATTCCCCTGAATGCTGCGATCAAAGCTGACTGCAGCATTCAAGAGGAATTGAGAAGGGGGATGCCCCTTAGATTGAATTACAGAAATCCCTGTGATGCGATTGAGGGACATACCATATATGGGCAGACAGCCCAGGGCCCATTGAAGGACCCTAGGGCTGTCTGACCATATTTCCTGTTGTTAGGGCATACTTAGGTATGTCCTAACAACTGCCTGCGTACTATCAGTACACATGCTAATATATTGGCATATAGATATATGCCAGCACATTAAAGTTTAAAAATAAAGTAAAAACATAAAGTAATACTAAATTTAAAAAAATACACATACACCTGTTTTACATAAAACATTAAAATAAGTCTCAATACATAAAATATACACTTATTGGGTATTGGCGCGGCCGTAATAACCTGCACAACAATTTTTTTTGCGTCATTTATGATGTGTACGCTGTAAAAAAATAAAATAAAACTGCTTTCTTTCACTTATTGTGGAGCACGAGGTGTGATGAATTTAACCTCCATGTGCCTCACATTAATAGTAATTAACCCCATCATGTAACTTACACATTAACTCATTATGACTGAGAAACATGCCGGGGTTAATTACTATTAATGTGAGGCACATTCAAAATTCATCACACCCCGTGCCTCACATCAGAAAATGGAAGAAATATTTTTTTTTATTACTGTTGGCAATGTATCATTTTGGTCGAAATCGCAATACTACGCAAAGTATCGGTATCGAAGTCCAAATTCTGGTATCATAACATTCCTACTGTATAGTCCCTGACCCTGGATCATGAACTAGTTTATATAAGAAATCCCAGAAAACCGCTTTAAGGCCCCATGCACACGACCGTAAAAAACCTCCGTTTTTGCGGACCGCTATTGCGGTCCGCAAAAACGGAGCCATTCACTTTCATCGAACACTGACACCTTTTCCGTAGCACTACGGAAGGGTGTCCGTGCCGTGGAAATGTTCCGGGAATTATGGAACATGTCCGTTCTTTCGCATTTTGCGGGCCGTGCTCCCATACTTTGTATGGGAGCACGGCCCGAAAATGCGGCTGTCAGTCAGCGGCCGGCCGTGCCCGCAATCGCGGGCCGTGATTGCGGGCACGGTAGTGTGCATGGGGCCTAATGGCAAGAGCAGTGGAAAAAGATAGCTTGTCAAATACACAGAATTTATCTGTTTATGGACAAGATAAATACTGAAATAAAAGGGATCGGTATAAGTGGCTTTAGAGAGGACATAGAAAAGATCTGTTTATGGGATGTTAAAGGGATCCTGTCACCAGCATTTTAGCTATAAACCCAGCAATACCTGGTGAAAGTGGGTGAAAAATCATTGTCATCTAAGCTATAAATATGTTCTAAGTAAGCTCTGTAGCTTTAGTATTCCGTTTTTCAGTGGTCCCACGCCGTATGCAAATGAGCAGAAAAGAGTCAAATCTTCATCTGAAAAGAGTCAGATTTTCATTCCTCCAGCGTCTCAGAGTGGACTCCACCTCCTTCTTTTTGATTGATAGCTCCTTAGCCAGTCAGGGCCGGACAGGTGGTGGCAGTGGGCGTGGTTAAGAAGCTGCATCCCAGAGGGAAAAATAATTACCATAAAAGGCGGGAAAAGTTTAAACGACTATATTTACTGACAGAGGAGGGCTTCAGGAAAGAAGAGAACAGGAATGAACTCTGGACAGCTGCGGCCATTGAGGGGTCAGGCGACTTTAACAGGTAAGATGTTGATGACAGGATCCCTTTAATAGCATAATAAACGAGGCTTACTTTATCAATAATATATAAACACCGTATGTACGTACAAGGGTAATGTTTGCTTGCTTATATGAGTTTATCCATATGGAAGGAATATGTACATATCCCTGTGGACATGTCCCACATCTATGGATGATCTTATATAACTGAACACTGCCATCCTTGCATCTGCCTGATGATGATAATATAACTGTACTACTTTATCCCAGTTCACACAGCATTTTTTGGCACTGATTTTGTCTCGGAAACTGCATTGGAATCAGTGCATTTGCTTAATTTAAAAAAAAAAACTAAAAACTTAATTTCAAAATCTACAGCAATTTTGAGGCAGAATGTTTCTGGTTAACAAAAAAAGCTGTGTGCACATACCCTTAGGGTATGTTCACACGTTATGTTTTCAGGCGTATTTCGGGGTGCAAACACCTTGAAACACGCCTGAAAAATCGTTAGCTAAATGCCTAACATCTGGGAAAAACAGAGTTTCATTCAGACGGGGTGTTTTTGTAAAAAAAAACGACCCCTAAAAAGGAGCAGGTCACTTTTTCAGCTTCAAAAACGACTGAAAATAAAAGGCTGTTTTCTCTGAAAACAGTTCCGTAAGTTTCAGTCGTTTTTGATCTTGCGTGTGAACATACATTCACATGCAGTGTTTTCAGGCGTAATTCGGGCGTTTTACGCCTCGAATTGCGCCTGAAAAAACGGCTCCATTACGTCTACAAACATCTGCCCATTGCTTGCAATGGGATTTACGATGTTCTGTTCCCACGAGCCTTTATTTTACGCGTCGCTATCAAAATACGGCGTGTAAAATGACGGCTCATCAAAAGAAGTGCAGGACACTTCTTGGGACGTTTTTGGAGGCGTTTTTCATTGACTCCATGGAAAAACAGCTCCAAAAACGGTCGTAAAAAACGCGAGTTGTTAAGAAAATGTCTGAAAATCAGGAGCTGTTTTCACCTGAAAACAACTCTGCATTTTCAGATGTTTTTTCTCACTGCGTGTGAACATACCCTTATTGTATCTTTAATGGATTTATTCAAGGGCTGTTGGAGACTGTTTAAATAATTAACTTACTGAAAACCTTACTTATAGAAAAACACATTGACGGTATCACATATAAAATGCCTTTACATGCATTTAACATCAAGCTAAAAATCCCTATGGAAATGCCTCACCTTTAGTATGTTGCTATTAAAAACATGCACAAAAATATCTAAAAATTGCAGCAAAGAATTGAATGTTTGCCAAAAAAGCAACCACGTGCTTAAAAAATAAAAATAACGCCAACTGTATGCCATTGTTTTTTTTGTTTTTTTCACAGTTCCATACAGGGGTATATATAGTATACATATGATTGGGCATATGGGCAGGGATTATTTTCATAAAACAACCTTTTTAAGAAAAAGAAACCCAGGTATGTCACGTACTTGTACCTTATATCAGGCTGCGGTAAAGGGTTAAATCTGCCTGTGTCTGTTGACAGCTACAGCAGGACAACCCACATGGTGTTATTGGCAGTGGCGGATTAAGTAGACCATAGGCCCTGGGCAGTTCCCCAAACTTGGGCCCCCCTTTCCCAGCGCAGCTATTCCGTGCCTAAAGTGAAGACCACCTTTCTGTGTGGGCATTGACAAATGGGTGTTACAATTCCCCTTGTCATTCCCACATACTGACAGTCTCCAACCATCGCTGACAGTATCACGCTGTGTAGGAACAGTTCCTCCTGACAATGGGAATGGTAACACACATTTGTCTATTGTGGAATACAAGGATTTCCCATAACAGACCTGTCAGAAGAGGGGACAGATTCTCTATAAATCCAGTGACTCACAAGTGATATCTTCTCTGATGGGAGTAGTTCTCTTTTCTTCTCCATCTGACACAGACCGTTATGGTGAATTCTCCTGATGACTGCAGAATTTCCTGACGAGAAATCTTTGCCCCTCGCTTCTACAGCCATTTCCAGCCTCTGTAGAAACACAAAAATTCAGACACCAAGGCCCAGGCCCATACATTAAAGGAGTTGTCCGGGTACGGACCAGTTTTTCATACTGATGACCTATCCACAGTATAGTTTATTAGTATATAATCGGTGTGGGTCCGACACACAGACCCCGCAATGATCAGCTGTTGTGACTGCCTCTGGGCACCGGATGTTGTGCAGTGTTCAGTGCCCGTAGTGCTGGAAGCAGATGGAACCATATACTGCATAGTGGCCGTGGTGCAAAACATCAACTCTGCTTCTATTCACTTGAATAGGAGCAGAGCTGCAGTACTGCAGCACACCTGCTATACTATGACCGAAGCCATCTGCTTCCGGCATGAACATCCGGTGCCCAGAGGCAGCCGGAGAAGCTGATCAGGGCGGGGTCTGGGTGTCAGACCCCCACAGATCATATACCGATGACTTATCCTGACCAATTCAGACCCCAGACCTGACTCCCTAAACTAATACAGACATCCACTGATCGCTGGTTCAAGTCCCCTAAGGGGACTAATAAAATGTGTAGAAGAATTAAAGTTAATAGTAGTGAGAAAGAAAAAAGTTTAAAGTTAAAAAAAAAAAACTTTTTGCCATTTTTCTTGTAAAGTAATGTAAAAAAATTAAACAAAACTGGTATAGCTGCGTCCGTAAAAGGCTGAACTATTACAATATACCATTATTTAACTCGCACAGTGAACACTGTAAAAAACGTAAATAATTTAAACCGCCAAATTCGCTGTAGTTTTCGTTTTTACCGCTCGGCGAAAGCTGTAAAAACGAAAACCCCAAAAAATGGAATCATATTTTTTTCCTATATCAGCCCGCAAATAATTTTTTTTCAGTTTCCCAGTACATTTTATGGTACTTTAAATGGTGTCAATAGAAACTACAACTCCTCCCGCAAGAAATAAGCCCTCACACCGCTCTACTGACAGAAAAAAAAAAAGGTTGCCCGTTTTTCTCCTTTATCCCTTGTGACAATGAGAAAATGCAACATTTTAGTGGAAAAAAATTGTGATATTCATTTTTGCGGTCCATTCTAATAAATTCTGCAAAATACCCGTGGGGTCTAAATGCTCACTATATCCCTAAAAAAAAAAAATTTAGGGGTGTTTCCAAAATGGGGTAACTTGGGGGTTTCCACTGTTTTGGTCCCTCCGGGGCGTTGCAAACGCGACATGGCACCGAAAACCAATCCAGCAAAATCCGTGCTTCAAAATCCAAATGGCATTCCTTCCCTTCTAAGCGCTGCCATGGGTCCAATCAGCAGTTTATGGGGTATTGCCGTTATCAGGAGAAAATGCTTTACAAATGTTGAGGTTCCTTTTTTTTCCTTTATTCCTTGTAAAAATATAAAATTTCTATGCTTTTTCAGAAAAAAAGTAGATTTTCATTTTCACGGCCTAATTCCACAAAATTCTGCACAAAACCTGTGTGGTCAAAATGCTAACTAAACCCCTAGATAAATTCCTTGAGAAGTGTAGTTTCCAAAATGGGGTAACTTTTGGGGTGTTTCCACTGTTTTGGTCCCTCTAGGGCGTTGTAAATGCGACACGGCACCGAAAACCATTCTAGAAAAATCTGTGCTCCAAAATCCAAATGGCGCTCCTTGCCTTCTGAGCCCTGCTGTGGGTCCAATCTGCAGTTTATTACCACATATGGGGTATTGCCGTAGTCGGGGGACATTGCTTTACAAATGCTGGGGTGCAATTTCTTTATTATTTCTTGTAAATATTAAAAATGTCTACGTTTTTTCAGAAAAAAAGTAGATTTTTACAGACTAATTCCAATAAATTTAGCGAAAAACCTGTGTGGTCAAAATGCTAACTATACCCCTAGATAAATTCCTTGAGGGGTGTAGTTTCCAAAATGGGGTAACTTTTGGGGTGTTTCCACTGTTTTGGCACCACAAGACCTCTTCAAACCTGACAAGGTACCTAAAATATATTGTAAAAAAAAAGGAGGCCCAAAATCCACTAGGTGCTCCTTTGCTTCTGAGGCCTGTGTTTCAGTCCATTAGCACACTAGGGCCACATGTGGGATATTTCTAAAAACTGCAGAATCTGGGCAATAAAATATTGTGTTGCATTTCTCGGGTAAAACCTTCTGTGTTACAAAAAAAAACCACAGTAGGTTTTTGAGTTCGGAAAATAAAAAAAAAATGTGTACATAGTCAACTCTACTTTGCTTTAATTCCTGTGAAACCCCCAAAGGGTTAAAACACTTTGTGAATACTGATTCGAATACCTTGTGGGGTGCATTTTTCAAAATGGGGTGGCTTCTGGGGATTTTCTAATATATAAGGCCCTCAAAGCCACCTCAGAACTGAACTGGTCCCTGAAAAAATTGCCTTTTTAAATTTTCTTTAAAATATGAGATATTGCTGCTAAAGTTCTAAGCCTTGTAACGTCCTAGAAAAATAAAAGGACGTTCAAAAAAGGATGCAAACATAAAGTAGACATATGGGAAATGTTAATTAGTAACTATTTTGTGTGGTATTACTATCTGTTTTACAAGCAGATACGTTTAAATTTAGAAAAATGCTAATTTTTGCAAATCTTTTCTAAATTTTGGTGTTTTTCAGAAATAAATACCAAAATTATCGACCAAATTTTTTCACTAACATGAAGTACATGTCACGAGAAAACAGTCTCAGAATCGCTTGGATAGGTAAAAGCATTACAACGTTATTACCATATAAAGTAACACATGTCAGATTTGAAAAAATCGGCTGTGTCCTGAAGGCCAAAACAGGCTGGGTCCTGAAGGGGTTAAATATATTATATATTTTTTTCACTAATAATAACTTTTTTTTTTTTTTACACATTTTAGGGGGATTGGGGACTGGAACTAGCGATCATTAGATTGCTGGTACAATACACTGCAATACTAATGTATTGCAGTATATTGTCATCTTTACAGGCTCCTGTAATAGTGCGATCACTGTTCCTGTCCGTTAGTCCCAGGTGTCAGCTGTAATACACAGAGGAAACTTGTAGAATACGGAGCGGATGCAGCGCATGAGCCCGCTCCATATATAACCTCCCGCACCACGACATGCTATTAAGTCGTGGTGTGCAAAGGCGTTAATGCGCAGTGGATGGTGCAAAGTGAAAATGTTGTGCCCAGTTTGTGCCACTGAAGACAAATACCTCGTACAGTGTTGAGCGGGTTCTCCCGGATATAAAATGTCATATATGTGGACGTAAGCTGGTGTTTGGGTACGCTGTAGGGCTCAGAAGGGAGGGAGCACCATTTGGCTTTTGGAGCGGAGATTTTGCTTGGTAATAATTCTGTTTGGGGTTTTGCTGGTATTTCAGTTTATAATGTGGGGGTACGTGTAAACTGGGCAGAGTACATCAGGGCATAATAAGAGGGTATAATAATGGGGTAAATAAATAATAATTCATATATATGTGGCCGCTGTCGCACTGATAATTGGCGCCCGATCTTACCCGCATTTGGACACTCTGCACAATTTCTGTCGCTATATTCTGAGAGCCAGAACGTTTATCTTTTTTTTCCACCGGAGCCGTGCGAGTGCTTATTTGTTGCGGGGCAATCCGTAGTTTTTATTGGTGGCGTTTTAGGGTACATGTGATTTTTTTTCGTTTCAATAGTTTTTATTGAGAATTTTTCAACATAAAAAACATATACACATTTCAAGTAATTCAAGTATACAGGAGATACAGAACGATAAGTCGAAGGCTTTGCCATGGAGCAGAGATAAAAACTATATCATTCAGTCCCGATGAAGTGACAGTAAAGAACATAACATAACAAAAATAACTAAACATAACAAAACCATTCATATAGTGCAATAAGATTATATTGTACAGTCAATATCTAAATATATTTGTACTCTTATGTTCATGGCCTCCTTTTGAGATGAGATTTGAATTTATTATGACCTCTCACAGCTTATAAGATATACCTACTTATAGAGATTTATAGAAGGTGCTGTTGCACCACGGGGTCCATAGAAGGTTGAATCTTGCGAACGTAGAGTTCCCTAAGGCCATTACTCTTTCATAGGTATATGTCGTGTTAATTAATGCTAAGAGTTCCTCAACTATTGGGGTTTCTACTTTCTTCCAATATCTCGTGATGACTAGTTTTGCCATTACCAGAATCTTACAAATAAGGCATCTCTCAAGAGAAGGGAAACCCTCTAATTCTAGGAATAATAACGCTACTTGAGGGGACATGACAACTGGTTTTTGCATAACGATCTCCAAAAGTTCAGACACTTGAGCCCAAAACCTGTCTAATTTGTGGCATTGCCATAGCATATGGAATAGGGAACCTGTATTTCCACACCCTCTCCAGCATAGCGGTGAGGACTCAGGATATATCCTATGTAGGCGGTCTGGGGTGTAGTACCATCTCAGGGATGTTTTTAGTGCTGCTTCGATATGTTGAATGCACGGGAGAGCTCTATGTATGAGCTTAAATGAGGCCAACTATGTGGTGTCATTAAACGATCTCCCCAAGTCTCTTTCCCATGACTTAACTAAGTGAGTTTTGGTAAAAGAATAATGATTTTTAATCGTGTTATATATGGGTTTTAAACCTCCTATGCGTCTGGAGAAATGGGCAAATAACTTAAAGTTACATAAAGCGTCGAGATTGTTGGTGGTCTCCATGCAATGTTTTATTTGTAGATATTTAAAAAAGTCAGAGTTGGGTAGAGAGAATTTTGACTTTAGCCGCTCAAAGATCACCAAATGATGATTGTCAAGCAGTGCGGAAACATCAGTGATGCCACCAGCAATCCATGACGTCAGCCTAAGGTTTGGAATTAGTAGCATAAAGAATTCTAAAGGAATATAACTTTTGAGTAACGGAATACGATTAAGAGTGTTATTCTGGATGTAGGACCAGCATTCCAGAGTCGTCTTTGTCAGAGGGGACAATGGGCGCGAAGGTGCTAAATCCCAAAACGTCCAGAAAAGAGTGGTTTTTAAAGGTATAGGTGAAATATATGAAGTTTCAATTTGTAGCCACTGCTTTCCTGTGTCCATGGTCCACCAACTAGCTGGGTGGCGATATAGTAGCTTTGGATGTCCGGTATGCCCAAGCCGCCAATTTTCCTATCTCTAACCAATAAATGCATGGCAATTCGAGGGTGCGTTTTTGACCAGACAAATTGGGAGAGATTCCTTTGTGCTATCTGAAAAAATCTTTTAGGGAGAGTAATAGGCAAGGTTCGGAATAGGTATAATAGTTTTGGCAGTAGAAGCATTTTATAGGCCGCAATCCGACCTAGCCATGAAGTTTCGAATTTAAGTAAGCGATCTGTATCTTTCTGAATAGCTTTTAATAGAGGTTCATAGTTAGCTGCATATAGGTTATATGAAGAAGTCAGAGTTATCCCCAGATACTGGATACCCTTCATTTGCCAATCAAAGGGGTATTTTGTTTTAATTAAATGCAGTGTGGAGGGGTCTAAGTGAAAGGGAAGTATTTGCGATTTCTGCGCATTTAATTTATAGTACGATATGGTTCCAAAAGTCTTAATAATGTCCATGGAAGCTTCTAATGATGATTCTGGGTTAGTTAAAGATAAAATGATGTCATCTGCGTATAATGAGATAGTGTGTGAAACCTCGCGACATTGAATTCCCTTAATGTCCTCGAAGCGTTTAATGTGTTGAGCTAAGGGTTCCATGGAGAGTATAAAAATTAATGGAGATAATGGGCATCCTTGTCTGGTACCATTCGTTATATGGAACTCGGTAGACAGTATGCCATTAGTGTAGATTTTCGCTGTGGGTGCTGAGTAAAGTGCTCTAATGGCTGTCAGAATGTTGCCCTCGAGTCCCATTTCTCCCAGGGTCGCGAAGGCATATGCCCAATTAATTAGGTCGAACGCCTTTTCAGCATCCAGGGCCAGCATCAATGCTGGTGTGGCTCTTGTTTCAATGAGGTGAAGTAGATTTACTATCCTTTTTGTGTTATCTGACGCCTGCCGCCCCTTAACAAAGCCCACCTGATCTGAGCTCACCAGGGTAGTTAGTAGAGGGGTGAGCCTTGCTACAAGAATCTTGGCATAAAGTTTGAGGTCTGAATTTAGTAGCGAAATGGGCCTGAAATTTTGGGGAGTATCGGGAGTCTTACCCGGTTTAGGGAGAGTGACAATAATAGCCGCTTGATTTTCCTTTGGAAAGGAGCCATGATCCATAGCCTGTTGGAAAAATTCAGTCAGATAAGGGGCCAGTACATTTGGATAGGTTTTTATAATAAGAGTTGGAAAGACCGTCTGGACCTGGAGATTTACCCTGGGGAAGGGAACGTATGCTATTCAAAATTTCCAGCTCTGTCAATGGGGCATTTAAAGATCCTAATGTTAGGGATCTGCCAGGTACTACGTCTAGGTATACTCCTGGGATTAATCAATCCACACCTGAGGCCAGACCTGTTCGACTGACACCATCTCCCACCAACCAGGGTGGCAGGCTCAGGAGTGGGAGAGCCTATCGCGGCCTGGTCAGTGGGAGTTAGCTCCGCCCCCTGTCCTTTATTACCTGCCGTGTTCTCCTCCTCAGTGCTTGTAATTCTTCTGGATTCCTGGCCCCACTGCTGCTTGCTCCAGCCTGCTTCTGCTGTGCTTCTGCCTTGCTGCAGTTCCGCTTAACCTGCTTGCTTTGCCTCTGGCTTGCTTCCTCCTCCGTGCTCACTTGGGTATACTCCACTTCATCCTGGTCCTGACTCTCATTCACCGCTCCATTTCCTCGCGGCGTTCCGTGGGCTACTGCCCCTTCCCTTGCGTGTTCCCTGTTTGTTCTCCCGTGCACTTAGACAGCATAGGGACCGCCGCCCAGTTGTACCCCGTCGCCTAGGGCGGGTCGTTGCAAGTAGGCAGGGACAGGGCGGTGGGTAGATTAGGGCTCACTTTCCCTTCACCTCCTTCCTGCCATTACATAATTACAAGCCCATACCTAGTCTACCATTTCTCCTACGCTGACGTTATCATGGACCCCCTTGAGACCCTGACCCAGCAGATGCAGGGCCTCTCCCTACAGGTCCAGGCCCTGGCCCAGAGGGTCAACCAGGGTGACGCTGCCTTAGTAGTTCCCCTCACCTCACCTCTAGAACCCGACCTAAAGTTACCTGACCGGTTCTCAGGGGACCGTAAGACGTTTCTCTCCTTCCGGGAGAGTTGCAGACTGTATTTCCGCCTAAAACCCCACTCCTCAGGTTCCGAGAACCAGCGGGTGGGTATCATCATATCCCGACTCCAGGAAGGGCCCCAAGAGTGGGCCTTCTCCTTGGCTCCTGACGCCCCTGAACTTTCCTCTGTTGATCGTTTTTTCTCTGCCCTCGGACTCATTTACGACGAGACTGACAGGACTGCTTTAGCCGAGAGTCAGCTGGTGACCTTACGTCAGGGTAGGAGACCGGTTGAGGAATACTGTTCTGATTTTAGAAAGTGGTGCGTAGCTTCTCGGTGGAACGATCCGGCCCTAAGGTGCCAGTTTAGGTTAGGATTATCTGACGCCCTGAAGGATCTGCTGGTTAGCTACCCCTCTTCTGACTCCCTTGACCAGGTTATGGCCCTAGCAGTACGACTTGACCGACGTCTCAGGGAACGTCAGCTTGAACGCTTCAATGTGCTCCCCTCTGACTTTTCTGCGATCCCCCCCGAGGTCCCGTCTCCTCGCCCCTCCACTGAGGACTCGGAGGTACCTATACAACTCGGGGCCTCCATGTCTCCTCGACAACGTAGGGAGTTTCGCAGAATGAATGGTCTCTGCTTCTACTGTGGGGACGACAAGCATCTTCTGAACACCTGTCCCAGGCGCAAGAATAAAAAGCCGGAAAACTTCCGCGCCTAAGTGATCATCGGGGAGGTCACTTGGGCGCACAGGTATTTCCCGTTAATGTTAAACGCAATAAAATTTTGCTTCCCTTTCAGGTCTCGTTTGCTGGCCGGTCTGCCACGGGCAGTGCTTTCGTGGATTCTGGCTCATCTGCTAATATCATGTCTGTGGAATTTGCTATGTCTCTAAAGATGCCATTTATTGATTTACCTTATCCTATCCCTGTAGTAGGTATCGACTCAACTCCCCTTGCTAATGGTTATTTTACTCAGCATACTTCTGTTTTTGAACTCCTGGTTGGCTCCATGCATTTGGAGCAGTGCTCTGTACTGGTGATGCAGGGATTATCGTCTGATCTGGTATTAGGTCTTCCCTGGTTGCAGTTGCATAATCCCACGTTTGATTGGAATACTGGGGAGCTCACCAAATGGGGTAGTGAATGTCTTATGTCATGTCTTTCTGTTAACTCTATTTCTCCCCGGGAGGAGGTAAACACGCTTACTGAGTTTGTTCAGGACTTCGCCGATGTGTTTTCTAAGGAGGCCTCCGAGGTGTTGCCCCCCCATAGAGATTACGATTGCGCCATCGATTTGGTGCCTGGTGCCAAGCTTCCTAAGGGTAGGATATTTAATCTTTCATGTCCTGAACGTGAAGCTATGAGGGTGTATATCCAAGAATGCCTGGCCAAGGGTTTCATTCGCCCCTCGACTTCTCCTGTAGGTG
This sequence comes from Rhinoderma darwinii, assembly GCF_050947455.1. Classification (NCBI taxonomy): domain Eukaryota; kingdom Metazoa; phylum Chordata; class Amphibia; order Anura; family Rhinodermatidae; genus Rhinoderma; species Rhinoderma darwinii. The sequence continues at coordinate 68,160,746 of NC_134687.1, forward strand.
CTGGCTTCTTCTTCGTGGGGAAGAAGGATGGTGGTCTTAGGCCGTGCATTGATTATCGTAACCTGAATAAGGTCACCGTAAGGAACCAGTACCCACTTCCTTTGATTCCGGATCTTTTTAATCAGGTTCAGGGAGCCCAATGGTTTTCTAAGTTCGATCTACGGGGGGCATATAACCTTATCCGCATCAAAGAGGGGGATGAGTGGAAAACTGCGTTCAACACACCCGAGGGTCATTTCGAATACCTGGTCATGCCCTTTGGGTTGTGTAATGCCCCTGCTGTCTTCCAGAATTTTATTAATGAAATCCTGAGAGATTACCTGGGTAATTTTCTTGTTGTGTACCTTGATGACATACTGGTGTTTTCCAAGGACTGGTCCTCCCACGTGGAGCATGTCAGGAAGGTGCTCCAGGTCCTTCGGGAGAATAATCTGTTTGCTAAGACTGAAAAATGTGTATTTGGGGTACAGGAGATACCATTTTTAGGGCAAATCCTCACTCCTCATGAATTCCGCATGGACCCTGCCAAGGTTCAGGCTGTGGCGGATTGGGTCCAACCTGCCTCCCTTAAGGCCTTACAGTGTTTTTTAGGGTTCGCCAACTATTACAGGAGATTTATTGCCAACTTCTCGGTCGTCGCTAAGCCTCTTACGGACCTTACTCGCAAGGGTGCTGATGTCCTCCATTGGCCCCCTGAGGCCGTCCAGGCATTTGAGACCCTCAAGAAGTGCTTTATCTCGGCCCCTGTGCTGATTCAGCCCAACCAAGAGGAGCCATTTATTGTGGAGGTTGACGCATCCGAGGTGGGAGTGGGGGCCGTCTTGTCCCAGGGTACCAGCTCCCTCACCCATCTCCGCCCCTGTGCTTACTTCTCTAGGAAGTTTTCGCCCACGGAGAGTAACTATGATATTGGCAACCGCGAACTTCTAGCCATTAAATGGGCTTTTGAAGAGTGGCGGCACTTCCTGGAGGGGGCCAGACACCAGGTAACGGTCCTTAAGGATCACAAGAATCTGGTTTTCCTAGAATCGGCCCGGAGGCTTAATCCTAGACAAGCTCGGTGGGCACTATTCTTTACCAGATTTAATTTCTTGGTTACCTATAGGGCTGGGTCCAAGAATATTAAGGCTGATGCCCTGTCACGTAGTTTCATAGCCAATCCTCCTTCCGAGGAGGATCCTGCTTGTATTTTACCCCCTGGTATAATCGTTTCTGCCACGGATTCTGATTTAGCTTCTGATATCGCGGCTGATCAGGGTGCTGCTCCCGGGAACGTCCCTGGGGACAAACTGTTTGTTCCCCTGCAATACCGGCTAAGGGTACTCAGGGAAAACCATGACTCCGCTCTATCTGGTCATCCTGGCATCTTGGGCACCAAACACCTCATTACCAGAAACTATTGGTGGCCTGGGTTGCCTAAAGACGTTAGGGCTTACGTCGCCGCTTGTGAGGTTTGCGCTAGGTCCAAAACCCCTAGGTCCCGACCTGCGGGCCTACTACGTTCCTTGCCCATTCCCCAGAGACCTTGGACCCATATCTCCATGGATTTTATCACCGATTTGCCTCCATCTCAGGGCAAGTCGGTGGTGTGGGTGGTAGTAGACCGCTTCAGCAAGATGTGCCACTTTGTGCCCCTTAAGAAGCTACCTAACGCCAAGACGTTAGCGTCTTTGTTCGTGAAACACATCCTGCGTCTCCATGGGGCCCCAGTCAATATAGTTTCTGACAGAGGGGTACAATTTGTTTCCTTATTTTGGAGAGCTTTTTGTAAAAAGTTGGAGATTGATCTGTCCTTCTCCTCCGCCTTCCATCCCGAAACTAATGGCCAAACGGAAAGGATTAACCAACCCCTGGAACAATATTTAAAGGGGTTTCATCTCTGACTGTCAATTCGATTGGGTCTCATTCCTTCCCCTTGCTGAATTTTCCCTGAATAACCGGGTCAGTAACTCGTCAGGGGTCTCCCCGTTTTTCTGTAATTTCGGGTTTAAACCAAGGTTCTCCTCCGTTTCCCCTGGTTGTTCCAATAATCCTGAGGTAGAGGATGTTCATCGGGAACTGTGCACTGTCTGGGCCCAGGTTCAGAAGAACCTAGAGGCGTCCCAGAGCGCACAAAAGATTCAGGCGGATAGTAGACGTTCTGCTAACCCCCGGTTTGTCGTCGGGGATTTGGTCTCGTTGTCGTCCAGGAACTTGCGCCTTAAGGTCCCGTCCAGGAAGTTTGCTCCCCGATTTATTGGACCTTATAAGATCATTGAAGTCCTCAACCCTGTATCCTTCCGTCTGGAGCTGCCCCCATCCTTTCGCATACATGACGTCTTCCATGCCTCCCTCCTTAAACGCTGCTCCCCATCCTGGTCCCCCTCGAGGAAACCTCCTGTTCCCGTTCTCACCCCTGAGGGGGTGGAATTCGAGGTGGCCAAGATTATGGACAGTAGGATGGTCCAGGGCTCCCTCCAGTACCTGGTCCATTGGAGAAGATACGGGCCGGAGGAGAGGACTTGGGTACCTGCCCGTGATGTTCACGCTGGGGTATTGATCAGGAGGTTCCACCTTCTCTTCCCTACTAAACCGGGTCCTCTTAGTAAGGGTCCGGTGGCCCCTCATAAAAGGGGGAGTACTGTTAGGGATCTGCCAGGTACTACATCTAGGTATACTACTGGGATTAATCAATCCACACCTGAGGCCAGACCTGTTCGACTGACACCATCTCCCACCAACCAGGGTGGCAGGCTCAGGAGTGGGAGAGCCTATCGCGGCCTGGTCAGTCTGAGTTAGCTCCGCCCCCTGTCCTTTCTTACCTGCCGTGTTCTCCTCCTCAGTGCTTGTAATTCTTCTGGATTCCTGGCCCCAATGCTGCTTGCTCCAGCCTGCTTCTGCCGTGCTTCTGCCTTGCTGCAGTTCCGCTTAACCTGCTTGCTTTGCCTCTGGCTTGCTTCCTCCTCCGTGCTCACTTGGGTATACTCCACTTCATCCTGGTCCTGACTCTTATTCACCGCTCCGTTTCCTCGCGGCGTGCCGTGGGCTACTGCCCCTTCCCTTGCGTGTTCCCTGTTTGTTCTCCCGTGCACTTAGACAGCGTAGGGACCGCCGCCCAGTTGTACCCCGTCGCCTAGGGCGGGTCGTTGCAAGTAGGCAGGGACAGGGCGGTGGGTAGATTAGGGCTCACTTTCCCTTCACCTCCTTCCTGCCATTACACCTAATTGTTCTGCTGATAGTCTAGGGAGGGATGCTTTCCTAATTAAATCCATTATCTCATGGTGAGTGGGACAATTGGTAAAGGGGTCATCCTTTAGGTTGTAAAGGGAGGAATAGTATTTTCTAAATTGTTCTACTATATCTCTAGGATCCATGCGTTTATCTTGGGTGAGGGAGTCTTTCAGATATGGTATTCTGGTCTTCTGGTATTGAGCTTTAAGCCGAGCAGCTAGTAGTTTCCCTGCCTTATTGTTCTGGGAATAATAATGGGCTTTAGTTTTTCTTAAATTTTTCTCATATTCCGATACTAAGCAAAGACGTAGTCGTTGTCGAAGTATGAGTTATTGTGCAGCCCACTCTGAGGATGGAGATAATTTATTTTTTGTGTCTACAAGACGTATTTCGTTAGTTAACAGAGCTACTTCTTCTAGACGCTTTTTTCGGACCGTGTGCCCTAAACGTATAAAGGTACCTCTTATGTATGCCTTGTGAGCATTCCAGAGGGAGGAGATTCCAATATCTGGCGTATAATTGCACTGGAAATATTCATCAAGGTCTCTTTCTATATCCAATTTATAAGTAGGATGAGATAAAAGATATGAATTGCATCTCCAGAGATAATCTGGGCTGGTGTTGTATGTTTCCGCAATCGTCAAAGTGATCGGCGCGTGATCTGACCACTGTATGCTCCCAATTGTCGTGGATTGGGATAAAAGGAGTGTCGCTTTATCTATAATGAACATATCAATTCTAGAGTAACTATTATGGACTTGAGAATGGAACGAGTAATCACGTTCTGATCCATGTTGCATGCGCCAGATATCGTACAGCTCCTCCCGCCAGAACCAATCCCTAAAAGCAGCCCGTGATTGTCTAGGCTGTGACGTAGTGTCCATCCCAGAATCCATAACAGAGTTAAAGTCCCCACACATAATCAGTTTTCCTTGTTTATGTTTAGCGATTAAACCACGGATTTTGTGAAGGAATCTCAATTGGTGGTTATTAGGCGCATACAACGTTAACAGAGAATATTTTACATTGTTAATAAAACAGATTAGTAATACATATCTCCCATTCGGATCTGCAAGCATCTCAATTAGCTGAAAAGCAACTGTATTTTTTACTGCTATCAAAACTCCTCTAGCCTTGGTAGAGTGATGTGACTGAAAAACATGGGGAAATTGGGGATGCTTAATGCGGTGGGCATCTTTTTCCAAGAGGTGAGTCTCTTGAATACACAGAACCTCACAGGCCAGCTGCTTTGCTTCTTTCCACATATGTGCCCTTTTATGTGGGCTGTTGAGGCCATTTACGTTTAGAGAACCAATTTTAAGAGCCATCGTATAAGGGAGTGTGCTTTCGAATACCTGACCATATCGCGTCAAGGTTTAGGCCGTACTTGGTATAATCTAAAGGAATGTATGTGAATTGACTGTTAAATGAGTACAAGTGTAACAAATTGATCTGCACTGAACAAGGAAAGAACTTAGAACGACAATACAAAAGCATTCAAATACGTTTGAATAAAAAAGACTGAACAACAATGAGTTCAGACAAAATGAGGGGAGAAAACAGTCAACTTGTGGGCCGGACTTTTAGATCTCGAGAAAAACCCAGCTGCGCTACCGCCAAAAAGTGAGTATACCTCAGCGTCGCGGACGATGTCGAAGATTGGGCCCTTGCCAATCATCTTTAACCGGTTGAGGTTAGGGTTTTTTCTTAGCTCCCAGGGAGGCGTCAGGAATGGAAATACCCCATTGATGTAGAAGAAGTGCACCATCTTGGACAGTTCTGACCACGTGCCTAGAGCCGTTTCGATGGATCAATAGCCGTACTGGAAAGCCCCATTTATATAGGATTTTGTTATTCCTCAAAGCGGTAGTGATGGGAGCAAGATCTCTCCTTAACTGCAGAGTGACGGCAGAAAGATCAGTGTAGACAGATATCATATTGTATTGTGCCGGGAGTGTTTCTTTATTTCTGACGGCTGACATAAAGAGTTCCTTGATATGGAAGAAGTGAAACCGAGCCAGTACATCTCTGGCTATATCCGTTGACAGGTGTTTTGGTCTGGGGACCCTGTGTGCTCTATCTAAGATCAGATCTCTAGAAGTGCAATCAGGCAGTAGGGTGTTAACGAAGCTTTGGAGAAACTGGGTTAAATCTTTTGGGGCTATATCTTCAGGTATGCCCCGAAACTTGATGTTGTTCCGTCGGGAACGGTCTTCTAAGTCAGCAATTTTTGCTTTTACTTGTGAGAGATCAGCTTCTAGGTCAAAGTGAGCATCTATAAGCTCGTTATGGGAAACTGCAAAGTTCCCCATTTTAGATTCTACGTGTTGTACGCGATCCTCCACAGCATGTAATGCGGCAGACATTGGTTTGATTAATTGAGCGAACCCAGAATAAAGAGATTGTTGAAGCGCCTGTAGCATGGACTTGAGAGTGAGTTCTGTGACAGGGTTAGCTGTCGATGGCATATCGGCAAAAAGGTCTGAGGAGGCCCCTATATCTCCTTCAATGCACTCTATCTCCTGAGGAGTTGGGGCATTATGAAAGTCCCGTTTAGACCGATTAGCAGGGCTCCCATATCCTGGTGAAGGAGGTGAGGAAGGCGAGGGACCATGTGTGTGGTCTTTAAAATGGCGGCCTCTGGGTGCTGTCATCCCTTTTATCCCCCTCGTTGGCATTAGAGCTGCACTCTGTGAGTGTGGATAGTCTGTCTGCGTTCTAGGTAACAGCGCCGGGACAGAGCTACTTCGGCGAAGTGGAGATCTAATCTGCAGGGATCCCGGCATTGAGGTGAGCGCGCCTGTGTGAGCGTCGGGGTCGGCGCCATTTTGGGCCGCTTGGCGGTCGTGGGGAAAGTAGAAATCCAGCATTTTCGCTGGTCTACTCACCGACTTCTTTTGTCTGGGCATGCTTGGCGGGTGTCCCCCTCCGGTAGATCAACTGCGGATTGCAGGAGAGGTCGTAGTTGCTTGTACGTCGCTTGTGAACGGTAAGGCAGCACGGAGCTAGGTCTTCACGCGACCATCCAGTCCGGCAGCCAAGCCACGCCCCCACATGTGATTTTTTTTTATCACTTTTTATTCGATTCTTTTGGCAAGCAAAGTCACAAAAAAACTTAAATTCTGACAATGTTTTTTGTCTTTTTTTTTTAATGTTCACCGTGCGCTATAAATTACATTTTACTTTATACTGCGGGTCGGTACGATGACGGCGATACCATATGTATATAGTCTTTTTATGTTTTGCAGCGTTTGCGCAATAAAATCACTTTTTGATAAAATTATTTATTTTTCGTGTCACCATATTCTGAGAGCCGTAACTTTTTTATTTTTCAGTCAAAAAAGCTGTGTAAGGGCTTGTTTTTTGCGGGACGGGTTGTAGTTTTTATTGGTACTATTTTGGGGTACATGCGACTTTTCGATCACTTTTTAGTCTATATTTTGGGAGGGATGATGACCAAAAAAATAGTGATTCTGACATTGTCTTTTAATTATTTTTTTTTCGGTGTTCACCGTGCGGGAAAAATAATATTATAGTTTTATAGTTTGGGTCGTTACGAACGCGGTGATGCCAAATATGTGTACGTTTTTTAACGTTTTCATTTTTGTCCTATAATAAAAGTCTTATCATAGGAAAAAAGCATTTTTTGTTTTTGTAACTTATAACTTGTTTTTACACTTTTATAAAACATTTTTATGACTTTTTTTTTTACTTTTATACTTGAAGACTGGCAGCACTGATCGCTGCTATAATACATTACACTACCTAGGTAGTGTAACGTATTATAAACTGTCAGGCTGGGTTCACACGACCTATTTTCAGACGTAAACGAGGCGTATTATGCCTCCTTTTACGTCTGAAAATAGGGCTACAATACGTCGGCAAACATCTGCCCATTCATTTGAATTCGTTTGCCGACGTACTGTGCAGACAACCTGTCATTTACGCGTCGTCGTTTGACAGCTGTCAAACTACGACGCGTAAATTTAATGCCTCGGCAAAGAAGTGCAGGACACTTCTTTGCAACGTAATTTGAGCCGTTCTTCATTGAACTCAATGAAGAGCAGCTCAAGATTCCGGGCGTCAAAGACGCCTCGCATAGTGCGAGGAGGAGCTTTTACGTCTGAAACGACGCAGCTGTTTTCTCCTGAAAACAGTCTGTCTTTTCAGACGTAAAAGCCTCTCATCGTGTGCACATACCCTTAGGGTATGTTCACACGACAGCGTCCGTAACGGCTGAAATTACGGGGATGTTTTCAGGAGAAAACATCCCCGTAATTTCAGCCGTAACGGCATGTGCAGGCGCTTGAACGCCGCGTCCATTACGGACGTAATTGGCGCTGCTTTTCACTGGAGTCAATGAATAACGGCTCCAATTACGCCCCAAGAAGTGACAGGTCACTTCTTTGACGCGGGCGTCTATTTACGCGCCGTAATTTGACAGCGGCGCGTAAATATACGCCTCGTGTGAACAGACAAACGTCAGCCCATTGCTTTCAATGGGCCGATGTTTGTCAACGCTTTCAAGCCGCATTTTTCGGACGTAATTCGGGGCAAAAACGTCCGCATTACATCCGTAATTAGTGTGTGTGAACATACCCTAAGGGGGAGAGTCATTAAAAATGGTGAAAAGGAAAAGTAAAGCAGTTGCCCATAGCAACCAATGAAATTACTTCTTACATTTGTAAAAGGCCCTTTGAAACATAAAACCTAAAATCTGATTGGCTGCTATGGTCAACTGCTCCACTTCAATGTTTTTCAAAAATGTTTTTTTGATTACTGTATTCTCATTTCAAGAAATTACCAACAAAATATAGTTGTTGTCATTAAGTCTGGTTTACATGTGATTTAAAGAAGAGCTCCACCTCGATTTATATCATACGTCTATGAACATTGTTAATTCAGAAAAAAAAGTGGTCTTGAATGCAGCCGTATTATGTCCACCTGAAACCTGCTTTTGGGCTGAATTCACACACACACACACACACACACACACACACACACACACACACACACACACACACACACACACACACACACACACACACACACACACACACACACACACACACACACACACACACACACACACACACACACACACACACACACACACACACACACACACACACCATTTTGCTGTGTTTTTGTTCTTTAGTGCAGCCAGATGTTCCATAAAAGTCCATAGTAAAATATAAAATGCACAACACGCAACTGCACTTTTGCTTATGCCGCTTTTGTGGTCAGTGGCGTTTCTTTTACAAACGCAGCATACTCTGGATAAGACTTTTTTTTTCAGGCATTTTTACCATAAGCTTCTCTGTAGGACTTCAAAAATGCCAGAAAAAAGAGCAGGTACAAAATGACACCAAATAGAAAATGCCACCAAAAACACCATACCCATGTTACATTTAATAACGCCAGTGTTTTTAGAATGCATTTCAAATTGACAGAAAAAAAAATCTGTGTGTGAATGAGGCCTAGTTATTTGGCTGCGTCCCCCCCCCCCCCACACAACAAGATATTTCTTAGGTATTAGGGTATGTTCACACACACTAATTACGGACGTAATTCGGGCGTTTTTGCCCCGAATTACGTCCGAAAAATGCGCCTCAATAGCATAGCGTTGACAAACATCTGCCCATTGAAAGCAATGGGCAGACGTTTGTCAGTTCACACGAGGCGTATATTTACGCGCCGCTGTCAAATGACGGCGCGTAAATAGACGCCAGCGTCAAAGAAGTGACCTGTCACTTCTTGGGGCGTAATTGGAGCCGTTATTCATTGACTCCAATGAAAAGCAGCGCCAACTACGTCCGTAATGTACGCGGCGTTCAAGCGCCTGCACATGCCGTTACGGCTGAAATTACGGGGATGTTTTCTCCTGAAAACATCCCCGTAATTTCAGCCGTGACGGACGCTGTCGTGTGAACATACCCTTAAAATTACAAAAACGCATGCATTTGTAATACATGCTTCAACTCTCCTGCATATCACATAGAGCTCTACTTCACGTTACACTCACAGCTCTGCTACATTATTCAGATAGATTTCATTTAATGGAACATGGTAAACGGACAGTGGGGAAGTCACATGAACCAATCAAGCACATCTAAGGCAGGACAGCCCATTGCCTGGCCCCTCCCCTGCACGTGACTGATCATATGGTGATGACATCATCAAAGGTCCTAGTAGATGGTGGAACTGCGGAAGAGGGAGACTGACAAGCAAGTTGGTGGGTTGTCAGGCTGGACATTACGGGGGGGAGTGATAGCTGTAAGTTCCGGGGTGCATAGTCTGGTCAGCGGCTTGTAGTGAGAGGGACAGCCTGGCTTGTAATGGATGTGTTTACTTATCTGACCCTGGGGTTGTAGTTGCTACATTTAGATGCTTCTAATTAAGCAAATGTGACCTGATGAGCAGAACCTGTATCGATTATCATTGTATCCATGGTGACAGATCCACAATGGAACAGTTCACCTTTTGCCAGTAATCACTATCAAACGTTTTACCTGCACTGGTACATTGTAGCAAACCGAAGAGGGGAGAGATTTGTGCTGCTGATGTGTTTAACGCGATATCTAGACTGGATACAGTTATTGTATTCGCCTTTCACCTGTCAGAAGTTTAATTATCTGCAAGTTTTGGATATATACAAGAAAGTTGAAAATGCTATTAAAGGGCAACTAAACCTTCAACAAACTAATGACGTGTCATAGCGACATGTCGGATGTTTTGATTGGTGGGGGTCCGAGCACCGAGACCCGCACCGATCGCTAGAACGAAGAGGCTGAAACGCTCAGGTGAGCACCCAGCCGCTTGGTTACTGATCGGCTTTTCTTTGAAAGCCGATGTAGCGGTGTATGGACTCAACAGAAAGTCTATGGGCCCGTACACCGCTGCATCGGCTCTCCAAAAAAAGCCAATCCGAGACGAAGCAGCTCAGCGTTCATCTGAGCGTTTCGGCTGCTTCGTTCTAGCGATCGCTGCGGGTCTCGGTGCTCCGACCCCACTGATCAAAACTTCTGACATGTCGCTATGAAGTAAACTTTTAGGACTTCTAAAAGATATTTTATTTAGTCTTGTACATGAGTGGAGGCTGAATGTAAATTCTCCTGTGCTTGTGGCCACATATAGTATGGAGGTGATGTGTACATGGGGTTGTGACACTAGAGCTGTGACTATACACAACTTTCCATTTTTCGAATCAATCTGTAGTTTAACAATTTGCCCGCACACCTCCAGCCAAATATGAAAACTTGACTGCGTGAGCGAGAAGTGTCAGTCTGACCTGTGCTGTCGGCAGCCACTGTGACCCCCATGAGCCTGATATGCTGTCTCCCTGCTGTTTACTTGGAAAAAAATTGTTATTAAGGTTTACATTTGCGCATAGCTGTTCATCTGTGGTGCACAAACAAACCGTTCACCTCTGCTACATCATGTTCAGCAGTCATCCTTAAAGGGGTTGTCGTATAACATACATACCCCCCCCCCTTTCCACTTGGGGCTCCCTCTATTAGTTAAAGCTGGGGTGTGTTTACTGGGCTACCTCCCGATGTATATAGAACTCTGAACAAATATAGACCGTAACCTGTGATCACTTTCTAACCTCTGCAGTCAATTTGACATTTCAGTAGTAGATTTCTGCCCCCTAAAAAAATGTCAAACCTCATCAAATGTTAAAAACAAAAATTCTAATATGCTGACTTTCCAAAATGAGCACCGTTCCCATGAGGATGGAGGACACGGCTGTGACTTCAGGAACAAGACACCGTTTTTCCTTCTCTCACAACTTAAAATACAATTTTAAGGGGGTTTAAAAACCATTGTAAAGTGTATTTCCACCTTTGAACACAATGTTACAGTTTACCGTATATTTGGACATCATTTACTCAAAGGCAATGTACACCTTTGAAATAGTACGATATATTATTATTATTTTTTTTAATAATAAAAATGTGTGTCGGTGTGTTTTGTGCAACTTTCTAAATATTTTGAGATACAGCTGCTTTGTATCCTGACAGATTCAGGTCTCCGTGTTAGATACAGCTGCTCTTTATGCACGATACAAAACAACTATCTCAAAGTAAAGTATATAAAAATAAATATTGAAAGCACGATGGCAGCATGTAAGACGTTACTAACAGGGGACGCCCCTCTCTGACGGCTCATCGGCCCCCCCCCAGCAATTCGATCGGGGGGTGCCAATGGTTGTCATGGCAGCCCAGGGGCCTAATGAGGAACCCCCAGAGCTGCATTTCTTCATCTCCTGTTAAGCCGCGTCTCTGGCACGGCTTAACAGGAGCCTGTAAAAATGACAATATACTGCAATACGTCAGTATCGCAGTGTATTGTACCAGCGATCCAAGAATCGCTGGTTCAAGTCCCCTGGGGGGGCTAATGAAATGTGTGAAAAAAAGTTTGGTAAAGTTTTTAGTAGTGTAAAGAAAAAAATATTAAAAGTTCAAAAAACCTCAATTTTTCCTCTAAAGTAATGTAAAAATAAACAAAATTAGTGTCGCCACATCCGTAAAAGTCCGGATTATTACAAAATATAGTTATTTAACCCGCACGGTGAACGCCGTAAGAAAAATAAATGCCAGAATTGCTGTTTTTTGGACACTTCATATCCCACAAAAAAAAAAGTCTCATGTTGCCCAAAATGGTATCAATAGAAACTTCAGCTCGCCTCCCAAAAAATAAGCCCTAGTATCGCTCAATCGCCGGAAAAATAAAAAGTTATGGCTTTCAGAATGTGGCGACAAAACACAAATTTTATTTTTAACAATTGGTTTCCTCCTTGTAAAAGTAGTAAAACATAAAAAAAAAACTATATCAATTTGGTATCGCTGTAATCGTATAGACTGATAGAATAAACGTAACATGCCGTTTTTACTGTATGGTGAAAACCGTAAAAAACGAAACCCCTCAAAAGAATCACAGTTTTTTTTTCCTCTTCCACCCCACAAATATTTTTTTTTCCAGGTTCCCAATACATTATATGGTACAATAAATGGTGCCGTGACAAACTAAAAGTCGTCCCGCAAAAAACAAGCCCTCATATGGCTTTATCGACAGACAAATAAAAAAGTTATCGCTTTTGGAAGGTGGGGAGGAAAAAATAAAAATCCAGAAATTATCCGAGACGGAAAGGGATTAAACGGTTGAGCAACTTTGTCATTTTTACAGCTGGTCTTATAGTCCTAGAGCCGCATTCAGAATTCCGTATGCTTCAGAGCTGAAATCTCCCAGCATTCTTTGCTGTCTTAATGTCGGCACAGAGCTTATGCTCCCTGTATTCATGGTGGCAGTATGATTTCTACACTGTAGCAGCTCTTATCTATTATGTCCAAGACACAATGTTTCCACCCCCCACACTACACCATTTTCACACGTACATTAGATTCCTTCCCATTGTAAAGACTAAATTTGAGTTTTTCTTGATTTTGTTTAAACCTTATGTATCTCCTCTCTGCAGATTGTTAGCCATATGCTGTCGGAACAGAATTTTTCGTCACGATCATGAGGCTGGTAATTCTTGATGACTATGCCCTTGCCAGTGAGTGGGCAGCAAAATATATATGTAATCGTATCATCAGGTTTAATCCTGGACCAGACAATTACTTTACACTTGGACTGCCCACAGGTAGTGTATTATTGATTAATTCTTATCCAGAGATCTGGAAGAAAGCTGTCACTTTTACAATAGGCATGACCTACAGCACTTCAGCCTGCCCAGACATGCTTGGCATGGTGGCAGGTGAAACATCTTGTCCATAATGTATCACTATAGAATGGCCTACCAGCCCTTACACTAAGCTTTTCTGAGGTAGGAGTGTGGTAGGGGTTCCCCAGTGGTAATAAAAATAATTGGAAATCACCGTCCTTAGGGTTGCACGATGCATCGAAATATCAATACTATTTCGATGCTGTGCACTCTCAAACGGTTCAATACCGATAATTCATGTATTTCGATACTAAGCTGTGCTGTCGCACAGCTTAGTATTGTAACACATTAATGTGGGCAGGCTCTGTATAATACAGCCATTGCCCCGCCCCTGACAAGTGTGCGCGCGCGGTCAGCATGATGTGATTTGGCCAGCGCTTCACTAATGAGCGCCGGCACTGAAGACCCAGAACAAGGTGGGTCTTACATTACACACCTGCAGCCCCGCTCTATTGGCGGAGATCAGAGAAACCTCTCATCTCTGCTGCTATTCCCTTGAATGCTGCGATCAACGCTGACCACAGCATTCCCGGGGAAAATGAGAAGGGGGGGATGCCCCTTGGATCGCGTCACAGGGAATCCCTGTGACGCATACCATATATGGGCAGGCAGCCCAGGGTCCATTAGGTATGTCCTAACCTTAGGTATGTCTCCATCCTTAGGTATGTCCTAACAACTGCCTGTGTACTATCAGTACACAGGCTAATGTACTGGCAAATAGATATATGCCTGTGTACTATCAGTATATAGATATACGCCAGTACATTGAAGTTTAAAAATAAAACCGTAAAAAAAATTAATGTTAAAATTAAAAATGTCAAAAAATACTCACATTATTTACAATAAACATTAAAATAAAAGTCTCAATACATAGAATATACATATTCGGTATTGTCGCGACCTCAATAACCTGCACAACAAATTTATAGCGTCAATTATGATGTATATGCTGTAAAAAAGAATTTTTAACCTCCATGTGCCTCACATTAATACTAAGTAACCCCATCATGTACCTCACACATCAACCCAATGTTGTCCATTATGACTGAAAAGCATGATGGGGTTAATTTAATGTGAGGCTCTTGGAGGTTCAAATTTCATCACACCTCGCGCCTCACGTCTGAAAATGGAAGAACTATGTTTTTGTTTTTTTTATTGTTTGAAAAGTATCGTTTTGGTATCGAGGATCGCAATACTACACAAAGTATCGGTATCTAAATTCTGGTAAGACCTCATGCACACGAACGTGCTTTTACGGCCGCAATTCCCCCGAAAATCCACGGGAGAATTGCGGCCCCATTCATTCCTATGGGGCCATGCACACGACCGTGGCCTGGACCGCAGAAAGAATGTTCTGCAGTCCGGGCTCATTGAAAACAATGTCCGCGGCCATGTGCACGGCCTGCGATTTGCGGGCGGCTCGCGGCTGTCACTCCATGGCTACGGTCGTGTGCATGAGGCCTAACGTGACAGCCCTAGTCTGTATAAATACAATGGGAAACTTTGTTGTGTAACCCCTATCCATATTAGGGGGCCTGTGAACAACCATAAAGAAGTCTTCGCTCAGGACCCCCCTCGTTGAGCCTGAGCAGAGAAACACTAAGGGTATGTTCACACGGCCTATTTACGGACGTAAATCGGGCGTTTTTGCCCCGAATTACGCCCGAAAATAGCGCCTCAATAGCGCTGACAAACATCTGCCCATTGAAAGCAATGGGCAGACGTTTGTCTGTTCACACGAGGCGTATATTTACGCGCCGCTGTCAAATGACGGCGCGTAAATAGACGCCCGCGTCAAAGAAGTGACCTGTCACTTCTTTGGCCGTAATTAGAGCCGTTATTCATTGACTCCAATGAATAGCAGCGCTAATTACGGCCGTAATCGACGCGGCGTTCAAGCGCCTGCACATGCCGGTACGGCTGAAATTACGGGGATGTTTTCAGGCTGAAACATCCCCGTAATTTCAGCCGTTACGGACCCCCGCCGTGTGAACATACCCTAATAGTGGACTGGACTTCTTAAGCTTTCATAGTCTTAAATTCTTATCACCACTACTATCATGGTCAGCTCTATTACATAGCCAGTTCTTCCAGTGCCATTCATTAAAATTTTTGATATTATTTTTATTTTTTTTTTTAACAGGCAGCACGCCATCAGGATGTTACAAAAAGCTTATTGAGTATCACAAACGCGGTGACCTTTCATTTAAACATGTGAAGACCTTTAATATGGATGAATATGTAGGTGAGTTGTTATGTTAATTTAGGCTCTGTTCACATCTGCTTCGAGACTTTCCATTGCTTTTCTCTGTCATAGGAGCAAAACAAAGAAAAACTGGATATACCGAATCCGTCGCATGACAAAAATAAATGGCGCCTGATAGAACTCATTGACTATAATGGGTTCCATCGGGCTTCCGTCAAGGTGTCCGTTGTTTTGCCGGCATAAACTATGCAATCCGCTCTGGTTTTTTGTTTTCCTGCTCCTGTAACAGAGAAAGCCTTGACGCAGCTGTGAACAGAGCCTAATATTGCTATATGCGCACACGCACTGGTGGAATGTTTATGAGCTCTTAACCATTTTTTCAAGGATGTTTTTAACAACGCCACTCTTGTCCTTGGGCTGTTCCTCGACAGGAACTTCCATTGTATTTTTGTATGGCTCATAGGATATAGGAGAGCTAGTAATGGTAAGTAATAGGCAAGGCAACTAGATTGAGAAATATGATTGGGGTTCTCTTATACGAGGCTGGAAAAACTGTTCTCCTTGGAAGCCAGACAGGACATTAAAAAACGGGCACATTAATTCTTTGTTTCAAGACCTTTTATAAAGAACTAGGGGACATCCTTTACATGTGGAGAAAAGCCGGTTCAATCATCATTATAGGAAAAGGGTTCTTTACAGTTAAAGCCGTCAAACTTTGCAATGTCCTAACCCAAGAGTTAGTCATGGCAAATACAATGACAGAAATACTTTATTGTGTGAGTAACCGCCGAATTTATCTCATGGTATGGAACGTTATAATTAATAAAGTGGTAAAATTGATCCAAGGAATCTCTCTGACTACCGTGTGGGGTCAGAAAATAATTTTATTTAACTCTGAGGCAAAATTGGCTGCAATTGCAAAGGGGTCTTTGGATCAAACCTCTATGTCTACGGTTAAACTAGATGGACATGCGTCTATTTTTATTATTTTTATTAAACCATTCAACTAAATGCAAGTTTCGACTGTCCGTGAAGAACGGTCGGCTTTTAGATTTTTGGAGTTTAGTCTAATCTGGTTGGCACCATAACAAAGAAATTAGGTAAAAATTGCCACATCACATCTTTACGTTTCCTTTCCTTAGCACCTGGCCACAGTAAGGCCTAATGAATATGGCCGAGCTGTGTGTACGGAGGCTGTACACCAGTGCACGAAGGCTGTAGGGCTCCTTAGTATGCCGTATGTACGGAGACATATCCTATACAGCCGTGTGCATGAGCCCTAAAGCATGTCATTGATTTCAAAATTTATGTTGAGACTAAAACATGATTATACAATATGAAAGCTTAGCTGTTATATCTGTTTAAAGGGGTTCTCATTTTTTATGAATACAGTTGCTTAGTGATGCGTTAAAAAAAATAGTAAGTTTTTGCTATCGTGCACACTTTAAATTCTCAGAATGCAGCCAGTATTTAAAGGGGTATTCCGTTTACAAGAAGTTACCACCTCTCCATAGGGTAAGGGGTAACTTGCTGATCGGTGGGTGTCCGACATCTCGGACCACCACCGTTTACGAGAACGGGAAGCCCAAAGTTGCCCGAACCCCAAGTTTGAACCGAGCGGCAGGTCGCTCATGCGCACTGCCGCTCCATTCATTCTCTATGGCAGCGCCGGAAAGAGGCGAAAACTGCACTGGGCTATATCCGGCGCACCCTTAGAAAATTAACGGAGCGGCAGTGCGCATGAGCGACCTGCCGCTCGGTTCAAACGAGGGGTTCGAGCAACTTCGAGGTTCTCATAAACGGATAGGGTGTAACCGGAATACCTCTTTTAAGATTTTTTTGTTTTGTTTAAATGACTAAACCACTTTTTTTTTTTTATTCTATCTTTTTCTGCCAGTAGGGTTTTTTAAGGCTAAGTTCACACTACCGTTGTCTCCTCTTTAGGTCTCTTCCTTCAGCGGAAGAGATGACCGAAAATCCAAACAGAAAGCATTGCTTCTGTTTGAATTACCATTCATTTCAATGGTAATTCTTTTGTTTCAATTGGATTCCGTTTGCCTCCGTTCGCTAGGTTTCCGTTTTTTTTCACGGAAGCAAAAGTGCTGCAGATTGCAATTTTGCTTCCATTAAAAAAAAACAACCTAGTGAACGGAGGCAAACGGAATCCAACTGAAACAAAAGAATTACCATTAAAATCAATGGTAATTCAAACAGAAGCGATGCTTTCTGTTTGGATTTTCGGGCATCTCTTCCTCTGACGGAAGAGACCTAAACGGAAGACAATGGTAGTGTGAACTTAGCCTTGTTGATACTTCAAATATGCTTGGTTCTCTGGGTGTTCCTCGGGACCTGGTCAGGGGTTCCTCAGAAGCAGGAACTGTCACTTTTACATTAGAGTTAGGAATGAATCCAGCCTGCCCATAGATACTTGGCAAAGCAGACAACAAATCTGGGGCAGAAAATACCACTGGGCAAGAAGAATTCTACAATTCTTTACCTCCCCCTTCACCAAGTTTCTGGTGAGAATGGGAGTAGGAGTTTCCTGGGAGTAAAACTTTAAAGGGGTATTCCAGTCCCTAAAAATTTATGGCCTATCCTCAGGATAGACCATCAATAGATGATCGCTCAGGGTCCAACTGCCGGGACCCCCTCCGATCAACTGTTTTGAAGGGGCCACAGCGCTCGTATTACAACCTTGATCGGAGGGAGTCCCAGCAGTCGGACCCCGAGTGATCAGTTGTCGATGGCCTATCCTTCAGGCTAGGCCATCGATTTTTACGGACTGGAAAATCCCTTTAAGTTTGGAAATCACTGCTGTAAGATATCTGCAGCTTTTCCTGAAGCCTTCTTTTTTTATGATGTTTACTTTGGCAACCTTACTACATAGTCACCTGCGGTGATCACAGTGACCTGTAGTTGTCATTCTAGCTTTTCAAGGTAGAGTTCCACAAAGATCACTATATACTTTATAAAAAAACAAGTGTAAACTGAATATATAGTATTTCAATGTCTTCATAGATTGAAATACATTCCTGTATGATGTAACCACCTTGTTTTGTTATTTTATGTTGCATTTGCTCTTTTATTAGGGTTACCAAGAGACCACCCTGAGAGCTATCATTCGTACATGTGGAATAATTTCTTCAAGCACGTAGATATAGATCCCAATAACGCTCACATCCTGGATGGGAATGCTGCCGACCTGCAAGCTGAATGTGAGGAATTTGAGAGAAAAATCAAAGAAGCTGGCGGCATTGAGCTGTTTGTTGGAGGTATATGGTATATAAATTAGTATAGGGAAACGATCATGATGTTAAATTCAATGGTGGCTTTCCCATATGTGCAACCTGTTCAGCTGCACAGGGGCCCAGCAGGGAAGGGGGCCCACTGCTACTTTTGTGTGTTGCCGGTGTCTGCCCCTGTGTAAATCTATGATGTATCTATAAGAAATGCATATTCCATCATACATATAACTGGGCTCCAGCGATATTCTGGCACCTTAAAGTGACGTGACCTCCGTTGCTGCCACTTATCAATTGGCCTCTAGGGTCATTGGTTCAGCAGCTGACGCAGATGTTAGGCCGCTGCACAACTTTCACAGGCACTGAGAAGCAAACCTGTTAAGGACCATCCCCAATTGTAAATGTATGGCCCGGGTTTAATGCTCTTGCACTTTAGCAGGAGTAGGTCGGGTGTCGGGCCAACCTAAAGAGAAGGCAGATGGTGTTTATTACCACTTTTGTCTTCTGTAATTGAGCTTACACAGCGCCTCTATTGGACCTGGCAATCATGTGATAGCCTGGTGCCCCCCAGTTACAAATGTCACCAGGGGGGATTCTGTTCCCCAGTAACTGTAAAAATCATACACAACCCGCACCAACCTAAACAGTCATAATACATATTGTATATCAAAATGACCAAAAGCCATTTGAATGCCTTATTTTAGTATCAATTTGCAAATCTAAAAAAATAAACAACTGTAAATATGAAAAACAACAATGTTTTTGTTCTTTTAGTACAATTCACCGAGTAAGTCCTCATGCACACGACCGTATTTTTTCCCACCCGTAAATACTGGCGTAAATACGGGTCCGGTGTCACACGTATTCGACCCGTTTTGCACCAGTATTTACGAACCCGTGCCCGTAAATATGAGTCCGGTGTCACCCGTATTCCACCCGTATTTACGGGCACGTTTTTGGCGGCAAAGTAGCACTGCACTAATCGGCAGCCCCTTCTCTCTATCAGTGCAGGATAGAGAGAAGGGACAGCCCTTTCTGTAATAAAAGTTAAAGAAATTCATACTTACCCGGCAGTTGTCTTAGTGACGCCTCCCTCTCTTCACATCCAGCCCGACATCCCTGGATGACGCGGCAGTCCATGTGACCGCTGCAGCCTGTGATTGACCTGTGATTGGCTGCAGCGGTCACATGGCCTGAAACGTCATCCAGGACGTCGGGCCGGATGTCGAGAGCGACGCGTCACCAAGGCAACGGGCGGGAGACCGGACTGGAGGAAGCAGGAAGTTGTCGGTAAGTATGAACGTCTTTTATTTTTATTTTTTACAGGTTTATTCTGATCGGTAGACACTGTCCAGGGTGCTGAAAGAGTTACTGCCGATCAGTTAACTCTTTCAGCTCCCTGGACAGTGACTATTTACTGACGTAGCTTAGCAACGCTGCCGTAATGACGGGTGCACACATGTAGCCACCCGTCATTACGAGAGCTCCATAGACTTCTATGGACTGTCCGTGCCGTTATTACGGCCTGAAATAGGACATGTTCTACCTTTTCCATCGGCACGGGCACCTTCCCGTGAGAAAACGGGAAGGCACCCGTCGCCAATAGAAGTCTATGAGCCCGTTATTACGGGTCGTAATTACGACCCGTAATAACGGGAGTTTTTACGGTCGTGTGCATGAGGCCTAAAACTTAAAAAAGAATAAAAATATTGGGATTAAAAAAAGGTATGAAAAATAGCCGTGTGTGGCATGAAATAATTGACGCAATCGTTATTTTGGTAGCCCAACAAATAAAAAAGTTAGGGTCATTAAAACGCCATATGGGCTTATTTATTAAAAAGTGCCGGGTCATTTAGGATAAAAAAAAACACTTTTTGTGAAGGGGTTAATATGACATAAATAAAAGTTACCATTGGAAGAAGATTGTATATCGTAGTGCACACAAGGCATAATGATTGACAATTTTCCAGTATTCTGCTCCGTACATCATTTCGAGGGTATTTTGTAGAAAACAATGGTGTTGGGGTTTGTTTATACACTGCCTTGCGAATGTAATCACGCCCGCTTGGTGTTTTTCATGTTTTGTTGCAAAACAACCTGGAATTGAAATGGACTTTAAATTTGTTTTTATGTAATGGACCGGACAAAATAGTCCAAATTGTCACAGTGGAATGAAAGAAAAAAAATACCTTGTTTAAAAAAGATCACTAAGAACTGAAACATTGTAAGGGCATATGTATTCACCAACTTTGCTATGAAACCCCTATGGTTGGTGTTAAAGGGGGCAAATGACTATCTGTATTATCTCCCTTTTCTCCGTTCCTAGTCCGTTACCTCTGTTTCCTATATAGTCCGCTTACTTTGTATTGTTCACAATGTGCACACACTCCAGTCCTTCACACACCACAGGAGTAACATACAACCCTCGCAGATACTTAAATATATAAAAATACTTTACTCATAACATAGACGTGACAAACCAATATACACTACATCAAGATACAATACATTACATAGACAACACAACCACACACAGCGGCCTCTCTTCCTACCTTCCCTGAACACTTTGCACATGTGACTAGTAATGTGTATGTATATATAATATAAATCCAGGTCCCAACCTTATACGGTCTCCTGGTACTACCACTATAACCAAAGCCACATACAGCGCCTGACCATTAGTACATGTACATATAGAGACTCATGCATAAATAGCATATAAATATCTACTCATCTATAATCCACATAAGATTCCTAGAATATCTCTATGTACACATATAAAGTCTGCTGTAATATAATTATACTTATATACATACACAGAAAGCACACATATAATATAACTTAGCTTGCTCCTGATGTTAAGTGCTGAGCGTCCAGGGCTGGCAGGAAAGAGCCAGCACCAACAGCTTCCCATGACCTATATGTTCCTATCCCTGGGTTGAACCCACCCATTCCATTGACTCCGCCTTATGACCACCCATACACCTTCCAATGTGCATCTGTACAGTATAGGTAAATCTATTCCCAGTATGCTCAGCTGTCTCTACATCCAGTTTACAATGGCTCCTTCCTGTACTGAGGTCCATTGTAATCCTAATAAGGCAGTAGATAAGAATCTATGACCAAATGTCTTCTGAGCATACTGCCACCTCAAAGGGTGAACACCACTGAATAATATCAGTATATACTATATCTATTTACCAGGTATATTTTATGTGGTCATAAGACAGAGTGTCTGGATGGGAACAATATTCTCCTGTAACAGTTGGGTTCACACGTTGCAGGAAAAATTGTTGTTGTTTTTTTGCCATAAATCGTGGCAAAACCTCACAGTTTTTCCGCGACTTGGCGAAAATAGCACCTTTTCTGCAAATCTGCAAAAAAGCATTGTTTGACCGTGACGTGAAAACCAATCCTAAATAAGGTCTGGTCAAACCAATGGACTTCAAAAGTGACATAATTACAAGAATAAGGTCCCTGTGTGCAATCGAAGTGTCACATGTCAGTATAAGTACACCTGTTCTGAATGGCCCCCGAGTGTGCAACACCACTAAGTATGGCACAAGCCCAACACTTCCCATGATCCCGAGAACACCATTTCCACAGCGAAGCATGGTGGTGGCAGCATCATTATGTGGGGGCAGAGACTGGAAAACTGGTCAGGATTGAAGGAAAGATGGACGGCAGTTAATACAGGACAATTCTTTTCAGTCTGCCAGAAATTTGAGACTGGGATCTAGATTCACTTTCCTGGGGACAATGACCCCAAACATACTGGTACAGCTACACTGGAGAGGTTTAATGGGAAACATATAAATGTCTTGGAAAGGCCTAGTCAAAGCCCCGACCTCATTACAATTGAGAATCTGTGGCATGACGTGAAGACGGCCGGACACAACACGACCATCTAACCTGAAGGAGTTGATGTAATCTTGCTTGGAAGAATGAACAAAAGAATCTCCACTAAGTATTTCAGGGGGTGAATAGTTATGCACATTAAATATCTCAGTTTTTTGTCTTAATTATTGATTTTGTCACAGTAATAAAATATTTTGCACCTTCAAAGTAGTAGGCATGATGTGTAAATCAAATGCTACAAATCCCCCAAAAATCTATTTTAATTCAGGGTTGTAATGCAATAAAAAAGGGAAAACACCAAGGAAGGTGGGGGGGGGGGGAATGCTTTCACAAGGCACTGTATATACTGGTAGTGGCCTGGCAGGAAGCTGCACCAGTCCCGTATTGGAAAAAATGAGTCATTGTAACGTTTCTGCAGATTGGGAAAATAAAAGCATACTCCAGGTTGCTTTGGGATGCTTCTTTACTTTTCCTAAATCTCCATTATGGTGAAGTTCAATATTCTGAAAAGCTTACAAAGAATGTTGTTTGAATAGTTTGTCATCTATTACTGGTTAAGTTTAATTTTACATGACTTTCTCTAGGTTTTATTAGCTTCATGTATGTACAGGCTGCACAACACATTCATTTCAATATGGGGCAGAGTAGGAGGAAACTTGAATTTCTGCAGCTCTTTACTTTCTCCCTGCTAATGTCAGATGCTAGATAGATAGATAGATAGATGGATGGATGGATGGAGTGGGCTAAAATTGTGTATTTTACCCAATCAGAGAATTAGTGTGTGTGTGTGTGTGTGTGTGTGTGTGTGTGTGTGTGTGTGTGTGTTATAAAATCCTGTGATTACAGCAGCATTGGCACTGATCCAGGCAGGAAATCTCTGGTGTGTGACTTTAGAAGTGTAATTACAGAGGAGGAAAAAGAAGTGGCAAGTGTAATGTCAGCTAGCTGGCCTACAGATAGTGACTATGAGCGGGCTGTAGCTTCTGTGTATCTGTAACGTGGCAGACCATTATAACAACTTCCTGTTATTGAATTTAGAGGTCTAAAAAAGGCACTTTACATGAGGATCTAAGAGCATTGTGAAGTTTTCTTTTACTGGAGGGTGTAATGGGCGATTTTAATAGAATTTGATGCGCCATTTCAAAGACGCATGATTGTGATCAAAATCGTGAAATCAATACTAGCCCAACCCCCTCGGCAGCATTGCAGCAAGAGGCAAAGCAGCAAGTCTGGCAGGCACTCCACACTTACGTCTCCCGTATACCCAGCCTGTCCAGCGTCATCTTCTCTCGTGGCTGCACATCCCGACCTCTTCACCCTCCTGATCAGCTGCACAGCGGAGCCTACACGGTGTCAGAACTGTGCCTCCCTTCTACGCGTGAGCAAACATAGCTGCGCTCAAGAGTAAGTGTGCAAACTTGGTCTAGGGCAAGTACAGGGATAAGGCAGGAGCTGATCACAAAGCTCAGGGCAGTTAGCTGGGCAAATAAGAACACTGGATTTGATATTCTTGACTGGCAATGGAGTATGTGACTTGTCTGCAGTGATGTGGCCACCACCTGCAAAACTATTCCATTTTTTGGGGATTGTTTTGCTGATGCCCCTCCAGTGCATGTAATGTCCTTTTCCTTTGCACCAAAGTAGGTGAAATGGATTCACAATCGCTTATGCTTCCTAACTGGACAGATGGATATCCCTGAAGTTTAATAGACTTGGGTTATACGGTAATGCTTAAGCGTTTTGTTGAGCAGTGTATTTATCAGAATTGTCCCTTTTCACAAGTGTGAGTGATTACACGTAGAACCTGAGGGACAATTTTGATGATCCGCATATAATAATAAATTGCTGTGCCTGCATTTCCCTTATGTAAAATATTGGGGTCGTGGTATTTTTTTAGTTTAGCAAAAACAAACAAATAGAGTTTAAAAATCGAGTAACGTTCTCAAGTTTGAAACCGATTTGAGATTTTATTTTTAGGCAATATCGCCCGGCGCTTACTGGAGGTTTGCTTTAAACACTATAACGCTATTACAATATTGACAACAAATTTCGAATTATACACTGGTTACAAAATGTTTAAAAATAAGTACATTTTTTTTGTTCTCTGCTTTTTGTAGGTATTGGTCCAGATGGTCATATTGCCTTCAATGAGCCGGGTTCCAGTTTGGTATCGAGAACAAGACTCAAGACATTAGCAATGGACACTATTTTGGCAAATGCCAAATATTTTGATGGTGATCTTTCCAAAGTCCCAACCATGGCATTAACCGTTGGAGTGGGGACTGTAATGGACGCCAAAGAGGTAGCTACGCGTTTATGTCAGTACTTTACTTAAAGACGAAACGGCAAATCCAAGGACCTGGAAATTCTCATCAAACTTTGTTTATTACATTGCCTATTTTTGACATGATAGAATAAATGATGAGGAGTTCTGGTGCCTTGGATTTCCCATTTTATTCTATGGATTCTGTAACATGGTGGAAGGTTGTACCAAGCAGATGATACTAATGGGTGTTAAAGATATACTTTTATTATTCATGCGACCGTGGCATCTAAAGCGTTTGTTTGAGGGGGTGGCCCCCTCTGACTTACCATCACCCCCCACCGACCCAACCCGATAGCGGGGGGCTGACGGTCGTCATGGCAGCCCGGGGACCTAATAAATACCCCCAGTTCTGCCATCTTTGTACTTCTATGAAGCCTTTTAAAGAAGACTGTAAGAAACACGATATACTGCAATACATTAGTATTGCAATATATAGTTCAAGCGATCCAATGACCTCTGGTTTAAGTCCCCTAGGGGAACTAATAAAAAAAAACAAAAAACTTAAACTGTAAAAGTTTTTTTTAGTGTTCAAGAAAATATTAAAAGTAACGTTTTTTCCTAAAGTAATGTTAAAAAAAGTTAACATAACTGGTATCGACGCATCCGTAAAAGTGATAACTATTTCAAAATAACTGTATTTAACCAATTGGGTGAACGCCGTAAAAAAAGAAAAATTAAAACACCCAATTGCTGTTTTTCGGTCATCCTAGCTCCCCAAATAAAATAAATAAGTGATCAAAAAGTTGCATGTACCCCAAAACGGTACCATCTTGCTCTGCAAAAAGTAAGCCTCGCATCGCTCAATCGATGGAAAAATAAAAGTTATAGCTCTCAGAATGTGTCAACACAAAGCAAATTTTTTTTAGCAAATCGTCTTTATGAAAATGGTACAACATAAAAAAAAACATAGACTTGCGCCTGATTGACGCCGTAAAAATCAAAACCCCCAAAAAAATGGCGTAATCACAGTTTCTTTGCCTATTTTACCCCACAAATAATATTTTTTTCAGTTTCCCAGTACATTATGCTGTACATTAAATGGTGCCATGAAAAACTACAACTTTTCCCGCAAAAAGAAAAAAAAAAGCCCTCCTACGGCTCTGTCGATGAAAAAATAAAATTATGGCTTTTGAAAGACTGGGAGGAAAAACGAAAGTGATAAAATTAAAATTGGCTGTGTCCTAAAGGGGTTAATACAGTCGAGTCACATTATGAGCAGCAGCCAATATCCAGAGTAATTGCTGTGTGCAGCACGGACAGCACCTAGACGGGCTGGGAGTGATCAATAAGGTACTGGTAGGTTGTCTCAGGTATCTGGAGCCATGCTGACTGCAGTGCATCCCACATTTGCTGGAGGGTGCATGGTGGAGGATCCAAAGAGCGAGCAAGACGATCGAGGTGGTCCCACAGATGCTCAAATGGGTTAAAATTTGGCGAATTAGGGGGCCAGGGAAGTACTTGGAAGTCTTGGTTGTGCTCTTTCAACCACTGTCGGACATTTCTAGCCGTGTGACATGTCGCATTGTTTTGCTGGAAGATTCCATCTGTCCCAGAGAAGACAAACAGCAGTAGGGTTCGCTGAACTGTTGTTTTAGACACACGTCTGGTAGCCCCCTGGTTGATTTTCATGGTCGGCTGCTTCACTGTAGCGTGTCCTTTGGCCATCGCGCACCTTCGTAGCCGATGTTCACCCCTCACATGAATGGCACGTGGTGCTCCGCGGTTTCCACGTTGGTCATTCCCAATGGTGCCATTTGTTCACTCACGATACACTTTCACCACAGCAGCACGCGAATAGTTCACAAACTGCGCTGTTTGAGAAATACTGCCACCCTTGGCCCAAAAGTCAATAATCTTCCCTTTTTGCAACTCTGAAAAATCGCCCCTTTTACCCATGGCAACAACGAGTGATATGTGTTCAGACAGCCTATCGCACACCTTATATACACACCAAGCCAGCCCACGAGACATCACTGCCTTCATGGGCTACGCGCTGCCGACGTCCAAAGTAGGAGGCGGTCATAATAATGTGACTTGACTGTGTATTTTGATGGCGGTCGGAGCTAAATTTTCTGATGCAGGTCTTTAAATCCCCTTTATAGATTTAAAACATAACTTTCTGGCTGTCTGCTCCCACCACTAGAGGGAGCATGTGGTTATCCATTGAA
Organism: Rhinoderma darwinii; assembly: GCF_050947455.1. Lineage (NCBI taxonomy): Eukaryota > Metazoa > Chordata > Amphibia > Anura > Rhinodermatidae > Rhinoderma > Rhinoderma darwinii. The sequence continues at coordinate 68,187,483 of NC_134687.1, forward strand.
CTCCATAATAAAAACGTATGCAGTGAGTTCCTGTGCTCCTAGTGGTGCCTCCAGGCAGCCATAAAATTAGATTTGGAGCTCTGCATTAGAATTTTGGACCTAAAATTATATGATGTCAAAAGGTGGAAAATCCTCAGGTATTCGATATTTGGACCACACTTTTCTTAGATTGAAGCCACCCTGGGGATCAACTGGGTGCAGACACATATTCCCCAGATGAACGGTCAGCCTTGTAATACATGGTTGCGTTGATTGTGCCAGGGTGGAAGCCAAAAGCTGAGTGCAAAGGGTTGTGTACTTGCATGCTGCTTTAACTCGTTAGTGACCGCCCCATAGTGTTTTTACGGCGGCCAATAACGGTTTTATTCCGATGCATAGGCCTTTTTACGGCGCTGCATCGGAATAAATAAACAGAGCAGGGAGCCGTTAAATCTCCCTGCTCATCTTCCAGAGGTAGCTGGGGTCATACCTGCTTGAACGGGTGAGATCGATATTCGTATCGATCTCACCCGTTTAACCCCTCAGATGCGGCGCTCAATAGCAAGCACCGCATCTGAGTGGTTTTGGATAGAGGGAGGGAGCTCCCTCTCTCTCCCACCGACACCCGGCGATAAGTTCGCCGAGTGTCTGTGTCTCCGATGGCAGTCGGGGGCCTAATAAAAGCACCAGGTCTGCCTGCAGTAAATGCCTCTGGCATGACCTAGCAGATGCCTGTCCGTTTTACACAGAAGTATTGCAGTGTATTATAAATCGCATAGTGAAGTCCCCTAAGTTTAATAAAAAGTGGAAAAAAAAATAAAAAACCCACTTTTCTCCCTTAAAAACTGCTTAAGGCTATGTTCACACGGGGTATTTTGCCGAGTTTTTTGACGCGGAAACCGCGTCGCAAAACTCGGCAGAAGCGGCCCGAGAACGCCTCCCATTGAAATTTCAATGGGAGGCGTCGGCGTCTTTTTCCCGCGAGCAGTAAAACTGCCTCGCGGGAAAAAGAAGCGACCTGCCCTATCTTCGGGCGCTTCCGCCTCTGACCTCCCATTGACTTCAATGGGAGGCAGGAGAAAGCGTATTTCTCGCTGTTTTATGCCTGCGGCGCTCAATGGCCGCGGGCGAAAAACGGCGCGATAATTGCCGCGAAAAACGGCGTGCAGGGAGAGGAATATCTGCCTCAAAGTTCCAAACGGAATTTTGAGGCAGATATTCCTCCCCCAAAATACCCCGTGTGAACATAGCCTTATTATTAACAAACAAAATAAAGTAAAAAAAGTTACACATATTTGGTTTCACTGCATCCGTAACAACCCCGACTATAAAGCTATTACATCATTTAACCCGCACGGTGAACGTGGTAAAAAACGTTCAAAAATTGCTGTTTTCTTTGAATCCAGCCTTAAAAAAATTTGATAAAAAGTCGCATCTACTCCAAAATGGTACCGATTTAAAAACGACAAGTCGTCTAGCAAAAAAAAAAAAGCCCTCATACATTCTTCAAATATGGAGACACAAAAACAAATAATTTTGAAAAAAGCGTTTTTACTGTGCAAAAGTAGTAAAACATACAAAAACGATAAAAAAATTGGTATCGTTGCAATCGCAGAAACCCACTGAATAAGGTTATTGTGTTATTTATACCACACGGTAAACGGTGTAAATTTAGGACACAAAAAAGTGTGGCGAAATTGCAAGTTTTTTTTCTATTCCCCTCCCCCCAAAAAAAAGTTAATAAAAGTTAATTAATAAATTCTATGTACCCAAAATGGTGCTATTAAAAATTACAACTTGTCCCGCAAAAAACAAGACCTTATACAGCAGTGTCGACGCAAAAATAAAAAAGTTATAGCTCTTAGAATGAGACGATGGAAAAACGTAAAAAATGGCTTGGTCATTAAAGGTCTAAAATAGGCTGGTCATTAAGGGGTTAAGGCTAATGTAAAGGAGTCTTTCCCAAAATTCTCTGTTTACCTTTTGGAGCAGTTTTTAGTGAATATGACAAGTCCATTTTGCACTATGTTATCGTGTTTTTCTTCCAGTAACTTACTCTGCATCTGTCCTGAATTTTATTTATGTATCTTAACAAAATGGCTGCTGCTGAATATTTATTTGAGGTTCTACCCTTGTCCGGCTCTCTTAGAGTGCAGGTTTGAGCAGCTGATTGGTCAATAATATCAACGGACCGATTCTGCTGAATCTGATTGGTCAGAGCCCTCATTGCATTTCCAGCCTTTAGACTTATTCAGACAAATGCTGACCCTTAGGCACATTGACTTTAGAGTAAAAGTTACTGAAAAATGGCATGAAAAACGCAAAAAAGGTCCAGTAGAGAATATATCCTAAAATAATAAGGGTTACACCCCTACAATTGGTGACTGAAATGTCCCAACGTGTGATCTTGTGTTAGAGATGTGTATCGGAGTGTGAAAATGCTCTTTAAAGAGGTTGTCTGAGGTTCAAAAAAAGTTTTTTTTTTTATTTTTTATTTTTTGTTTTTTTTCAAGAAACCTCATCACTTTTGCCTATGGGCTGTGTCTTGTATCGCAGCTCATACCAAATGAAGTGAATCAGAATGAGCTGCAATACCAGAACCAGCCTATGTACACGTGTGTTGCCGTTTTGGGGAAACAAGTCAAACCCTTTTTACTAATCCCGGATGTCTCCTTTTAAGTTGTTTTATATATTTCCTTTTGGTGACAGGTGATGATCCTTATTACTGGAGCACACAAAGCATTTGCTTTATACAAAGCTATAGAGGAAGGTGTGAATCATATGTGGACAGTCTCTGCTTTCCAGCAACATCCTCGTACTATATTTGTCTGTGATGAAGATGCTACATTAGAACTTCGAGTTAAAACTGTAAAGTATTTTAAAGGTGAGGATAAATAAATGAATGGTATTACTCATGAAACACGCGACTTTTTCCATATCTTCCATTCTTGGACTGGGTAGTGGCGGGGGTCTCGGCAGTTAGTGTGTAATGAAGGGCAGTGGTTAGATACACAGATCTGTGCTCATATATATTATTTTACAGAATAATTTAGTTGTTCGGGCAGATGGCTAGGTTATTATATCTTAGCAATCGGTTGTTTATAGGAAAAATTGTGGTTTTCTTTTCCAAAGATACACCTATTTCTTTATCTTATCACTGTATCTAGTCTATAATAATAACCGCTTCTTATTTCTCTCTCAAAGGATTAAGACATATTCACTAATGTAGAAAGAATGTGCGTGACGGAAGCCTTGGTAAAACGAGAACTCTTATTTCTGTTCTCTTCCTAGGTTTAATGCATGTACATAATAAACTGGTGGAACCGCTGCACAGCATGAAGAAGAACTGACGTGGTGGATGACGTAGTGGCTGACGTAGTGGCTATGCAATCTCTCTCTAATCTGGTCTGCAAACTGTACAAGTACTGTATTCTAAAGGTCCAATCTCTGCTGTAGCCATGGAACATTCCATACCACATAAGGTTCAGTTCTATAGACTACCTAATCTTTCCCTGAACCCGGCACCAGTGGTAATGTGTAAGGGTCAGCGAATGTTGCCTTTATTTTTGTGTAATTCAAATATATTGCTTCTTACAAATGTACTAATTTGCATTTGCTGCTGGAAGAGATTTGCTTTCCGGACATGTATGTATTCACTGAATGTCTGCTCCGGAGGCGGCTAAGCACTTAGTTGTTTACATTAAAGCAAGCAGCTCCCTACCTGTGCCGATACATTTCCAACGCCCGCTTACATTCTAAAATTGCTGGTACTTTTTTGTATTAAAAATAATTTCAAACTATAAAGTTGCTGTTCTGTATATACGTAGCAGTTTTCTAAGAATACTTATCGTCTTAACAATAAACTGTTATATAGTATATAAAACCATTGTTTTTGTTTTTTTAAAACATCTTATTCACACAAATGCATTTCATGTCCGTGTGCTGTCCGTTTAAATAACTGACCGCACACTGACCAATTCAATGGGACTATTCACACATCCATATTTTTTGCACGTCATGTTCTGGTCCACCCATTGAAGTCTATGTATTCCTGGAAAAAAGGGACAGCACATGGACAACATCTGTGTGCTGTATGCTTTTCAGGCATCAGTTGCTAAAGTAATACAGGGAAAAAAAAGTAAAACCAGGAAGCACTTTCAGAAGACAAACACGGACGAGAAAAACGAATGACACAAAGAAACCACACTGACGCAACATGGACAGTCATATGCATGAAAAACTGCCATTTTGGGTATATGCCCCTGCCACTAGGAGGCTGATACTAGGAAAAAAATTAAAAATTGTTGGCTCCATCCAGTGGGCTATACCTTCTGTTACACCAAGCTACTCCGTTTTAGCCTAGTGTCCGTAGGAGGCGGGCATGACCTGCATACAGTTTCAGTTTCACATTGCAGGGGGGTCGTCAGCATGTACGCCAAATTAGTTGCATCTCCCTACAGGCACTGGGTGGAGTATTTTCCCCTCCTTTTAAGTCACCCAGCCCCCAGTTGCTGCAGAATTTCCGATAAACCCACTATATAGAGAGACCAGCGAAGGGGTGACCAGGCGTTCTCCCGAAGACGCCAGATGGGTAAGTGCTACGTTTTCCACCTCGGACGTCTTAGCATCTGACCCCCCCGCCCCCTTTGATGTCCCCCCTGGAATGCTGTGTTTTTTGCTGTGGCAGGGGCTGTTTGTTTCTATATTGCTGTACTGGGCTGTTGTCTGGGTCCCCCTTTCCTTCCGTCTCCGGCTTCCTCTGCTTCTCATTGGTCACAGGGTGGGCTCTTGTCACATGGTCTTGGCTTCCAATCCCCTTGCAGAGTGGTCTGTTTCCTGTGGGAGGAGTTTTCTCTTCTTCCTGTTCCACCAGACACTAGTATATCTCTCTCAGCAGCGATTTATATTTTTTCCTTTCCAGCGAGGCATCCTAACAGCTTACTCAAGCAGCAACGGCAGCATCGTTCACTTGTCGGTGGGACACCGCACCCAGCGTCGGGTAAGCTAGCCTGTCGGCTATATTTTGTTACTTCAGGGCTTTTGCCATTTCACCTCCTGTCTACAAGGGGAAAAGCAAAAAAAACCTGTCCCCACCTCCTGCGGGGAATATCACGCATTTGCTTGCACTGAGTTCAATTCAAAGTTCCCAAGTAGCCAGTCTGACCCCATCTGCACTCGATGCCTGTTACCCAGACCCTCACTGGACACTCGGACCACCGCTACTAGTGTCTTCCCCCAGTATGGGCGCCTGCCCTCACCCAGGCCGTAGAAAACCTTGACCGCCTCTCACAGGGAATGGTGGCAGCCTTAAACTTGCTGCCTGAGCAGATTGCTTCCCAGTTAGCCAAGCCCTCCTTCCATGAGCGCTCGCCAGGCATGCCCCGCAAACAGTCCAGGAAGTCTCATAGGACATACTTTTACGTTTCCCGCCATACAGGAGCTTATCAAGGCGGTCGGAGATATCCTGCAAATCCCTGAGGACGCTCCTGGTTCATCTCCAGAGCACATCTCAAATTGTGCCACCGCTAGGAAGATTTGCCTTTCAGGAGCCCAGGAAAGCTGGGTAACTCACACAATGCAAGGGCATGTTCATGAGATGCATTTTAAAGGCGACAGATGTCCCCCTCTAGTTTTCCCTGACCATAAGGGGTTTGGCAAACTCTTTAGAAGGGGAGTGAAAACACCTGGACCAGCCTTTGCCCACACCCAAAAGGATGAATGTCATGTTCCCCTTAAAAAGACAAATGCGTCTCTAAGTGGTTGACCTGTCTATTAGTGGATCCTGTGGCTCAACTGAGACAACTAATCTGCCCATAGTGGGTGCTGCTTCTCTTAAAGATCCCATTGATAAGAAGGTGTATTTTATGGCCAAGGCTGCCCTCCGGCCATCATTTCCAGCTTCTTGGGTTAGCAAAGCCTATGTAGTCATGGCAAAGTGGCTCAACAGGTCTATTGCTGATCCAAAGTATCACTGTGATGTTTCCATTGAGGTGGCCCGCCACACCGCTATGGCTAATGTGGCGATCTGCCGGGCTATCTGAATTTGCACCAGGAATTCTGAACCGTCTCCAAGAAGGCTGTCTTGCGTGAGTTCTCGTCTTTACTCGGGCCATCCACACTCTCATCCAGCAGGGGGTCATTGTCCCTGTCCCAGGTCTAGAGCGGTTCCAGGGCTTCTACTCCAACCTTTTCATTGTCCCAAAAAAGGATGGTTCCGTTCTTCCTATCCTGTATCTTAAGCGCCTCAATGTCAATGTCTGCAGGTTTCATATCGAAGCTCTGAACTCAGTCGTTGCATCCTTGGAAATGCATGAATTCCTGTCTTCAGTCAACATCTGAGAAGCTTCACTTCACATACACATTGCTCGGTCTCACCACGTTTTCTTCGCTTTGTGGTGGGTTCCGATCATTTCCAATTCACGCCACTTCCCTTTGGCTTGGCCACTGCAACCAGTTTCTTCACCAAAGTCATGGCGGTTCTCATGTTTCTTCTTCGATCCAGGGGGCCGCGCTAATCCCATACTTGGACGACTTGTTGGTGAAGGCCCCCTCCAAACCAGAAAATTTGGCCAGTCTTTAGATAACCATGGACTACCTTTGCAGTTTTGAGTGGCTAGTCAATGAGAACAAGTCCTCCCTCATCCCTTCTCAAAGGATGGAGTTCCTGGGCATGATCCTTGATACCCAGGTGGTCAAGGTTTTTCCTCTGGAAGGGAATATCAGTGATCCACAGGAATTCTCCCTGTCGCATTAGTTTTAGCATGAATGTTCTTGGCACGATGGTTTCTTCGTTTGAGGCAATTCCGTTGCCCAGTTTCACACGTGCCTTCTACAGTCAGTGATTCTTGCTCGCTGGGACAGGTCTCGGGACTCCTTGGACCTTCTGAACCATTTTCCCTCGCTGGTTCATCAAGAACTGTTAGGGTGGCTGTCCTCCCTGAGCATATCCCTGGGGAATCCCTTTTTCATCTTCCATTGGCAGGTGATCACGATGGATGCCAGCCTGATGGGTTGGGGGGGCGGTCTTCGGCCGCCTCACGGTCCAAGGCCAGTGGTCCAGCACGGAGACTCCTCTCCGGAAAAACATCCTGGAACTGAGGGCCATTTTTCTGGCGCTCTTGCATTGGACATCCCTCCTCATAGGCCTCCTTTCGGTTCGGGTCCAAACAGACAACTCTACAGAAGTTGCATACTTGAATCACCAAGGGGGCACCAGGAGCAGGCTGGTGTGGCAGAAAGCCTCCCGTTCCCTTCATGTCAGAGCTTCACGTTCCTGCCCTCTCGGCAGTTCACACTCCAGGAGTGGACAAGTGGGTGGCGGACTACCTGAGTCAGGGGCGCTTAGACCCGGGAGAGTGGTCCGTTCACCCGACCATATTTCACAGTCTCTGCCTTCGCTGGACGTGGACCTCTTTGCCGCCCACCTTATCCACATATGCACAGCTTACGTGGCCAGGGATCTTCGCTCCTTAGGGGGCGACGCACTGATCCTTTCTTGGTCAGAGTTCAGCCTTATCTGCCTCTGCCCCCTCCTGCTCGGGTCCTCAAGATAGTCAAGGACACGCGGGTTTCAGCCATTCTGGTCTCTCCAAAATATAATAGGTATACTCAGCGGAGCCAACACTTTTTTTTTTTAGTTTTTTTTTAGTTTTTTCCTAGTGTCAGCGGCATATACCCATGGTGCTGTGTCCCCCAATTCAACAAGAAGGGGATTTTACTGGGAGTACAAAATCGGACACGCTCGTGTGAATAAGGCCTTAGCTGCTTCAAAGATGTTTAGCATCAGCCCCTAAACATTCAGCAAGATATTGTTAACTTATAACACATGCATTTGACGGAGTTTGGGGCATATTGCTTACCCATACAAATCATAGGTGCTTTATGTCCACCCAATACTACAACTCCGGGCCTCAGTGGAGTGCTTGGTGTGTCCTTGTGCCCAAGTGTGTGATGTATACTAACTAAAAATTTACTAACCCTCAAAACTGGGCTTTGTAATAACCATGCTTTAACTTCGTATACAGGGTATAAAGTCTGGGGTTAGGAATCTGCTGACAAGTGCCCTTATAATAATAATAATGAACATTTCTGGAAGCAGAACATATTGCCAAGTCACCTGCAATGTAATACTCCGAACTGCGTTGTTAAATGAGTCTAATGCTCCAATAACTGTTTTCACAAGCTGAAATTTGTGGGTCTTGCTGAATTTGCACTTCTATTCATCAAGAGAACAGGCTCATGTTGGTGTAAAATAAAAAGTGTGCTTGTCAACAACTTAAAAGGGCTGTCCAGTATTAGAAAAAAAGTTTCTACTTCAAGGGAATCTGGCTGAACTGCAATACAAAATGCAGCCTATGAACACCGTGGCACTGTTTCTAGAAAATAAAAGCAGACATTTTTCTAATCTTAGACAACCTCTTTAAGCCTATTTACCAAAACCTTTATTGAACGAGTGTGCTAGGAAAATCACAGGCCCCTGTCAATGTGTTATGACTGACTGCAGCAGAGTCTTCTATCACATTCCGTGTGGTGTACAGTAAGTAACCGTGACCTGTACACCCTCCAGTTGGCTTCATGTTGCCCTTTTTCTACAGGAAACTATTTCCAGATACATTAAAAACAAGAATTCAGGGATTCCGGGGACCCTTGCAAAACCGCTATATGTGTCATAATGGTCTCCCACAACACTTCTACAGAAGGCCACTAAAAATGTATGTATTCCACTTGAATTCATTGTAAGGTTAAAGACCTATTCAAGGAAAATCCCACCTGCCAAACCTTGTTTGTTTTTTATTGATAGGCGAAGTCTAGGAATAGTGGCCTATAGAGATGTGTGCCTTAATAGATTATTCTTACAGCTCTCCTCCTAGTGTTCGTGCAGTTTATTCTTTACGTCTCTACTTCTTTGTTAATTGTGTAGCATCAGAAAAAGCATGAGAAGTGCGTGCTACAGGATCTGCATCCTGGTTCTTCACAGCAGAGCTCCATTCACCTATTAGAGTACATTTTCTTCCTTCCCACACCTTGTTCTGGAGGAAGCACATTGCCAGTGAAGTGGTCCTCTTCATGTTTACATTACAGCTTACAGGGTTAAGGCCTGTTCACATCAGCGTTGCCCTTCCGTTGATTGGTTCCGTCGGGTTAACCCCTCAACGGAAAGGCAAACTGAAACCTTAGCTTCCGTTTCCCTCACCATTAATCTCAATGGTGACTCAAACGTTGCTAAAGTTTTCAGTTTGTCACCGTTGTGACAGGGTTCCGTTGTTTTGGCGGAATAAATAGTATAGTCGACTGCACTATTGATTCCGTAAAAACAACAGGACCCCTGTTACAAACTGAAAACTTTAGCAACGTTTGAGTCACCATTTCAGCTTGTCTTTCTGTTGAGGGGTTAACCCGCCGGAAACCTCAGACGGAACCCCTCAACGGAAGGGCAACGGTGATGTGAACACAGCCGTAGAAACAAGTATACAAGCAAGCTGGCCCGCCCACAGGCAGTGGAAGTTTCCAGTATGAAAAGGACTCAGAGGAGCTTCAGATAAGTGCTGATATAATAAATACATGAGCTATTTTCTACATTGAGTGTGACACCCCTGACGGAGTATATTGAGGAACTGAAACTATTTTAATCAGTGTGCCTGGAATTACTATAATTTTTTTTTTTTTTTAAGGTGAGTCTAGCTAAAGAGGATCAAGTTGTTTTTTTTCTTTTCACAGGTAGACTTACACCTTGTGACCACTACAACACCTCAGAATTCCAGGAAACCAATAAGTGGGAATTCTGCTTAAGGAAGGCAGGAGTGTATGCACTTTTATATATATAATCAATACACGATTTGCTATAAAGGAAGTGTCTCCCAGACATTACAAGCCTAAAATGCGGACCAGAAAAAGTGCAGTTATTGCACGTCCTAGGTTGCAGGAGATTAGTCAGGTTTTTATGCACATTTGTTTCATATTATGGCTCCGTTTTGGAGAAAGCCATAATAGGGCTCCCATTTAAGTGCAGGGGGCCCCCACTGTACCTCCATACGTCAGCTTTCATCCAAAACGTGGCAAGCTCCATCACATGGTGTACGTACAGAGCTTTTATCTCCTAGAATTTTTTTACATTTTGTTAATCTAAGGAAAAATAGCTCCATGCATATGGCACCTGTTATGAAAGTGCACACGGGGCCTAAGACCATATTCAGATGGCTATAATGCAGGTTCTATGTTGGGTTCAGTTTAACCGTGGGAGGTCCAGGTACTGCGGGATCTCATTATATCCATCTGAAAGCAGCCTTAAAGGCGATGTTCAGAACTTAGATGTGATCGATAACTAGTGGGTCCTGCGTGTCACTCATGTATGACCTGCCATCACTGAACCAGTTAGTGCCGCTGACCTTACTGATACAGGTTTTAGCGCTAGATACAGCTGCTCTGTATACAACATACAAAGCAGCTGTATCTGAAAAAGTAAAAATAATTTTTAGTATAAAGTAATTAGAAAGTTGCACAAATCACACTGATGCAGTTTTATTTAAAAAAAAAAATAATTTAAAACCCGTACATAACCCTTAAAAATAGAATCGTCACTCTTGAACACCATTTTGTATTTTTTTTTCAAAATAGGTAAAAAAAAAAAATGGGACAATTTTTATTTCTCCCTATACATCACATACATACTCAACACTGTTTCAATATTTTTTTTATATAAACATTTAATTTTAACAAATGTATTAACAATATAATTTCATTACATATATACACTACAGAAGTGGATGCTGCTGTATAGGTGAAAATACAGATCAATAAATATTTCCAGCTCCAAATTGTTATTAAAATAGTTTGTATTTGTTAAACACCATTTTAACACCCCTCAAGAGCAGGGTTTTTTTTGGGCAGGGACCAGCAGGAGGCTTTGGGTTTCTTAGCACAAATCTCCCAAATTGATGTATTAACGCAAGCTATCACAGAAAAAAAAATAATCTGATCTTCTACGGCCATATCACCACTGACAATAGTGTTCATTCATATGGTGGCGAAGGGACTTTATACTCCTATGAAGTCACTTGTCCAGCTGTCTTTTTAATACTCTAATGAATGCGTCTTTAGGCACTTCCACGTTGCCGATTTTCCTCATTTTTTTCTTGCCTTCGGCTTGTCTTTTCAGCAGCTTCATCTTCCTTGTGATATCACCACCATACTGCCAAAACACGAACAAAAGAAAGATATTAAATAGTCTGTATAAAGACCTGGAACATGAACCTTCTATTCTAAAAGTTGTAAAGTAGAAAAGGTAAGGAGGCGTCAGTTACACAGTTCTTCATGGGTGGTTGAGCTCTGAAATACCCCATCGCAGGATGTAGTAGTAGTAAAATGAAGACAGAACGGAGATATAAAAAGAACTAAACATCTTTTAATTACTGGAATCAACAAGCATAATAATAAAGGATCTTATCCCGATACTAGGATTTCATCCAGCTACTAGTGTGTCTAATATTGAAACTACCAATACACTCCTTTTGCCGGATGCTCTAGGTATGCACTAAAATTATCGAATAAACCAAAGAATATTAATACCATCATGCGCCATTTCTTGTCCTTGCTTTTAAAATGCAGCAAGAATGGAAAAAAATGTAAACACAAAGCTTAGATATTGATAGTGAGTGATGTTTGATTTAGCCTATAACAGCCAATTCGGTCAAGATTGTGGCTAGAACAGTTGTCCACTATGGTAACACCTCGAAGACGTCTGTATGACTATTGAGTGAAAAGTTGGGTTGATTGGTCTCCCAAAAAAAACCAAAAACGTAGAGACTAAGTCCAGTGGCAAAACAACATGCCAGGTAACATAATAAACAGTTATTTTCCTATGTAACTACCCCTTCTGCTCCAAATGATAATCATGTGACCACAGGAGGATGACAGATGAACTCACTTCCTGTCTGAGTGACCACAGAGTCCCCATTCTAGTTGTGGTCACAGGCAATAATTCACACAGAGGCCTGGGAGAGAACAGGGCAGGGATGCTCCACCCATGAAGCGGTTAGGGAAGATGGCTCCCATCCCTGGGCTAATTTGGCAGGACATGTGCTTGAACTAAAGAATAGAAAGCACATTTGTGTTATAAACACTTTTCTAAAATGTTCCATAAAGGCTAAGTGCACACAGCGTTTGCGCTCTACAGTATACACCAGGAGTAAACATACTTCCCCATTTAACGGTGTCCCTTTGGTCTTCTTCAGAAGCCAGTATGCGTCGGCATACGGTTGTTTCAATTGTATAGGAAAGCGCAGCAGATTTTGCTTCCCCATACAGAGGGCCAATGCAAAGAAATGTATAACTCATTACACATAGTTTTTTTGTTTTCTGCTTTATAAACAAAGAAACCCTATGGGTGACAGATGCCACTGTATGGCATTAGTCACAGGCCTCCGCCAGAAGTATACGCCGTGCAAACAGAGCCTTATACTTATCAGAATCAAGTTTTTCCTTTAGCTCTATTGAAAGAAAGGTTAATTTGTTAAAAATACATGCATTTTTATTTGGCATCTAATAGAATTCACCAAAAACAAAGGTGTTAAATGCAAAAGTTTCTTTAAGTAGAGAAGATGTCTGACAAGTTAATGTATTCTACAATCCTGCCACACAATGTTTTAATATTTTATATCCTCAGAGACGTTGCTTAATCTTCCGACTGAGCAGTAAATTGGAGTAAAAAATGGCAATTCTAGCACGGGCATAAAAATAAAAAAAAATGTTCAGATATCATCAAGACACTAAAAATACTCTATACAAATAAAATATTTAAAATACATACACATTTTGCCAAGACATTCTTTCTGAAGGCTTTAATTCTGAAAAAGAAGAGGCATAATATAAAAGTACTCATAGAAAATTATACTAGTACAGTGTAACCCAATGACTTAGGTTATGACCTGGAAATATAAGCCCCTGAGTTGCGGTCTTGTGTGAGGACTTAATATTCAATTCAGTCATTGAGTGATCTTAAAGGGAACAACCACAAATGGAAGCTATTGCATTGTCCTTAGGGGTTGTCCGTGTTACATGTTCCCATCTCTTGCCATGACTTTTGCAAGACTGATGTTCACACGTGGTGGGTTTGATGTTGCCGATTTTATTCCGTATAAATAAATAAAAAATGCAATAATGTAAATACAATGCATTTGAATTGAGTTTTACAAATCCCTATGGAAAGAAATATGCGCAAATTTGATGTTATGCTGTTTCGGGTCATTTTCAAAGCCAAAATGTACTGCTGTGTGTAAACATGGCATAGACAGTGCTCCGTGGGATGTTCAAAGCCTGAATATTTTTCTATACTTCTCCAGATCTTTGTCTCTGACCTGTTTGGAGAGCTCTATGGTCTTTCAGAACAGGTGAATTTATACTGACATCATGTGACAGGTCATGTGACACTTTGATTGCACACAGGGACCTTATTCATCTATTTATGGGACTTCTGAAGTAAATTGGTTTGACCAGACTTTATTAAGGGGCTTCATAGCAAAGGAGGTGAATACTGTACATATATGCACTCAACTTTTCATTCCACTGTAAAAATTTGGACTATTTTGTCAGTCCCATTACATAAAATTTAATTTAGAATCCATCTTAATTCCATGTTGTAATGTAGCAATACAAGAAAAACACCAAGGGGTGAATACTTTCGCAAAACACTGTATATGGCTTATCCATGACTTGTGTTTCTTGTTGAAGTGGCCCTTTCACTTGTTACTCAGGCATCTTAGAACTCAAAATTGTATTCGTAGTTGTACACTGTAGCACCATTCTGTAACTTGTTGAATTGCGTATACAGAAAACAAGCATGATAAAGCAAAAAAATGGTGCGACAATGCTTGCAGCTTTTCCACAATGGTGTTTGCAGCTTTTTAAAAAGCGACAGTTCTAGAAAAACTTTCCTAAAATTGGTTTTATGAATACTACATTGCAGACATGGCCACCCCTAGGGGTGTGTGACCCGTGCGGTCGCACCAGCTACATCAGTTGTCCCTGCAGAAGTGCTACCAATCACCTGGTCCAGGGCTTGTGACCACCACAAAACATATTAATTGTATAGCCGTATTATTTAGACATTGTCTATTAGTATTACATTATGTATGGAGCGGTTATTTGGTTACTGCATGTTGGTATTATTTGGGCACTGTATGGAGGTATTTACTTAGGCATTGGGTGGCACAGCTAGGCACTGTACAGTATATTAGTGTGGTAGCACTGTATAACAACAGACAATTGTATGGTTATGGTGTAAGAAGTGTTATGACGCTGATAATTAGTCAGTATAAGGTATTGTTACTTGTACACTTTATGACAGTATACCATATGGTGGAGGGGGCACTAACAAAGAGGTACTGCACAGAGCGCCATCCAACGTAAGGCCAGCACAGATAGCGGTACCGCACATAAAATCCCAGTTGCAGTTTTTACATTGAAGTCAATAACAACATATTCGGCAAAACAAAGATAAAACCACGACTAATAAATAGACCATGCTTGAAAAACTGCCGCGTTCCCTGAAAACCAGTCCGTTTTCAACTGCACTGTATGAATGGGATTTCATCTAATCCCATTCACTGCATTGTAACATCTGGCCGCTGCGGAAACTTATACTAAGTGATCGCAGCGTCAAACACGCTGCTAAGAGATATATATATTTTCTCGGTCATACAGTTCTACTTAATTTACATTTTTTGGGATGAGAACAAACATGTCGATTATCCAGGTTCTTTGGCATAAATCTATTTTATTAACTGCATGCACACCATCAAAGAACATATCAGACAAATTCATTGTTCTTCAGTAATACTTACGTTTCTCTTGCAATGATCCGGCTACCGATGGAGGCCTGAACTGCTATCTCAAACAGCTGTCTTGGTATGGAGTCTCGTAACCGTTCACATATTGCTTTACCGACCTCATACGCTTTTTCCCTAAATTAAAACGTGTTCATTAAACCCCGGGATCACATCGTGTCTTATACCCAGGGATCACATCGTGTCTTATACCCAGGGATCACATCGTGTCTTATACCCAGGGATCACATCGTGTCTTATTAATTGTGGTTTATACATCCAGTACTCTGATGAAATTCAACCTGCAGTTCTAATAAAAAAGGAAATTCCCCATGCAAGATGTTGTCACACAGCGCTCCCAGACTCCTAAATGGCAATTCTGCTTGGCTGAGCAGAGACATGGGAAGTATCACAGCATAAGTAAGTAGATTTACAATTCATTACTATAGGAAACCTGTGTGACAACCCATGTGAGAACCGTACTATGTTGATCTTACGCAACTGACTCACACTATATGTGGAATAAAATACAAGTTTACAAATGCAAATAACATTAAAGGAGCCTGAGCTGCTGTTTGAGGAACAATAAGACTATAGATTGTAAAATAAAACCTTCTACCAAAAATGTTGACTTCATAGACTATAGCAAATTTTTTGCTTAAAGGCGACATTGAGAAGGCACAGCTAATGACGCAAGAGCAGACTGATGGGGATCAATTTTCTACCAGCATTGGTTCAGTCTAAGGTTAGAAAAGCATTTTCCCATCATAGTCATTGCTAGAATATGCCATTACTTACTGATTGGTGGGTGTCCACCTTCTAGAACGCCCACCGATCCTTAGAATGAAGGTGCTGCAGCTCCTTCTCTGTTTCTCTACACGGCTATACTCCTGGCCACCTGCTGTGCAGGGACCTGCAACACCGTCCCATTCGCTTGGCCGAGAACACTGCTGTGCAGGAGAAAACAAAGGGACCTCGGGCACAGATGTCGGACCACCACCGATCATAAGCCATAACATTTAATGATGGGAAAATCCCTTTATTTATAGCATGCACTACTACTGGCATGTGTGAACCTATCCTTAAAGTAGGATGAAGCATCTAAAATTATGAATAAATACTTTGGCAAGTTTAAGGAATTAGTGTAAGCAATTTTTTTTTTGGGGAGGGGGGGGGGCAGAGGTTTGTTAGAAATAGCGCAATATTGTTATATTGATTTATTTTTCTTATGAATGTGCTTGCTGTCCACTGGAAAACACGCTTGTTGGTAGGTTGGCATCTGTAAACCAGCAATGATAGAGAGCACACATCAAGTGTAATCCCAACCGGTCATCATCACATTTTATCTGGATATTGTACTCTAGTCACTAATTACCGGTGTTTTTCGGACTATAAGACGCACCTGACCATAAGACGCACCCAGGTTTTAAACCACAGAAAATAGGGGAAAAAAATATTTCTTACAAAATAATTTATTCTGTTTCACCACATTCTGAGAGCCCAAATTTTTTTTATATTTTTTTCATCGACTGAGCGGTGTGAGGGCTATTTTTTGCGGGACGAGCTGTAGTTTTATTGGCACCATTTTTTGGTACATACGATTTTTTTGATCACTTTTTTATTTCAGTTTTAGGCTGGGTTCACACGAGCACATTAACGTCCGTGCCTCTCCGTGGAACTACTGTCCCGTACTGAAAACATGATTACAGTACGGGACAGTTGTCCTGCAGAGAGGCAGGGACTCCTAGCATCGTACATAACTATGATGCTAGGAGCCCGCCTCCCTGCACTGAGTTCGGTCCGGGACTTCCGGCCGAAATACGTCCGTCCATTACGGACGTTAATGTGGTCGTGTGAACCCAGCCTAAGCGCTAAGGTGACCAAAAAACTATTTTGATGTTTTACATTTTTAAACTCACCATGCGAGTTAAATAATTGCATATTGTAATAGATGGGACTTTTATGGACGCAGCGATACCAAATTATTCTATTTTTTACATTGTGCTTGGGGAAAAATGGGAAAAGGTTTTATTTTTTTTAAACTTTTAATTTTTTTTTACATATTTTATTAGTTCCCCTAGGGGACTTGAACCAGCGGCCACTTGGTTACATGTGGAGTTACTGAAACAGCATAACTCGCCCAAAACTAACGCCCATAGTAGTGAATGGCAGTTACGGAAGCAGCATGGGACCTGCATCTATCTGACATTTATGACATATCCAAAGGATATATCATAAATGTCCTTCATAGAAAAACCCCTATAAAACGCCGCGGTCGCTATTGGCCGCCGCATTTAACTAGTGAAAAGGGTTTGCTATAAAACACATGTAGCCCCTATCCACAGGATAGGGGCTACATGTGAGATCTCTAGGAGTCTGACCACTGGGACCCCCAGCGATAAGGAGAACAGGGGACCGAAAGTCACCCAAAAGTGCTACATGAGAAGCCTGGACTTCCGGGTTCTGTGTCTGGCTTACCTGTTCCGCAGCTCCATAGAGATCAATGGAGAGCTGCTCGCGCATGCGCAGAAGAATCCCATTGATCTCTGTGAAGCTCCCAGACACAGAACGCG
This sequence comes from Rhinoderma darwinii, assembly GCF_050947455.1. Taxonomy (NCBI): domain Eukaryota; kingdom Metazoa; phylum Chordata; class Amphibia; order Anura; family Rhinodermatidae; genus Rhinoderma; species Rhinoderma darwinii. The sequence goes on from NC_134687.1 coordinate 68,204,854, forward strand.
GAAGTCACAGCTTCTCATGCAGCGCTCTTGGTAACTTTCGGTCCCCGTTCTCCTTATCGATCACACATGTATGCCCTATCCTGTGGATAGGGGATACATGTGTTTTATGGCACAAGCCCTTTAAACTGCCAGGAACAGTGAAAATCCTGGCCGTTAGAGCAGCGTGTCAGAAGCGGACACCTGCAGTGTATGGAGCATGCTCAGTGCATGAGCCCGCTCCATACATCATTACCCCCACTCCATGATGTGCTGGCACGTCATGGGTCGGGAAGGGGTTAAGTAATAAAGCGGTCATGGCGCCCGGCGATGCCGGGTCCCTTGACTGTTAGACACAGGGATTTTTTAACAAGATTTATTCTTGCTAAAAACTGCGTCTTATAATCCGAAAAATACGGTACATTTTTCTCATATGATTTTTCCCATTTTCTTTTAGAATACTGTATGCTAGTTATTTCATCAGGTTTTATTGTGCACAACACATACCTATGTGCAATAGTCACTAATTCTTCCACTGGACGACCATTCAATAAAATATCCATTTTCACCAGATCGGCCGGCTGGTATCCTGCATCTTCATAATCAAAACTATATAAATAATAAGAAAAACATTTTAATAATTTCATTAATTGTAAATATAAGTTACTTATACAGATCAAATATTATTTTCTCTAATAGCTCAACATAGAGAGAATGCAAAGAGACAGCAGAGGACTGTGGAAAGGAAATAACTTTTTATATCTTTACACATTAAAAGATCTATATATCAAGATTTGTTAAATTTTCCACCCATAAAGCAGCCTTATGGACTAAACATACAGTATAGAAACAATGACTAGCCACCTCTCCCCCCCGCCCTTTTTCAGCTGCAGTTTCCAAGTTTGAAGTTGGCCATACACATAAAATGAATTGTTCAGCCTACAACTATCTCCCCAACCTCCTTATAAACATGCGTGTTCGGCTTGTTTCAGGCTGCAATCTCCATTCATTTTCAGACCCCCTGATATGCATTTTAAACCTGCTACTAGTACCAAACTTCTCCTGTGGATGTGCCCCTTCCAGTAATAATTACTGGATGTCAGTTCTGTGTTTCCAGGATGCTGCTGTATTATCACAGCTTCATTTCTGTACGGTTTTCTCTACATTCATAGCCTATGTGATTACCACTCTGCTTTCTTCCCTATTTACACTCCGATACGGACAGCCTGTGTACTTGGCTGTTTCCCCTCTTCACGCTCGGATCTACGGTGTACAACCTAGTCCACCCACCTACTGCTAACACTAAAGGAAGATGGACAGCAGCCCTGACAAAAAAGTGGGCATGTAGAAAGGGAGGCAAGCACACACAAGGCAGTTTGCAAGTTTGCAGGGGAAGGGGCTGAATCACAGGCCGTGTAGGATTATATAGAGAAAAAAAGATCAACGGTAGACTGTGCAGGGGGGGGGGGGGGAATCAGACAGTTCAGCATCAGTGCCTGTCAGCACAAGGGAGAAGAGGCCTGTAGGTGCAAACAAGGAAGCTGTGCTGATACATCAAAGCTAGTGAAGGCGGCAGTATCCTGGACATACAGACCTCACATCCAGCATGTAATACTGGGAGGGAGACCCCCACATGAGAAAAGTCTGAGACTAGGATAAATGAATAAAAGTGATGAAGATGGCAGCCTGAAACTTAGTGCAACTTCAGTGTTAGACAGGAGTGAAAAATATATAAAGCAAACCTAACTTAAGATTAGTGAAGAAAAGTTTTTCAACTTTTCCTGCAGATTTTAATAACGATATGTTGGCAAGTTTTCCTTTAGAACATTGGAGTATTGAAACAATAAGTGTGTGTAGGACTTGCCTTGCATATCCAGAAGATAAGGATTTTAAATGGTCATAAAAATCCACCACAACTTCATTCAAAGGGAACAAATATTTCATCATAATCCTGTGCTCATCTATGTAGAGAAAACTCGTCTGCTCTGCTCGACGGGTCTGTGAAAAAAAATAAAAAATTGGGTTGATTGTACATTTCATTTAGACTCTGGTTAGATTAAAGGCTATTCACATCACGTTTTTTGGCCTACTTTTGACATATACGCCGGGAAAAACTCCTAATGGTGTAATCAGTCAGCCATAAACTGTAATGGTATTCATTTAACTGATACGTCATGAACTCCCATGACCCTTTTCATGATATATCCATTAAATGGCTACCATTATAGCTTATGTGTGACAGATTGCACTGTTGGGCATCCGTTAAAGGCATATGTCACCTATAGGCTATAATGGCATCCATTAAACAAATACCTAATTAAAAGCTCAGGACGTATCTGTTTAACAGATGCCTTTGACTGGTTAAATACATTGACATCTGTCAACCCCTAGGCTACCATGTTAAAAATAAAAAAATATTTTTTTTTTATTTTTTTTACTTTTCGGGATTACTTTTGTATTCTTTTTTTTTTTTTCTTGCTCTATACTGAAGTATACAAGCCAGACGGAGGCCAAAAGGGCAATCTTTTGGCCTCCGTTTAACAATGGAGCATTATGGACACATTTAGCTTTTAAGTTGGAAGGTTTCCTGAATTACACACTAAAACAAAAAACGTAATGTGTACAGCCCCTTAGAGTCATGGCTTTTGTTCTTAATGAAACCACAATGGCTACGACAAATCTCTTTTTAAACCAATCACGATAGATCCCATTGACTTATAATTGGTCCATCAGCAAGAACAGTGAGGCAGACTACGCAATTCTTGATGTCAAAAGGAAACGGAAGCCTGATAAAATGGAAGGCAGCGCTGGTGTGAATAGAGTCGGCATTTGACCACATAATGAAAATAGATGGTTACAAGCATCAGGGCATCATGAGAACACAATGGAGATTTAGCAAAACTGGTGCAAGTGAAAGGTGGAACAGTGGCCCATAGCAACCTCTAAGAGTCCAGCTTTGGAAAAGGAAAGAAGAAACCGGATTCGTTGCTATGGGCCACTCCTCCACTTTTCCCATGCATTAGTTTTGCTTCATCTACCACACAATATGCAGACCTTTCCTGTTTTCTGTAGCTCACTTTCTGAAGGAAGTATCTTGTACTGAAAACTCTCCATCTAAATTAATAGAAGTTATACAATTACTCTTTATGATGTGATTTACCAATAGTTTGACTCCACTCTAGAAGCCTGTCCCAAATATTTGTGACCATATTATTATTAATTTTAAAGCGTCAATAATTCCAAGGTGCTGTACATATGAAAGAGGGTTAAGTACATGACATGAGACAGCAAAAACCAAGTACAAAAAACATGACTTTAATAATGACAAACCGGTATAGCATGAGAGAGGACCTTGCCTGCAAAGGCTTACACTCTACGAAGGAAGGAGACAGTAGGTGAGGGCACAAGCTCATGGTAGCCTAGTGGTGCCAGGGTTATTGCAGGTTGGTTCTCCAGGTTGTTTTTGGAAGGTTTTGATTTAGAAAGTCTGATGAGTTGGGGGTATTCATTTCCAAAGTATGGGGGATGCCCGGGAAAATTCTTGGAGACAATAATGTGAGGAGCAGACGAGGAGAGCATAGAAGGTCTTGTGAGGAACAGAGATTACGTGCGGAGTGGTATCGGGAGATTAGCTCAGAGATGTATGGAGGGGAAAGGTTGTGGATGGTCTTGTATGTCATTGTTAATGTTTTGAACTGAATTCGCTGGATAATGAGTAGCCTGTAAAGGGATTGGGGCAAGAGTGAGAGAGGTGAAACAAGGGAAGAGGTAGATTAACCTGGCAGTAGAGTTGAGGGCAGATTGTAGGGGTGCATGAGTGTTAGATGCGAGGATACAGAGAAGGATGTTGCAGTAGTCTAGGCAGGAGATAATGAGGGCAAGTATAGTACTAGAATTTTTGTTGACTCGAGTTTGAGGAATGAGCAGATTCAACAAATCTTTTTGAGGTGGAGGCAGCAGAAAGGGGTAAGGACTTGAAAGTGAGGTTTAAAAGAGAGGGCATAATCGAAGGTAGTCCTGAGTGAGACTGGAGAGAATGTCGAGCCAATAACTGTGATTAATAGTTCTGATAAGGAGGTTGAGTGAGATGAGGGAAAGATGATGAATTCCGTTTTTTCCATGTTAAATTAAAGGGCCCGGGAGGAGAAGAAGAAAGAAATAGCGATACTTTCAAATAACGGTTGTTACTGACCTGACACAGAGACATGATCTTTCCAAGATATTCATCTGGTGAAATAATTGTGCCCAATATCATAGGTTCAAGATATTTATTCACTACAGATTTATCAGGAAATTCAGATGGATTTACAATGGTAATCTCTTCTTCTCCATACTCCTATGAAAAATGCATAGTCAACATGAATTAACCATAAACTGACCATGTTAACCAAGTAAAAACATACAAAAAGTTCATCCCCACTCACCTATAAGACAGCCATTTATGGCAAGCTGTATAAGACAGTTGACGTGCCTGCTGGGAATTTCCCGCAGCCCCTCATGTTGTTATTGAATTGCCCAACATGGATATAGTGGAGCTACAATTACATTAAATTGTAACGGTCCATAAGAATTTATTTTCTTAATGTTACTTTAGGACATCCCTAATGTGGACCAAATGTTAAGATATTGAATATTGCTAAATTAAATATAATTTCTGTGTTGTGTAACAAAGCGCCTATATTCTCAGTCTCACACCCATAACTATATTTGGAATTCATATCATAGATCCCACATTTGGTGGTATATAGTTCAGTGTGGCCATGTATATCGCTGTATTAACATAAAGTGGTATGCAGAGGTTTTTTTTATGCAGAACGCATCAGTTGTCCCTCTAGAAAAATTGTCAGTGCTTGCAGAGGAAAACGCGGTTTGCAATACCGCATCCCATACGGAACCCTGTGTCGTACAATAAGGTTCTGTATTGCACACTGTATTATGGAATAATAATGCAAAGTTCTATGTGTATGAGTCCTTACCGGACAGATCATAAGACATCATGTGAAAAAGACCATACACTTGGAAATACCTTAATCATTTTTTGAGAAGAGAGCACCGCTTTGTATGGGACTGTAGGGGATGTCATTATGACTGATGCATTGTATTCCTGCTCCAGTCGCTGGTTAAAAACCTCCAGGTGCAAAAGTCCTAGAAAGCCCAACCTGCGGAAACATTATTATTGGTTATTTTGTAACCACTATACTGAGAAATATAGAAGTTTTATTAAGGGGGTTATTGCTCCACCAATGTAATAGAGACGGGTTTGGAGAACTTCTGTATCAACCCCCTTGGTGTCCATTGATCAGGTATCCAGAGAGGGGGATCCAATGAGACGAAGTAATAATTAACACAATGTTTTTAGAAGACATCCCCCTGGGACATGTTGTCCATCTTACAAAGTACAGACTGCAGGGGTTTCTTGTGCTCTATACGTACCCATACAGAATTAGGAAATATGGTTTTGGATTACTGGATTAATGTAATAAAGATGTTTTTTGCTATATATTTTTCTAGTTGTCGTTTTTAGATGTAGGTAGCCATATGGTGATTTTGTGAGGGATTCTATATAGGTTTGTACGCTTATCCATACAACAGTCCATGAATTGAGCTACGAGGGCTTCCTTCTTTATAAAACAGAAGTGAGCGACGGTGGAGATGTGGAGACCTTCAGCTGTGAAATCTGTTGGTACTGCAGCATTATTATGTGCGAACTCAACTGTAAAATGCAGCTAAATGAAGCTAAAACAACATGCTCTCTATTATACCACCTCAATGAATGGGATTATTGGCATGATGCACAGGCGTCCCGTATATACACAGCAAAAACAGGAAGCACTCTGTCGGTAGAGTGAAAAAATTGGTTACTTTATTACCCTCCATGCAACATTTCAGCTCCTTACTGTGGACCCTTTAGCAAGCCTATAGACTGTATAGGGTTAGGTTGTAGGTAGAGATATATATATATATATATATATATATATAAGCTCCCACTAATTGAACGCATTTTAAAGTTGCCAGAATTTGACCTGTCAGTTTACAATCCAAAAATTTGAGTCCCCCACCATTCATTTATGAAAATGTATTTATATATAAAATTAATGGAAATGTGAGCCACACATCACATTCTCAACAAAGCATTCCCTGAAGCCCCACCTATGCCACCTCCTACTGTAATGGCGGTCATCCAGCAATACCAGAAACAGATTTTTAAAAAAAGACAAGACTGGGTAGAATTATTTATAGAAAATGAAATAAAAAGGCATATATTTACTGATGATTGTTCTTTTATTTTGATGTAATGGCTATTCAAGTTGTTTTTTGTTGAGTAATTACAGATTAACCTTTAAACGAAACCTGTAACGTTAAACATGCATTCCAATCTGTGGGCAGAATGTTAGACAAGGGGAGCTAAGCAGATTAATAGAAAGTTTTGTTGGGAAAGATTCAGTAGAACTTGTAATTTTATTGACCTAAATCTCTGCTCTTTCAATGCTTAGAAGTTCAGTGGGCGGTCCAACTAAATGATTGACAGCCTTCCCTGTACAAGTCTGCATAGAGAGATAGCGGCCAGTCACTGAATAGGACAGACCTCTGGACTACTAAGCATAGAAAAAGCAGATCAATAAAATTATCAATCATACTGAAACTTTTGACAGAAAACTATTTGTCCATCTGCCAAGCTTCTCCTGCTCTTTAACATGCTGCCTGCAGATTGGACTGCATGTTCAACGTGACAGGTTCCCTTTAAGAACAAGTCACAAAATCACTGAAAAAGGCCGTACTTACTCATACAAGGGCAGGTACAAACACTGGTTCCCAACAGGATGCAGACAAGCCACAAATGCTACATAAAAGGGAGAATGCTCAGGTGCAAAATACTAAAGAACATCCACTCGCACACCTACTATTCTCGAGGGGGGTGGCTGCTTTGTATTATCATTGCACACAGATATAGTTTCTATAAGTATGCCAGTCACATGGTTACATGCTGGCATACAGCCTGTTAGTTACACCCATACTATTAGATCAGACGGGCTGCCTAGCACCTTCTAAGTGTACCACACAAAGTACTGACACACTGCACTCCCCCAACATTACAAGGCCTGGCTGCATCCTGAAGAGATATCCATAATAAACTATAAATATCCATGATAAACATGGAGGCATTAGTTGATATTTTGGCCAAAATACGCAAGCTCGCAACCCGCGTCACGGGTCCTCATCGTATTCCCTACGCTCATTCCCTTCAAGGACCCAGCCAATGTTGGCCTATAAGAACACAGAAAATTTTTAGTTTTTGCCTCACTGCGTTTCAAAAACCATAAATTAAAAGAAAAAAATGTCGTTGACAAAGCTGTATGAGGTCTAAATGTAGTGTTTAATTTCTATAAAAAAAAGTCATTGTAGGTGAAAAAAGTGCAATTACACCATTAAGACTTTAGGGATACCAAATACATATATGTTCGATGACACTTTTTTTGTCCTACTATGGGACTTTTACTTTTGATTATTCTTTTTTTATTTTTTACTAGAATGCATTGGAATACCGGTGTACTTCAAAGCATTATTGCCTGTGCATATATAAAATGCCCTAACAGGCATTATCACAGGACAGCTCTGGGTGCCTATGTTAGGCCCCGGGCTGTCAATGTAAAGCCCAATGTAGTCCAGACGATCACAATGCTGGGGCTAATGGCAAAGACAAAAGGAAAGTCCCATTCCTTCTAAAGCTGGCCATACACTTGAGATAGCGGTCAACTGAACGATCGTTCGGCCGACAGCTATTCTTCCACACTCCCCCATACACATGCACACTCAGCTTGGCCGAGCGTGCATGTGTTTTCAACAGGGAGACGTGAGAAAACTGCTCCCAGACTCCTCTGGTAGCGGATTATCTATTTGCATACAACAGGATCGGGCATGTTGAAATGCAAGCCGGGACGCCACCATACACATTAGATGGTCGGCTGGTACCGCCAAAATCAGCAGGAATAGCCGACATGCATCTAATGTGTATGGTCGGCCTTAGATTCTGTAATCCCTATTTATTGTGGCATTTTAGAAACTAAATAGCCTGCATTGGTAAATCACATGTGGGCACAACTGCCGCGCTCGCTTGATAACAGAGCTATAAATCTACAAGAATGTGCATTAGGGCTATGCTGCCTAAGCTGTATATACACGACACACAGCGGGAAGTAGTTAAAATCGAATACATAAAAAACAAACAAAACAAACAACGAATAAATTTAGACAATGGCAATAGTAGACTTACCTCCAGCCAGCACCCAGTGCTGCACTGCTGTCCCGACTAACAGACACGCTAGAATCATTCAAGGTCAGCTTTTCCAGTGCGCTCTTCAAATTGTTGTACTCTGATTGGTCAACTGGAAACATTCCTAGAAGAAAAAAAAAAAGTTGAGAAACCAGTAATCTTAATTGTTTAGACTTTTCTTATGCAAAGAAGTATCAGAGAGCGTCACTCAGCTACAAGAAAAACAAAACTTCAAAGACCAAATCAAAAGAGACATTTCATGCATTATTTATCATCATTGCATGGCGGTATCAATCCCCTTACTTCAGCACTCCCTATATTCCTGACAATGTGGCAAAAACCTTGTCAGCGTGTCACAGCTGTGAGCCTACTAGTTTTTGTTTAAAGTGCGATTTCTTCCTTACATCTCTCCAAACTTTCCTGTAAAATAAACTAGGTCTATGGCGTGATAAAGGCGGCTGCGGAATAAACCGGTTTCCTCTCACTTTAGCTATGCAAACTCCTTTTCCTAATATTTCCATTCATTTCAGTAAATGAGATGGTCAGGCACAGTCTGGCAGAAAATGTTATAATAAAATAGAAAGATTGTGCACCCTGAGGCACATCTCTAAGTGGAGCAAATCGGCAAATATCTTGACATCTCACATCACATTTTTTTTTTACATATTTTCGTAGATTTTTAGTGATAAAAAGGGAACCTGTCACGTTGAGCATGATGTCCTATCTGCAGGCAGAATGTTATAGAACAGGGGGAGCGGAGCAGATTGATATATAGATTTGTGAAAAAAGATTCAGGAAATCCCTGATCACTGTGGGCTAAAGAGTCCAGTGGGCGGGATCAACCATTGATTGACCTCCCTCCCTGTAGGATTGTGAATACAGAAATAGCTGCCAATAACTAAGTAGGACTGCCGACTCTTAAGCCCAGAGTTAACAGGAATTTAAATGAATACATTTACAATTTATCCTGAATATTTTCCCACACAACTACACATCAATCTGCTCAGCTTCTCCTGCTCCATAACATGCTGCCTGCAGATCGGACTGCATATTTGTCATGACAGGTTCCCTTTTAGATCATTTCTTTATTGCAAGCTATCAAGTCCGGTTTTCAAAAGCAGGTTCAACGTGTGTTCCCTTCCAATATTAAGATTACTAGACTGACCTAATACACAGACCTAATGAGTACCAAGATGTGCTGCTGCAACACACAAAGGAGTTTAGCAGAATCAGAAATTTTATTCTATAGCTGTATCTTTAGTGCACCATAACTTTAGGTAAATCGGATACAGTGTGTCATGCCTAGTGCAGGGGCTCAGGGGTGTTGTATGACTTCTGTTTGGGTGTCTTTCAAAAAGTTGTGCACCGCCCCTCAGGCCCTGCTCTGGGCAGTGTAAGGCGAAGTTCCCACAGGGCGGATACGCTGCATGAAAGCACACAGCCTGGGCGCCACAGAGAATTCTGGTCGAAAATCCGCACAAAATTGTGGTGCAGTTTTTCACCCAGAATTTCCGCTGTGGAAAACTCACACAAAAAAAGTTCCATACTTATGTAGCCACAATGACCGGTCCCTCTGCCATCCTGCAGGACGGCCTCCTGGGATGACGTTTCATCCGATGTGACCGCTGCAGCCTGTGATTGGCTGCAGCGGTCACGGTCACATGGGATGAAACGTCATTCCAGGAGGCCGGCCTAGACAAAGAAGCACAGAATTCTGAATTGTTTTCAGGATTGTTTTTTTTTTCTGAGTTGCGATTTTTGCGGTGGGAATCGCAGATTTTTCGTCACAAAAATCGCAACATCTACTATTTGTTCCAGATTTTACCTCCCCATTAAATTAAATGGGGAAAACCCGCAACATAAAAGCAGCAATTAAGCAAATACAATTGACATGCTGTGGATTAAAAAAACGCACCGCAGGTCACTTTCTTAGCGTTTTTTCCGCTTATCATTTATGCAGCGTGTGGATGGGATTTGTTCAAATCTCATCCACTCTGCTGCTACTGTATTACACTGCCGATTTTCATTAACAAAATCATATCAGTATGTGAGACTAGACATGGACCGAGCATCCACTTGTAATAGATTGATCTATAGCTGCTAGGCAATAATGTATAAACATGAACGAGGTTCTTTGTTAACATTTTGATCAAATTGTATGAACCCACTTGCCACTTCACGGCGACCTCCCAAAAAGTGGGTCCCTACTCTACTGATTGCAGCACCGCATGGCGGTCGCTGCCACTGCAGCACCACTCCTGCAGAAGGAGCAGCCTAGGGGCCCAAGAGCCCACGCAACATACACAACCACACAGTACCACATCATGTGAACAGATTGAACAAGCTCACCTTACCATGCGCACCTGCACTTGTGGCGGGATGTGGCTCAGAGCCAAGGAGGCTTGGCATGGCCTGACAGCATCGGTGCTTTTGGGCCTCTGGGTTGCTCCCTCTGCAGGAGTGGTGTGGCAGTGGCAGTGACCGCCACGTGGTGCTGCAGCTAGTAGAGTAGAGACCCACTTTTTGAGAAGTCGCCGTGCAGTGGCAAGTGGGCTTATACAATTTGATCAACACGTTAACAAAGAACCTCGTTCATGTTTATACATTTTTGCCTAGCCGCTATAGATCAATGCATTACAAGTGGTTGTGCGGTCCATGTCTAGTCTCACATACTGATTTCATTAACAAAAACAGTTGCAGAAAATCTTCAGTATTTACGCCATGTGTGAACTGACCCTATAAGTTTAGTTGGAACGTTCCTTTAAGAATATATAATACGTTTACCTGCAGTGTTATTGCTGGATCTTTCAGCTAATTGCTATTAAATAATTAGGATAGTGGTAATTCTACTCACCTGCAAATACCATTGGCTTTGCAGGCTTGAACCCAGTCAGAGGCTCCACAGGCTGCTTTAGTAAATGTAGAGTGTCTCCTATTTGTGCTTCCTGTACATCTTTCATTCCGGCGATGAGGTAACCGACTTGTCCAGCATATCTTGGAAATAATAAATATAACATATAAAGAGCAATCAGTGCAGGTAATAAAATAAAAATCATGTGTTCAATGTCAGTGGCGTACATACTATATCGGGTCCAGGGTGGACATAAACTTGAATAAAAATGTAGTACATACTCTCTCAGTAGGAAATGGGGCCCATTCTGAGATATACTCTGCCCTATGATTCTTGTACTAGATAGGCAATGCAAAAACGGGCACTTAAATGGATATTCCTAATCCAGATAAAGCTTATTCCTTGTATTCTAATATACTTCACATTTCAATTTCTCATGCTTTTTATAGCTGCTCACTGTCACTGAATGGAAACCTATCTTGCTTACTTCTAGAGGCTGACAAGCTTTCCCGGTCATGTGATGTGACAGGTGGACAGCTCATTCATTACAAGGGAGAAATATAATAAGCTGTACGCCTGTGACTCCATCACATGACCAGGACAGATTTCCCTCCCTGGCTCCCATTGATTGTCAGCAAGCAGAGATTTTTAAATCTATTAAATATTCGAACCCTTTGTATAAAATGAAATTGCAGAACTTTTCACTACACAATGAGTAAGCTTTGTTCTGTGAAAATGGACTACCCTTTTAATACTGCACTTTGAGCTCTGACAGATATGTTGGGTATAATGTGTTCAGAGAATTTGCATTCATAGTAATTCAGAATTTTAACTAAATGTAGACATTAACAGAAGCAAATGTATTCTTATAAGCGACATCGACAGGAACAGCATTATTGGAGCTCCATCTAGTGGCCTTAAAATAAATTTGGGCAAATCTACAGTATAAAACGTTGATATAAAAACTCTCAAACAAAGGACTGCTAAAAGTGACTCTGTGATCAGGCAAATGGACTTTAAACCACAGACGTATTAATGGGAGTCTGGCACCAGAATGTCCGCATTAAACTAGTACCAGGGTATTGTAGAGGAGACTAACCTGTTCTAGCGTTTATTTTCATTCTATGCTTACTGCCTACTTTGTAGAGAAATATGTTTTATTAAGTTTATGCTAATGAGCATTTAGGTGCAACGAGGGAGTCACCGTTGCACCTAAATGCTCATACGTTGCTCCCCAGTTCAACCCCCCTCCCTCCCTTCTTACATTGATGGACAGGGACCAGGCAGCGTAATCGGCGCGTTCATGCCTGGCCCCGTACCGTCTAACACACACGTGTCCATGCTCTTTACTCGGCGTATGCGCAGTAGATCTTTCTACTTGACGTTCTAATCGGCAGTACTGCGCATGCGCAGCGTCCCTTCTCTTTATTCGGCGTATGCGCAGTAGAGACAATTAGAACATCAAGCAGAAAGATCGTACTGCGCATACGCCGAGTAAAGAGCAGGGACGCGCACGCGTTACAGATAGTACGGGGCCAGGCATGAACGCGCTGATTATGCTGCCTGGTCCCTGTCAATCAATGTAAGAAGGGAGGCAGGGAGGGTTGAACTGGGGAGCGACGTAAGAGCATTTAGGTGAAATGGTCATGCCCTCATGGCACCTAAATGCTCATTAGCATAAACTTAATAAAACGTATTTCTCTACAAAGTAGGCAGTAAGCCGAGAATGAAAATAAAAGCTAGAAACAGGTTAAATCCCTTTAATAAAGATTTACGGTGGACCTTAGATTGGTCCCTTGAAAATAAGCTGATCATGGGTGGGGTTCATTGCTGGGACCCTCTGCTATCAGCAATTATTTGTGAGGGAACCTGGCGGACAGTTTTTGGCCAACAAAGCATTACACTGCGCCCATTGAACTGGGTCCTCCAAAGCAATACTCCTGCAGTAACCCTAGCATGCCCTATTAGGGCTTTGAAAAATGGTTGTCTAAACTAGACAACTCTCTTAGTGCGCCCCTGAAGTTTGGGAGGCTGCATCGTTTCTACTTTCTCACTGAAACAATCTGGTAGGTGATGAAGAATGAGACACTCTCCTTGACCTTGGCCAGCAACTGTATCTGGCAGAGATCATATATAGGCAGGGATTTCCTTACTGCTCAGTTGACTGATTCATTAAAGCTACCCATACACTTTAGATAGCAGTCAGGCCATAGTTACTCAACCCTGACTCCCCCATGTACATTCGCGCTGGCTTGTCCATGTATTTTCATTGGGGTGAGGGGAATAAACGGCTGCAGGACTCCTACAAAATTATAAAACACCACAAAAACGATTGTAAAAAAGGCCATAAAATAAGCTTGACGTTGATTTTACAAGCGCTTAAAAAAGCTGAAAAAAATAGTGTGCGAAGGAGGCCTCAGTCACCTGTACAGCTTGGGTACAACAGCACACTAAACCAGAAAAAGGAAATATGACGGCAGTGGCCGCATGTTTTCATTCAAGACTAATCCAATTCTTTACTCTAACATCATTATGTAGTATTTCACCTAATAAATGGGTCAAATGCTTTTCTGAACCTTGGATTGCGCAAACATATTCATGCTAATTCTATAGTATTGGGAAATACATGTTCCTTCAACAAGCCCAGGAACACCCCTAACATACAGAAATATGATAAATTGTTCTCATTTCCCGGTTTGGAGGCTGCCCCCGATTAAGAGCCAAATTAGCCATACGAACAAATTAATAAAACTTACAATTTTTCAGCTGGTACTTCCTCAGGGGTCAGTATGCCAACCTCATTGACTTCATAGCACTTGCCAGAGTGAGTAGACACTATTTTGTTGCCTTTGCACACGTCACCCCCAAATAGTGCAATACTGGCTATCACGCCTCTGTAGTGATCAAATGTGGAGTCAAACAGCAGGGCTTTAAGAGGATTGCCCCTTTCAATTTTAGGCCTGAAACACAAAAATAAATAAAACCTAGAAATATAAAAAAAATCAGCATATTTCACTATGAAGCACCAATAATTAACCGAATATAATTATATTATAGGACATTATAAAAGTACTACACTCAAAAACGTCAAACTCGGCTATTGTCCCCTCTGGAAGTAGAAGGACCGGAGGCTTGTGCTCAATATATGGCTAATACACAGCCCCAAGAAATACACGCTCACATTTGAGATAGGTTTTCCTTCTTCCCCCTGGCGGGATCCAATCCTGTTTTTTAACAAAACTATTGTTAGGAACACACAAACCTAGCAGAAACCTGATGTACCGATTATACCTCAATGGAGGAAAAACATTCAAATGCATCATGACAACTTGGGTGCCGTACAAAACTGCCAATATAAAAACATGCCAATGTAAACATAGTCTAAAGAGCCCAATAGAAATTCCTATAGTGATCTAAATTTGGTTCAATAGAACCACAGGAGGTCCGGGTGTTGCCTTCATGGTTTCTAGAATATCACAACTCCTGGAACACTTTCAGAGTAAATCTAGAAAGAAAGGAACATGGAATTTTTCAGAATAATGCAGATTTTAAATACTCCATACTCACGGTGGAAGCCTTTTAACAACTTCTTGAAGAACTCTTTCTACATTTGTTCCAAATTTTGCAGAGATCTGATAAAAAAAAAAAAGACCATTCTTTAACAGATTAGAATTAAGAAATCAGACAAAATTAACAACAAGTTGCTAACAAGTAAGTGTATATGTAAATCTCCAGAGCTGCTTTAGCTCATCACAATTATGTTTTCCTAGGATAATTAGCTAAAGTGACAGGCAATACAAGCCACCCCCTCAATCCACATCATAGATAGATAGATAGATAGATAGATAGATAGATAGATAGATAGATAGATAGAATATATCTCTATCGTAGACCTATCTATATATATTGTTCAGTGCATAAAATAAATAATACAGCTGAATATAGTTATAATTTTATTATTCTTGTTAAATAAAAGTGTTTCTTTAACTATGCATAAGATGCCCCAACCCCCACAGATGGCTATCAAACTATTTGTAACTATTCAGAAACTCTGCACTCACTGAAAAAACAATGTCAACTATGAGCCGAGCTGTAAAGAGAGTGCGAGATAGAGAGAGGAGGCAGGTTTTCCACTGACCGATCTTCTGGCAAGTATGAGGATACAAATCTCAGACCTGTGACTGCTCACTGGATATTTCAGTGTAAAATCTTATTTCTAATGTCCTATATACTCTGCTACTGCTTTGTCTAGGGAATGGGTCTGCAGACAGGCTGCCAGTTCTCATGAAGGAGCAGATAATAGATCACATTATTGAGGCTCGGAGAACACAGGGAGCTCACCTAGGACACTGATCAGAATCCCCAGATGTTTTATTAGAAGTAGGTACAGAACGGAGGGCTGGGGGACAGGGTGCTGAGTCTGTTCACATCTATGTTGGTCATTTCCATTCTACTGCTCTATCATAGGAGCAAAACAACGAAAATGACGGCAGTGATGGATCCATTACATGATGGACAACAACGGCGGCATCATTGACCTTAATGGGTTTCGTCCAGTTTCTGTCATTTGGCGGACAAAACAGTGCTGCGCTATTTTTTCCAGGATTTTTGGCGGAATCTGCGACGGAGGCTCCTAACAGATGTGAACACAGCCTCATATATATTTTGTCATTTTTGCTTAGAAGACTACCCTGGACCAAACTTACAGCCCAATAGATATCCTTTTTCAGTTTGAAATCTTTGCCCCCTCCTTCAGCCCAATTTTTAGCATGAGTGCTCTATTAAGCCATAAAAGTGGACAAGGAAGGTATAAAGCAAACACACCCTGATGCAGTCACTCGCAGGAATATCAAACATCTTTTCAATTTGTTTCTCCACTCTCTCCGGATCTGCATTCTTTAAATCAATCTAAAAGCAAAAGAAGAATTACAAAATGTTTATCTACACTCTTAAATGTTTATCTACACATCTCAAAGAACATGTGCACAGCCGCACACTTACATATGGACACACAGGGGTGGACACAAAAGAAAAAAAGGATGCATTAGTCCACTCTTTGTACCCTGTGTGATCCTGGCCTAAGGCTGGAATCTCACATGCAGTTTTTTTAAGCAGTTTTTTTGAGTCAAACACAGGAGTGGATCTAAAAAGAAAGAATCAAGGAAAGACTGCTAGGTCTCCTCTCTTTTGTATACAAAAAAAAAACAAAAAAAACAACAACAATTGCTATAACAACTGCATGTGTGATTCCATTCTAAGACTTACAATTCTAAGGCTCCATGCACACGACTAATCTTGATCAAAGTACGGATCCATTCATTTCTATTGCCCATGGACATTCTCCCATACATTTACGGGCCGTAGAAAACATCCGCAAAAAATATATAAATACTATATAATGGGAGCACGGCCCTCCAATGTGGGTGACTGTTCGCGGCCGTGCCCATAATGACGGCTCGGGATTACGGCTACGGCCATGTGCAAGGGCCCTAAAGTGTGCCTATGGTGAAAAATAAAAACTTTGCAGTGCTCTTCGAGCCTCATGTACAGTACCTTTGTGAAGGCTTTCCTTTTAAAGCTTAGTCATTTGTGCTGCAGACCTTTCCTTTTTCCAAATTATTGAGAAGTTGTTATCATTGTCTTTCATATTACAAATAGAGCGGGGCTGCAGTCCAGTCATGGTCACAATTTCTACAATATTACACTTACCACTCCTCCCAAATTCCATTACTACACTTCTACACACGGCTAGATCACAGCTGCGGTGATTACGGGAATTAGCTAGCATGTTCCCTCGACAAAATTATATTTTAAAGCTAAAAAAAATAAAAAACAATGATACCTTCCTTGTCAGAGTTCTAACGCTATATCATCTTCTGCTCTCTCTTCGTACGGGTGATCACTTTCTGGTTGAGACATCAACTAAGGGAAGACATCGACACTGTGCAGTTCCCTTAGTTCACGTGCTGCCGAGCGTGTCTTCACGTGGACGCGCTTGGCAGCACAATCAATCAGTCCAAATTATATATATATTAAATACGCTACACATAGGAAAAGCAATGTCTGACCTGCACGTAGTACGCCCCCTGTACTGGGAGGTCAGTGATAGCGGGAGCGCACTACCGTGAAGAAGCTCCTCCCGTATCATTGTAAACTGCCTAGAATACGTCTCCAGCGGCTCAGTGTGCAAGATACGTATTCCACATGACTGACTTACGGTCCGTTTCTAACTACCAACACAATACTGTGGATGATACAGGGGTTGTGGCCATATAACTTTCAAAGGACGCATTCAAGGTAAATAAGAGAATAGCTAAAGATGATTAACTTGCCAAGCTGTAATGATTTATACAAAGTTGTTTATAACTGGAGGTGCTCTGGGTATTCCCAACTCAGGGATAAATGTGAATGTTGCAGGTCCCAGCTCACCCGACCCCTGTTTTACCTAGTGAGGTGGGCACCGCACACAAACAGAGGGCAAAATGAGAGGTGGCAACCCATGTACGTGGTTATGGGAGCTATGGAAACAGTGGAGCCCGCTTTTTCTTCCGCATACTGAAATAAATGGAGTGCGCAGCAGCGTTCAAATGATTGAATCTATGAGCAGTATATAGCACTCATTTTGTATTCTAGATTATAAACTTGAATTTACACATTGAGATGTTATTAAGGGGATCACTGGAGGGGAGCTTTTACTGTGCGCAGGACTGGAGATGGGGAGAAGAAGAAAAAAAAAGCGACAAGCGGAGGGAGAATCCTGCTTAACCTGACGATGTCTTCATTTATTGCGCAGCTCGCTCATTGAGTTATCTTTACGTAGAGCGGCTGGAGTGCGGCCGTTGTTTACTGATTTATCTGCTGCTGGATTGAGGGCCGAGTTTGATGGCGTGCTCGGCTGTGTAAGCTCTTTACCTTGTTTATGACAGGAATAATTGAAAGTTGCGCTTCAAAGGCGAGGAAGAAGTTTGCCACAGTCTGTGCTTGAATACCCTTAAGGGGGAAAAAAAATAAAATTACATCTACAAATATTGCACATCTAAATGCATTACAACATCAAACCAGGTAAACCGGTAAATGACTTTCCTTCCAGTGAATTTAACTATTGCCATTCAGTAATAATTTAAAAGGAGCTTTACATTTTGAGTGTTCACCATCCTAGAATTCAAATGAAGAAAAAAACCAAAACGCAACTCATGTCATCACTTGCTGCGATTTAATCTCTTCTACTACAGGATTGCTTTTAGAATAACATAGCCGATTTTCTATGCACTATATCATTTATTTTCTGTTATTAATATAGTGCCAACATATTGCGCAGCTCTGTACACAGATTGTAATCCTTCATATTAGACCTCGATGGGGCTCACAATCAAATTCTCTAATCACACATCTCTAGGGCCAGCGTCAGGAGACTAACTACAGAGGATCGTCACCCCGACATGTCGGTTTTAGTAAATACTTCCATCAGTGTTTAAATAACAATTCTGAAACATATTAGAAAATCTTTGTATGTGTTGTGCTGATGCTCTGTTATTCCTCCTGGAATAAATTGACAACTGGGTGTTACCATTCCCCTTGTCAAAGGGGTGTTTCCCTAAATCAGCACTGATTGTATAGCACAAGACAGTAGAGACACACCCTACTAACAGGGATAACGGTAACGCCTAGTTGCCAGTTTATTTTTGCATTTCCAGGAGGAATAACATAGCATAATATGGAGTTCTAATATGGAGTTTAAGAAGGTGCTCAAGTATTCTTATTTTATGTGAAATTCGAGTATTTACTGAAACAGATATTTTAGGAGAGTTGACAGGTCCTCTATCCCATCAGTAAGGTTTTAGAGGAAAAATTAAGTACCCTGCGGAAATCCATGTCTAGGGACAACAGAAAGAATCCAAGTAGATGGGATCCTGTTTGGATGAAACCTAAGACCTCAGTGCTTATACATTAGGAGTGCCAACCACTGAGCCATGGATTCTGCACCCCACCAGAAAATCCTGATGGAGAATGTGCGGTCATCAGTCGAGTCCACCTGTGAATGGCTCCAAAAAAAAAAAAAAAGTTTTGGAGTATCTAGTCAAAGTCTTGACTTGAACCCCATTGAGATGCTGTGGTTCATGAAAACCCTTAAATGTGATTGAATTAAAGAAATTCTGCAAAGTAGAGTGTCCTAAATTCCTCCACAGCGATGTGAAAAGACTCATGGCATGTTATTGGAAGCATTTGATTAACGTGGTTACTTCCAAAGGAAATTAAGTTTAAGGGGGCAATTATTTTATAGATGTTCAATAACATTTATTCTTCAATAAATGAAATGATCATCTAAAAAACAATTAAGATGTTGTGTTAAGGCCTCTGTCACACACAGAATTTTTCTGGCAATTTTAACTGCATAAAAAAAAAATGCTTCTAAAAATGCTAGCGTTAGTAAAATGTAACATGCATTTTTTTTCTTTCATTTTTAGTGTCATTTTGCAAATACTTTTTATCTGCTGTTTTTGAAGTCCTATAGTGAAGCCCATGGGTAAAATGCCATACATAGAGCCAAGATGAATTTGGAAAAAAAAATGCCAATGACCACAAAATTGCCTCAAATGACACAAACGAAAATGCAGTTCTAAATAGTTTATGCCGGGCAGAGACGCGATCAAGAGTTCTGTGTCAAAGAAATAGAGCTCTGGCCCCAATAACCGTATACTAGGAAACCAATTATTGGAAGACATGGGGTGCATTTATGTCAAAGCATGACAATTCTAGGTGGTGTTTAACCATTTACACCCTGCAGATATTCACAAAATCAGTAAGTAAAAATAAAATTACCTCATTGGCATCGACCACTAATAATACACCTTGGCAAGCAGAAAGGGACCTTGAAACTTCATAGCTAAAATCAACATGACCCTAGAAAAAGAACAGAACACACTAATGCTCAACAGTAACAAAAAGAAGAACTGGGATTTTTGTAAAGCATTGTTTCACTGGTTGGAGCTGCATTCTTATTACTACAATGCTAAAATAATAAGGTTTGATTAATATCACAACATAGCACTAAACAAAAATAGCAAAATCACTGCCTATAGTATAGTAGATAAACACAAAAGAAACAAGTGAAAGAAACAGCAGTTTTCTATGATGATGGAATCACTTTCATTACGTGCTGATGTTTTCCAATAATCCCTTGCTGGGGTGCAGAGAATTGTAATCTCGATTGCTTCCCTGAAGACAAAACTAGTGCAAGGAGAAAAGGACAGGGCTTTCCCATGACAACCAGTCATATTACAACTCATTTTTCTACAGCCCTTTTAAAAATAAAAGTTTGTATGAAACCAGGGTAAGGCTCATGCATTGATACACACATTACGACAACTCTATTCACAGACTGCCCTAGAATAGCATTTCCCAACCCCAATCCTCAAGTGCCCCCAACATGTCAAGTTTTCAGGATTTCCTCAGTATCACACAGACGATTGCACTATTGTCACTGCTTTTAATTTTTGCCACAGGGAGTATGGGATATCCTCAAATTATGGCCTGTTGGGGTTACTTGCGCTGAGTAAGGCCTCATGCACACGACCGTAGCCATGTGCACGCCCGGGTCAACGGACCGGGGAGTGTCACCCGAGAGCCGCCCGCAAATCGCAGGCCGTGCACATGGCCGTATCCGTTGTTTCCTATGAGCCTGGACCGCAGAACACGGACGTAATAAGACTTGCCCGTTCTTTCTGCGGTCCAGGCTCGGGCTGCGGTCGTGTGCATGGGCCCATAGGAATGAATGGGGCCGCAATTCTCCCGTGGATTTTCGGGGAATTGCGGCCGCAAAAGCACGTTCGTGTGCATGGGGCCTTAGGTCTCATGCACATGAATGTGTTTTTGCGTCCGCAATTCATCCGCAAAAATGCAGATGAATTGCACATTAATTTATTTCTATAGGCCCATGCACACGACCGTGGTTTGGGCTGGGAGCCCGCACCGCAAAAAAAATACGACAAGTCATTATACGGGCCGCACTTGCGGTACGGGCTCATTGAAATCAATGTGCGCACGGTCCATGATTTGCGGACGGTCCGCGGATGACACTCTGCGGCCGGCCGTGCTGTAATCACGGGCCGTGCACACGGCTATGGCCGTGTGCATGAGGCCTAATAAGTACATTATTTCTTTTGTGTTGCTAACATAACATCAACAATTTCTGCAGAGCGTTACACGGATAGTCATCACTCACATCAGTCCCTGTCCACAATGAGGATCACAGTCTAAATATTTTTCACCTCTCTCTCGCACACTAGAGACAATTTCATAGGACTCTGAAAACCAATGTTTATGTTTTTGGAGTGAGAAACCGGAGTACCCAGAGGAAACCGAAAACCTAAACTCCGCTCAGATGTGGTCTTCTTCGTGGTAGGATTTGAACCCAGGAAGCTAGTGAAGCATAGCAACAGCGCTAACCACTTAGCCAATATGCTGCTATTGCCTACAGGGTAGTGCTGGAGAATTTATAAAGAGACTAATTCTAATTAACATATCCAGAAATAGTCTCTGCAAACCAGGGCTTCACTTTAAATGCTATGTACGCCTTTGAAATTGTATTTATTAAAAATTATTTTTACTTTTTGAGATACAGCTGCTTTGTATCCTGTATACAGAGCAGCTGTATCGTACGCGGACCTGAATCCGTTAGGTCAGCAGGACTGACGGGTTCAGTGAAAGCAGGTCCTGTGTGTCTCGGACACGCAGGATCCGCCTATAATCTATCACATCTAAGTTATGAACTTAGACATGATCGATAGCAGCTCCACCGTGTGTGTCAGAGACACGCAGGACCCGCTGACACTGAACCCGTCAGTCCGGTCTTCACGATACAGCTGCCATGTATACAAGATACAGAGCAAATCTCAAAAAGTTAAAATAATGTTTAATAAAAAAAAAATTTTGAAAGTTGCACCAATCACACTGATACACATTTTTATTTTAAAAAAAAAAAAAAACAGTATCAAAAAGGCATACATAGCCTTTAAAGATTGTAATAGATTATAATGTAAGGCACTGGGGAGCACTTCTGGGCACCTGCTTTTATTTTCCAGAAGTGCTTTGGGAGCAGCTGCCGGATTCGATATAACTCTACACATCAGAAACAAGACCATAAACATAAATAGAAAAAA
Source organism: Rhinoderma darwinii (assembly GCF_050947455.1). Lineage (NCBI taxonomy): Eukaryota > Metazoa > Chordata > Amphibia > Anura > Rhinodermatidae > Rhinoderma > Rhinoderma darwinii. The sequence goes on from NC_134687.1 coordinate 68,227,112, forward strand.
AAAATAATTTACAGCAAACTTACCGGAGTGTCAATCAGGTTTAGGAGATACTTCTTGCCCTCATAGGTGTAAAACAGAGACGCAGTCTGAGCTTTCACTGTAATCCCTCGCTCCCTTTCCACTTGTAGCTTATCTAGAACCTGCTTATTGGAGGCAGCTTTTGGAATACACCCTGTGGGAAGGAACAGATAAATGTACAACCAGTATTCTTCAACTAAAGTATTATTTCAGGGTTTCACATTAAAAATGTACGTAAAAGGTGTTACATTATCGTCCCTGGATTGGCAAAAATCTTTTCTCTTTTCACCAACTCTCAGTGGCATGCGCCGCTCAGGAAAAAAATGACAAGATCTTAACCAGGCGGTACCGGTATCCAACACGACGTGCCCACGACGAGCACTGTGGAACTGAGAGGGGTACAGTGACAGCTCTTGGGTCATACGCGAACGGATCCAAAGACATCTTTCACCCAATGTATGCCGAAAGAGTGTCCTTTTGGAATACTCCGGGTCGGTGAGCTTTGGCATACCCTTTTTTCTGTACAGAATATCGTAGTATTTTATTCTTTACAGAGAGACGCTGTAAAAAAAATTTTTTTGCTGTGGGAATCCATTGATGAGTATACCACTATATCCTTATACTGTGGCATACGTCACAGCCTTCCGACATATATCTCCAACACAAGCCTCAAATGCTATGTGAACAGAGACTAAATAACGAAAAGTAGTTACAAAATTACTAAAATATATATTAAGATTAAATATATATCTGGATCTTTTATTTTTTGTTGACTGGCTCTCCTTCAGATAGGTCATCAATAGCAGATCGTTGGGGATCCTACTCCCGGCACCCCCATGACTCAAGGGGCCACGGCCTCTTTATTGTTTACCAGGGAGAGCACTGAACAATTCCGTAGTGGCGGTGCCTGGGATTGCAGTTCTCCGCAACTCGGTCCCATTCAAGCAAATGGGAATGGAACTGCAATCCCAGGCAAAGCCACTATGGAAGCGTACGGAGATATTCCTGGTAAACAATAAAAAGACTGTGGCCCCTTCAGTCAGCTGTTGGGTGGGGCTTGCCTGGATTTGGACCCCCACCAATCTGATATTGATGACCTATACTAATGATAGCACATCAATAGAAAAGTCTCGGGGAACCCCTTTAAAAGAATTGCTCCAGCCTGTAAAAGGGAGTGATTCCTATTATTAGATTATATTAGGGAATTGCTGATAATTCCCTAATAAAGAGATCATGAAACGACATAGAAAGGATTGTACGTTCAGCCATGTATACAGGAGAGGCCACGATCGCTCAGTGTAATGCGTGTATGGAAAGTATCAATCATTAAACATTTAACAAACTTCTGACATGTCAGAAGTTTGGATTGGTGGGGGTCTGAGCACTGAGACCCCCACCAATCGCTAAAACGAAGGAGCTGAAGAGTTTGTGTGAGCGCTCAGCCGCTTCGTGTCAGTTCGGCTTTTTACGGAACTGAATGTATCGGAGTACAGACTCAATAGAAAGTCTATGAGCCCGTACTCCGATACGTTTATTTCCGCTTCAGCTGCTTTGTTTTAGTGATTGGTGATTTGACTATGACAGGTCAGAAGTTTGTTAAACGTTTAGTTACACTTTAATATATATTCCGCATACCTGTGATTTCGAGTAGTCGGTCTGCGAGGGTACTTTTCCCATGGTCCACGTGTGCTATTATGCTAAAATTCCGAATATATTCTACATCATATTCAGACACGTCAATTCTTTCCTGAAACAAATAAAGTGAACATTAGAGAAGGTCTTTATATCAGAAAGTCATTAATATCCATCTTGTAGTCACTCCTTAGGGTATGTTCACACGGCTTGAAAAAACAATGGCGCATAAGAAAATTCCCTGTAAAATGAAGTGCATAGACATACGGAAAGGTGTCCGTTGGCCATAGAAATTAATGGGCCCGTAATTACGGGCGATTTTACGGTCGTGTGCATGGGGCCTAATACAATAACTAAAAATGCTTCATCCACAGTAGCCGACTGGGTGATCTGACCTCCCTGCTGAAGATTTCACAACTCCCACTACACCCTTCCTCAGATTGCAGACATAGACACATTTATGGCGATCTTTTTTAAGAATCCCATTGCCGAAGAATTAAAACATTTGCAGACCATCCTCTCGCTTCCCATCACACGTACTCTGACCACAGGCTGCATTTTATAGACCTCTTCATCCAAGCGATTGGTCAATGTGAGTGCCCATCCGCCGTGGCCATTAGTAAGGGCATGGTAGGTGCCCCTGCACTCTAGCGAGCAGAGGGGTCTTGCATGTGACTCTGCCCTAGCAATTTTTTTTCTTGGGGTGTAGGAGCGCTAAGCACCCCTTCAATTTAGTGATTGATTGGCATCTAATGAGTGTCCCTTCACTCTACCAATCGGTGTGGGTCCGGTGGATGTGCCTTCTTTCTAGCAATAGGGGGACCAAAAATGTATCACTCATCAGAAGTTTTTAAAAATCAATTGTGGTTCCTGACTTTGAACTCACTCTTTATTTGTAGTGCACAGTTGTTAATTGGAGAATAACACTAGATGAACAAGTTGTAGAATACACAGCGCAAAAGAAAAATACTGTCACGACTTCATCCAAACTAGATGGTGACCGAACCTAAACATTCACACTATTTAAGAGAAAAGGATTTCGTAATAAAGTAGAATTGTGATTTCACCTTTTTTGAACTATACGGCGCCACCTGCGATAGATTTGTACGATGAAACGTCTGTAATAAGCAACGACTCCCCCAGAGGGTCACCCCCAGCCATCTCTGCCCTGACAGGTGCCTACGGAGGGCACAAACTTGATGTTTCCACTTCCAGAGATACAAACATTTTGCAGTGTGGTGAGAATTTACAGCAAACATTTCTCCACGATCAGTCCAGCCGGACAAGGCCTCATACATGCAGCGTAGCCTGGTGTACGGGATTAACCCTGTTATTACTAGTACACGCCATTGTTCTAATAAAGAGTAGTCTGGAAGAACAAGAAAAAGATGAAAATGTAACAACACATCAGTTGGCAACAAATTCCTCCAACATACAGTAGCGCTATCAAAATACAAAGTACTGTAGAAGTCTTCTCACGCAGTCATTGGGCAGATATATATGATTGTACGGCATGTAGTTGCACATTTTTTAAATACAGTTGACGATCCATCTGGCAAAAAAAAACAAAAAAAAAAAACAACGAATTTCCGTTTAATTTCCCTAGTGGTGACGTTGCTGTTAGTATGATATTAAAATAAATTTGATGTATTTGTGTTCTACTTATTTTTTTTTTCTTACTTTTACTTCACTATGGGGGCTGCCATTTTTTTTTTTCATCTCTGTATGTGTCGATTAACGACACATACAGAGATGGAATACGGCACATACAAGCCCATAGAGAATGCGAACGCGTACGCCGTCTGTGTGGGAACGGCGCATGCGCCGCTCCCACACAGACCAAAACGAAGCTTGTTAGCAGAGCGAAATCCGGCGCCATTTTCATGTGGACCGGAAGCTGCTGCCGGACAGTCAGATAACGGCTTCCGGCCATATGTTCAAGGAAGCGAAGACGCAAGGAATAGGAGCGGAGGCGGCAGCAGGAGCAGGTAAGTTATGTTTGTGTATGTGATGTGTATATTATGTTCATGTGATACTGTCTGCTGAACCCTGTATCTAATCCTCCTACACTGTGCAGTCGCTCAGAAAATGGCGGCACACTGTGTAGGAGGTTTGAAGAATCAAACCCCTCCTTCTCCCGGCACTAGCCAGAATAAGGGAGGGGGGATTGTGTGAGGACACTAGAGCGAGTGTGTCCACCCCAAATTTGCAGCATAAAGCAATGAGGTTGCTTTACCACATTGACTATGCTGCAATTTTGGGAACTGCTCCCTCTAGTGCCCAGCACATGGAAATGTTATAAATTAGAATCTAATTTATAATATTTCCTGAAAAAAATTAAAACCATGTGTAATTACTTAAATAATAATTGTTTAACTAAAAAAATAAAAATAAATTTCTAGCGACACATTCCCTTTAATTGGGTTTTACACTGGGCGATTATCGGGCAGACAAGCGTTCATAGAACGCTCGTTACCGATAATTGCTCTGTATAAACAAGAATGGTCAGCAGATGAACGAGCACAAAATCGTTCATCTGCTGATCGTATGGTTTTAAAAAAGTAAAATATTATCGTTGTCGGCAGCACATGTGTAAACAGGAAGACGCGCTGCCAACATGATAATAATATATGGGGACGAGCGATCGGAGTAACGACCGCTCGTCCCCATCCATAGCTCCTTGTGACAGGAGCAAACGAGCGCCGATCAACGAGGTCTTGTTGTAATCTGTCGGGTTTCCCCACAGATTACAGCTGATCACTGGGGGTCCCAGCAAGGGGGTCGCTTTGTGATCAGCTTATTGTCAAGAGACCCTTGTAACGACGAACAACGGATCACATAACTTTTATCAAAACAGTTAATCAATGGGATCCGTTCTGATGTCTGCTACAACAGGCGAGGACAGGTACTTTTTTTTTTTAACAATATCTGTCCCAAAAGGGATTTAACAAAGTTCATAGTATATATTTCTGGGGATTGGCGCATTATTTTACACTGATAAATCCAGTGTATTAAGAAGCAATATTAGTGTGTATGCACTTTGCTCCCTCTAGTGGCAGACTTCTGGTGTTTCACTCTGCTGATGAGTAGTGGATCCAGATCTCCACATTAGTAACACATAACTCTGACCTGTCATAGTTTATATCGGCAACCTTCGGTACTGCAGTTGTTGTAAAACTACAATTCCCAGCATGCTCTGACATCCTTTGGTCTGGGCATGCTGTCAGGGCATGCTGGGAGTTGTAGTTTCACAACTGGCGTGCCGAAGGTTGCGGACTTCAGGTTATGCTGTATAAATAGTTTTTAACCACGTTAGAACAAATTAAAAAAATAAATAAATGGACAGGCTCAACTTAAAAAAACTCGTTTAACACAAGTATGGGAGCTCAGAGCCGGCGCAGGACGGTAGGGACATTCTATACATCTGCCGCAATACAAATGACGGCTTTTCTACAGAAGAGCGGATAAGTCAGTGGTATTCTCCATTGTATGCTCTCCCTGTGAGCGCTAATGTTCTGCACCGGAACACAGCGCCCCCTACGCACAACATAAGTCACACTGCAGCGCTCCCTACGCACAACATAGGTCACACTGCAGCGCCCATGTATTGCCACTACCCGGCTCACTCACCTTCCTGCCAACACCGTGTCCTACACATAAATACATGCATACATGTGACTGCCGGTCCCCCGGCATGCTCTGCTTCTCTGCTGCTCTTAAAGCGGCAATGACACAAGACTTTTTTTTAAAAGGGAAACGGTAAGAACGAGCTCGACATTCTACTTGTTTCCCTAATTCTACCTAAACAAATGATTTACTTTCACTGTTCTGCAGGCATGATAGGACATATTCATAAATATATAGCAGAGGGGAGTTTTTCGTGGGGAAACAGTTACAAACATTTTAGAGTTCATTCTAGCAATACTTAGGGGGTGTGGCTTTTTTGGGGGTTTATTGGGGGCGTGGCTTGCGATGAGGCGTGGTTTCCAAACGACAATTTTTTTTCCAAAACATTCCATATATGTAACTATTAGCCCAGTTGCACACGGCCGAGTGGCTCTCAAGACGTTTTTCACCTGATAGTTTTCACGGACCCATTGAGTGAATCGCGTTCGTGAAAACGGACCAGACTCTCTGATCTGTGGACAGATAGGACATGTTCTATCTTTCCATGGATCACGGACGGGACTCAGGCAGCACACACGGTCGTGTGCATTAGTCTTAAGAACAGGGCTAACATCAGCACCCGGTGAACCCGGGCAAGTGCCAGGGCAGGGCCCACTCGGCCGTCGGGTGCAGACACTGCCGTCATGGCTCTTCCCGGAGTGGAATTCCAGGCCAGAGCTTTGCCGCGCTCTGACCGGGGATTCCTGGCCTGGAAAAGCCCCTGACGTCACTACCCATGTATGGACAGTGACATCAGGGTCTCCTCCAGGAGAAGAATTCCAGGCCAGAGTGTTGGCAACGGTTGGGAATTCCACTCCTAGAGGGAGCCCCAATGGCGTTACCTACAGGGAGGGGGCAGTGTGGCACTACCTGGAAGGGGGCTGTGTGGCACTACCTGGGAGGGGGCTGTGTGGCACTATCTACAGAGGGCACTAAATACATAGGGGCACAAACTGGGGGCCTAATTTCTATATGGGGGCATAAAGAGGGCCCAACTTCTATATGGGCACAAAATGACGTTTTACTGCTGCCATAAGTCCCCCACAAAGGGGCCCACTAAGTCTGTGTCGCCCAAGGGCCCACATAAACCTTGAGCCGGCCCCGCCTAAGAACCTTACAGCAAGGACCGTATAGAAGGAGGGGATGGCCTGGAACAATGATCTCAAATGCCATTTACTGTTGAAGCTTGTATAAAACTTGGATAACTCCTTTAATGCAGACCAGACCCCAAAAATTATTCCAGACAGCCAAATTGTAACCCCATACCATACTCCAGACCAGATATAATTCAGACACCATAATACAGACCCCAATATTCAAACCATACCAAGATCAGATCCCAATATTTAGACCCCAGACAAGACTCCATAATGCAGACCCTATAATACAGACCCCTTAATACACACCCCATACCAGACTCAATATTCAGACCTTAGACCCCATAAATACAGTCCCCCATGCCAGACTACAATATTCAGACCCCAGAGAAGACCCCATAATAGAGAACCCAGACCAGACCCTTTAACTAGATCATACCCTTTTATTACTCACCTATCCTCGCTTCTGGCTCTTCTTCTGCAGACAAGGCTCCTCTTTAGCCAGCACCAGGAAGTCTTTGTCATGATCTAGGGGTATGTGGACCCACTAGGCCGCTCCTCAGTAGCGGAGAGGCAGCTGGCCAAGTCACAGTCTATGCAAAAGTCTATACAAAGATTTCATAGCACAAGGGTACCTGAGATAGTCCAGACAATGTCAGAGGCTTTGGCATGGATGGGGCTAGATGTGGCAGGTTGCGCCAGATGTGGTGAATGATACCAGGAGTGGCAGATGACACCAGACGTGGCATATAACAACAGGCGGCACAACACGACTCCAACACTAGACAGGCTCAGGAACAAAACACAGCACAGGATAAAAGTAGCAGGGCACGGGAATAATGGAAGAAGGATAAAACTAAGGGACCATTTGCAATACAAACATGGGAAGACTACAACAACGCTCAGGCAAGGAGTAAAAGGGCAGGGCCCTTTTTATAGCCCAGGGTGTTCTGGAAAATAATTAATTCATTAATTACATATGCGGACCGGCCCTTTAAGGCCGGGAACCAGCGCGCGCACGCACTCTCTCGGACATTGCAGGACAGAGCGTCCAGAAGGGCTGACGTCTCTGGGGAAGGAGATGCCGGCCACAGGAAGGAGGTCTGCTGTCTCGTCCATCAGCAGGTAAAGGGAGTCTGCAGTCCGCAACCGCGGCCATTACTGTCTTATGCAGTAGTTCCTAAAGCCGAAGAGGTGCCGGATAAGCAGAGGAGGAGCCCGGAGCGAGGAGAGGTGAGTAATTATTATCGACCTTTACCTATTAGATTTTTAATTCTAGAGAGGAAGGATACATTTCTTAAACATAGCTTTTAATTTAGCCCTCAAAATATGTTATTTTGTTTTTTTGTATTTTTAACATAATTTCCATACTGGCATACAAAACACAAACACTCAAATCACTGTGCACTAGGGCTTGCATTCTATTGTTTTGCATCAGGTGCAATGATTTTATTAGGATCGCACAGTGGTGCCCAATATCATTCCTTATACAGTAGTTCAAATAAAATTGCCATGGCTGTTGATAACATATCTGGGCTGGTGTTCTAAAAAGAATGACCCCGTTATCTCTGGAACCTTCCCTATATTATTCTAAGCAGTTTTTTTTTTGTCGATGTATCTAGCATGTCGCTACTACGCAATTTGCCAGTATTATTTCTGGCTCGACAGGGAGACCTATCGCATAGCAATACAACAGTTAGTTTAGCAGTCCCTAGATTATTCCATTAAGTATCGGCCGGAAAAAAACAGCCGCCCCTGCTTTTCCCGGCCAGTGACTGGGACATACTAGTATATTTACTAGGATTGCCTTAAAATATAGGGACAGTTCCTTCAAATTTGTGACTGTTGGCAACTATTCTATCAGAGCGCAGCTTTAATATCTTAACCTGCTCTAAAAAAAATAAAAGTTGAGCTCTGATTGGTTGCTATGGGCAACAAGAAGTTTTTATAAATCTGCCCAAATGTGTGTAAAAATGTTAAAACAAAAACAAAGCCCAAGCAACCTTGGCCCTGGTATCTCATGGCAGGAGCGCACCCAGAAATCAGTCCCTCTCTGTCTAATTCAGCGGCCATCTTATCTAATAGGATGTGAGGCTAATGAGGAGAGACGCGGGTGCTCAGTGTTGTGCCATTAATATCTGATAGCTGGGTATTTCGTCTCAGGAACCCCCATATATCGGTAGAATTGGGGTCCCCTGATCCTGTTCCACACTCCAGAGAGGAGGAGACGAGGTGGAGAGGTGAACGTGCATGCAGTTCTTATTGTAGTTTATGGGAGTTGTGAAATTCTCGTCTGTTTCCGTGTCCTCCCAATAGGTCCCAAAAGCAGAACCCCACCTATCAGACATTTATAGTACACCGTGTTCCAAATTATTATGCACATTGGATTTAAGTGTCATAAACATTTAATTATTAGTTTTTCAATTAAACTCATGGATGGTATTGTGTCTTAGGGCTCTTTGGATCATTGTAATCAGTCTCAGACACCTGTGATAATTAGTTTACCAGGTGTGCCCAATCAAAGGAAAACTACTTAAGAAGGACGTTCCACATTATTAAGCAGCCCACAGGTTTCACACAATATGGGAAAGAAAAAGGATCTCTCTGCTGCCGAAAAGCGTGAAATAGTGCAATACCTTGGACAAGGTATGAAAACATTGGATATTTCAAGAAAACTTAAGCGTGATCATCGTACTGTGAAAAGATTTGTGGCTGATTCAGAGTACAGATGGGTTCGTTCAGATAAAGGCATAATGAGGAAGGTTTCTGCCAGACAAATTAATAGGATTAGGAAAGCAGCTGCTAAAATGCCACTGCAAAGCAGCAAACAGGTATTTGAAGCTGCTGGTGCCTCTGGAGTCTCGCGAACCTCCAGGTGTAGGATCCTCCAGAGGTTTGCAAGTGTGCATAAAGCTATTATTTGGCCACCCCTAAACAATGCTCACAAGCAGAAACGGTTGCAGTGGGCTCAGAAATACATGAAGACTAATTTTCAAACCGTGTTGTTTACTGATGAGTGATTTCACTGTATAGTTTGATAGAAATTTAATTGTGCTCCCACAATATGAAAAATTTATAAGGTTCACTGAAGTAACAATTTACTGATGAGTGCCATGCAACCCTGGATGGTCCAGATGGATGGAGTAGTGGATCGTTGGTGAATGGCCACCATGTCCCAACAAGGCTGAGACGTCAGCAAGGAGGTGGCGGAGTAATGTTTTGGGCTGGAATCATGGGGAGAGAGCTGGTAGCCCCCTTTAGGGTCCCTGACGGTGTGAAAACGATCTCTGCAAAGTACGTAGAGTTTATGACTGACCACTTTCTTCCGTGGTACAAAATGAAGAACTGTGCCTTCCGTAGCAAAATTATCTTCATGCATGACAATGCACCATCTCATGCTGCAAAGAATACCTCTGTGTCATTGGCTGCTATGGGCATAAAAGGAGAGAAACTTATGGTGTAGCCCCCATGTTCCCCTGACCTCAACCCTATTGAGAACCTTTCGCGCATCCTCAAGCAAAATATCTATGAGGGTGGGAGGCAGTTCACATCAAAACAGAAGCTCTGGGAGGTTATTCTGACATCCTGCAAAGATATTCAAGCAGAAACTGTCCAAATACTCACAAATTCAATGGATGCAAGAATTGTGAAGGTGATATCAAAGAACCATGTAACTTGGCCTGCTAAGTTTTTTTTTGATTGAAAGAGCTTTTGATTTCTGTAAATATGACCTCCTGATGCTGCAAATTCAACAAATTACCATTTTAGTTCTCTTTACAACCTTTAAAATGTTTTGATCTCTGTTGTGCATAATAATTTGAAACAGTGCATTTTGAGTTTTTTACTTCTAAAAAAAAATCTGTTATCATTAGGAGATTTGTTCAATAAAATTTGCATTATACTCCAACGGTTGATGGCTTGAAGATTATACTGACTGTCATTTGCATCGACTATTTAGGAAAATCAGCGAAAAATAATATTTGCATAATAATTTGGAATGCGGTGTATATGCTTTCACCATAAATGTTTTAGATTGGACCAGTGGCGTAACTACCGCTGTAGCAGCCGTAGCGGCTGCTACGGGGCCCGTGGCATGAGGGGGCCCGTGCCCCCCATAGCCGCAGGCTCCGCTAGCAGCCGCTATGGCTGCTACAGTGCGACGCCACTGAACACTACGGCAGAGCAGGGAGGTATCTCCCTGCTCTGCCATTAAAGGGGTTGTTCCTACAAAAGACATGTATCCCCTATCCACAGTGATCGCTGGGACCCCAAGGAATAAGGAGAACGGGGAACCGAAAGTCCCCCGATGTTCTCCATGAGAAACCTCGGACTTCCAGGGTCTGTTTTGGCAGCCGTGTAGAAATGAATTGTGCATCGGTCGCGCTTGTACACATGCGTAACCAGATGTCCGAGGTTTCTCATGGAGAACTTCGGGGGACTTTTAGTCCCCCTTTCTCCTTATTGCTGCCAGTGATCACACTTGTCTTTTGTAGGACAAATTGTAGGCCATTCTATTGGGAGGGGTTTGGCACTGTATGGCGCTATCTACAGGGGGGGGGCTGTATGGCCTTATCTACAGGGGGGCTGTATGGTGTTATCTACAGGGGGGCTGTATGGTGTTATCTACAGGGGGCTGTATGATGTTATCTACAGGGGGGGCTGTATGGCGTTATCTACAGGGGGCTATATGGCTTTATCTACAGGGGGGCTGTATGGCATTATCTACAAGGGGAGGCTGTATGGCGTTATCTACAAGGGGGGGCTGTATAGCATTATCTACAGGGGGGCTGTATGGCATTATCTACATGGGGACTGGGTGGCGCTATTTACAGGGTGGGGGCTGTATGGTGCTATATACAGGGGGCTAAATGGTGCTATATACAGGGGGCTGTATGGAGTTATCTACAGGGGAATCTATAGAGAGGCACTATCTACAAGTGGGGGTTGTGTGACACCCAGTGGAGCCCCAGTCGAAAGTTTGCTATGGGGCCCAGTCTTTCCTAGTTACGCCCCTGGATGGGACTAAGTTTTATTGCGGCCCTTGTGATACAATCTGACAATGTGGCCCTCGCACATCTAACAGATGCTTTTACTTAAAAGGGTATGTCCTTGTTAACGCCTGCGGATTCATAATAAAATCTTGTTCTGTGTTTTTTAATATGACAACAATGCTACAACCGTGTGGTTTTGTCTTGTTTCTATTGTAGTTACTCTAGTACTTTCAGCGGGGAAAATCATGGAATAAAAAAAGTTACGTAAAAAAACGTGACTGTGCACATGTGGAAACATTATGTTTTGGGGGTGTTTCTCTGCTAAGGGCACAGGACTACTTCACCGCATCAATGGGAGAATGGATGGAGCCATGTACCGTCAAATCCTGAGTGACAACCTCCTTCCCTCCACCAGGACATTAAAAATGGCTCGTGGCTGGGTCTTCCAGCACGACAATGACCCGAAACTTACAGCCGAGGCAACAAAGGAGTGGCTCAAAAAGAAGCACATTAAGGTCATGGAGTGGCCTAGCCAGTCTCCAGACCTTAATCCCATCAAAAACTTATGGAGGGAGCTGAAGATCCGAGTTGCCAAGCGACAGCCTCGAAATCTTAATGATTTACAGATGATCTGCAAAGAGGAGTGGGCCAAAATTCCATCTAACATGTGTGCAAACCTCATCATCAACTACAAAAAACATCTGACTGCTGTGCTTGCCAACAAGGGTTTTGCCACCAAGTATCAAGTCCTGTTTGCCAAAGGGATCAAATACTTATTTCTCTGTGCACAATGCAAATAAATATATATAATTTTGACAATGTGATTTTCTGTTTTTTTTTTTTTAATATAATCTATCTCTCACTGGTAAAATTAACCTAGCCTAAAAATTCTAGACTGTTCATGTCTTTGACAGTGGGCAAACGTACAAAATCAGCAAGGGATCAAATACTTATTTCCTTCACTGTATGTGAAACAGGTCCCAAAACTGCTTCTTTTAGAAAATAATGCAACAACACAACAACATTTATTTAACATGTAACTTTGCTGCAGTTTTGTATGGCTTTTTTTTCTGATTCAGTAATGTTGGGACATGCACACTCTGGGTAAAACTGATGTATTGTGTTATACCTAGTGCAGAGCCTGTTTGGCGGTGTTACAGAGTAAGGCCTCATTTACACGAGCGTGTGCGTTTTGCGCGCGCAAAAAACGCTGCGTTTTGCGCGCGCAAAAGGCACTTGGCAGCTCCGTGTGTCATCCGTGTATGATGCGCGGCTGCGTGATTTTCGCGCAGCCGCCATCATATTGATGAGGCTAGTCGACGCCCGTCACTGTCCAAGGTGCTGAAAGAGTTAACTGATCGGCAGTAACTATTTCAGCACCCTCGACAGTGAATGCCGAACACAATATACACCAACCTGTGAATAAAAAAAGACTTTCATACTTACCAAGAACTTCCTGCTTCCCCCAGTCCGGGCTCCCGGCCGTTGCCTTGGTGACGCGTCCCTCTCTTGTCATCCGGCCCCACCTCCCAGGATGACGCCGCAGTCCATGAGACCGCTGCAGCCTGTGATTGGCTGCAGCCTGTGCTTGGCCTGTGATTGGCTGCAGCCTGTGCTTGGCCTGTGATTGGCTGCAGCTGTCACTTTGACTGAACTGTCATCCCGGGAGGTCGGACCGGAGTTATCGGTAAGTCAGAACGTCTTTTTTTTTTTACAGGTTCATGGATTTTCGGAGCGGAAGTCACTGTCCATGGTGCTGAACCAGTTTAACGCTTTCAGCACCGTGGACAGTGACTGTCTCCTGACGTCGCGTACCCGAACATTTTTTACCGGTTTCGGTCAAAACGAGTTTGGCCGAACCCGGTGAAGTTCGGGGCGCTCATCTCGAATTTGACACTCCGTTTGGATGTTTGTAAACCGAAAAGCACGTGGTGCTTTTCTGTTTACATTCAGGAGTTTGACAGCTCTTGCGCGAATCACGCAGTTCGCACGGAAGTGCTTCCGTGCGGCATGCGTGGTTTTCACGCACCCATTGACTTCAATGGGTGCGTGAGTGCGCAAAAAACGCACGATTATAGAACATGTCGTGAGTTTTTTTCTGCGCACACGCAATGAGCGCAATTCACGCATCGTCTAAACAGCCCCATTGACTAATATAGGTGCGTACGACATGCGTGCAAAGCACGCGCGTCGCACGCGCGTATAATACGTTCGTGTAAATGAGGCCTAAGATGTAGGACACTTTCTGGTCCGGAGGACTCTTGGTACCTAGTTAGCATATGCCGCACGGATGAATATATGTGGTTTTTGGTAGTTTAGAAAGAAACAAGACATGGAATACAGGAATGTGGACACTGCTTTTCTCAAGACCTGTAGTTATAAACGGTTTGGGGTGGAAGAACCTTAAATTGCTTAAAGAGGCTCTGTCACTAGTTTAGTAATGCACAATCTCCTAGCTAATCGAATAGACGCCGTCACACTGATAATGCTGGTGAAAAGTGTGTCCAAAAAGTTTATTATTTTGAAAGTTATGACCTTTTTTCTGAATATGCAAATTAGGCTATACTTGACAAGTAGGTGTGATCACCACCGATTCTCCTGAGGTGGAGCTACCTTACAGCCTCTGACACTGTCCTATTAGCATGAAGCTGCTTGACACACAGTGTGAGAGACTGAGGCTGGAGGAAAGGGGGATCACTTCAAACAGCCATGTCTCCGGCCTTCGGACCACCTAGGACAGTGGCATATGAAAAATGAGATTCTAATCTTTCATATGACACCAGGATCGCAGTTCTAGCTGTGAAACAACCGGAGGTATCACCAGTTGAAAACACAGTCGGGAATGGGAGCTGTGTACTATATACTTATAAAAAAAGATACACTGTAGTTATCAGCATCATAGCACCTATTAGATTAGTTAGGAGATAGGGCATTAATAAACTGGTGACAGATCCTCTTTAAATAGACCTCATGCAGCACCACAGTGCCCCCTATAACAGTGTTAGACACACAGTGTTGTCCATTTCAGTGCCAGAAACAGAGTGCCCATCATAGCACCCACGGAGTGTGCCCTATTAAATGCCACCCATACAGTGCCCCTCATAACAGAGCCTGCCACACAGTGCACCATTAGCACTTACCTGTTCCTGCTCCAGTACTGCGCACTGATCCACTTCTCTCTGACATTATAGACACAAGTGACCAGCCACCAGAGGACTATCACATTTATCTTCTATATATGTGATCAGTGCAGGGAAGAAAGAACGGAGCTGGCGTCGAAAGAACTCCCTCTGTTCTCTGCACTTTCCTTTTTTTTAACTATCTTAGGGGCCGCACAGAACGTCATCACAGGCCGCATGCGATTCCTGCTCCTGTTTGTGCACCCCTGATCTATATAAAATAACATGTTTTATATGTAAATTAATGTGGCCACATGGTTGTACCCATGATATCTTCAGACACTAAAGTGCCATGTCCACGTCCACGAGATGCTATTTGACCAAACATGTAGCAGGTGTTTTAAATCAGCACCCTAAACTAAGACTCAGGGTCCCATTTAGCAGGGGCAATAGCACTCCTTTGTGCTAATTATTGATTAAGTCAAGCTAATTAAGTCACCAGTGCAACATCCTCAAGATACAGCCTGTTGGTGTTCTTTTAGGACAGGTTTTGGAAAAACTGCTGTAGAGCATCTTATCGATGAGGTCAAGGAGTCTGCCCCGTCCAGGGTTAACCCCAACTAGCACTTATGTTGTCCCAGTGTTACATGGTATTTCCTCGGTGTTGACATATATTTTAGTGCCATTTGCGTAGATATTGTAGTAGGAAATATCTAGGTACGGCCCTGCCAGGACCTTCTTCCTCAATGATCTCACCTCAGAACTTCATGATATTTTTCTCCATAATTTGGTGCAGTGAATTGGCTATTCATGAAATGTGTTGGCTCTTCTTGTCTCTTTTCCTGTACATGTGGGAAGCAGAAAGGTTTTGCCAGTGGGAAGATACACTGAATGACAGAGACATGACGGAAAGAGCGAACATGCAGATCACACTGACACACAGGAGACCAGGCTACAACGCCATGAGATATCGAGTTAGACACACACATCTTGCTTTTGAATCAACAGACAGATCTTGAGAAAAACCCAAAACACCCAACATAATGATTCATTGTGCAAAAGATCCACTTTTTCATGCATGTCCACAATGACGTATTTACAGGTAGTAGTGGCAGCAGTTGGATAGTTGTAGCCATAAGAAGCAGGATCAAGCATTTAAGTGTAGGGGTTATAGCAGGATATGCAGTACTTTTCCTAAACCCTACCAACCCCTGTAGAGCTGCTGCAAATAGTGCCCTGTACAAATCTGCAATAAATCTGTGGATTAACATGTGGATTTGCTGCAGATTTGAGCTCTCACTATAAAATTGCTTAAAGGTAGTCTATCACCAGATCCACCGCCAAGTCGCTGACCCCGCTAGACAGGTAAAAAGTAACATAGAAGCCACACCATTTATTACATATGTTAAGACTTTCAAAAGTGTAAAAAAGTTGAATTAATCCCCCGGGCGCCATGTGCAAATTAGGGACAAGGTGTCCGCCGAACCAGACTTGTGACCACCACTAATGTAGATATTAATTACATGGTGTTTTTTTCTAGCAATGTTATTCGATTACTTTATGTATGCAGCTGTTATTTGGTCTTGGCGCTGGCAGCACTGTATAGCATTGTTATTTATGTAAGTGTATTAAAGTGATACTTGGCCAATGAAGGGCACTATTATTTGGGCACCATACTGTATGGCAATTATAATTAGTCACTGTGTGGTACAGTTCTTTTCACACGCTAAGTCCATATTAAACTTTGTACTTGATCTTTTTCTCTCTATCTCTGTTTATATATAAAGTGTATGTTGTATTCTTTGCATATTAAAATAAGTAAATCCTACTTTTGTGACCAGAGGGATATTGAGGGACTGCCGGGTTTAACCCATTCATGTCAGACATGTCAGGCTGTTGGCGGATCCCATAAAATTTTTTCGAATGTCTACAGCTATCATTAGCGTATTCTGTAGGGTGTTCAGTTTAGGTTGCCTAGAAACCACATAATATCCTGTCACCACCATTTCTGTAGCTGCAGGTGCAGAAGTGGTCAAAGGAAGTTCTATCTGTTATCCGGTTGCCGACATGTGATGAGTATACTTATCATTAGCAGTGGGACGTTGCTGTATCAGGACAACCATACTTATCCTGCTGAGCAAGGTGCCCGTCCGATCAGGAATGGGGCATCGGCTGTAATACACAGCCACAGCCCTGCTCTAATGGCGGAGATCAGAGAAATCTCTTCTCCACCAATTGACCCTTTGAATGCCACGATCAAAGCTGATTGCAGCATTCAAAGGGAAATAGTTAGGGGTGACTCCATGTGACGCGAGTGAGGGACAAACCTTATATGGACAGACAGTCAAGGGTCCATTGAAGGACCCCAGGTCTGTCTGACCATATTTTTTGTTGTACTATCTCTACACAGGCTAATGTACTGGCATATAGATATAGGCCAGTACATTATAGTTAAAAAAGAAATATAAATATTTAAAACCACCAGTGGGATAAAACATTTTTTTTAAATGAATAGAAAAAAATAATTAAAAAACAGTAGAACAAAATACATACAAATGCACATTTTTTAAAATCAATAAACTTTGTTAAATATAAATGCCAAAACATAAAATAATATACACAAATTTGGTATTTTCTCAACTGTAACAAACTGCACAATAAATTTATAGCACCATTTATAATGATCGGTGTATGCTATACAAAAAAAAATTAATAAAAACTGCAGCGGTACTGGGTTTTTTCCTGCATTTTTGCCAAACTAAAAATTAATATCAATTAAATGCCAATGTACATGTATCAAAAAATGGCACCCGTTAAAATAGAACTCGTCCCGCAAAAACAAAGCATCATACAGCTACGTCGAACAAAAAATAAAAAAGTTATGATGGGATGTAAAAAGGAAAAATACAAAAATTGTTCTGGTCCTCAAAGCCAAAATTGGCCCGGTCCTTAAGGGTTTATAAGAAGAAATTTTAGCTCTAGGCTCCTCATTCAGCCAACAGAAAGCGTTGGAAGATTGCAAAATAAATCACATTGCTTTACAAAGAAAACATGAAGCACAAGAAAAAGAAAAAATAATTGCCAAAAATATTATAAAGGTTATGTACGATCTGTGTATTAACGGAGAGGCTTGGGGAACATTGAGTAGCAAGTGGAGATAAGCCTTAAGGATGTTTTACAGAGAACTCAGCTTCAGTTTTTGGTGTAATTATCCTTTATACAGAACTTGCTCTTGTACAATGGCTGCAGCTTAAATTAAAGATTGACAGTTTAATGGTGCAAATCAATAGTTTCAGTCCTGGATCAAGCCCAGTGGGATACACTTCATGGTCTAACTAACACCTTTGTTCCTAAATGTTGCTGTTATTTAAAAAATATATGTACTAAAATGTCAAGAATTTCCCAGTTGGGCTCCAGAGCTTTTTTTTCTAAGTTACTCTTAAGTAAAATCCCCAGAGTGAAGCAATTCACTAGAAATACATTTTTGCAGATTGACCGGTTCAGTGAAAAGCTCAACAGACCGTTGTTACGTGGAGCAGCTATTGTTGTCTGAAATAAATAACACTAATTTCATGCACAAAGAAGATGAAGAATATTTTTCAGATACCAAGGCATAGGTATATAACATAAAATCTACAGAAAACTCTAAATGTCATATAAGGGCTTATTCAGACGAACGTATAATACGTCCGTGCTACGGACCTATGTTAATTAATGGGGCCGTTCTGACTGTCAGTGAATTTCACGCAGCGTATGTGCGCTGCGTGAAACTCATGACATGTCCTATATTTGCCCGTGTTTCGCGCTGCACGCACCCATTGAAGTCAATGGGTGCGTGCAAATCGCGCTCGGGACACGGAAGCAATTCCGGGTGATGCGCGCTACAGTAGTCAAAACTATAAACGAAAACAGAAAAGCACCACGTGCTTCTCTGTTTGTAAACAGAAAACCAGAGTGTCATCATGATACCGGCTGCGCGAAAATCACACAGCCGCGCACCATATGGTGATGACACACGGACCTTTTGCGCGCACAAAACTCTGTTTATTGCGTGCGCAAAACGCACACGCTCGTGTGAATAAGGCCTAAGAATGGGGAATTACAATGCAGTGTTTTTATTATGTACCAGATAAAAGGGGTTGTCTGGGACTATTATATTGATAGCCTATACTTAGGATAGTTCATCAATATCAGATCGGTGAGGGTCTGACTCACGGCGAGCCCAACGATCAGCTGGATGAAGGGGCTGTGGCGGTAAACTTCAACTTCAGAGTCAGTGAACTGATCAGTATGGGTGCCAGGTGTCGCACCCCCACTGATTTTATGTTGTTGACCGAGACCATCAATATAAAAGCTCTAATGCAATAAACAGAAAATAAAGAAAACCTAAAATACTTGCCCTAGTAGGTGGCAGGTAAATTTTATAACAAAACACAATTTGCCTATTAGGCAACTAACCCTATTTTTCACACTACTAACAGAAGGTATTGAATTGTTGTGTACATATAATTCCTAATAATGACAATAACCTTTATTAACCCATAAGTGACCAGCCTATTTTAGGCCCTAATGACCAAGCAATTTTTTTTGTTTTTCTATAGTTGCATTTAAAGAGCTATAACTTTTTTACTTTTCCGACGGCATAGCTGTATAAGGACTTGTTTTTTGCGGGATTAGTTGTACTTTTTAATGGCACCATTTTGGGGTACATATAATTTTTTGATTAGCTTTTATTAACTTTTGTTTGGGGGGAATACAAAAAAAAACCCTGAAATTCCGCCATTGTTCTATGCGTTTTAAATTCACGCCGTTCACTGTGCAGTGTAAATAACACATTACCTTTATTCTATGGGTCGGTACGATTACGACAATACCACATATGTATAGGTTTTTTATGTTTTACGACTTTTGCACAATAAAAACACTTTTGAACTAAAATTATTTGTTTTTGCATCGTCGCTTTCCAAGAGCCGTAATTTTTTTATTTTTCCATTAATGTAGTGTATTAGGCCTCTGGGACGTCCTAATAGGCATATGCCCAGGGCAGACCTAGGGACTTTTATCAGGCCCCCGGCTGCCATGGCACCCCATCGGAGGCCCGGGATTGCATTTGTGGGCCGCCGCTGTTTGAGAGAGGGAGATCCCTCCCTCTGTAAACAAGTTAAATTCTGCGGTCGCTATTGACCGCTGCATTTAACAGGTTAAACGGCCGCGATCTAAGTAAACTTTGCCCGCAGCCGTTGGAGCAAGAGCCCGGCTGTCGTCAGACAGCCGAGTTCGGGCTCCAGCCTGCATGGGACACCCGTGCAGGACTTAGACTGGGCCGCCGTGAAAAGGCGGCAGCCTAGCCTATGGCCCCTTAGTCACCGCCGTGAGAAAGCGTATTGGTGGTCACTAAGGGGTTAACCCCTTGCCGACATCTACCGTATATATACACCATGCTGTCGGGAAGGGTTTCCCGCAAAGTGCAGTACAGTTACGTCGCAGTGATAGTGCGGGCTCAGAAGCTGAGCCCGCACCATCACTGCCGGTTGTCAGCTGCATGTTACAACTGACACCCTTTTGGAATGGCAAGTACCAGGGCTAGTCTCCGATCCGGCTGATTAACCCCTGAGATGCTGCACTCAATAGAGATCGCAGCATCTGGGGGTTTTTTAGCCACCGGCACCCCATCGACACGATTGCTGGGGTGCCGATGGTCGGTATGGCAACCGGAGGCCTAACAATGGCCTCAGTGTTTGCCTTGTATAGAAGCCTCCGGCGGGTCCTCATATGCTTGCTGTCAGTGTATGACTGACAGCTCTAATACACTGCACTACGTATGTAGCCACCTCTATCTTGACTTTTAACGCATTAAATACACAGTGGCATGATCCTTTATCTTGACTTTTTCAATGACTTTTCAATGCCTTTTGTTGTGTGATATCACACTGCACCAAGTTATCAGAGTCAAGATAAAGATGGCTACATTCATATGTAGTGCAGTGTGTTAGACTAGCAATCAGCGGTGCAGGCCTTCAAGTCCCTTACTGGGACAAAAAAAAAAGTTAAAGAGGACCTGTCGCTAGGTCCTACAAAGTGAGTTAGTAGTCTCACCTAATAGCCGCCGTGTCTAAGAGTCCAGCGGTGTTTGTCCTGTACTTGGGGGTCCCCCCGTTGCTGAGCTATGGATCCCTCTTTATTTAACAACTAATATGGAAATGAGCCGCTGGCTAGCCAAGTGTGCTTGGCCACCAGCGATTCTTAAAGGGTGGAGCTACCACTGAGCCTCTAACGCTGACCTATCAGCGTTTGGCTGATACACAGCGATACCTATCACTGGAGAGGCTCGTCTGGATAATCCTGCCTGCCATAAATGTCAGATAGATGTAGGTCCCACCTCTAGGACCTGCATCTATCTCTGGAATGGGGCCCCCTAAACCCTGTTCTACCTCTGTGTGTTACGGCGGACGTCTGATTCCCGACTACGAAGGAGGAAACAGCGTAATTTTCACAGACCAATTCGAATAAACTCTATGAAACATCTGTGGGGTCAAAATGCTCACTACACACTTGGATAAATACCTTGTGGGGTGCAGTTTCCAAAATGGGGTATTTTATGGGGTGTTTCCTTTGTTTTGGTACCACAAGAGCTCTTCAATTTGACATTGTGCCTAAAATATAATCTAATAAAAAGAAGGCCCCAAAATCCACTAGGTGCTCCTTTGCTTCTAAGGCCAGTGCTTCAGTCCATTAGGACACTGGGGCCACATGTGGGATGTTTCTAAAAACTGCAGAATCTGGGTAATAATTCTTTAGTTGTATTTCTCTGGTAAAACCTTCTGTGTTACAGAAAAAAATGGATTAAAAATAAATTTCTGCAAAAAAAATAACATTTGTAAATTTCATTTTCATGCTTTAATTCCTGTGAAACGACTAAAAGGTTAAGAAACTTTCTAAATGCTGTTTTGAATACTTTGAGGAATGCAGTTTTTAAAATGGGGCAATTCATGGGGTGCTTCTAATATATAAGGCTCTCACAGCCACTTCACAACAGAACTGGTCGCTAAAAAAAAATTGCCTTTTGAAATTTTCTTGAAAATGTGAGAAATTTCTGCAAAATTTATAGCCTTGTAACATCCTAGAAAAATAAAAGGATGTTCAAAAAACTATACCAATCTAAAGTAGACATATGGGAAATGTTAATTAGCAACGATTTTGTGTTCTATTACTACCAGTATTATAAGTAGATGCATTTCGATTTATAAAATATTTTGGTGTCTTTCACAATTAAATACTGAATACATTGACCAAATTTTACCACTAACATAAAGTCCAATGTGTCACAGAAAAGAGTCTCAGAATCGCTTGAATAGGTAAAAGCATTCCAAAGTTATTACCACATAAAGTGTCAGATTTGAAAAATGGGGCTCTGTCAGGAAGGTCAAAACTGGCCGCAGCGGGAAGGGGTTAAAGGCACATTGCCTATATTCTAAAAACACCCCATGAGCCCAGAAATGTTATCACTCATATAGATATACAAACAATCTGTGGGAGGGATCCTCCAGCTCACCTTGATGCAGGTTTTCACTGCGCTCTGCGCCTGGATCTCCGTGACGGCTCACGGTGTTGTAGACAGAAGGAACGAACAAAAGTAGATGGTCCAGCGCAGTCAAATTTAAAATAGAACGTAGTTCCAATTTTATTTGGATGATTAAAACAAGATCGTTCCCGAATGCAAGGGTGAAAGTATGGATAAGGTGCCTACTCGTTTCAGACGTACAACACGTCCTTCCTCATGGCTGGACCATCTACTTTTGTTCTTTCCTTCACTCATATAGATGTAATGGTCAGTATCTGCTAACAGCAGTAGAATTAATATACTCTCTATACTAGAGGGAAGCGTCTGCAGACCACTATCCCAGAATTGATTCTGAGCTGATGGTATGTTAAAACATTCAATATCCGTACAGATTCATCTGTTTAGGAAAACTGGCCCATATTGCCCGTTCTATGCTTTTCCGTGCTAAGTGTGAGGGTGGGGTTGGCCTACCTGATTTTGCCTCATATCATCAGGCCTCACACTTATCACAAATTCTGGATTGGTGTAGGCATAGTGAAGTTAAACAATGGGTATCTATGGAGCAGACTTTCATTGATTCTCTGCTGCAGGTACTTCCCTGGCTGGACACACACATCCCCTTGTCAGCACGGACACAACCGACTATTGGGCCCACCTTGGCGGTTGCGTCACAAATCTTTTCCTGGAAAGAAATTACATGTGCCCTTTCCCATTGTTCCCCATTTTGGGCAATCCTGCATTCCCTGCTGGAGGAGAGCGAGGTACCCTCCGGCACTGGCTGATGGCTAGTAAGGGTCAAGCTGTGCACTTCCTACAGGACGGGAATTGGATGTCTAATCAATTGTTAGCATCTCTGTCAGAACCTCAGTCCCTTATATCATGGCAGGTCACTCAACTACGACGTTTTCTCACGTCATTGTCGAACCCATTCGAATACTTCAGAGACAAGACCCCTTTTGAACTTCTTTGCACTGGCACAGGCACAATAAGTAATACGCTATCCCGCCTTTATGTCCTGCTAAACTCCCCATCCAATCTCTCTACACCCTCCATTTTGGTAAGTTGGGAATGTCACTTAGGCATAACTCTTACTCCTAAACACAAGGATCGTTTGTTTACGCTGACTTATAAATCCTCCATGGCTAGTAGATTCCAGGAAGCTGGGTTTAAGATCCTGTTGCGCTGGTATAGAGTGCTAAATCATGCTAAATTTATGAAGACATGGTACCATTGGATTTGATTTAAGTCTTTGCCAGAATATAGAGCCATTGTTGTCTCTTAACTCTGTTCATTCTGGTCCTTGTAACGTCTATGGCCGCGGACTGTCGTTCTGACTTACCCTCTGACAGCCGCGGCCATGGACGTGTGAGTTCTCGGCGGCATCTCCCTCCTGAGAGACGCCGGCACTCACTTCCTGGTTCAGAGACTGTCTCCCGCAGGGCGCGCACACCCGCGCGTGCACAGCCTTAAAGGGACAGTGTGCGTCCAGTTGCAGAGAATCTGCTGTTAGCCCAGAATGCTGCTGGACTATAGAAAGGGCTCTGCCCTCTTGATCATTGCCTGAGCATTGTTGTGTTACCTAAAGTTTGTCTTGCAAATGGTCTCTTAGTGTTTTCCAGTTCCCAGTCTTACCCGTTCCTGCTGCCTGTACCCTGCATCCCGTGCTACCGTGCCTCTGTGCCGTCTAGAGTTTAGGTCGAGTTGTGTCTTCCGCTGCATCTACTGTGTCACACTCGCCGGGTGTCTGTCTGCTGCCGGAGCCTTATCTTAAGCCTGAATCGCCGCTACTGTCTATATTGCCTCAGGTACCCTTTCTGGTCTATAGACATTGTATTCTACTTGTTTGGCCAGCTTCCTTTCTGCTACGCGGTATGGCCCAGTGGGTCCACACACCGCGTCGTGACAGTCCTGCTTTGGTTGTTAGTCTCAATTCCCCCTTTCTCTTCCTTTCCTTCCTATTTCCTCTTCTACATTTCTCTACTTTTGCTAATATTACTGTATTTCTTGTTTTCCGCTAATGTGATATGCCGACGATGTGTAGCCGTCAAGTTTTCTTGTGCACTTAAGCTGTAGAACGTCTCTCGTTCTAGCAATGACACTTTCTGTTGGCCTGCGTGCCGATGTTTGTGCTCTCCCATGTTTGCACTTTCTTATCTTATACTTTATCTTCAAAATGAAAATAAAAGAAGTTAAAAAGGGCAGTTAACGGATCAACTGTCAGTTTTTCATGGCCGTTTTGCATGAATGTGTCTCAAAATCTCAATCCATTTCCCGGCCGTCTGACAGTTTTTCACCGCCATTTTTCATTGACGTTAAAAAATTGGAAGAATTTTATTCGTTAGGGTTTTTTGTCCCAGCCACCTGAAATCACCACAGTGCCCATGAAGATAGTGACGAAATACCACTGTAGATAGTGCCACATTGCCCACTGTGGATACTGCCATTGCCCACATAGATAGTGCCCACTGTAAATAGTGCCACAGTGCCCACATAGTGCCACAGTTCCCACTGTAGATAGTGCCCACATAGTGCCACGCACAGTGCCCATGTAGCTAGCGCCACAGTGTCCCCTGAAGGCAGTGCCCATATAATGCCACAGTGCCCATGTAGATAGTGCCACACCCCTGTATATAGCACCCCTATGTAGACAGCACCACACCCCCTGTAGAGAGTGCCACCCCCTGCAGATAGCACCACCTCTCTGCAGATAGCATTCCCCCCTGTAGATAGCGCCACCCCCTGTAGATAATACCACCTCCATGCAGATAGCGCCACTTCCCGTGTAGACAGCAGCACACCCCCCCTGTAAATGGCACCCCCTTCCTGTAGATAGCACCACTGTAATTCCCTGTAGCAGTGGAATCCCTCTGGCCAGGGATTCCGCTCCTAGAGGGAGCCCCTGAGGTCTGTCCATATATGGACAGGGACGTTAGGGGCTAACTCTAAAAGCGTAATCCTCTGCCTGAGCGTCGGTTTCAGGAGTAGCCCCTGACGTCACTGTCCATATATGGATAATGATGCCATGGGCTTCTCCAGTAGCGGAATCCCCGGTCAGAATGTGGGCTGGGGATTCCGCTCCTAGAGAGAGCCCTGACGTCACTCTCCATATATGGATAGTGATGCCAGGGGGATCTCCAGTAGCGATATCCCCGGTTAGAGTGTCGGCCGGGTATTCCTCTCCTAGAGAGAACCCCTGACGGTGGACAGTGACGTCAGGGGCTTTCTCTAGAAGTGGAATCCACACAGAGGGATCTGACACCGGGGATTCACTCCTAGTAGGAGTTTAGGTGGCGCTATGTAAAGCAGGGGGGGGGTGTATTCCGGGGCTCTTAAAGCCCCGGCAGACATGAGAGTGCAGCGCTGCTGACAGTGAAGCACCACTGCACTCATTAAACCCCATTCCATGCTGCAAATGTTTATATACGTGACAACTGCACAGGGCATTGGCAGTTGGGATGTATATAGCAGTCGTGAAGGGGTAATATAGGAGAGGCAATACTCTCTTTGATGCTAACAATTCTTACTTATACCACTTGAATCTCAGTATATGGGTCCAGGGCTTCTGTTTGTAGGAAATGTCTATCCATAACTGTATGCCCTATCCAACAGAATAGATATCTACACTTTCTCCTGTACTGTTATCTGGCAGCGTTTTCTGATAGCACAAAGATAGCACATAAATGTAACTAAGTCCGGACGCATTCGCAGTCTGCAGTAACCCATACTTAGACTCTGTGTTTTAGTGTTACTAAACATGCTTCGTATGTAAGAAGCAATTGGCTCTTGTAGGAGCTTCGTGTATTGGCTAAATCCGCTGTCTATCAAATGTGTCGGAATGATCGATGATACACCAAGTCATCTGATTGGCTCCTGTGCACTGGTCCTCCTCCAGTGACGTTCTACGAGGTTTTATAAGCCCCGGACTTGCTTTTTCCGTCGCCATAGTCCCATTGTACCCCTGAGGACGCTATCTCAGTGAAACATGTCGGGTGGGCTTTGTTGAATGTTTCTAACATACCATCAGCTCAGAATCGATTCTGCGATAGTGGTCTGCAGATGCTTCCCTCTCGTATAGACAGTATATTAATTCTACTGCTGTTAGCAGAGTCTGTCCATTACATCTATATGAGTGATAACGTTTCTGGACTCATGGGATGTTTTTAGAATATAGGCTACGTGCCTTTAATAAAGGTTATTTTCATTATTAGGAATTATGTGAATAGAACAATTCATTATCTTCTGTTAGAAGAGTTGAAAATAGGGTTCGTTGCCTAATAGGCAAATTGTGTTTTGTCATCAATATAAAAGTCCCGGAAAAACCCCTTTAAGACTCACGTACTAGGTTCTAGGAGATAATATCTCTATAAAAAAGGCAAATGATGGAGCCTATATGTACTAGGGACCTGTAAAGTCTCAGTCGACATGGCTCTGACATGTGCATGGGGTCTAAAGTCCAGGAATGCCTGTTGTAAGAATACTTGAGTGGCCAGTAAAGGGTAAAATGTTATCTTTTTTTTTTTTCTTATGAGCCAGCGATGTATCTTTTTAACATGCGATGTGTCTGCTTAACCTGTTCTGTGATCTTCAAACAAAATATACGCAAAGAGAATATACACCGTATTATATTAGTATAGTGTATTAACTTCCTCAAGACCCAACCATTTTTGGACTTCAGGGCCCCACAAAATGTTTAGTTTTTTTAATTTCAGCATTTCAGAATTTATTAAAAATAAAAATATTTTATTTTTGCATCAACTCAGCGCAATAGGTCTTGTTTTTTGTAGCACAAGTTGTACTTTCTGTATGTACCATTTTGGGTATGTATACATTAGCCTTTAATCTACAGTATAAATTACATTTTGCCAAGTAAAATAAAAAGAACAAAATGATTTTACAAATTTTTTATTTAAACGCTCTTTGTTGGTGACCTGAAATAAAAATATACAATTGTAGTACATGTTTTTACAATTATAGTGATAACAAATACACTATATGGCCAAAAGAATATGGACACCTGACCATCACCTAAATGAGCTTGTTGGACATCCCATTCCCAAACCATGGATGTTAATATGGAGTTGGTCCCTTTTGCTGCTATAAGACCATGTTTAGATGTGGCAAAAATTTTACCGCAAATTCGTGGCAATTACACAATGAATCTGTAGCAAAATGTGCATATTTGACAGGTAATTCAGAAGTTGCGGATATCACAGCGGATTTGACGCAGATTTCAGCCTTTGCATTGCAAAGGCTGAAATCCGTAGTGAAAATTCCGCTGCTTCTCCACTGGCGGCCATGCATGCTGCAGAATGCAAATTCTGCACCACAGCCTATTTTCCGCAACAACTTTTTCTGCAACGTCTGCACTAAGTAACCTAAAAAGCCATAGAAAGTAAAGTAAAACGTCTGCTGCGGATTTCCACTGCGGACTGTCTTCAGCGGAATTCCAAAGTAGTTCTGCCACGTCTGAACATGCCCGTATAGACCTCCGCTCATTATAGAATGCTTTTCACAAGATTTTGGAGTGTGTCTGTGGGAATTTGTGCCCATTCAGCCAAAAGAGCATTTGTGAGGTCAGACACTGATGTTGGACGAGAAGGTCTGGGTCACAATCTCCGTTCTAGTTCATCCCAATGGTGTTGGATGGGGTTGAGGTCAGGGCTTTTTTTCGGGCCAGTCAAGTTCTTCTATACCAAACTCACCCAACCATGTCTTTATGGACCTTGCTTCGTGCACTGGAGCACAGTCATGCTGGAACAGAAAAGGCAGTGACATTAACATTAAGCTTCACTGGAATTAAGCAGCCCATCCAAAACCCTGAAAAACAGCACCAGATCATTATCCCTCCTCCACCAAATGTTACAGTAGGCACTATGCCTTCCAGAAGGTAGTGTTCGCCTGGCATTTACCAAACCCAGATTTTTCCATCAGACTGCCAGATAGTGATACGTGAGCCATTACTCAAGAGAATACATTTTCACGTCACCAGAGTCTAGTGGGGCTTGCTTTACACTACTAGAGCCGATGCTTGGCATTGTGCATGGTGACCTCAGGCTTGTGACCAGCTGCTCGACCATACCATGGAAACCATGTTTTTTTTTTTTTTTATATCTTAGTTCTATTAAATAAAATAAATGTAATTAAAAATTATGTTTTGGGTTATTATTTTTAAACTCTTTATTATTTTATTTATTATTTATAAATCAATTTGCGGCAAGTGGTTAACATACACAAAATTATAATATACAAATATTAACTAAAGAGAGCCTGAATATAACAGGTGCTGTTGATACGTGTGCGACCGACTTCCATTTCATTATTTTACTGTTGTTAGCCTCCATAGCAGCACGTGTGAGCTCTGCTACATCTAAGGCATTATGTTTTTGAAGCCAAAACCAGAAGTGAATTTTTTAAAAAAGAGGAGAAATAATATCTGTCCTTTATACTTTCTTTCCCTTTATGATCCACACCTGGTTTTGGCTTCAAAAACTACACTGACTACACACAGTTTTGTTTTATTTATTTAAGCAAAAGTTAGCTGCGACTAAAACGTAATATCTGGTTGCACCACCTTTTGCATCACATTAAAATGTATACAAAAACAGTATACCATGAAAACTTTAGAAG
Source organism: Rhinoderma darwinii (assembly GCF_050947455.1). Classification (NCBI taxonomy): domain Eukaryota; kingdom Metazoa; phylum Chordata; class Amphibia; order Anura; family Rhinodermatidae; genus Rhinoderma; species Rhinoderma darwinii. The sequence continues at coordinate 68,255,823 of NC_134687.1, forward strand.
TGATGGGAAAAAATTGTGTTAAAATATATGTCTTTTAGTCTTAGGCCCTGTTCATACTGATTTTTTTTGCAGGCGGAAAATTCTGCCTTGAAAAATCAGCTCAGGTTTTTTTAAGTGGTTCTACACCACAGGCGTTTATTGACACGTTTTTTGCCGTGGTTTTTTTTTGTGATTTTTGCCGCGTTTATAGCCAGTTTTTTTAAGGCGTTTTATACCTCTTTCTTCAACAGGCAAAGGAAAAAAATGCGGGTGTTTTTTGCCCAAAAACACATCAAAATTCACGGCAAAAAAAATAAATCATTTTTTTCCGTCCTCCATTGATTTCAGTGGGGATTTTGAGGCGAAAAACGCTTCAAGATAGGACATGTCGCTTCTTTTTCCCGCTAGCGTTTTTTTTGCTCGTGGGAAAAATGACTCCACATTCCATTGAAATCAATGGGAGGCAATTTCATACGACTTTTGCTGCGGTTTTTGCCACGGTTTCAGCGGCAAAAACCTCAGTGTGAACAGGACCTAAGGCCTCATGCCCACTTCAGTTTTTTCCTTCAGGGTGCTAGCCGTTTTTCTGACGGCTAGCACACTGGCCCATTAATTTCAATGGGGCCATGCACACTTCAGTTTTTTTGACGGTCCCGTTGCTCCATTCCGATCCAAAGTAGAGCATGTCCTTCTTTGGTCCGAGAATCCGTGACCGTGAGGCCCATGCAAGTCAATGGGGCCGTCAAAAAAACTGAAGGCACACGGAAGGCATCCATGTGCCGTCCGTGTGTGACGGAGCCGTTGCCTAGCAAACGCCGGGCGGGCAGAAAAACATTTGAAAAATATTACACTAATCGGCAGCCACTTGTCTCTATCAATAACTGATAGAGAAAAAAGGCTGCTGATTAAAAATAAAATAAAAAGCATTTCATACATACCCGGTTGTTGTCTTGGTGATGAGTCCCTCTTCTTCCTCCAGTCCGACCTTCTTTTGTGACGCGGCGCCTGTGATTGGCTGCAGTGGCTGCTGCAGCCTGTGATTGGGAAGCGTCATCCCTGGAGGCCAGCCTTCTGACGTCATCCTGACGTGCGTGACCGCCACTACAGCCTGTGATTGGCTGCAGCGGCAACATGGATTGAACGTCATCACTGGAGGCCGGACAGGAGGAATGTAAGTATGAACTTATTATTATTTTTTTTTATTACATTAAAATTGTATTTTCCATGCGCCGAGCATGTACTGTCAAGGTTGCTGAAAGAGTTACCGCCGATCAGTGCAGCCCATTAACTCTTTCAGCACTCTGGACAGTACCATGCTTGCCGCATGGAAATGGAAACACAGAGTGCAAATGGGAGTGCACACGGAAATCACACGGCCGCTAAAACGGGTTCACGGACCCGTCAAAAGCGGCCGTGAAAACGGTGATGTAAGTGTGCACGAGGCCTTAAGGTCACAGTTTTGCATACAAAATTATCCCACATGCCATTGATTGTTATGTACTAATATACCATTATCTATTTTGACACTGTAAATGTGATTTGTTTCCCCGTTCCCATGGACAGGATTGTGTCCACTGGAAGTAAACAATGAATGTTCCTACTGAAAAACAAAAGCAGAGATCTTGAAAACCGTGAATAATTAATACAGAAAGTATATTGGAAAATTGTATAACTTTTAATTTTTTTTAAATTAATATTAATTTGCTGAAATTGGCAACCCATTTTAAAATGTGAAAAATTGCAGAAACTATTTATGCTGGTTGGTGTTAAGATAGTATTCACTTAGCTGATCTGCACACCATGAATATTTCATTCCTAGTTATGATTGAGCACTTTACATTCATAGACGAAGTATGTGTACATTTTTCAGGCTGTGAACCCATGTACACGATGTGCATTAAAAAAGTTAAGTCAAGGGGGCGTGGCCGCGAGCGCATGGAGTAGGACGCGTTTAGTTCTAGCTCCACTGCTCCTAGGCTGATACCGGCTCAAATCGGCACTTTACCGGGCATAAAAGTGTCCAAAAGTGACACACTTACACACCGGAATGTCTGCAACACTTACCTGTCATGGGCAGGATCAAAAAGAAGCCCGCGGCGGCTAAACTAACAGAGTTCTTCCCGGCGGCAAGAACCCAAAATGGCGCCGACTCGCCTGCACAGGATCTTCAGGGAGACTCTGCTGCTGAACGGAGGTCTGCAGGGACTGCTAGAGGCATGGGCCTCGCAGTCTCGTCACCACACAAGCCTCGGTCCTCTGAATCTTCAATGAGGCAGCCAGCCCCGTCCCCTGCTGGGTTGTTCTCCTCCAGACCACCATCTTCTCCTTCTATGAGTACTCATAGCTCTCCTGCAGAGCACATGTTAAATATGGCGCCTGTGTTAATGCAAAACACTGGATCTGATAAACCAGTGACTGGGGCTGCACTTAAATATCTATTACATGATCTTCATGCCTCTATCCAGCAGTCTATTCAAAGTGCTTTTCATGATCTGCAGAAAGATTTTAATGCTTTGGGAGACAGAACCTCTCATATTGAGAAACGTATGGTGGAATTTTCTGTGGCACATAATGCTCTGGTGGATACTAATATAGGCCTGGAAGAACAGGTGGATACTCTATCTCACAAGATTGCAGATTTGGAAGACCGCTCGCGTCACAATAATGTCCGTTTTAGAGGTATTCCCGAAGATATTACAAATTCCCAGTTGTTGGAGTTCTTAGCCGATTTGTTTGTGGCTCTCCTACCGGATACAACTCAACTGGATATGTTGATTGATAGGGCACACCGCATTCCTAAACCACGATCCCTGCCTGCATCGACACCGAGGGATGTAATTGCTCGTCTCCATTACTATCATTTCAAGGATAAGCTTCTATTTGCAGCAAGATCTGCGACTTCCCTTCCTGACCGATTCCGGGAGGTACAGTTATTTGCTGATTTATCTGCAGCCACCTTACTGCGCAGGAGAGAATTTGTGGCTACTACTCGGACTCTGCGTGATTGCCAAATCCCTTACAAATGGGGATTCCCCGTCAAGCTTATCATCTCCTATAAAGATTCGAAGCATGTGGTGGACTCTCCAGTCAAAGCTGCTGCGCTGCTCAAAAGTTGGAACTTGGACACTGGAGATATTCCCAAGTCGGGCACTTCCCGGCAGTCCGGTGCTATATCCCCACCTAAACGCCCTCTCCGCTTGGAAGAAGAGTGGCAAGAAGTTCATCGCCATCGCCGTTTCTTCAGTCTCATAAATGCTGTAATGTAATTTTTTGCGAAGTAGGGTGAGACAAAATTGCTGTGTTTTCATGTGCACATGTGTGTCTGTAATGCTCATAGTCTACATATGTCAGTAATGCTGTTTCATTTGTATGGCCTAGGGTGGAGCCATGTCTGTACCTTGTTAATACAGATTTTCCCCCCTTCTAGGACTGCACTGTCAGAACGTCAGGTGCGGACTAGAATGTACCGTTTGGTTCGGTTTTTCTTTTTTAGTTGCCCAGGTTTTTGGGTTATGTTATTTGCTCAGCTCGCAAGTAATGCTATAATGTGTCTTGGTGGTGCCTTAAAAGTCTCAGGTTGGCTAATATGTCCAGGGAATGGTAATGTAAAACATGTCCTTTTAAGAAGACATAATGGTGCTTAAATTCTCTTCTCTTAACACTAAGGGGTTAAATAGTCCATTTAAGAGATCAATGTTATGGGCCGAGGCCAAAAATTTGAAGGCCTCTGTGCTTTGCCTGCAGGAGACACATTCGAATTTATCCGATATTGGTAGGCTTAAGCACAAAAACTATCCTCACATCTTTTCAGCTCCGACTGTTTCTAAAAAAAGGGGCGTTTCTATAGCTATACATCAATCTGTTGCATTTGTTAAAGATTTTATTCATGTGGACACAGAGGGGCAATATGTTATTCTTGTATGTCATTTGAACAATGTGCAATATACCATTGTTAATCTGTATGCACCCAATATACATCAGATTCGGTTTACTAACAAACTATTTAAACAAATTCACAAATCTCAAAGAGGGCACCTTGTATTAGTGGGAGATTATAACAAAGTCATGTGGCCATCACTTGATTCCACGGCTCCGGGGGCCGCGCATTCCCCCTCAGAGTTATTTCAGGTTATAGCCAGAGAGGGCTTGATGGATGTCTGGCGTTTGCAACACCTAAATGAGAAGGATTTTACATTCTTCTCTCATCCCCATGGTACCTATTCCCGCATCGATATGTTTTTTGTGGATAAGAGGTTGTTTGACAGAATTCCCTCCTCACAGATAGGGCTGATTACCTGGTCTGACCATGTGCCTTTTTCCATGGTGGTGTCTGAACACTTCAATAAAACCCCCTCATTCCCATGGAGAATTAATCACTTCATACTGAACTCCCCTAAATATCAGGACGCACACATGTCCACTCTGGAGGAGTTCTTTAAATTTAATGTGACATCGGATGTATCCCCCACAACAGTGTGGTGTGCTCACAAAGCTTTTATCAGGGGTCACTTTATTGGTCTAGCGGCTAAAGACAAAAAGAGTAGAGAAGCTAAGCGTATAGGATTACTGGAGGAAATTCTCCGCCTCACCCAGTTAAATAAAGGTGCGCCTTGTGCAAATAGATCTCGGCTGATTAGTCACCTTCATGCGCAACTACATCAACTCGATTTATATAGCTATGATAAGGCTCTGAGAAGATTAAAAGTTAAAAACTATAGACAAAGTAATCGAGCCGGGGCGTTGTTAGCACAACAACTAAAGCATAAAGCCTTTAAAGCTAGGATCCCCTTTCTCCATAACCAACAAAATGACATTATATTTAACCCGCAAGAAATTGCAAACTCTATAGCACAGTATTATTCCTCCCTGTATAATTTAAACAATGACCCTACTGTTTCCCAGCCCACTCCCGAAGGTATCAAAGCATTTTTGGCCTCCGTCTCTCTTCCAGAAGTTACGCCGTCCCAGCTTAACGCACTATCACAACCTTTTCAATTAATTGAAATCTTAGACGCTATAGCTACTTTAAAACCGCAGAAGTCGCCAGGTCCGGATGGACTCACCAATGAATATTTTAAAAAATACAGTACTATTCTTGCTCCCCAACTCTTACATTTATTTTCACAAATACATTCCACAGGTCAAATACCCCCAGAAATGCTTCAAGCAACCATCGTTACATTACCTAAACCAGGTAAACCTCCTGACCGACCGCAAAATTTTAGACCCATCAGTCTGCTCAATACAGATTTAAAAAATATATTCCAAAATGTTAGCCGTGCGCCTGGCTCCCCTGTTGCCTGACTTAATTCACCAAGATCAGGTGGGATTCACTCAACATAGATCTTCAGTAGATGGTACCAGGAGATTCATAGATCTCATAGATTGGGTGGGGCGAAGTCAGACGTCTTCTTTGCTTTTATCTTTAGACACGGAAAAGGCGTTTGACCGTGTGCATTGGGGATACTTGGATGCTGTGCTTGCTAAATTTGGAATCAAGGGGAAGGCACGGGATATTATAATGGCACTATATACGCATCCCTCTGCCACCGTGTTAACCTCGGGGTACCAATCTAATCCGTTTCAAATAACTAACGGTACTCGCCAAGGATGCCCACTCTCCCCATTAATTTTTACATTAATTATGGAACCCTTAGCTGAAAGGATCAGATCTAACAGAGAGATTAGGGGGGTTACCATTGGCCGTACTGAGCACAAAATTGGTCTCTTTGCAGATGATGTACTTATGGTACTATCCAACCCCTGTGAGTCACTTTCTCATGTCATGTTCAATCTAGAGACCTTTAGCACGGTTTCTTACTACAAACTAAATGAAGGCAAATCTAAAATTATGAACATGGGATTATCGGCAAATGATGTTCAAAAGTTGCAAAACTTATATTCCTTTGAATGGACGTCTCAAGGACTTCCATATTTAGGGATTCAATTAGCTTACCCAGCGTCAAAACTTTACGTGCTTAATTATCCCCCTCTACTGCCTCAACTGGAAAAAGAGCTTGATGACCACCTACGGTTTGAAGTTTCGTGGGTAGGGCGTATTGCAGCTCTTAAAATGTTAATTTTACCGAAAATTCTTTACCTATTTCGAAATTTGCCTATATGGGTTCCTGTATCTTATCTACATAAACTGCAACAACTCTTAGTCAAATATGCATGGAAGAAACAAAGAGCGAGGGTAGCTGTCCAAATTCTATACCTCCCAGTGGCACAAGGAGGGTTGGGATTCCCCCATATTTCTGCGTATTATCATTCCTGTATTCTAGACCAAGTAAGGCAGTGGTTAAATCCAGCACACGTAAAGCACTGGGCTCTAATTGAAAGCAGTTGTGGGCATTTTGACTCTCTTGATACATACCTGTGGGCTGCAGCACTGACACTGCCTATTCCTGTCCCGCCTTTGCTGACTATTAAGGCTGCTCTAAACTCGTGGAAATCAATGGTGGTCAGGAAGGCTCTTTTTCCTGTGAGATAGTCAGACATGAACATTCGGGTACTCGCGCAATTAATTCCTAATTTGAATTTGTCATCCTGGATTGCTCAGGGAATAAATACAGTGGGGGATATTTGGAGTGGAGGTGTTCTTTCTACTTTTGCAGAGCTTATTAACAAATTTAATTTACCAACTAAAGACTTCTATAAGTACATTCGCATTTGCCATTTCTTAACAAGCAAAACTAATGATCCCCCTCCCTCTAAATCACTTTATGAATCATACTTTTTTCAGTATCCTAAAACTGCAAAGGGGGTCTCCAAAGCATATAGGGCTATTCTAGATACATTACAACAATCTGATCTCCAGTGTGTCAGGAGGTGGGAAGCTGACCTCTCCTTACCTCAGGACAGTGTAGACTGGGAGGCTACCTTTTCGCTGGCCTCCCAGCTGTCTAATTCTACTCATCATTTGGAAACAACTAGAAAGGTGCTATATAGATGGTATTTGATGCCTCATCGCCTCTCCCTGATATATCCTAATACCCCTAATATTTGCTGGAGATGTGGACTGGGGGTGGGGACTCTTACACATATTTTCTGGTACTGTCCGGCTATACGGACTTTTTGGGTCAAGATAGACAAACTCCTGTCGATTGTTCTACAATTCCCAGTAGTTACTACTCCCGCCTTAGCTCTGCTACATGTAGGCTTGGCTGATTTCCATTTGCATGATAAATCCATTCTTTTTCATGTACTATGCTCTGCAAAAATTCTTGTAGCCAAATATTGGAAGAAAACCTCCACTCCTACAATAACTGAGGTAATTCAGTATGTCAATCTCACCTGCATTATGGAACGAACGATAATCCTACAGAGATCTCAGGTTTCACAATGTCTCCAATGGGACAAATGGCTGTCCTCTAGATATTATGTGGATTCCCTGCATACTTAAACTTCCACATGATGTAATGTTCGTGCTCTTGCAAGCTGAGTGATTTTGTTTGATTTTGTTTGTTTATTCTGTTTAAAGGGAATGTGTTGCCAGCAAAACATGATTTTTTTTTTTTTAGTTAAAAAATTAGTGTGTAGGTGATTAAACATTGTTCTAATTTTTTTTTTTTTTCACGAGTCAGGAAATATTATAAATTGGATTCAATTGGATTCTAATTTATAATATTTCCCAGCACTGGTCACTAGATGGAGCCATTCCCAAAATTGCAGCATTGCATGTGGTAAAGCAACCACATTGCTTTATGCTGCAAAATTGGGTAAAAAGTCCTCGCTCTAGTGAGCTCTCAGCATCCCCCCCTCCTTTATCCTGGCTAGTGCCGGGAGAAACGAGGGGTTTGAACGGTCTAACCTCCTACACTGTGTGTCGCCATTTTTTGAGCTAACACACAGTGTAGAAGGTTTACATACAGTAGTAAACACACTGAAACACAAACATACATAGAAATCCCTTACCTGCTCCAGTCGCCGCCGCTCCCTCCGGTCCATCCGCTCCGTCTGCTGCCGCTGCTCCATGTGCACAAGTCCGGAAGCCGCGACCGGAAGTAGTAATCTTACTGTCCGGCCGCGACTTCCGGTCCACAGGAAAATGGCGCCGGACGGCGCGCATTTCAAATTGAACACAGCGGCGTACAATGTTAGTGGATGGAACGGGCCCCGTTCGCAGTCCCTATGGGACTGGAGCTGCCGTATTCCATGTCTGTATGTGTCGTTAATCGACACATACAGAAATGGAAAAAAAAATGGCAGCCCCCATAGGGAAGAAAAAGTGTAGAAATAAGAAAAAGTAACACACAAACACACAAATTAATCCAAACGTTTTTAATAAAGCACTAACATCTTTAACATATTAAAATGTTTTATGTGGTAACACTGTTCCTTTAAGTTCGGTCTATAATTCTTTTCTAAAACATTGACGGAGAATCTATAGGAAATAAGTAGGCATATACCTTGGTTTTTAGTGTAAACTACCCCCATAATAGTGAAAGATGTATTACTTTCTACATTTGGTCAGTATGTATAGGTTGACACGTCTTCCTGGGGCCAGAATCTATATCACTCATTGTCTAATTTGTATTCCCTCTGTGAGGGAAAAATTATTACAAAAATTATTACAAAACTGTTAATGCACATTGTATATGCCAACGCTTGTATGTGATATCTGATTCTTATGTCAATAAAAACTATGTTTTAAAAAAAAAAAAAAAAAGAAAAGTTAAGTCAAAGGGGTTTCCAATTGTTAGAAAACCTCATGAAGGCACAGAATAATAAACATTGTAATATACTTATCTAAAAAAAAAATTCCCCGGCTTCCCAGCTCTAGCCTCTGTCGGCCTCACAGATATGCACAGATATTTACATCCCAGCTGTGATGACCTGTCATTTACAATGATGTCACATGATATGACTTTGGTGGTCACGTGAAGTGAGAGGTGGGAGACTGTAGCAGAATTTGGAAAGTAAGTATATTATAAAGTTTAGGATTTTACAATTTTGTTACTGGGTTTTCCCAATTATTAAAAAATCTGTTTATGAAAATTGATAATAATCATAATACACAGCACAGAAGAGGAATGTTACAAATTTAATTTACGGTAATTGCAGATATGTACCACTAGATGCCACTGTGGGTCCACTCTACTACAGTGTGATGTAATGAATATCACAAAACAAATAGTAAATCCAGGAGTGTTTTGTATTGTACTGTCATAGGTCACTAAAACCTAATAAAAATACATAAAGCGGAGAATATCACAAAATCACATATACTTGTAGCCTTAAGGAAAGGTCATGTTTAGATTCAGCATTCACTCTCTATACAGTATACCGCAGAGCTTGAAATGTTCTGATTAAAAAGACCTATTATGTTGCATGTTGTAAATGTTTTGTGCATGCAGTGCTGTAAGGGGAAACTTATAGTACTATCCCTATTTGTACTTATAATAATTTTGTCATACTGTTTATAGGTAATACATGTAAATATATTCAATTCTGTATTGTCTTATTTGGGGAAATTGGCATCTTCATCACCTGCCATCAGCCTGTATTTAAATTTTCCCTGCCTGCATGCCCTTTGTAAGTGTTTAGAAGCCTCCTTAGTCCCCCAAAGATGTAAAACAGTAAATAGATGACAGGAAGGAAGGGATAGGAGGGGTATGGAGCTCTCACTCAGTTTTTTTAGGCCACAGTAGGGGGAAGAAATCTGATTGGCTGGGAACGCACAACACAAACTCTGACATCACACCAGGAAGAGCCCGTCCACCCAGCAAGCATGAAAAGGGAAAATGAGCATTTACAGAAATCAGCAGAGAAAGTGTTTTTGAAGCAGGTTTTTTGGTTGCACTACTTGTAATACACATCTACAGCTGCCTAAGGACTGACTATGATTTTTTAAATTTATTTTTTGGTACACTTTAAATATTCCTAGGTGATGTAAATAATTTTAACAAGAAGCCAACTGAATCTGAGTAGAAGAGAACGGCCAGACTGGATCATGAAGGTGTCAGTAACCTGTAACTGAAATAACCATACTGTTATGTCTGCGTTCGCGGACCGCTGCCGCTTACCTCCGGCGAATGGCCCCGACTACAGCTTCCTGGCTGTCTGCCAGCATCTCCCGCCCTGGAGACGCCAGCTGGAACGGCCTTCCCGTCCTGGATTGTGTGATATGATGCACCCGCTCGTCCCTGGCCTTAAAAGGCGAGCGTACGCAGGTTAAAAAGTTCCCTAACCTATCCCCAGAGCACCCTGGACTCTTAAAAGGGCTCCACCATTCCACTCCTTTCCTGAGCATTGTTGTAGTTTCCCATGTTTGTATTGCAAATGGTCCCTTAGTGTTTTCCTGCTCTCAGTGTTCCCATGCCCTGCTACCTGTCTACTGTATCCTGTGTTGTGTTTTGTTCCTGAGCCTGTCTAGTGTCGGAGTCGTGTTGTGCCACCTGCTGGTATACACCACGTCTGGTGTCATCTGCCATCCGCCACGTCTGGCGCAACCTGCCACGCTTACTGGAATACACCATGTCTGGTGCCATCTGCCACTCCTGGTGCCATCCGCCATGTCTGGCGCAACCTGCCACATCTAGCCCCATCTGTGCCTGAGCCTCTGCTGCCGTCTGGACTATCTCAGGTACCCTTGTGCTACGAACCTCTGCCATACACTTTGCATAGACTGTGAGTTGGCCTGCTGCCTCACCGCTACGGCGGAGCAGCCTAGTGGGTCCACATAGCCCTAGATCATGACAGTACGCTCAGGTCATGGAACCCGCTGGCCAATCTAAGATCGCAGTTCAGGTGATAAAAACGGATATGCGTGACCTACGTGCACGCCAGGATCAACTCCTCGTGGCTGTAAACTCCATCATCGCCCAACTGGATCAACCCTCTGCTCCTCTTCTGAATGCTGCTGCCATTACAGATTGGCACCCCCATTCCAGAGACCACTATTGCCTCCTCCTGTTGCTCTACCTGAGGAACCTCTGCAGGTAAACAGAATCAGACTGTCCGAGCAGGAGAAACAGCGCAGACGCTCTTCAGGTATGTGTCTGGTTTGCGACCTTAAGGGCCATTTGGTGCGCCAATGTCCACAACAAAGCCGGGAAACTCCAGCACCTAGGGTTGGTTGGAGAGGCAATCCTAGGTGGGACGATGCTAAACGTCAAAGCCTCTCCCAAATTATCTATTCCTGTGACCATCGTCTCTGGAGAGACATCACACTCCTCCTCTGCCTATCTGGATTCTGGAGCAGCTGCAAATTTTGTCCAGCATGATCTGGTGGATTGTCTACATCTACCCACAGCTCTTCTGGAGAGACCCCTGGCTGTTTCCTCTGAATTGACTACCATTGCCCGACCCTATTGTGTCCATCACTAAGCCACTGATGTTACAAATCGGAGCTCTTCACTCGGAACAGATCACCTTCCTCGTCTTGCCTAAAGCTATCAACCCTGTCCTGCTGGGCCTGCCTTGGCTCCGCCTACACGCCCCGTTTCTCGACTGGAATTCTGGAGAGGTCCTCCAATGGGGGCCCAGATATCTTAGCCGCTGCCTGACACAGGTTCATCCTGTTTTGCCTCCACTGCCTCAGTCACTCTCCGACCTACCGTTTCATTATGCTAGTTTTGCGGACGTCTTCAGTAAGAGGGAAGCAGAGACTCTCCCTACTCATTGCATCTACGACTGCCCTATTGACTTACCCCCTGCCGTTTCTCCGCCTCGAGGGCGAGTTTATCCTCATTCTCTGCCAGAGACCCTAGCCATGTCCGTCTACGATAGGCCAGCACATAGTCCGAAGCCATTTTTCGAGAGAGTACATTCGTAATAAAACGTAAACATTTCCAGGATTCCTCCCATGTGGAATGTGTGTGTCGTGTCAGGTTCTTATCAAGACCAAGAGTTTTGTTGATGGCTTCAACAAAACTTATAATATCAAGGAACATATTTCTTGTTCCACCAAAGGCGTTATTTATATTTTGCGCTGTAGGTGTGACTTATTTTATGTTGGTGAGACCAAAAGGGAGATAAAAACACAGATACGCGATCACATTGGTAGTGTCAAAAATTACGACAAGATGACACTAGAAGCAGAAAAGAAAATGAAACCCTTTCAACCGACCCCTATAGCATGGCACTTTACATTTAACACTTTACATTTAAATTTACTGTGAAGGATTTGACTGGCTGGGCAATTTGCCATCTGTCCACAGGAGTTACAGGAGGAGTCTTGGATAATCTCCTACTCAGAGATGAAAGTAAATGGATATATCGAATGAAATCAGTTACCCCAAATGGATTTAATGAGTCTTTCAATTTCGGATGTTTCCTTTAGTTCATAGAAATGATGGAAAAAGAAACTGAGAGCTACTGGCCCATTGATAATCTTTGAGGCCTGGCTATTATTTTACTTTTCAAGTTAATTCTATGTAGATTATCTTTAGAAATTAGTTAATTGAAATAAAAGATATATATCCTTCAAAAATTAAAAAAATGGATATAATAATATAAAACAATAATAAAAATAAATAATACAAAAAAAATATAAAAAATAAAAAGTTATATAATTAAAGTAAAAATAAATATGTGAGTAAACAGGATAACATCTAATTCATCACAGGATCATAACATTTCATTTGCTTAGATAACATATGGGCAATAAGAGAAGATTAATGACATATTTCTAACTGATTAAAAGTATTTTTTCTCATATGTCTTTCTTATAATTTTTTCTTGTAGTTTCTCACACATTTTCATAGCAACCGTTTGTCTTTATTAAATCTGTACAACTATTTACACACTATACTGTTTCTTATGAAGAATATTTTTTTAAACATGTTGTAGCTAATTTGTGAATGGTCAGAAATGCTGTCAATCACAATTGTCTTCAAAAGACGCTAAGAACCGAGCGTCTCCGCCCCCCTAGAAGAAGCTGACTGACGTGAGCGAAACGCGCGTCAAGACAAGCCCGGCTGTAGGTTAGGGATAGAGCAATTGAGGGATAGTGAATATTGCTCACAACTTGAACTACATCTACTCCGTTGTTGCGCAATTATAGCGACTACACAGCGGGGTAATAGTCTCAGAGTAGCGGTAACCCACGCTGCTCTGACTGAGTTAGTGACCGTACAGGGAGAGAGCAGCATATTAATCTCTGCTCCCCAAAATAACGGCTGACCCGCTGTGTTCGGCCTGACACACAGAGTTACGAGTCTGCTCTCAACATTACTGAATGAGAGAGCGACTCATGTAAGCTGGTGTTTTTTCTGTTGCTCCATAATAGCTGACTCGCTGTGCTTGGCCTGACATGCAGGGTTACGAATCTGCTCTCAATATTATTGAATGAGAGAGCGATTTTTGTAACGGCATCATTTTCTGTTGCTACATAACAGCTGACTCGCTGTGCTCGGCCTGACACGTAGGGTTACGAGTTTGCTCTCAATACTACTGAATGAGGGAACGACTCAAATAACTGCTGTATTTTCTGTTGCTTCTCTAGGGGCTGGCTTGCTGCAGAAATAGCGAGCCTGCTCTGAGAGGAAGTAAATAGGAGAGTTAAATACAGCTGTCTTTATTTTATTTCGTCTTGTACATTACGGTCAAATTGCCAGTTCAATACATGAATGCTAGTAATGTTCAAGTTTTCATATAAAGAGCATTTTATTTACTATCCCTCTCTATTTCCACTTGGCATTTTTCCATAAAAGTTTGATACAAACATCTGATTAGCCAAGTGGGACATGATATTTAATAGGGTGGTCTATAAAGGGACCATCTACCCTATCCCTATATAGCAATTAATATCTACTACAGACGGTCTTTTGAAAAGATCAAGTGATCTAACACTTCTTGACCTCTTTCTCTTTTCCACATCCCCTTTTCCCCTATTTTTAATTTACTATTGGTGGTGTACATCAGGGCAATACAATCTAAGAAGTTTTAAGACCGTTAAGAGGAGTTTTCTATTTTCTGCCTACTTTAAGGAGAACCGAGAGAGAGAGGGTTCATCCAGAAATCGCCCTCCCCGGCCGTAGCTGGATTCTTCTTCATGAAGATGAAGGATAGATCTCTTCGTCCATGTATTGACTGCCTGAGTCTCAACCAATTTACGGTAAAAAATAAGTATCCCCTGCCGCTCATCTCTGAACTTTTTGATAGAATTCGTGGGGCCAAGGTATTGGAGCATATAACTTGATCCGTATCCGCAAAGGAGATGAATGGAAAACCGCATTCAACACCTGAGACGGCCATAACGAATAACTTGTGATGCCCTTTGGACTGTGTAACGCTACAGCTGTGTGCCAAGAATTTGTAGATTACATTTTCCGGTATCTGCTGTATGTCTGTGTGGTGGTTTATCTGGACAACATCCTGATTTACTCACCGGATTTGATGACACATCGGAGGCATGTTTGACAAGTTCTGTCACGGTTAAGGGAGAACCGCCTATATGCTAAAATTGAGAAATGTGTGTTTGAGTGAAACGCTCTGCCCTTCCTAGACTACATTGTATCTGACCGTGGCCTCAAGATTGACCCAGAGAAGGTGAGATCCATCTTAGAGTGGCCACGTCCAGAGGGTTTTCGGTCCATACAAAGATTTTTGAGATTTGCGAACTTCTATCGGCAATTTATCCCGAACTTCTCATCTCTGACTGCTCCAATCTCGGCCCTCACCAAGAAGGGGGTGAACGCCAAGGTCTTCAGAGGCAGAATCTGCATTCACTAAGCTCAAGAGCGCTTTCACCTCAGCATCTGTTCTCCATCCCCCTGATGCTTCTTGGCAGTTCTTAATGGAAGTGGACGCATCTTCCTTTGGTACTGGGGCACTACTATGTCAAAAGAACTCTAAGGGCAAGATAGTGGCTGTCACGGAGCGGGTTAGTGGACCCACTAGGCCGTACCGCCGCAGCGGGGAGGCAGCTGGCCAAACAACAGGACACCCCAGAAATACAATGTCCCGCACAAGGGTACCTGAATAGTCCAGATGGTGGCCGCAGCTCTGGCACAGATAAGATGGGTGCAGCAGATGGCGCCAAATGTGGCGGATGACACAGGAGCCGCAAGTTGCACCAGACGTGGCGGATTCCTCCGGACGTGGCAGATAACACAGGATGTGGTGGATTCCTCCGGACGTGGCAGATTCCTCTGGACGTTGCAGATGACACAGGACGTGGCGGATTCCTCCGGACGTGGCAGATGCCACAGGACGTGGCGGATTCCTCTGGACGTGGCAGATGACACAGGATGTGGCAGATTCCTCTGGACGTGGCAGATGACACAGGACGTGGCAGATTCCTCTGGACGTGGCAGATGACACAGGACGTGGCACGACTTGATACTAGGGCAAGGTACGGGAAACAGGAACGGGGAACAAGGTACGGGTAACAACAGGAACGGGAAACACTAAGGGACCATTTGCAAGACAGACTGGGAAAACTAACAACGCTCAGGCATCGAACTAGGGGGCTGGACCGCTCTTATAGCCCAGGGTACTCATGGGTCAAAGGTCATTCAAGATGTCCGGTGCGCGCGCACGCTCGTCCCCGCTCTGCTGGCTCCGGCGGAGGTGAGTGGATGCAAGCGCTGGCGTCTCCTGAGGTGGAGGCTGGGGCCAGCGCTTGCCGACTCGTGGCTGCGGCTGTCAGCGGGAGGCTGGAGCTGACAGCCCGCAGCCACGGACATTACAGTGGCCTGTGGCTTCTTCTCGAAATAGTTCTCTCCGGCAGAGTGCAACTATTCCATCGGGGATCGGGAGTTGTTGGCCGTCAAGTTGGCATTAGAGGAATAGAGACACTTGCTGGTGGACGAGGTTCACCCTATTATCATTTATATGGACCACAAGAACCTTACGTACTTACAGTCAGCACAATGACTAAATCCTCGCCAAGCCAGGTGGTCATTGTTCTTCGCTAGATTTCAATTCTTGCTTCACTTCCGTCGTGCTGATAAGAATGTGAAGGCTGACGCCCTGTCTCGATCATTTGAGACTAATGACTCTGAGGAGATTCCTCAATAAATAATAGACCCGTCTAGGATTATTGTCGCTAGCCTGTTGAAAATTAGAGACATTCCTCCTGGAAAGTCTTTTGTCCATCTTGCAGACAGGAAGAGAATTCTCTGCTGGGGTCACAGCTCCAAATTGGCGGGGCACTCAGGTGTTCGAAAGACTCAGGACTTTATAGCCCATCAGTACTGGTTGCCAACGCTGCCTAAAGATGTTGTGGACTATGTCTCTTCATGTAGGAACTGTGCCTCAAACAAGGCTCCCCACTCCAAACCTGCTGGTCTGCTCCTACCCCTGCCCATTCCTAATGCCCCTTGGCAGCATATCGCTATGGACTTTATCACTGACCTTCCTCCTTCAGCTGGGTGTACTACGATCTGGGTAGTAGTGGATCGTTTCTCTAAAATGGCACATTTTATTCCACTGAATGGCCTCCCGTCTGCTCCTTGTCTGGCAAATCTGTTAATTTTGCACATCTTTCGGATACAAGGACTTCCTCTACATATTGTCTCGGATCAGAGTGTACAGTTTACATCCAAGTTCTGGAGAGCCCTGTGCAACCTGCTAGACGTTAAACTGGACTTCTCTTCTGCCTATCAACCTCAGTCCAATGGTCAAGTGGAGAGGACCAATCAAATTTTAGAGAATTATTTTCGTCATTTTGTTTCTGCCCAACACGGCAATTGGGAACAACTCCTACCTTGGGCGGAATTCTCGTACAACAATCTCATACAAGTGAGTCTACTGCCTCGTCTCCTTTCTACATTGTGTACAGCCAACATCCCCGAGTTCCTCTTCCTGGGCCAGCCAGACTCAAGTAGCGGCAGCTAACTCTTCTATTGGCTCTTTTATTCACATCTGGCAGCAAACTAAGGCTGTGATTCTCCAAGCAGTAGACCGCATAAAAAAGCATGCTGATAAAAGAAGAAAAGTTCCTCCTCAATTCTCTCCTTGAGTCAAAGTCTGGCTGTCCTCGAGAAACATTAGACTCAAGATGCCTCCCCACAAATTAATTCCCAGGTTCCTTTGCCCTTTTGAGGTTCTACAACAGATTAATCCTGTATCCTATAAACTTCAGTTGACTCTTACTCTCAAGATTCCCAACTCATTCCACGTGTCCCTCCTTAAACCTGTGGTCCTGAACTGCCACATTAAAGCTCTTGGTTCTGCAGTTGCTCCCAGTGGTTCTTCTGATGTATTTGAGGTGAAGGAGATTCTGGACCGTAGTAGAGTAGGAGGGAGGACTTTCTATCTGGTGGACTGAAGAGGGTTTGGTCCTGAGGAGAGGTCTTGGGAGCCAGAAGAGAACCTTAAAGGGAATGTGTCGCAAATTAAACTTTTTTTTTTTTTAAGTAAGTTACTTATTTCTATTATATTTTTACGTTTTTTTGCTGCATTTTTTTTCTTCCACATGGTGGAAAGTATTAAAAATGGGCGGGGGGATGGCCCGTGGGGGGTCACGAGAGCGGGGGTCTGTGTGAGAGAGGGACAGACAGAGACACAAACCTTACCTGCAGTGCAGCTGGTCTTCATAATGGCGCCTGCTATCTCCCTACAAACCGGCTTCTCTGCTGTGTGACTCTGACCTGCGTCTGCGCAGTACAGAGCCATATAGCAGAAGCAATGAACGGCTCACGTTAATTGTGCCCTATGCCCTGTAGCTGCCGTATTCCATCTGTGCATGTGTCGTTAATCAACACATACAGAGATGAAAAAAAAATGGCAGCCCCCATAGAGAAGTAAAAGTATGAATACATTAAAAAGTTGAAAATGACAAAACAAATAAATAACATTTTTGTTTACCTTATATTAAAAGCAATATAATAAAAAATAAATAAAAAAACATGACACCTTCCCTTTAATGCACCTACCAGCCAGATACAACATAGTAGCTACAGGCTAGCATTACCAGGGTGGGAAGGGTCACAAAACTTCAAGGAATCATTCCAATAAAACAAAAAATTCAGGATCTACCGGGCACCACCAAACAGATTTGGAGAGCAGGGTATCATAAAAATCATAAATCCATTTTTTGACAATTGTTCAACAAGTTTCGAAGTCGGTCTGACTTCATCAGGAACCTGCCCACGCAAAAGGACCTTAAGCGACGTAGTATTCATTTATGCAATGTAGTTTCAAGGAGAATCCACAATTTGTAACAGACATTAGGAAAATACTTTAACAGCAATTCCTCAGCAATAACTCCGATCCTTTACGTTCAACAGCCCCGGTCAACAGCTTCACCTGAAAGCTTCTTCCGTGGCATCCAGGTGCATTCCATGCCCTGGAAGAAGCCAGTTCAGGTAAAACTCAAGTCGGGCGATACATGGCTGAATACAGCGTGGACTTTTATTGATGTATACATGTTTTGATTGATGTTTGTGAGTATAATAAACACAGATTTTAACATTCTGTGATTAGTTGCAAGCGGATCGCACTATGTCCCCCTATATGGTTTTTTCTTTTATCGCAAGAGCATAGTATACCATCTGTGCGAGGAATTTAGTGTTGTTCGGCTTTAAGGCAATTCATCTATTCTGCCTATTATTCCTGGAATCGGAGGAGAAAGGCTATATCCTCTCCCCATTGCATCATATAAGCTCTGGTTGAACAGCACAATTATTTTTTGCATATGTTTTTTGGAGAAATAAGGACACATAATTTACATTGATTGCTGCACCCAGGAGGTATGTGCTTGAGGATGGACTAATATTTATTTATGCTAAAAGAACAATGGGTTTCCTCCACTTATTCTGGTTTCCTCCCACACCCCAAAAACATATCAGTAAGTAAGGACCCTGTACAGCGATGCAAAATATGTTGGCGCAATATATGTAACAGAAATAGATAAATAAATAATTGTACCAGTGAATTGCTTGTTCAAGTCTCCTAGTGGGAGAATTTTTTTTTTTTAAATTAATCAAAGTTTTTTGTAATATAGGAAAATGTTTTACTATTTTTCCCCTAGAGTAATGTAAAAAATAAAATAAATAAATAATTGGTATAGCTATGTCTGTAAAAGTCAAAATTATTACATTATAACATTATTTATCCCCGCGTGGTGCACACTGTGAAAAATTCAACAAATAAAAAAATTCAAGAATTGCTGTTTTTTTTCTTTGATTTTACCTCCCCCAAAAAATGGACTAAAAAAATTGTTAAAAAGTTATTTATATATACACCCCAAAATGGTACCAATAAAAACTACAGCAAAATATAGGCCCCCAAAATATGAAGACACAATTTTTTTTTTATTAAGTTAGTTTTTATTATGTAAAGTCCCGCAAAATAAAGGAATGCTGTAAAAAACGAAGCCCCCTAGAGAATAGAGGAATGATGTTTTTTTCCCATTTCACCCCACAAAATTATTTTGAAATGTTTCCCAGTAAATTATATAATATACTAGATAAGTACCCAGCGCTGCCCGGTATAACATGTGGGTGGGTCTGTTTGTGTTTTTATTGTTCCAAGGGTGCCCAGGAGTCTAATCTATGCCCTCATATTTTCTTGGCTTACGGGCAAATCGCTAGTAGCCCTATATACCCCGGCAGTTACACACTGTTTATTTCAATTTTAACTTTCTAAATACCTAACAGCTAAACTGGTAGGAAATTGAGTCATAAGACCGTGACAGAGCCTGTTGATTAACAACATTGTCAGTTTTATTACCAGTTGGCCATAGACTATGGTTGGATCATAAATGAAAACAGCATCATGCATGAAAGCCCACTCATTAGCACGCTGAAGATCATTATGTACTCTATTAGTTTGCTTTCTGGCCTGGGTTCGGGCAGGAGTCTCTGTGCTTCTGACAGCCACCTGTCTGAACTGTTGCTGAGAAAGACAAAGTTTGCTGAGGAGTTTCAGCAGCTCAAGCAGCAGTATGACGCATTTTATCAGCTTGCAGTTAGGCAAGAGGAGTCTCTGCAGCTAGTGATGCAGCTTTCCTCCTGGCCATCAGTAATCTGGTGGCTATGAGTAACTGCTCCCCTGTATCTTCCCATCTAAGATTATCTTGTAATGTGCACTACCTGCTACTGCCAGATAAAACATCTTTACTATAAAAGCAAACGCCTGTATTCGCTTTTATAGTATTGGATCGTGATCTTGTGATAATAGCTGATAACAGAGAAAACAGCAAGGTCGGGACATTTACGAAAACCTTCCTGAACATCCGATGTACCTATGTGCCTGTCACGATCTGCGGATATGTGGGCCCAGTGGGCCGTACCGCCGTAGTGGGATAGCAGCTAGCCATACAGTGTACCAAGTCAATCTATTATATATTTTTGGAAGTTTGTTTGAAGCCCGATTTTTCATTGGTTTAAAATGGATCACGTCATCTGTAAGCCATAACAACCAATCAGATTGCTGCTTAGATTTTGGATACCTGCTTTGGAAATTATAAAAGCTTGCCTGATTGGCTGCTGGTAGGGATGTAACAACCAGAGTGATGTCACACTGCTGCTGCTGACATCATAGTCTGCCTCCCGGTACATTATTCAGAGACCAGACACACATCTAATACACCGCCTGCTGCCACCAGACTCCACATCCAAGAGGGGACGCACAATATTCCTCACAAGACCGTACTCCATCTCCTTCTACTAAGAGAAGCCATCTCTGCTGTGTTTTCCTGGGAAATGATCAGAACAAATTCCTACATGTAACATGGGAGACATCACAGTCCTTCTACTATAATGGATAAAGATTAGTATATATAGGCATGTTGTGTGTTTTGGTATATTTACCAACAACCCCGTTTTGTGGGAGACAGTCCAGCAAGCCGGGTTAGGAAAGGAGATGTTTATGGAAATTTGTGTTTTCAGGCAGAAAGGGGGCAAGTCATCAATGCTTTGCTACTATGAATTTGGGTTGATTGGTAATAATAAATAGTATGGGGGAGGGGTATGAGTGAGATTATAACTTATTTGTTCATCCACACACTAATGCTCTGTGCAGTAGGGACGTCTCTGTAATGGAAATGTATCCAGATTTATTATGGACACAATCCATTATAACGTTAATTTTTATATCCATGTTACAGACAATTCTTTTGGTTATTGATATAAATTAGACTTTCAATGTTAGTGTTTATTGAAAATTACAATGTTATATATGTCTCATAATGAGAGCCACTGTAGTTTATATGAGAAGAATGCATTTTGCTGGTTACTATGGTGATACCAGCCATCTTGTGCCTTATATGAGAACAATGTGTTGTGCTGGTTGCAATGGCAGACATCTTGGAACTTATGGGAGAAGATTGAACCTCATTTAACACAACTGTCTAATAGAAAAACTGGATTTGTTGGCCATAGCAACCAATCACAGTGCAGCTTTCATATTTCCAGCGTAGTGGAAAAAATAAATGAAAGCTGAGCTTCGATTGGTTGCTATGGGCCACAGGATTTGT
This sequence comes from Rhinoderma darwinii, assembly GCF_050947455.1. Taxonomy (NCBI): domain Eukaryota; kingdom Metazoa; phylum Chordata; class Amphibia; order Anura; family Rhinodermatidae; genus Rhinoderma; species Rhinoderma darwinii. The sequence goes on from NC_134687.1 coordinate 68,277,175, forward strand.
TTTTCTATTAAACAGTTTTGATAAATGCGGCTCAATGTGCTGTGCTGGTTACTATGGTGACGGCAGCCATTTTGTTACAGTCAAAGGCAGTTGGTGTGAGCAGCCTGATACTGGATAGAACTATATAAAGTTTGTTTGATTGGACATTGAACAAAGTTTGCCTCCTTTTGCGATTTTTGATTGGATTAAAAATCGCTTTTACTTTTCACTGCCATTCACTTTTCAATTTGAATCGAAGTACACACTTGCCTGATCGTGATTTTTGATTGGTTGAAAAGCTAACCAATAGCGATTTTTGATTGGTTGAGAAACAAACCAACACGATTTTTGATTGGTTGTTAAACAAAACAGTAGTGATTTTTGATTGGATTGGACATATCACAAAGTTTGCCTCCTCTTCCAGATTTTGATTGGTTTAAAAGTCACTTTGGTTGAAAAACAAACCAAATCACCGATTTATGATTGCATTGGACATTGAACAAAGTTTGCCTCCTTTTGCCACTTTTGATTGGTTTAAAAGTCACTTTTACTGAAATTTACTTTTCACTGACCATGGCTCCCAAAAGAAAAACTCCTGTACAAAGAGAAGGTCGACGCTTGGCTCAAAGAATACGTTGAGCAGTAGAAACGACAGAAATGACCAATGCTCAGCTTGAAGATCAAAGATTGCGACAAGCGACAGCAAGAGCTGAAGACACACTTTAAGTGACTGATCGTCGGGTTCGAGCACAAGGCGCTGTGAACCACCAAAGTTTCTGCAGATTTATTTCATGCGCGATGAAAAGCTTCAAGTTCAGCAACGACAGAGCAACGTCCCTGGAACTCGGGCCGACATTTTGCTTAAACTGCAGCAGATGCTACACGAACATCACTGTTATGTCGAGATATTCAAGAGCTCTTTGGAAATGATGACTTTGGATAACTACAAAGTGGTCATCAAGGCTGACCGAAGGCCCACAGGAGAGCATGAGCAGCGATACAACGCACCAACTGTCAATAAAGTTGTTGTCGTGATCTTTGGGGAATTTGAAAATCGGGATATTGTGCTGCAGAAGAGTGATAATCAACTGCAGAGAGTTTCTGAAACCCATCGATCATATGACGCACTTCAGTACCCACTGATCTTTTGGCAAGGCAAAGATGGATACGATATTCAAATCTTCCAAACAAAGTACCGGAAATGTTACCGCCGGGAAAAAAGTTTCGTGCATGGCCTTCTACGCCTATCAAATTATGATGCGGGCGAGCCATTCAAATCTTGATGTGCTGAAATCTTTTCCATCAGTTTTTGGTTGATATGTATGCCAAAATCGAAACGGAGCGACTTCGCTTCATCCATTTCAATCAGAAGGCACTTTGCGCTGAAAGCTATATCCACCTTCGAGAGGTTGTCGTAAATGATGGAAACACGAGCAATGTTGGTCAGATGGTTATCTTGCCTTCCAGCTTCACAGGGAGCCCTCGACATATGCATGAATACATTAATGACTCCATGCTATATGTGCGAAAATATGGAAGGCCTGACCTGTTTATTACTTTTACGTGCAACCCAACATTGAAAGAAATTCGCCAAGAGCTCTTGCCAGAACAATCGGCGACTGATAGACACAATCTGGTAGCCCGAGTCTTTCGACAAAAGGTTATCAAGTTCATGAAAGTCCTCACGAAGGGCAAGGTATTTGGAGAAACTCAATGCTTCATGTGCACAATCGAATGGCAAAAACGAGGTTTGCCTCACGCACATATACTGATCTGGCTGAAGGAGAAGATCCGACCAAATCAGATTGATTCTGTCATTAGTGCAGAGATCCCAAATGCACAAGAAGATCAAAAGCTATTCGACATCATCATGAAGAACATGGTCCATGGACCATGTGGAAGACTGAATCCAAGTTCCCCATGCATGAAAGATGGCTTCTGTACAAAGAGATTCCCAAGACGCTGATCCATGAAACTCAGTCTGGAGATGATGGTTATCCACTTTATCGCAGAAGAAAAGTGGGAGAAGGCAGGTACACTGCATTGATGAAGATTGGCAATAGTTACCAGGACATCGAGGTCGACAACAGATGGATTGTACCCTACTCGACATTTCTTTCCAAGACCTTTCAATCTCACATCAATGTTGAATATTGCTATTCAGTTAAGGCGATCAAGTACATCTGCAAATATGTCAACAAAGGATCGGATCAAGCAGCATTTGGCTTGGAAAGACAAGGAGAACAACTGATGAAATCAATCGCCAAGAAAGAACAATTGATGAAATCGATCACTTCCAAACTGGACGTTACATCAATAGCAACGAGGCTGTATGGTGAATTTTGGACTTTCCAATCCACGACCGATATCCGACGGTAGTTCATCTCAACTTGGAAAATGGACAGAGAATCTACTTCACCGAGGAAACTGCTGCACAACAAGTTTTGCAGCCCAAAGACACCACGCTGACAGCATTCTTTAAGCTTTGCCAACAAGATGACTTTGCAACGACACTCCTATACTATGATGTTCCAAAGTATTATACGTGGAATCAATCTACAAGAGTTTTCAAGCGAAGAATCCAAGGAACACCAGTTGAAGGTCATGTTGGAATCAAGTCAAGTGATGCTCCTGGCAGAGTCCAAACAACCACAAGTGCTTCTTCCTCCGGTTGCTTCTTCACACAGTAGCAGGCCCGACATCGTTTGTTAGCCTCAAGACTGTTGGCGACCATGTTTGTGCAACCTATCGGCAAGCATGTCAAGAAAAGGGACTACTTGAGAGTGATTCTCATTGGGACAAACTTTATAGGAAGCAGCAACCTGCCAATTACCAGCAAGCTTACGAAACCTATTTGCTGTCATACTCACGACGTGTGGACCATTCAAACCACTTGAACTGTGGGAAAATTACAAAGAGCACCTGTCGGAGGATGTTCTTCTACAACCATGATGGCAAAAACCAGGGCTCCACTTGGACAGCTGTACTCAGCAAATGTTCAACATGTCATTGATCCTACTTGAAGAAAAGACCCTTATGATAGTTGGAAAGAAACTTGAGCAAGTGGGACTTCCCACGACGGAAAGGAACAACGACGAAAGACTTGAACGGGAATTGCTTTGAGAAAAAAGCTATGACATGAGCGCTCTGGAGACTTATCTTGCAACAAATGAACCTCTTTTGGTTGCTGACCAAATGAGGGCGTACAATCAGATCTTGGACATGGTTGTGAAAAACACCGGTGGTATTGTCTTCTTGGATGCTCCTGGCGGAACAGGAAAGACGTTTGTCATAAACCTGTTGTTGGCAAAGATCTGACAACAATCCAGGATTGCCCTAGCTGTTGCTTCCTCAGGCATTACGGCAACATTGCTTGATGGTGGCAGAACTGCCCATTCAGCGTTCAAATTACCGCTCAACTTGACTCGAGATGCGTCTGCTGTTTGTAACATCAGCAAAGGTACTGGTGTGGCAAATGTCCTGCAAGAATGTTTGATGACTGTCTGGGATGAATGCACGATGGCACACAAGTTGGCGCTTGAAGCTCTGGATCGAACTCTGCAGGATTTACAATACAGTCATGGGAGGTGTCGTCTTGGTGTTGGCCGGGGATTTCCGTCAGACGTTGCCTATTGTTCGAAAGGGAACACCAGCAGATGAATTGAAAGCATGCTTCAAGCAGTCGGTGTTGTGGAGGCACGTGAAGAAGATGGGTCTGACTACCAATATGCGAGTTCATTTGCATGGAGATGCCACAGCTGGTGAGTTTGCACAGTTGACAATGGGACGGATTTGATCAGCTTCCATGATGATTTTGCAAATTTTCCCAAGTCGGTGGAAGATCTTACAAACAGTGTCTTTCCCAACATCGCCTTCAAATTGTAAGCCCCACGCAAGTCTAGTTTAGAGAAGATCTTGGCTCATCGTATGCGGTCAAATAGTTTGGGAATTATTGGCAATGGATATTTGTTCTTGACCGTGACTTGATTGAGACCACGGTAGTCAATGCAAGGCCGAAGAGATCCATCTTTTTTCTTGACAAAGAAGGATTTTTGTATGAAACCCCTATCAAGATTCCCCTTGATATAGGCCGACATAGACTGAGTCTCTTTCAAGGAGAGCGGGTATACCCGACCATGAGGAGGGGACGCATTTAGAACCAGTTCAATGGGGCAGTCATAAGCCCGGTGTGGAGGAAGCATCTCAGCCTCCTTCTTGCTGAAGACATCCGCAAATTGAGAGAAATGAGGGGGTAATCCTGCCAATGATTGAGGCAGAGGAGGCTGGACAAGATGGATCTGTAACAGACAGCAGCTGTGAAATTTGGAGCCCCATTGGAGAACTTCTCCGGAATCCCAGTCCAGGAGTGGGGCATGTAGTCAGAGCCAAGGCAGGCCCAGTAGAACAGGATTGACGGCTTTAGGCAAAACAAGAAACAAAATTGGTTCCAAATGAAGGGCTCCAACTTGGAGCTTCAGCGGCTTGGTTTCAGATCCGATCGGGTTGGGCACAGGCAGTCCATTCACCAAGGCAACAGCCAAAGACATCTTTAGAGGGACTGTGGGCAACTGGAGAAGATCCACGAGGTCTTTTTGGATGAAATTTGCTGTGTACCCGGAGTCCTGATATGCAGAGACCCGGTGCGTCTTTTTACCAGACGCTATGGTCACGGGAATGGACAATTTAGAGGACAACTTTCTATCTAGCGCCGTTTCACCTAGGGTTGTCTCTCCGACCAATCCTAGGCATTGGAGTTTATTTTGCTTCTGAGGGCACAAACGCACAAGATGGCCTCCGAGGCCGCAATGCAGACAAAGTCCTGAAGTGCGTCTGCGGAGTTTGAGCCGGTCCACCTGCATAGGCTCCTCTGGTGGTACAACTGGTGAGGGCAACAGGGATTGCTGGAAGATAGGAGCCAGCTTAACCCCTTCGCGCTCAGGTCAGTACTATTACGTCGCGCTGAGCACATCGTTCGCGCGCAGGTCAGTAATAGTACTACTGACCTGAGTAAACACGGCGCCATTTAATCCCGGCACGTGCTTGAGCTGTAATAACTGCTGTTTCTGACAGCACGCTATCACAGCTCAATACTCTGGGACCAATTGAAGTGGTCCCGCCCCGGCGATCGCTGCTATTGGTTAGTCAGTGACTACTAACCAATAGCAGCGATCGCATACATCATTTCCTGCCCCAGACTCCACATCCTGCCGCACCCGCCCTGAACTTCTCTGTTGGCGTAGGAGAGTTGTTCAGAGCGGTTGCGTAGGAGAATTGTGCTGAGAAAATATCGAAAAAACCTTCAAAAACTTATTTTTTTTTGTACTTCCCACTTGCTCCATCCACTTCCCACACCTGTCCTCCTCCTCCTCCTTGTGTTCCCCTTGTCACCCCCGTTTTTGGTCAGTGATCTATAACTGACCACTGCTTAGTCTTCAGGGCCACATTTTTTGGTCCCTGTGGATTATTTTTATTTTTTTTCTTCTTTCTAAAATACAAAAAGCAAAAAAAAATATATAAAAATTTATTAAAATTGTAAATTTTTTTTTAGAAAGTTATCATCTAGCTAGTTTAGTATTAGGGTTAGTTAGCGTCAGGGAACAGTCAAAAAGCGTAGTGAGGTTTAGTGTCAGGGAATTTAGCGTCAGGAATCCGTCACCGTAGTTAGTTTTAGCGTTAGGGATCGATCACTGTAGTTAGCTTTAGTCTCAGGGAAGTCCACTTGTTCTCTAAAAAAAAAAAAAATTACAAAAAAAAAAGTAGCATCTTATTGCTTTGTGTTAGGGATTTTTTTTTTTTTTTGCTGTATACGTAATACACGTGTCTAATCACACAAATTACACATGTCACACAAATAATAAAAAAAGATGTCCCAAAGGTCATTTTCTGCCGAAGAGGCCTATGCATTCCTTGCCTCCGACACAGACTCGTCGGATGGTGAGACTCTTTTTTATTTGTCAACCTCCTCATCTAGTGATGAAGAGGAGGGACCACCTAGGAGACGTCCCAGGACCTCCACCACACTTGAAACCCCCGAGAGAGGTGACCCCGTCGCAGTTGAAGCCCCAGAGCGAAGTGACCCCATATGGACCCCCACACCAGAAAATTATGAGCCCCAAATCCCCGAGTATACGGGCAGTCCGGGGATCAAATTTAACACGGCAGGGCTCAGTGAGATGGACTTTTTCAAGTACTTCTTCACTGATGAATTTATAGAACTAATGGTCTCCCAGACAAATTTATATGCCCAACAATATATTAGTAAGAACCCCACATCATTTTATGCTCAATCCCACAGGTGGACCCCTGTAGATGCAGCAGAGTTGGGCAAGTTCTGGGGACTTCACCTGAACATGGGGCTTCTGAAAAAGCCATCCATTAGGACCTACTGGAGCACGGACATCTTATACCACACCCCGATGTACCGTATGGCCATGTCCAGGATGCGTTATGAGGCAATACTTCGCTTCTTACATTATGCTGATAATGAGCAGTGCCCACCCCGAGATGGCCCCCGTTTTGACCGTTTATATAAACTGAGACCCCTATTAGACCATTTCAGTGCCCGGTTTGCCCAAGCATACACCCCCGAGAAGTGTATTTCCATTGATGAGTCCTTGGTACATTTTAAAGGGAGGCTTCAATTCCGCCAGTACCTGCCAAGTAAGAGGGCAAGGTATGGCGTGAAGATGTATAAGCTGTGCGAGAGTGCATCAGGGTATACCTACAAGTTTAGGATATATGAAGGGAAGGACAGCAGTATTCAGCCCCCAGAATGCCCCCCCTTACTGGGAATTAATGCAAAAATTGTGTGGGATTTGGTGCACCCACTGCTGGACCAGGGTTACCACCTCTACCTGAATAATTTTTATACTAGCGTCCCACTCTTCAAGTGCCTTGCTTCCAGAAGTACTGCGGCATGCGGCACTTCTAGAAGAAATATAAGAGGCCTCCCTAAGACTCTGCTTGGGCAAACACTCAGAAGGGGTGAGAGCAGGGCACATTCTAGCACCAACATATTGTGTGTCAAGTACAAGGACAAGAGAGATGTCCTTGTATTTACAACAATACATGGCCACACCAGTACCCATGTACCTGTACGAGGTACCAGTACAGAGACCCTCAAACCAGACTGCATCCTGGACTACAATAGGTACATGGGAGGGGTGGACTTGTCAGATCAAGTCCTGAAACCCTACAGCGCCATGCGGAAATCGAGGGTGTGGTTTAAGAAGCTGGCCGTGCACATCATACAGATGGCATTGTACAATGCGTACGTGCTACATCGATGTGCAGGCCAGAGGGGAACTTTCCTGGAATTTCAAGAGGTGGTTATCAAAAACCTAATCTTTAGGGACCAGGAATGGGGGGCACCCAGTACTTCTGGAAGCGAGGCCACACGCATCGTACCAGGGCAACACTTTCCAGGAGAAGTTCCCCAAACTGGCAAGAAGGGAAAGAATCAAAAGAGGTGCAGAGTCTGCTCAAAGAGGGGGATAAGGAAGGACACAACATACCAATGTGACACGTGTCCCGATAAGCCAGGGCTCTGTATGAAAGAGTGTTTTCAAATTTATCATACATCCCTTGATTTTTAATTTACACCAGTTTTATTACCCTGATGCACTCCGCACAGCTTATCCCCCTCATCTTTCCCTTCTGAGCCCTGCCATGTGCCCAGGCAGCTGATAACAGCCACATGTAGGGTATTGCCGTACCCAGGAGAACCCACATTACAATTTAAGGGGTGTATATCTCCAGTGGCGCATGCTGGGCACAATATATTGGACACTGAAATGGCATATATATATATATATAAAATTGCAAATCTCACACTGCACCATCTGCTGCGCATTATCTTTTACACAGTACCTGTGGGGTCAAAATGCTCACTACACCTCTAGATGAATGTCTTAAGGGGTGTAGTTTTTAAAATGGGGTCACTTCTCGGGGGTTTCAACTGTACTGGTACCTCAGGGGCTTCTGCATACATGACTTAGCACCAGAAAAGCTCCAGTAGGCCAAATGGTGGTCCTTCCCTTCTAAGCCCTGCCGTGTGCCCAGGCAGCTGATAACAGCCACATGTAGGGTATTGCCGTACCCAGGAGAACCCACATTACAATTTAAGGGGTGTATATCTCCGGTGGCGCATGCTGGGCACAATATATTGGACACTGAAATGGCATATATATATATATATATAAAATTGCAAATCTCACACTGCACCATCTGCTGCGCATTATCTTTTACACAGTACCTGTGGGGTCAAAATGCTCACTACACCTCTAGATGAATGTCTTAAGGGGTGTAGTTTTTAAAATGGGGTCACTTCTCGGGGGTTTCAACTGTTCTGGTACCTCAGGGACTTCTGCATACATGACTTAGCACCAGAAAAGCTTCAGTAGGCCAAATGGTGGTCCTTTCCTTCTGAGCCCTCCCATGGGCCCAAACGGCAGTTTATCACCACAAATGGGGTATTGCCGCACTCAGGACAAATTGGGCAACAAAATGGGGTATGTTCCCTGTGAAAATAAGAAATTGTGATCAAAAATGACATCTTATTGGAAAAAATATAATTTATTTCATTTCACAGCCCAATTCAAATAGGTGCTGTGAAAAAACTGTGCGGTCAAAATGATAACAAAAACCATAAATGAATTCCTTGAGGGGTGTAGTTTCCAAAATGGGGTCACTTCTGGTGTGTTTCCATTGCTTTGATACCTCTGGGGCTCTGCAAATGCGACATGGCAACCGAAAACCAATCCAGCAAAATCTGGACTCCAACAAACACATAGCGCTCCTTTCCTTCTGAGCCCTCCCATGGGCCCAAACGGCAGTTTATCACCACAAATGGGGTATTGCCGCACTCAGGACAAATTGGGCAACAAAATGGGGTATGTTGTTCCCTGTGAAAATAAGAAATTGTGATCAAAAATGACATCTTATTGGAAAAAATATCATTTTTTTCATTTCACAGCCCAATTCAAATAGGTGCTGTGAAAAAACTGTGCGGTCAAAATGATAACAAAAAACATAAATGAATTCCTTGAGGGGTGTAGTTTCCAAAATGGGGTCACTTCTGGTGGGTTTCCATTGCTTTGATACCTCAACACCTCTTCAAACCTGGCATGCTGCCTAAAATATATTCTAATAAAAAAAGAGGCCTCAAAATGCACTAGGTGCTTCTTTGCTTCTAGGGCTTGTGTTTTAGTCTACGAGAACACTAGAGCCACATGTGGGACATTTCTAAAAACGTCAGAATCTGGACAATACATGATTAGTAGTATTTCTCTGGTAAAACCTTCTCTGTTACAGAAAAAAATGTCATAAAATTGAAATTCAGCAGAAAAAATGAAATTTGCAAATTTCACCTCCACTTTGCTTTAATTCCTGTGAAATGCCTGAGGGGTTAAAAAACTTTCTATATGCTGTTTTGAATACTTTGAGGGGTCTAGGTTTTAAAATGGGGTGTTTTATGGGGGTTTATAATACATAGGCCCCTCAAATCCACTTCATAACTGAACTGGTACCTTAAAAAAAAGGCTTTTGAAATTTTCTTAAGAATATGAGAAATTGCTGTTTATGTTCTAAGCCTTGTAACGTCCAAGAAAAATAAAATAATGTTCAAAAAACGATGCCAATCTAAAGTAGACATATTGGAAATGTGAACTAGTAACTATTTTGGGTGGTATAACCGTCTGTTTTTCAAGCAGATGCATTTAAATTCAGAAAAATGCTATTTTTTCTAAATTTTCTCTAAATTTTCCAATTTTTCACAAATAAAGACTGAATATATCGACCAAATTTTACGACGAACATGAAGCCCAAAGTGTCATGAGAAAACATTCTCAGAATCGCTTGGATAGGTTTAAGCATTCCGACGTTATTACCACATAAAGTGAAATATGTCAGATTTGAAAAATGGGCTCTGAGCCTTAAGGCCCAAACTAGGCTGCATCCTTAAGGGGTTAAGGAATCATCTCCCCTGACGAACCTCTTGGGATCACTTCCGGATCCTCATGTTAATCCGGGTGGCTAGAAGCATGAGGTCATCCAGGGTAGGTGGCAGATCACGAGCGGCAAGCTCATCTTTAATTTTAGGAGACAGTCCCTGCCAGAATGTAGCCATTAAGGCCTCGTTGTTCGAGGACAGCTCTGCAGCCAGGGTGCAGAACTGAATTGCGTACTTGCCGACGGACGGGTCCCCCTGGTTATGGTTCAGAAGAGATACAGCTGCTGAGGAGACTCGTCCAGGTTCCTCAAATACCGTACGAAAAGTCTGTAAGATGCACTGGAAGTCACAAGTCTCTGGTCCCTGACGTTCCCAGGTAGGGCTTGCCCATGCTAGGGCCTTGCCAGTAGAGTGTGAGACTATAAATGCGATCCTTGCGCCATCAGTAGGAAATGTTCTAGCATGTAGACTGAAGTGGATCTGGCACTGGTTCAGAAATCCCCTGCAGGTCCTCGCGTCTCCGTTGTAGCGAGGAGGTAGTGGCAGCAAGAATCGGGAGTCAGCGCTGGTACTGACAGGAGGCATAGCAGGAGGAACAGAAATGGATGCTGAGATGATTGCAGCTTGTGCATCCAGCTGATGTGTAATGGCATTCACCGCCTTGAGGAGTTGGTCCTGTCGTAATTGGCAGACTAGCATATCTGCCTGCATGGCTTGTGATGTCGTCACGGTCTTGGGTTGACCAGCGGGGTCCATGGCCTGAGCGTACTGTCACGATCTGTGGGTACGTGGACCCACTTGGCCGTACCACCGTAGCGGGATAGCATCTGGCCAAACAGTGTACAATGTCTATATAGTCCAAGCAGAAGGATACCTGTAGCAGTAGAGACAGTAGTAACGGGTGCCACAAGCAGCCCCCCTTATAAATAGTGCCCCCTGTAGAATGTGCCACTACAGCCCCACTGTAGACAGTGCTATATAGCCCCACCTATAGACAGTGTCACACCCCATTTGTAGATAGTGCCCCCACCTCCCCCTTGTAGATAGTGCCATACAGCCCCCCTGTAGATATCGCCATAAAGCCCCCACTATATATAGCGCTATACAGCTCCCACTGTATATAGTACACACAGCACCCTTCCCTTGTATATAGTGGCACACAGCCCCCCTTAGTAGAAAGTGCAGCACAGCTCCCACTTAGTAGAAAGTGCCACACACGGACTCCTGTAGATTGCGTCACAGCCCTTCCCTTGTAAATAGTGCCATACAGTTCCCCATGTGTATAGTGCCACACAGCCCCCTTTGTGTATAATGCCACACAGCCCCCCCTGTATATAGTGCCACAATGCAATGGTGCATCCGAGCAAGTTGTAACAGCCAGGGCGATGTCACTCAAACATGGAAAGGTGGGTTTTTGAGGCAGGACTACATGACTCTTCAGGATAGCGGCACCGCACCATGACCCTCTAATGAGTAATTAGCATATAGTGTGCACTATTTTAAAAGTGGATTTTAAGAGTTTTGGTGCATCTGAAAAAAACATACAAGGGAATGTTTGGAAATATTGTCAGGTCATGTATTATCGGATGGTGGCGGTTCAAGGGGTTAAAACTACCAGAAAGGCTCCCATTAAATATACAATGAATTGAGAACAATTCTATTTGCACTGCATTTTTATTATTATAAATATATCCTATATAACTACAGATCCAGAACCAAGCTCTGACATATATACAGTACCAGAACCAAGCTCAGTACATAAATACAGTACCAGAACCAAGCTCAGTACATATATACAGCACCAGAACAAAGCTCAGTACATATATATACAGCACTAGAACCAAGCTCTGACATATATACAGCACCAGAACAAAGCTCAGTACATAAAAACAGCACTAGGACCAAGCTGACCTATATACAGCACCACAACCAATCTCAGCACATATATACAGCACTAGAACCAAGCTCTGACATATATACAACACCAGAACAAAGCTCAGTACATATATACAGATCCAGAACAAAGCTCTGACATATATACAGTACCACAATCAAGATCAGTACATAAATACAGCACTAGAACCAATCTAAGTACATACATACAGCACCAGAACCAAGCTCAGTACATAAATACAGCACTAGAACAAAGCTCAGTACATAAATACAGCACTAGAACCAAGCATTGACATATATACAGCACCAGAACAAATCTCAGTGCATATATACAGCACTAGAACCAAGCTCTGACATATATACAGCACTAGAACCAAGCTAATTACATATATATATATACACAGCACCAGAACCAAACTCATTACATATATACACATCACCAAAACCAATCTTATACGTATATACAGCACCAGAACCAAGCTCACTACTTACATACAGCAGCAGAACCAAGATCAGTACATATATACAGCACCAGAACAAATGCAGCTCAATTTAGTGCAACCCCTGCCGTATAGGTTTGTACGGCGTAAAGCTACAGCTCCCAGCATCGCCCGAACAATGGTGAGAATATGCTGGGAGATGCTGTTTCACAAAAAAAAATAATCATACCACTCATCATCTCGCTGCAGATCATACAGTGACTACAATACTGATTAGAGGCTGAATAAACATTTACATTAAGTGACTCACCGGTGACGTCTCAGATTCTAGTTCTTTTCTTCTCCCTCCGGTCCAGACATCTATAATGGATTTCAACCGGCCATGACTCACTTCTGCAGTTTTCTGCTCAGATGTCTTCAGCGTCTCACTTTTAAAACATTTCTGCACCTATAAACAAAGTTAAAATTCTCAACACCTCTAAAAATTATAAAGCACTATACACTGCACCTCTAACTATAATAGCACCATACACTGTGTCCCTGATTATAATAGTACCATACACTGTGTCCCACACGCACATACCGTGCCCCCTGTAGATAGTGCCCCCATAGCCCCCTGTAGATAGTAACCTACATAGAAGCCCCTGTAGATAGTGTCCCACATACAGCCTGTAATGCCGGGGTAGGGAGACAGACAGGTGAGCCCGAATCTACCCGCCACTCAGTCCCTGTCTACTTGCAACGGCCCGTCCTAGGTGACGGCGTACAACTGGGCGACGGTCCCTACACTCACTATGTGCACGACAGACAAACAGACAAGGGTACACAGAAGCTAGGGGAACGGGGCAGTGCCCACGGCAACACCGTGAGCAACAAGAGTAGTGAACGAGCCGAGTCAAACCAGGAGTGTACGAGGTACCAAACACAGAACAGGAGAGTAGTCAGTAAGCCAGGGTCTATATGGAGCAGAGGACAAAAGTACAAACAGCAGCAGCAGAGCAAGGAAACAGACAGAATCACAGGCAAAGGAGGAGCAGGAAGTGAAGGTATAAATAGACAGAGGGCGGGAGCTAGCTCCGTCTGGCCAGGCTGTGATAGGCTCTCCCACTCCTCAGTCTCCCAGCCTGATTAGTAGAAGGAGGGGTCACTCGATCAGACTTAGGAGCAGGTGCAGACTGACTAACCACGGGCGTCGACACAGAAGCTGTGTCTGGCAGATCCTTTACAGTACCCCCCCTTTTATGAGGGGCCATTGGACCCTTTCTAGGTGGACCTGGCTTATTGGGGAACCGAAGATGGAACCTCCTGAGCAATACTGCAGCGTGAACATCCCGGGCGGGTGCCCAAGTCCTCTCCTCAGGCCCGTATCCTCTCCAATGGACCAGGTACTGGAGAGAGCCTTGGACCATCCTGCTGTCCACAATCTTGGCCAGCTCGAATTCTACCCCTTCAGGGGTGAGAACAGGGACCAGAGGTTTCCTCTAGGGAGCCAAGGACGGGGAGCAGCGTTTCAGGAGGGAGGCATGAAACACGTCGTGTATTCGAAAAGACGGGGGTAACTCCAGTCGGAAGGAGACAGGGTTAAGGACTTCAATGACCCTGTATACCGGGGAGCAAACTTTTTGGACGGGACTTTAAGGCGCAAATTTTTTGGAAGACAGCCACACCAGATCCCCGACCACAAACAAGGGGTTAGCAGAACGTCTTCTATCTGCCTGAGTCTTTTGTATGCTCTGGGACGCCTCTAGGTTCTTCTGAACCTGGGCCCAGACTGTGCACAGTTCCCGATGAATGACATCTACCTCGGGATTGTTGGAACCACCAGGTGAAACGGAGGAAAACCGCGGATTAAACCCATAATTACAGAAAAAGGGGGAGACCCCTGACGAGTTTTTGACCCGGTTATTAAGGGAAAATTCAGCGAGGGAAATGAAGGAGACCCAATCATATTGACAGTCAGAGATAAAACACCTTAAATATTGTTCTAGAGACTGATTAGTCCTCTCGGTTTGGCCATTAGTTTCAGGATGGAAGGCCGAGGAGAAGGCCAGATCAATCTCCAACTTTTTACAGAAGGCTCTCCAAAACAATGAAACAAATTGTACCCCTCTGTCAGAAACAATATTGACAGGAACCCCATGGAGACTCAGGATGTGTTTGATAAACAAGTTAGCTAACGTCTTAGCATTGGGTAGTTTCTTGAGGGGCACAAAGTGACAAATCTTACTGAAGCGGTCTACTACAACCCACACCACCGACTTGCCTTGAGATGGAGGCAGATCGGTGATAAAATCCATGGAGATATGGGTCCAAGGTCTCTGGGGAATGGGCAAAGAACATTGTAAGCCCGCTGGTCGGGACCTGGGAGTCTTGGACCTAGCACAAATTTCACAAGCGGCTACGTAGGCCTTAACGTCTTTAAGCAACCCAGACCACCAATAGTTTCTGGCAATGAGGTGCTTGGTACCCAGGATGCCTGGATGGCCAGATAGTGCAGAGTCATGATTTTCCCTGAGTACCCTTAGCGGGAATTGCAGGGGAACAAACAGCTTGTTCTCAGGAAGGTTCCCGGGAGCTGAACCTTGATCAGCCGCAATTTCGGAGACTAAGTCAGAATCAACAGAGGAAATGATTATACCTGGGGGCAAAACACAAGCAGGATCTTTCTCCGCAGGAGGGCTTGCCATGAAGCTACGCGACAGTGCACAAGCTTTAATATTTTTAGACCCAGCCCTATAGGTGACCAAAAAGTTGAATCTAGTAAAAAATAACGCCCATCGGGCTTGTCTCGGGTTTAGCCTCCGGGCCGATTCTAGGAAAACCAGATTCTTGTGGTCGGTAAGGACCGTAACTTGGTGCCTAGCCCCCTCCAGGAAGTGGCACCACTCTTCAAATGCCCATTTAATTGCTAAGAGTTCGTGGTTGCCAATGTCATAGTTACTCTCAGTGGGTGAGAACTTCCTGGAGAAGTAGGCACAGGGACGGAGATGGGTGAGGGACCTGGTACCCTGGGACAAGACAGCACCCACTCCCACCTCGGAGGCGTCAACCTCCACGATGAATGGTTCCATTTGGTTAGGCTGAATCAGCACTGGGGCCGAGATAAAGCACTTCTTAAGGACCTCAAAAGCCTGGACCGCCTTAGGAGGCCAGTGGAGGAGCACCTTTGCGTGTGAGATCCGTAAGAGGCTTAGCGATGACCGAGAAGTTAGCAATAAATCTCCTGTAATAATTAGCAAACCCCAGGAAGCACTGTAACGCTTTCAGGGAAGCAGGTTGGACCCATTCAGCCACAGCCTGAACCTTGGCAGGGTCCATGCGGAATTCATGAGGAGTGAGGATTTGACCCAAAAATGGTATCTCCTGCACCCCAAGCAAACATTTTTCGGTTTTAGCAAACAGCTTGTTTTCCCGAAGGGTCTGGAGCACCTTCCTGACATGCTCAATGTGGGAGGACCAGTCCTTGGAAAACACAAGTATGTCATCAAGGTACACTACAAGAAATACCCCCTGGTAGTCTCTTAAGATCTCATTTATGAAATTCTCGAAGACCGCGGGAGCATTACACAACCCAAAGGGCATGACGAGGTATTCGAAATGACCTTCGGGCGTGTTAAACGCAGTCTTCCACTCATCCCCCTCTTTGATGCGGATAAGGTTATAAGCCCCCCGTAGATCAAACTTAGAGAACAATTGGGCCCCCTGAACCTGATTGAAGAGATCAGGAATCAAAGGAAGGGGATACTGGTTCCTTACAGTGACCTTAGTCAAGTTTCGGTAATCGATGCACGGCCTAAGACCACCATCCTTGTTCCCTACGAAGAAGAAGCCAGCACCTACCGGAGAAGTAGAGGGGCGAATGTAACCCTTGGCCAGGCATTCCTGGATATACTCTCTCATGGCTTCACGTTCGGGACAAGAGAGATTAAATATCCTACCCTTAGGGAGCTTATCTCCTGGTACCAAATCGATTGCGCAATCGTATTCTCTATGAGGAGGTAACACTTCGGAGGCTTTTTTAGAAAAAACATCAGCGAAGTCCTGAATAAACTCAGGTAGAGTGTTCACCTCCTCAGGGAGAGAAATAAAATTAACAGAAAAACATGACGTCATGCATTCATTACCCCATTTGGTAAGATCCCCAGTATTCCAGTTAAACGTGGGATTATGCATCTGCAACCAGGGAAGGCCTAAAACCAAATCGGACGATAATCCCTGCATCACCAGTACACAGCACTGCTCCAAATGCATGGAGCCAACAAGGAGTTCAAAAACAGGGGTATGCTGCGTAAAATAACCATTAGCAAGAGGAGTGGAGTCGATATGCACAACCTGGACAGGTTTAGGCAAATCAATCAATGGCATAGCTAGAGACATAGCAAATTCCACAGACATAATATTAGCAGAAGACCCTGAATCCACGAAGGCACTGCCGGTAGCAGACCTACCACCAAAAGAGACCGGAAAGGGAAGCAAGATCTTATTAGGTTTCATATTCACGGGAAATACCTGCGCGGCCAAGTGACCTCCCCGATGGTCACCTAGGCGCGGATATTTTCCGGCTGCTTAGTCTTACGCCTAGGACAGTTGTTCACTTAATGCTTGTCATCCCCACAGTAGAAGCAGAGACCATTCTTCCTGCGGAACGCTCTACGTTGTTGGGAAGACACGGAGGCCCCGAGTTGCATAGGTTCATCCGAGTTTTCCGTGGAAGAACGAAGCAACGGAACCTCTGGAGCCATCATGGGGGAGCCAGAGGAAGAGGCACAAAAACGTTCAAGTCATCGTTCCCTGAGACGTCGGTCAAGACGTACCGCTAAAGCCATAACCTGATCTAGAGAGTCAGAAGAGGGATAGCTAACTAACAGGTCCTTCAGGGCTTTCGACAGACCCAATCTAAACTGGCACCTCAAGGCAGTGTCATTCCACCGAGAAGCTACACACTACTTCCTAAAGTCCGAACAGTACTCCTCAACGGGTCTCTTACCCTGACGTAAGGTCACCAGCTGACTCTCTGCAAAGGCAGTCCTGTCAGTCTCGTCATATATGAGCCCGATAGCGGAAAGTTCAGGGGCGTCGGGAGCCAAGGAGAAGGCCCATTCTTGGGGCCCGTCCTGGAGCCGGGACATAATTATACCCACTCCTCAGCCTCCCAGCCTGATTGGTAGAAGGAGGGGGTCACTCGATCAGACTTAGGAGCAGGTGCAGACTGACTAACCATGGTCGTCTACACAGAATCTGTGTCTAGCAGATCCTTTACACAGCCCTCTGTAGATAGTGCCCACATATGGAATCCAGAGCTGCAAGGCAATAGTGCTAACCACTGAGCCACCATGTTGCCCTACAATTAGCTTCCCCTATAGACAGTGCTCCACGTACAGCCCACCTCTGTAGATAGTCTCACATATAGCTCCCCCTGTACATAGTGTCCGACATATAGCCCAACCCTGTAGACAGTGCCCTACATATAGCCACCCCGTTGCTAGTGCCCCACAGGCAACCCACCCCTGTATATAGTGTCCCACAAATAACCCACCCCTATAGAAAGTGCCCTAAAAAATAGCTCCCCTATATATAGTGCTCTACATGTAACCCACCCCAGTATAGTGTCTCACATATCTCCCCCTGTATATAGTGCCCCACATTTAGACCCCCTGTAGATAGTGCCCCACATCCTCACATATAGACTCCCCTGTATCTAGTGGCCCACATCCCCACATATAGACCCCCCCTGTATATAGTGGCCCACATCCCCACATATAAACCCCCCTGTATATAGTGGCCCACATCCCCACATATAGACCCCCCTGTAGATTGTGCCCCACATACAGACCAGCCCTGTAGCTAGTGCCCCACATCCCCACATATAGACCCCCCCTGTATATAGTGGCCCACATATAGATGACCCCCCCTGTAGATAGAGCCCCCACTATATATAATGGAACTCACAGTTTTATGAGAAAAAAAACAAAAACTTTACATACTTACATGATACCGTTCCCACGCTGTTCGCTGGCGATGCAGACATGCTCTCTTCTGAGCGGGTCTGCAGGAGCTGAACGAGCGTCATCCAATGACTTGCCCCGTCAACCAGCGCCTTTCAAGCATGGAAGCAGCGCGATGACGTCATCGCGCCACTAGCCAATCAGCGTCATTGTAAGGCACTGAATGGTCGGGCCCCTCCGGTGCTAGCGACGCCTACAGGCATGAGAGGGCCCGGCCCCTACTTGTTGGAGGCTCGGCGGTGCGGGCCCCAAAGTAGCGGCGCTACCGCTGTAGCAGCCATAACGGCTGCTAGCGGTGCCACCGGGCATATGGGGGGGGGCGTGTCGGCTGGCGGTACGGGCCCCCTAAAGCCGCGGGCCCCGTAGCTGCCGCTACGGCTGCTACCGCGGTTGTTACACCACTGTTTCCTACTGATATGAAGCTGAAATATCCAATAAAGTCCAAGTACAGGGTTCCTTTTTGGAGGTTTCCTGGTAGACGGCTGCGTTGACTCTGGACTTGATATAACACAATGGACCAACACCAGCAGATGACATGGCTCCCCAAACCATCACTGACTATGGAAACTTCACACTGGACCGCCTAGATTTCCAATTGAAATGCAAAATTTACTTTCATCTGAAAACGGGACTTTGGACCACTGAGCAACAGTGTTGGTCCACTGTGTTATATCAAGTCCAGAGTCAACGCAACCGTCTACCAGGAAATTTTAGAGCACTTCATGCTTCCCTCTGCTGACAAGCTTTATAGAGATGCTGACTTCATTTTCCAGCAGGACTTGTGATGTCGTCACAGTCTTGGGTTGACCAGAGGGGTCCATGAGCGTACTGTCACAATCTGTGGGTATGTGGACCCACTGGGACGTACCGCCGTAGCGTGATAGCATCTGGTCAAACAGTGTACCAAGTCAATGTCTATATAGTCCAAGCACAAGGGTACCTGTAGCAGTAGAGACAGTAGTAAAGGCTAGGCTCAGGTAGGACCTTGTCAGCAGACACCAGGCGTGGTGTAACACAGCAGGTGTGACCGACGGCACAACATGACTCCAGCTCTCTAAGGCACAGGAACAACGGTAGCACGGAATACAGGTAGCAAGTACGGGTACACTGGGAACAGGATAACACTAATGGACCATTTGCAAGACTAACACGGGTAAACACAACAGTGCTCAGACAACGAGTGAAAGGGCAGAGCCCTTTTTATAGTCCTGGGTGATCATGGGTAAATTGATTATTATTTTCATGTGTGGGCACTGGCCCTTTAAGGCCGGGCACGAGCGTGTGCACGCACCCTACGGGACACAACAGAACGGAGCGGAAGTGAGCGCTGGCGTCTCCTGGAGAGGAGATGGGGGCCAGCGCTCACAGTTCCATGGCTGCGGCCGTCGGCGGGTGAGTAATCCCGACAGTCCGCGGCCGTGGCCGCTACAGTGCCAAATTTGGGGTCAAATAATTCAGCTGTTTGGATGCCTATAGAGGACGGCAAACAGACATTCACTATAATGGCTGATAACAGAGAATTTGTTTGACGTGCTGCTATTGATTTTATTTGAATTACCAATGTTTTTAATTTTTCTTTTTTCTGTAAGTATGGAATAAATCTTGCGTATAGCAAGAAAACCAGAGGGTGTTGCACTATTTCTCCTTTTCTTTATTGGAGTCATAGGATTTATCCTGCCTGGAGCTCGAACATCGGAAGATGGTGCAGAGCTCCGTGGAACTACAAGGACCAGAACAACTGCATACACCTTTTCTGGATTGTAGATTGTCTATTGCTTGTGGACTGAGCAGAAACGTCTCTAAGACTACAGGTTGGACTGTGTCTGTCAGTGCCGTTCGAGCGGTAAAAAACATGATATACTTTTGTTTTATTTCAAGGTGTTTGGATTTCACCTGATTTTTTCCTGCTCCAGCCTGAAGGATATTCATTGTGGTCATTGGAGCCAGGATTTACTGATACAGTTCACTTGTATTTTTTTTGTATTGGGTTTCTGCTTGAGCTATGGTGGTTGAAACTCGTTACAAAATAGTAGCTGGACGTAGTAGACAATTAAACCCATCAAATGGGGTATTATATTTAAAAAAAAAAATAGCTTAGCCTAGCATGAATTTTCCATTAATTTGGACTATTCATTAATGGCAGTAGTAACTTCTTCTTAAAAGCTCTTCGGGCCTAAGGTGATTATATTTATTCTCCTATAGCCCTTTGTAGAATTAACTTTGTTGCTATGCAGAGCTTAATATATTGGCGAGATTCGCCCACGTGTTCTAGTTGGGGCAGGCAGAGCACCTAAGAATTTTAAGCTCAGTGATATAGTGTATTTAGCCTATATTTTTGAAATCTAAGATTAATGATCTGCCTAAGATCATTCGCTTTATCAAGGATGTATTAGCGTCAGTGGTTACCTGGTAACTAGCGAAGGTAATGGGTGACGTAGTGATCTTCATATGAGGGAACGCATGCACAATGTAATTCCAGACGTGCATGCACAGCTCCCTCAGCCCTGCGATCTGCTGCCCTGGGAAACGAGAGATGCCAGATATGTAGGAACTGAGAGGGCTGGGCATGCGCAGTGGGGAGTTGTGGACGCTACAGATAGTAGAGGTTAGTATATGTCCCTATGCAACAGATTTCCTTGGTCATCCTCACATATTTTTAAACTTTGTATTATATAGGTGCTATGTGGGATGTTTATAGAATTGTATTATGTATTTTCCACTGTATTACATGTGTTTTTTTTTTACATTAAATTCATATGGGAAATGATGTCACGAGCTATGTGCTATATAAAGTGTGCATTGAATCATTGTGATTATGCTTGATAAAGACCAAATATGGGTTGAAACGTTGCCGTTTTTTTACTTGGTGAATAAAGACCAATACATATTTTGTAAACTCTGAGTCCTGCAGTTCCTTCCATTTCTATTATATCCACAGGATATGCCATAAATGTCTGATAGATGCACTTCCCACCTCTGGGACCTGCACCTATCTCAAGAAAGGGGTCCCCCAACCCTGCCCCAGCTGCATCCAGGCTATTAAGGCGGTTGGGATTATTGAAAACAGCCAAGCTCAATAGGTACGCTGTTTCCGTAACTCCCATAGAAGTAAATGGGAGTTATGGAAAACAGCGTAGCACACCGAGCTACGTTGTTTCAATAACTTCCATGTTATGGAAAAAATCTAGTTCCCTGCGATATGCTGTTTTTCTGTGTTAGTAATTGTGGGCCAGGTTTAATAATACTGTCTTAAATTCAGACATATTAAAATTAGACTAGATGTGCCAAATTCATCACAGTGGTTAATGCTGGATGATACATTTAGCAAACCTTTAGACACTTCTGTCTAGTTGTATACGACCTCTTGGTTGGCCTTTTTTATTCCACTCTTTCTACCGTCTTGTGGTCAGTCGGCGTCGTTAAAGTTACAAACTACAGCCATGGACCACAAACGCTAATAAACTGAGTACTTGTGTGCATGCAGGGAATAAAATCCAATAAATTTCCATGTATAGAACTCTGCAAGACATGTGTGTTCTATGTGATATACTGTACCATTAAACATTATAGTGTGCATTATTGAATTAACTTCAGTAATAGCGACTATTAGTTACTACGGCAACACACCAAGTCTGTGTATGGAGAATTATTTGTAATGTTCATATTACCATGAGTGGATGTACATAGTCTTATCTCAAGAGAAAAAAAAAATCTTACATTATATTTTACACTCGATGGTCCTCAAAGGAAACACTAATTCTCAAAGAAAACACTCAACATCATTTGTTTGCTACATGAATAATTCTGCAATATTCTTAAATTGAAATGAAAGAGTATTTGCTCTTAAAATAATAATTAAAAGTAAATTACCAGTACATTAAAGTCTGTGAGTGATCCTCTTCTTAAGGTGTTAAAAATTATTTTCAGACGTTTCTTAGTTACATTTGGAAAAGTTGGATGTCAACCAATATGGTTGGCATTAAAGCCGCCTGTAATAAACTTAGCATGTTGGTTCAATTCTTTGTCCTGTCGACCCCCCATCAACAATCCAGCATAGTTGTAGACAGGGAAGTAACAAGTATCCACGTACATCAAAGTAAAACTTGGAATAAGGCCTCTTTCCAAATGATTACCAGCAGCAACTGGGTTTATTATTATTACGGTCTGTACTCCATCCTCTGCATTCTTACGTCTCTTTACTGGCTTCTGCATTTCATTATTCATTCCATCTCTACATTTAATTTAATTTGCCATCCTCCATCATCTACAAAGTGGTCTCTGATGGTTCCTGTTGACAGCTTGGCCGGGATGCCAGATGTAGCATTCACACTATACTGTATATATCCACTTAGATAGCTAAGACTTGGCAGTTAAAGTGGTGTGTCACGATCTAGGGGTATGTGGACCCACTAGGCCACTCCGCCGTAGGAGGAAGCTGACCAACTCACAGTCTATGCACAAAACCTATGGTAGGAGTGTACCACAAGGGTACCTGGGATAGTCCAGATGGCGGCAAGGGCTCTGGCACAGATGGGGCTGGAGGTGGTAAGTTGCGCCAGACGTGGCAGATGGTATCCGGGATGACAGGCAACAGCAGACATGGAGTATTCCAGCAGGCAGAGCAAGGCACGGCTCAGGTATTATGCAGGCTCTGGAACAAGGCACAGCACAGGATACAGGATATAGGAGGCAGGACAAGGGAACACTGGGAGCAGGAAAACACTAAGGGACTATTTGCAATACAGACATGGGAAAACTACAACAATGCTTAGGCAAGGAGTGGAAGGGCAGGGCCCTTTTTGTAGACCAGGGTGGTCTGGGAAATAATTAATTAATTAATTAATTACATATGCCCTTTAAGGCCGGGAACCAGCGCTCGCGCGACCCCTTGCGGCTATTGCAGGACATAGCGGCCGGATGCGCTGACGTCTCTGGGAAAGGAGACGTCGGCCACAGAGAGGAGGTCTGCAGATAAGGGAAGGCTGCGGTCCGTGACCGCGGCTATTACTGTGTGCATACCATATGCCTTGCTATTAATCTTGCTATAGTTGCTGATCACTATCTACCTGTGTTTGTGACCTCTCGTTACCTCGATTGGATATATATATATATATAGTACCTTCAACAATGTATGTGCACACCAGTACTGCATTGTGCTTCTGTTTAATTACCTTCTGACCATGACTAGTTTTTTAAAACCTATTTGCCTATTCCTTTGGCTGTTTGGTCTTCACATGGCTGGTCAACTATGAGCCCCCTTTTGCTATTACTAAATGCCTTCTTCTTTACATTGTTCCTAACCTGGTTCCCTTATCTAAAGAATCAATTACCAGATAACCAAACTCCCCTAACTCCTGGGGCCAGCAGAGTGCCAAGATCCTAACTGAAGTCCTAGGAAAAGGGGGTCGTATAGGCGAATATGTGATCCATTTGACCTTTTTCTTGGGTGTTTCGGAAACCAGGTTCATTACAGTGCCACAGGAGCTGTCACCCAGCTTTGAAAGAAATCTAGTGAGTTATTCATAATAATGTATAATGCATGTATAATAGTAGATTTGTCATTCAGGTTGAGTGACAACTTCTGTACTGGCGGACATCATGGTTGTCACAAAAAGATTTAAATATTTTGTTACCACTATCAAACACCATGGGCAGATTTACTAATACAGTCTTAAATTTAGACAGCTAAGAATTAGACTAGATACGCCAAATTTTTCAAAGTCACTCATGCTGGATGATAAATCTGAAGCACATTTAGACACTCCTGTCTAACTTTATACCATCTCTTGGTTATCTTACTTTAAACCACTTTTTTGTAGCACATTGTGGAATCTTAATCCATGCCTCCTTTTTTGCTAAGCCACACCCTCTCATTGGACAGGTTGCAAACATCTGATCTTTTTGGCGCATTTAATTGATAAAAAGTGTCTAAAATGATTTGCACTGAAAGGAAGGTGCTACTTAGACAAAAATTCTGGCGCAGCACCAATAGTAAATCTGCACCAAGTGTCTGAAGACTCACTTACATGTTATATCCATTTTGATGACAAAATTGAAGATAGCAAGATATTTGTATCCTTTATAATAGGGAATGTAAAATATAATCACTTTAAATGAGTTATGATGGCTAGAGGAGTTGAGTACATGAGCAATACATAATAATTACACATTGCTAGGGAAGATAAAATATGGAAGATTAAAGTATTTATCATTGATCTGTGCATTGCGCGGTAAGAAACAGAAATATGCAGCGATTTAAGTTTCATTTCTTATTCCTTTTAATTACTCAGTAATTGAGCTAAACTTGTTTATATGTAATGATGTGTGAAGTCTTATTTGTTTTCTCATTATTTTGTCTGCTTTGGTACATTGATTTCTTATAATGTTCTTCAATATAATATGCTCAGATCCCATGTTTTTGCACATTCTAAAGAGATTTTTTTCAATATATTCTAAATTTTTGTTAATGTCAGTGTGAAAAACAGGATCTCCATTTGTTACAATTATTAAACAAAAATAATTGACTACTTAAAGGGGCTGTCACTGCAGGCGAAATGCGATATTACATATTAGTAGAGGTATTCTAGTGTCTTTTGTGGATAGTCCTCCATCACATTTACATATATTGACCTCATAATGACAACACTGTTCAAGATCTGTCAAGTTACATAGGGATAATAAGTAAACAGTACAACTAGAACATCTCAATTAGACTGTGGTCTGGGACTGAATATTAAAGGGGGAGTCCACCTTCTGACAACTGATGACCTATCCACCGGCTAGGTCATCAGTATATCGGTGCGGTTCCGATACCCGGACCCTGCACCGATAAGCCGCTCCGGTGGCCTGCGAGCACCGGATGTTATGGCACATAGTTCTATGTATGGAGCCCCGAAGCAGTCGTCTCCGTACATAGCATAGTGGCTGTGCTTCAGAACTGCAGGTCTGCTCCTGTTCACTTGAATGGGAGCAGAGCTGCAGTACTGCAGCTCAGCCGCTATTCCGTGGCCGGAGCTAAGTGCTTCCGGCATGTACCTCCGGTGCATGGAGGCACAGGACCAGCTGATCTGTGCGGGGCCCGGTTGTCGGATCCCCACAGATCATGTACTGATATGACAGGTCATCAGTTGTCAGAAGGTGGGAAAACCCCTTTAAAATTGTTTTCAAGACATTTTTTGTAGATCTGGTTTTATTTGGAGTCGTCATCTTGCCAGAAAATACATTTTCCATATAACAGTTCTCTTGCAGATGGCAGCAAGTTTTCCTGTATTTTGATGCATTCTTTACCACAAGCCTTCCTGAGCTTGCTACAAACAAACAAACAAACAAACAAACAAACAAACAAACAAACAAACATCTCCCCAGCATGATGCCACTATCAACATGGTTTCCAGTAGGGGGTGTAAATTTTTTGTAGTAGCGTCTGGCTTATCAGAATATAAATGACACAGTGATTCGTACTATTAAAAGTAAAACTTGAAGATTTGTGCATGAGGCTGGTAGTTTCCTTGCACATTACATGCATAGAATTTGTTAGATTTTTTTGTTGGGTGTTTTTGTGCTACATCCCCTTTTACTGATTATTTTTGTATGCAAAAACATGTGACAATGTTTCCAATGTCTTGAAGCAGTTTTAGGGGTGGGTGCAATTTAGAAGGTCCAATATGTAGCCAGACTATAATTCTCATTATTATAAATGTCACAATTATGACTTTCTTTGAGCTGTTTCCTAATAAACATCTTTTACCCAAACTGTTTCATTTATGAGTCGTTCAGGTAATTTGAGTACCTGAGAGCACCAAGTAGAACAGTCATTTGATTTCCTTATTCCCGTTCTGTATATAATCCTCTAATAAAGGAGCTATTCTGATAATGGGTGATATGATTGCTGTAGTTCCCTAATGTATACACTACATAGTGATTTATGTTTTGATACAAGTCAATGTAGACTGAAACATTATTTTCACTTGAATCACTTGCCACTAGTTTTTTCACCTTTGATACAAATTTGCCTTCACCTTTCTCTGTTTTTTGGCTACGGCGGAGCACTGTAAGAAATATCATGGTGGCAATCACCCAAGTTGCAAAAGAGGGAATCAAGACTTTCTGATAAACACACTAATGCAATTCAGCAGTATTTATGCTGCAAAAACCCTTACCTGTTAGTTTGTGTCTGTTACGTAGTCTGTAATATACCAATAATAATACTAGAAGTCATCTTCATTGAAATTGATTACTATGCAGATAATCTGTACAATTCTCAGGGAGCAAACTAATTTTTATCTAGAAAACAAAAATTATTTATTCTCTAAAGTGAACACCCCTTGTGATCTTCCCATTGAAAAATAATTAGGGGATGTCAGAACAGCAACAGGCTGCATGGTGGGCAGATATTTTTTTTTCCCAAAAGACTGATTAAATGAAGTGATGTTTGTGTATAGAAATCACAGTAACTCTCAGAGAATTCCTTGAGGACATATGGAGACTAAGTCTAATACATTATCATTACTGTTATTAATAAGCATTTGTATTAAAAAAAATAATAATAATAACTTTATGCTTAGTATTTATGAATACTTTAATCCAATTTTATGTTAGACTAGCACAGTTACCTGGCTTTGCATGGGTCCGACCAATCTGGATTGCACATGAAAGTAATGAAGAGGTCTGGCCGACCATATTTACTTATTTCATGCAATCTTGGGCATACTCATACATGTGCCTCGGGCTACCAATAAAGGAAGAAGGCAAGATGACCTATGGACCAACAATGTCAGGTCTCCTGTCAGCACAAATTGTATCTAGCAGGTTGATGTATTCCGTTGCATGTAGTTGTGCCTGATGTGTTGCAATATAAGTTAGTCTTTTGGATTCAACCTTGACATTAACGTCGACTAACACTTGGTGAGTCAAGTCACCAAAGGCTAGTAGCCAATTTGTTATGCCAGGATCACTGCTGCGAACCATCATCCTGGAGGCATAGAAGTCCATGCACGATACTGTCTTATCCTGTGATGGTACCCCATTTATTATCTATGGAATGTTAAAGTGCTAGCCATACTGGCCATTCCAGAAAACCAATGGATACTGCAGGGTATCATAGGACCGGTTTATCCTTTGCAACACATTGTCTCTCTTGTGCAGGACAATGTCCCACCATACAGAATTGTCCCTAACCATGATTATGGCAACTTCATTTATGGTTGATGCATTGAATGTTCTAGGATATTGACCTCACAGTGCTTTGTCAGCTCGAATGACCAATTTGTATACAGGTGACGGCATTCTTTCAATGGCAGCCTTGAACAATCATACGTATGGATTGTGCCAGTGCAACATGTTTTGCAACATGTGGACAATGTGCAGCTTAGTGAGGGGATTGTTTCTATGACAGGCATCTACTTCTGCAGTGCTGTCACCCATGAATAAAACTTGAAGATATAAGGGCGATACTTCCAGATTGTCTTCGTTAAATGGTGGCAAAAGAGATCCGATCATGTGGTAGACTTGCCCCTGGATCCTGAATGTTGGCATGTATCCTGTCTCCAGCACATATTTTCCACATCCAAATGATGTCATCTGGAAGGCATTGTTGTAGGCCCAGATATGTTTCAGAAAATCGTGGGAGTGCATGGAGGAACCATCGAGCAAAGTTGTGAGCTTTTCTGGTGGAACAGGTAAATCAGGTATTCTGTCCTTTCCGCCAGAGCAGCACAATCCTGGTCGTTCACCTTTGTACTTAAGTGCACTACAGTGTTCGAATTGTTTCTCCATTCGGCCAATCAGAAGCAACAGAGCTTGACCATTTTGGGATTTTGAATGGTAATGGTAGTAGCTCGTCGATTAGCATATCGCACCTGGTCAGCCTGGAGACAGACTTGGCTCTCCTGGGGAGTCTCTGCTGCTGATCTGTCTCGCTGAAACTGCAGTCGTGCCTCAGTCTGTTGGGGAGTTCCAGTAGCTCGCTGCTGGCTGTGAAGCATCTTGTCAGCCTGGAGACGGGCTTGGGTCTGCTGAGAAGTTTCAGCAACTCTGGCAGCAGCCATGCACTTTGCCAGGAAGGAGTCTTTTGTCCAAGTGCAGGGTTCCTTTTTGGAGGCATGGTTGGTTTGAAAGGGTTTAAATGTATGAGAATGCTGAAATCCAGCATAGGTACAGTCCGTTTACGACGAGTAACACGTTGATTAAAGAAAAATGGCTGGGTTGTTATGGAAACCCAGTGTAAAATAAAAAGGTCCTTGATGTGGAAGCCAGTGGTGCCATATGTGCTTTTGTGAATATGTTGAGAACGGTAGGTCCTAGAGAGCTAAACCCCAGTCTAAAACCTTTGGAAGCATGTGATTTACTTGTGTGCCAAATTTTGTTCAGATTAGTCCAGTGATTTGGTGGTACATAAAGAACAGGCAACAGATAACAGAAATTAATTTTTATATATAGAGAGATAAACTTACAGATTTTAATTGCGGATGTTTTCACAACTTAGTTGAATGACTGAGCATGCCATCCAGCTGCTTTAACCAAATAACTTGCTTAAAGCATCCCACAAGGAAAATATTAAGTGTCCATAGAACATTTTCCCAGAAGCATTGTGGAACATCCAGGTCTGAGACAAACTTGACTAGGTCCACAATGTTTCATTCATCTCTATAACACGTCTTCTGAGGTCTACTGAAAGTTGTTTACCTTGAAACATGGTTCACACTAACCAATCTTTCTTGAAAAGAACAGATATGGCAGTAACCAGGCTCATCTCCTTAATTGTAACACTTTTTGCCAATTAGCGTTAGTCACTAACACAGAGGTTCACCTACTTTTTTTGCCTTCATTGTGGATGTTAACTCAATGTGCTCAATGAAAGATATGAACAATACAACTGTTTGTGTTTTATTAGTTTAGTTGCATTGTGTTTTTCTGTAACTTTGACCTAAATAACAATCAGACCACGTTTTATTATTAATTAATGCAGAAATCCAGATAATTTCACAGGGTTCATTTACTTTTTCTTGCAACTGTATCGCAGTACGTTACAGTTTTTAAGTTTATCCCCTAATAAGTCTAACATTTTTTAAAAACATATAAAATGGAAAGTTAACATTGTAAATAAATGAGTCACAAAAAATACAATTAACACAAGAAAAAAACTATTAGCCTTTAACGGCTTTGCTGTCTCTCAAAAATTCTAGACCTTTGGCAAGGACTGTAGGCTTGTATTAATAATTTTGCCCCCTTCATGATGTCATATCTATAAACTATGCATCCTGTCTGTCTGTAATGTATATTATAGACTTAGTATACATTTAGGGCTTATTGAAATTATTATCAATAAACTTCATATTGTGGATGCATGTAATATATTGATGGTGTTGAACAGAAACATGAAAGTATCAAAAAGTGATATATGTATTTATAGACACAGTCGAGTGACTATTATGACCACCTCCTACTTTTGACATCGGCAACGCGTAGCCCATGAAGGAAGTGAGGCTGACTTGGTGGGTATATAAGGTGTGCGATAGGCTGTCTGAACACATATCACTCGTTGTTGCCATTGGTGATTGGTGATTTATCAAAGCTGCAAAAAGGGATGATTATTGGCTTTCGGGCCAAGGGTGCCAGTATTTCTCAAACAGCTCAGTTTGTAAATTGTTCGCGTGTTGCTGTGGTGAAAGTGTATCGTAAGTGGACAAATGGCACCAATGGGAATAACCGACGTGGAAACTTAATGTGAGAGGTGTACGTCGGCTACGAAGGTGCACGAGGGCCAAGCTACACGCTACAGTGGAGCAGCTCACCATGAAAATCAACCAGGGGGCTACCAGACATGTCTAAAACAGTTCAGTAATCCCTACTGCGTATGGGGCTCCGAAGCAGACAGATGGTCACTGAACCTATGCTAACAAAGGTGCATCGGAAAAAAAGGCTTCAATTTGCACGCCAGTATCGGAATTGTACCACCAATGATTGGCAAAGGGTTACGTTCTCCAATGAGTCGAGATTTCTGCTTCATCAAACGGATGGACGTTGGGGTGTCAGATGAGAAACATCAGAGAACAAACACTCTGCAACCATTGCTGGAAGAACACAAGCTGGTGGCGGCAGCGTTATGGTCTGGGGAATGTTTTCATGGCATTCTCTGGGCCCACTCATCCATGTGGAAGGCACTCTGAACCCATTTGGGTATGAATCCATCGTTGCAGATCACGACCACCCATACATACTGTTTGTCTACCCTAGGGCAGATGGAATCTTCCAGCGAGACAATGCGACATGTCACACGGCTAGAAATGTTCGACAGTGGTTGGAAAAGCAGGACCAAGACTTCCAAGTACTTCCCTGGCCCCCTAATTCACCAGACTTGAACCCAATAGAGCATCTGTGGGACCACCTCGATCGTCTTGTTCGCTCTATGGATCCTCCCCCACGCACCCTCCAGCAAATGTGGGATGAACTGCAGTCAGATACCTGAGACAACCTACCAGCACCTAATTCATCACTCCCAGCCGTCTAGCTGCTGTCCGTGCTGCATACAGCAGTTACTTTGGATGTTAGCTGATGGTCAAAATAATGTGACGCGACTGTGTTTTATATATATATATATATATATATATATATATATATATATATATATATATATATCACACCACCATTATGTGGACTGCAAGTAGCACATACTTTCTGTGATGTCACAATATGGAATGTGGATGTGGTACATCTGCACACTCTTTCTGAGATGTCCTCATCTTGAATCTGGGTGTGGTTCATTACTATATACTTCATGTGAGGGCCTAATCTAAAATGTTGGGGTGGTCCATTTACCCATACTTCTAGTGATATTATGATCTAATTTTTGCATACTATGACATCATTACATCAGCTGCTTATGCTTTTTCCTGTTATTTCCAATTGGTTCTAAACACGGTACTTTCATTTATACATATTTATACATAGTTTATTCAACTGAGTTACTGTAAAAAGACCACGACCCTCTAATATTTTAGTTGTATCAATTGAGATGCTTATTTTCTTTATTTTGATCATTTATTTTGTTGAATGGTGCATATTTAATGAGTGGAGGCGATAGGTCTGAATATCATGGTCAGTGCCAGAAAAGAGACAATATGTGGATGATTCTTGTTAGTTAGCCTCCCTGAAAATAATGTGTTGTAACAGCTGTTGTTCACTTTCAGGTCTAATGTTCAGCATTTGATGGATCCCTGCTGGGTTATCTGGTGTTCACAGCTAGTAATGTTATGAAATTTTGTGGATGTACACAATGTCAAATTATAGCACTTTGAGCAGAGTTGACATTCTGACGTAAGTAGATAGAATTGCTCATGTTCTCTGTAAATATGGCTTTAGGACCCCTCAAGATTATATATTTTCATTCAAATCAATCTAATCCCCTCTGAAAGGTACTTCAATCAAATCTATGACAGTCATGGTTTTATTTGAACAAAAAAACAGAGATCACTTAATATTCGCATTATGGGTTCAATTAATGCCTCCAAAAATGCTTAATTAAAGACGTTGTCCAGGAGTAAAAAGAAATAGATAAATAAAAAAAAATCATAATAAAAAAAATGTGTGTGTGTGTATATATATATCTGGCATTAGAATGCAGTTTGTAAAAAAAAAATAATAAACAACACATTACTCACCTATGAAATTACTCACCTATGAAATTATATCTGCTGACATGCAAATAAAGAGTGACATGAGATTTAACAGGTGAGTTTTGTGTTTTTTTTTAATTTTTATTTTATCACACATGTTGCTGCTAGATATTTTTTTTGTTAAGCTCCTGAACAACCTCCTTAAGGCTGGGTTCACACAGAGTTTTTTGCAGGTGGAAATTCTGCCTCAGAATTCAGTTTGGAAGTTTGATACAGATTTTCCTCTCCCTGCACGCCGATTTTCGCAGCGTTTTTTGCTGCGTTCTTCGCCTGCAGCCATTGAGCGCCACGGGCATAAAACTCTGCGAAATACGCTTTCTCTACCTCCCATTGATGTCAAAGGGAGATCAGAGGCGTAAACACCCGAAGATAGGGCAAGTCCCTTCTTTCTCCCATGAGACGGTTTTACCGCTCGCAGGAAAAAGACGCCTCCGCCTCCCATTGAAATTAATGGGAGGCATTTTCGGGCCGTTTTTGACGAGTTTTGCAGCGCGGTTTCCTCGTCAAAAAACTCTGTGTGAACCCAGCCTAATACTATGGTTGTGTTCAGACAGCACCGGTGTTTTTCGGGTGCTTAGAGGTAGGGTCCCAACCCAGATGTAGGTCAAGAATTTGTAATCCAAGATCCTTAGATATTTTAATAAAAAAAAAAAAAAAAGAATTTGTAATCCGCACACCTTGATTGTGTTCAAAATAATATCTTTATTTGTATAAATGCCAGAGGCTATGTGTGCAACGTCAACGTTTCGGTCGTGGGAAATTCGTCGGGCACTAGAAAAATATGTACATATAATTCATATTATAGCATATCATATAGAATTATCACATAGTACACAGCATAACATTATATGTCATCTATAGACAATACGTACAACTAGGTCAATATTTACAGAATAAAATAATGAGATTAAAAGCAATAGGAAGAAACAGTTGCAGATATCCTAGATGCAGTTACCACATCGGAGGGAATGCCACTGTCAGTGTCAAGAGACTAGAGGTATTCTTGATAGTCGTACATTTTTGAGTTTGCATTATTATCCATGTACGTTGGATGAGCGGAGTATCCCTTGTCCATGGTGATCTAAGTAAAGCGTTAAGGTATGAATCTGAGCAGAGTGGAGCGTTACATAGAGTGTTACATGTGGACTATTGTTGTAGATTGACATTAAAAGAAGGCTGTAGTAGCTATGTATTTTTTGAAGAAGATCTAGGATCCTGTGATAGTGAGTATGTTCAATTAGAGCCTCTATGGGTGGTAATCCCTGAGTGTATTCAAACAAAGACATATAGTTTGTGCATCATATCAATCATGGAACTAACTGGCAAACATGCAGTACCTGGATATACAGTATTGATTAGTTTCTAAAAATCATACAATAACACCTTGAAGAGGATGTCTAGGAAAGTATGGGCACCTCCCTGTACATTCGTGAGCTGATCCTTACCTGAGCCGTACTGGGGACTTGCTCTGTCAGTATAATCCGTAGTAGCGCTGCTATCAATTAGATGTGGCGGTTTACCGCTCTTATCGGCGCTAGTATTCCCTGGTTACTTCCTGGTTTTTAAGTCCTGATAGGGGGGCGTGTTAGTTTAGTTGGAACGCATCGGACAAGATGGCCGTGCGTTCCAACCTGATGTGGTTGTGAGGCCCGGAGCACACGTGCAAACACAGTGTAGATGGATGTCTAGCAGTTGATAGGGGGACGTGTATGGTAGGAACGCTCCGGCCAAAATGGCCGTGCATTCCACCCTGGTGCGGTGGCGAGGCGTGGAACGCACGCGCATGCCCAGTGTGGACGGATATCTTAGTGATGCAGGAAGATCGCTGTATACTGAATGGAGCACATTGTTCCCTCTTGTGGACTCGAAAAAGTAAGTATGTGGTATATAATCTCTAAAGTTACAATAGTACCTGCTCCAGAATGGCCTTAATGTGATAAAAAACCTAACTTTGAAGAAAAGATTAGATTATGATCTAATGGCTTAATTAATTTATTCAATGGCACCATCTTGTGTGTGCAGCAGGTAGTGTGGTTATAGCAGTTTTTGTCAGATAGTGTAGATTTACGACTGATTGGCTCTGGTATGCCCTATTATAAAAAGGATACCGTGTCAATAGAGGTGGTACGTGGATGGCCAGAATAAGGATCCCGTGTAGTACATACGGGCTCGGTAAGGATAATCGAGTCTGGGATAAAAGCAGAAAGTGTTAATTTCAATTTCAATTTGTGTTAATTTCAATTATACAGTAACTGTACAGCACATATATATATAGATATGGAATGTCAATTGAGGATCTGACATGATAACAAATCAAGATGAAAATTGGAATTACAGTTGAGATATAACATCCTATTCTACCCGCTAGCGGGTGATCGACCGTCAGGCTTTCTAGTCTTGTTTAAAGGAAGCTAAGACCCCTAGGTTCCAGTGTCTGGAGTTTATGTATCCAGTAGGCCTCCCTGCATTTAAGTTGCTTGATCCTGTCGCCCCCTCTTCTAAGTGCTGGAACATGTTCCACAACTTGGAACATAAGTTGAGATATGTTGTGTTTTTGTTGGGCAAAATGTGCAGGGAAGTAGTATTTTGCCACATCGAATATTAGACTTGTGCTGACTAATTCTATCTTTAATTCGTTGTGTGGTTTCGCCTATGTAGGCAAGTCCACAGGGACATTTGATCATGTAGACCACATAATTGGTATTGCAGTCAAAATACTCTCTAATTGGAATACTCTGATGGATGATGAATTTTGTCTCCTTTTATGATATGAGAGAATTGAAGACAGCATCTGCATGGGAAGGTGCCCCTTTTAGGTATATTCAGGAACGTCTGTCTGGATATTTTTCTGGACGATCCAATGTCCGCCCTGACAATCTTGTCTCTTAGGATTTTTTTTTTTTTAGACAGGGTAGGAAGGGGGATTTGAATTCTGTGACTTGAGGGTAAGCCTCTTGTAATAAGGGCCAATGCTTTCTAATGACATGATGGATCTTGTATGTACATGGGTGATAGACGTGCACAAAGGGGATGCGTTTTGGTTTGGACTGGATACGAGGGGAACTCGGTAGTTGGGCTGACTCCAGGACTCTTCTGGGGTAGCCTCTTTCTAGAAACTTCGTTGTCATGCTCTCTATCCTTTCTTTCCGTAATGGTGGGTTGTCTACAATGCGGTTGACCCGTGTGTATTGTGATCTAGGCAAGGAGTTTCTGGTTGCTAGTGGGTGGCAGCTAGAATAGTGTAGGAGGCCATTCTTGTCTGTCTCTTTAGTGTAGAGATCACTACTGAGTTTGCCATGTTCGTCTTTTATGATTGTTGTGTTGAGGAAGTTTATTTTGAATAGATCATGGCTGAGGGTGAATTGTAACTCTGGCCAGATGTTGTTAAGGTATGACGTGAAGTTGTGAAGACCAGCAGATGTGCCTTCCCAAAGGCAGAAAATATCATCTATATATCTTTTCCACATGCGGACGTGTTGTCTAAAAAGATTGTTTGGGTAGATGTGATGCTCTTCCAGAATGGCCATATAGCAATTGGCGTATGGGGGGGGGGGGGCAACATTAGAGCCCATTGCCGTGCCTTGTAATTGTATATAGAATTTGTCCTCAAAAAGGAAAAAGTTGTCAGTCAGTATGAGGTTAAGTAAGTCATCACAGAGGTTCGTGACGTCTGGATTTGTGTTAGTGTTGGTTAGCATTTCGTGTACTGCTCTTAAACCCTTAGTGTGTTCGATAGATGTGTACATTCTGCAGACATCGAGCGTAACCAATATAGTTTCTGTGGGTACTTGGTCTATTTCTCTAATGTATGAGAGAAATTCAGAAGTGTCAAGCAAAAATGATTTTGTTTTTCCGACTAGAGGTGTGAGTATTTTTTCCAGAAATCTTGAGATTGGTGAGAAGATGGAGTCGGTCGATGCTACTATTGGGCGGCCTGGGGGCTTATCGAGTCTTTTATGGATCTTTGGGAGCACATAGAATACCGGTGTGATAGGGTGTCTGTTGGTCAGGAAAGATACTGTCTCCTGATCTATAGTGCCTTTGGACATATAACTACCCAGGATGTCGGTGGCTCTCGTCATGATTCTGTTTGTTGGGTCATGGTCAATGGGTTTATAGACTGTCATGTCGCTCAACTGTCTATAGACTTCCTCCATATATGTAGTCCTATCCATGACGACAATAGCCCCGCCCTTATCTGCGGGTTTAATGATTAAATCCCTGTCATTGGTCAGTGAGAGAAACGCTTGCCTCTCAACGATGTCCAGGTTGGTAAGGCATTTAAAAAGGCCTAGGCCAAAGTCGTGGCGGAAAGCCTCAACGTCTCTCTGGACCAGTCCAATGAAAGTTTCCAATGGGGGTGAGTTTTTGGAAGGGGCGAACAAGCTTTTGTTCCTCAATCCCAGTTCTTTCAAGGTGATCGTAGAGGTCACACTTGTCGTCATAGGATCCTCCGGTCTCGGGTTTCCCCCTTATTGGAGAAAAAGACTCGTAGACGTAAGGTTCTGAAAAACCGGTTTAGATCCATGTCCAACTGGAATAGATCGTACCTATACGAGGGGCAGAAGGAAAGGCCCTTCTGTAGTAGGAGGAGTTCTGCTGGACCTAGTGATTTAGAAGAAATGTTCACTACCAGTGATTGTGGGGTGCTAGTCATACCTGCAACTTTGTTGTCATCAGTCGACTTGTGTCTTCTTGTCCCACCTCTCCTCGTCCTCTTCTTGGGCGTCTGCCCCTGCGCTGATCTAAAAAATTGTGTCTGCCTTGATTTTGGTAACCCGGGTAGTGGTAATCCGATCCTTCTCCGCCTGATCCGGACTGCGACGAGCCCGATGACTGGTATGGTGTTCTGCGTTGTGGTCGTGATGCTATAAATCCCTCCTGCCATCTGTACACTCTATTTCTCAGGTAGTCTTCTTGGTCCCTTTGGAACTTACTTCTCTTGAGGGCTTCAACCTCGCTCCGGTGCGTGCTGAGATTTGTTCTCAGTTTGTTGTCAAATTCTGTGAACTCTGAAGCGGATAGGGTGGCTTTCAGTTGTTGTTCGGAAGCTGTGATTTTCTTCTGGAGATCTGCAATATTCTTCTGTAAATACGACACGGTTAGTGTCATAAGATCGAACGAGCATTTGTTGAGTATGTGCTCGAATTGTGTACAATAATCAGGATCTTCTTTGAAGATAGTTGGCTTGATTGGTACTTGTAGATCTCGGGGGATGCGTTGGACTTTGATATACTCAGCCAATGTGGCACTGTGTAGCTCCTGGTTGATGAGTTTCTTCGTGTTTTTCTCGTGGTCTCTATTCCGGATTTCCGTCGGTGGGATCTGGAGAAAATCCCTGGATGCGGTAACTGAAGATAAGATACTTTCTGTCTCTTCCTTGTTGTAGGAGAAGGTAGGATTGGACATATTTACCGTGCTGATCTGAAAGGGAGGCACATCTATGGTTGTGTTCAGACAGCACTGGTGTGTTTCGGGTGCTAGAGGTAGGGTCCCAACCCAGATGTAGGTCAAGAATTTGTAATCCGCACACCTTGATTGTGTTCAAAATAATATCTTTATTTGTATAAATGCCAGAGGCTATGTGTGCAACGTCAAAGTTTCGGTCGTGGGACCTTCGTCGGGCACTAGAAAAATATGTACATATAATTCATATTATAGCATATCATATAGAATTATCACATAGTACACAACATAACATGATATGTCATCTATATAAAAATGTACGACTATCAAGAATACCTTTAGTCTCTTGACACTGACAGTGGCATTCCCTCCGATGTGGTAACTGCATCTAGGATATCTGCAGTGGCGGATTAAGTAAACCATGGGCCCTGCCTGGGCTGTTCCACAAGCTTGGGCCCCCTTCACCACCGCCCTGCCACGCCGTGTCTATATTAAACACCACCTTTCTGTGCAAGCATTGACAAATGAGTGCTACGATTCCCCTTGTCAAAGGGCTGTGTCCCTACATATTGACAGTCTCCAACCATCGCTGACAGTATCACACTGTGTAGGGACATATCCTTCTGACAAGGGGAATGGTAACACGCATAGGTCTATTAGTCCTCGGCACACAAAGACTTTATGTGGAATACAAGGATTTCCGATAACAGACATGTCAGGAGAGGTGACAGATCTATAAATGCAATGACTCACAGGTGATGTCTTCACTGATGGGTCGTTCTCTTTTCTTCTCCATCTGACACAGACCGTTATGGCGACTTCTCCTGATAACTGCAGGGTTTCCTGATGAGAAATCTTTTCCCCTTGATTCTGTAGCCATTTTCAGCGTCTATAGCAACATAAAAAATCAGAATTAAACACCATAAATTGTCTTATACCCCAGACCCCAAAGAAAATTAAGATGCCAGGCTCATACATTAACTCAAACCAATAAATTCAGTCCCCAAGGGGTAACTAAACTTTTAAAAAACATTTGGAGTGTCATAGTGAGAGTGATGTGTCAGAAGATTTGATCGATGGGGGTCCCAGCATTGAGACCACCACCGATCACTAAAACAAAGCAGCAGGAGCGCCCGGGTGAGCGCTGTTCTACTTAATTTCTGATTGTCTTTCCTCGGCGCGGTGTACGGACTCATAGACTTTCTGTTGTGCCCATACACCGCATGCTCGGCTATCAGAGGAAAGACGATCAGAAACAAAGTGGCTCCTCACTCACCTGAGCGCTTCTGCCACTTTGTTTCAGCGATTGGTGGGGTCTCAGTGCCCGGACCACCACCGATTAGAACATTTGACATGTCACTATGACATGTAATTTTTAAAAAAAAGTTTAGTTAGTTACCCTTTAAGCAGTCAGACACCCCTCCCCAGTGCATCTGACTGACTGCTGAGTGCCCTATGGGAGGGTCTTAGCGTCTGACACTTAGGACAGATTTACACGAGTATGTGCGTTTTGCGCACGCAAAAAATGCGGCGTTTTGCGCGCGCAAAAGGCACTTAACAGCTCCGTGTGTCATCACCATATGATGCGCGGCTGCGTGCCTTTCGCGCAGCCGCCATCATTATGACACTCTGTTTGTATGTTTGTAGCACGTGGTGCTTTTCTGTTTGCAATCATAGTTTGCCTGCTGTTGCGCAAATCACGCACGTCCCACGGAGGTGCCTCCGTGTGGCATGCGTGATTTTCACGCACCCATTGACTTCAATGGGTGCGTGATGCGCAAAAAATGCAGAAATATAGGACATGTCGTGAGTTTTACGCAGCGGACACACGCTGCGCAAAAATCACTGACAGTCTGCACTGCCCCATAGATTAGCATAGGTCCGTACGACACGCGTGAAAAGCACGCGCGTTGCACGGACATATTACTAGTTCGTGTAAATCCGCCCTTATGGCTCTAGGGGGAAAGAGTTATTCCCCTATAGAACCCTCAACAGTCAATCAAACGCTCTGACCCCCCCCCTGCAGTATAATAACTACTGAGGGCTCTATGGGGGAGATTATACTGCAGGGGGGGTTCTGAGCATCTGACTTACTGCAGAGGGCTCTATGGGTGGGAAATTATTTTGCACACAAAAAATGTGAAATTAAACACTCTATATACAATTCACATTAACACCACACACTATATATTCAAACCACACACACTATACGCACACACTATATAGACTTACATTATAGACACTATAAACACAGTACACACTATAGACTATATACACAGCACACACTATATACACAGCACGCACTATATACACAGCACACGCTATATAGACTTACATTATAGACACTATAAACACTGTACACACTATATAGACTATATACACAACACACACTATATACACAGCACACACTATATACACAGCACACACTATATAGACTTACATTATAGACACACACACACAGACACTTACCACAGCCTCTTCCTCTGCGGTGCTTGTCTCTGGCAGCCTTCAGGACCTTAATCATGTGACTGTGACGTCACCACAGGTCCTTCACCTTCTGGTTGCAGTTTTGCCGTTATCAGGCAGCTGCTGGAGGTTTAAACAGGATGGACAGTGTACAGCAGCACAGAGGAGCAGACTGTCAGGGAGACTCCAGCACCTGCCCATCACAATCTCTGACAGTCTGCTCTCTACAGCTGATGTGCTGTGCCCCTGTTCCCTGGCCGCAATTGACTCCCCCTGCACATCCCCCCTCCTCCTCTTCATCCGCACGTGGGACCGATAACCGCTAGAATGCGGCCGGCAGCAGCCCTGGAGAGTTTCTTTTTAACTTGTGTGCCCATATGAGGATCCGCCACTGGATATCTGCAACTGTTTCTTCCTATTGCTTTTAATTTCATTATTTTATTCTGTAAATATTGACCTAGTTGTACGTATTGTCTATAGATGACATATCATGTTATGTTGTGTACTATGTGATAATTCTATATGATATGCTATAATATGAATTATATGTACATATTTTTCTAGTGCCCGACGAAGGTCCCACAACCGAAACGTTGACGTTGCACACATAGCCTCTGGCATTTAAACAAATAAAGATATTATTTTGAACACAATCAAGGTGTGCGGATTACAAATTCTTGACCCAGCCTAATACTGTCATACATTGCCGATTCAATACTGCCATAAAAATAAATGATTTATTAAAACCATAACAGTGCCCAAATCATAACTCAGTGCAGTGCCAAAGTAACACTGGTACACAATGCCAATATAATAGCACCACACAGAGCCCAAATAATACAACTAAACAGAGCTCTACAACATCATACAGTGCTGAATTAATACTCACACATAATACTCAATAAATATTGCTATAATGTTCAACTAATAATGTCAGAAATGTTTGAAACCTAGAAGAAAACGGAAGTAGCCAGAGGAAACCCATACAAACACAGGGAGAACATATAAAGCCCATGCAGATATTGGCCCCTTGTTGGAAACAAACCACAAACCTCATTGCTGCACAGCAATAGTGCAAACCACTGAGCCACCATTTGTCCACGCATGTGCCCGGCATATCTGGAATCTGTCAGACCCAACAGATTACCAGTCTGGGCTTGAACTGTGCGGTTTCCTAGATACTACTCCTTGTTCTTACTCTGCTTCAGCTCTTCTCCAGTTAACATACTAAAATGCTTATATGTTTTTTATATGTGTTTTAATGCACCTTGAAACTCTCTTTTCTTAATAGGCCCTCATTGGAGAGATAATACATAGAAATTGCTCCCAAGTGATGCAGAACTGTAGTGTGGCATTAAAAATCTTGCCACATCCCTTACTACTCAGCATAGCGCAGCATAGCCAATCTAGTCAGAAAAAAACTCATTACTTCTCAAGTACTTGTTGATAGCATCCACTTTCTCCTCTTCATTACATAATTTTGCCCGATTACTTACGTCATGTGATTGACCCTTATCTCAGACAAATTCTCTTCCACTTTACTTAAAGTTTTCTGTGCCTTCACGTGCTTTGAACCACATATATTTTGATCATGTAATTGTACAGTATTCTGTGACCGCAAGCCGTGTGACGTATAATGGATGAAAACGTCCTTACATTTAGTGCCTGCTGGATTGATGATTGAAATTGGATGATTCAATTGTTTCCTGTTGATTGTTTTTGCTGCTATCATAGATACACAAATAATATGTGTAATTCTGATGTTTCCAGCACAGAACTGCAATATAATGGGAATTTGGGCATTTGAAGCAGATGACTAAGTGCTGATAACCAAAAAGAAAATTCCTCTAATTAAAAAATAAAAGTTATCGTAGAATATATATTTTTAAATGCATATTTAATTTTTTTGTGTGGCCTTCTTACTGAAGGTCCTTCTAAGTGAGTATTATTTACTATGACCATCCATTAATACAGAATATAGGATGATCTGTAATTTTACCATATGTTGTATAAGGACATATCACCATCTCTCTTGCTTTACTTTTGATTAAAAGTATTAGCAATTTATTATTTGCTCCCCAAACAGCATTGCTTGATGACATCTGCCTCAGGCTGCTTTATTACAGGAACTCCCAGCTCCACTATTTCAGTTACATCTTTCCTCTAACCTCCCACTACTTTTGTTAAAGGGAACCTGTCACCAGCATTTCACCTATTGAACTTTACTTATCCCTCACTGGCCGCCTCTACCAAAAGTTCATTGCCATTATCCCCTCTCCTAAACTCCTCCTCCGACTGTAAATAACGGTCTGCAAACATTTCGTGCCTTATATCGTAATAATCCGGTGTCCCTTTGTGCGCAC
Organism: Rhinoderma darwinii; assembly: GCF_050947455.1. Classification (NCBI taxonomy): domain Eukaryota; kingdom Metazoa; phylum Chordata; class Amphibia; order Anura; family Rhinodermatidae; genus Rhinoderma; species Rhinoderma darwinii. The sequence continues at coordinate 68,319,349 of NC_134687.1, forward strand.
ACCCAGAAGAGGACATCAATGCACAAGCGCGGGATTTTGTGTGCTGGGGGAAGGCGAGGAGCTGTCAATCAAAAGTAAGGAGGCCGGTAAACTCGGAAAGATTTGAGGAATGAAGATATGACTCTTTTCAAATGAAGATATGACTCTTTTCTGCTCATTAGCATACGGTGCGGGAACACTAAAAAACTGAATACTAAAGCTAGAGAGCCGACTAAGAAGACAATTATAGGTTATATAGAAATGATTTTTCACCCACTACCACCAGGTATTGCTGGTTTAATAGGTGAAATGCTGGTGACAGGTTCCCTTTAAGTTCTGCTCTGATTCCCACTGCTCACTTCTAGAGTCTATCTAAATCCCTTCTCAACAACCCTCTCTGCTTTATTTTCTTCCCATGCAGAGCTCTAAACCCGTGCTAGATGTGCAGAGAAGATTGACAAAACATGAAATGTAATGCATATCTCCAGAGTAAATACATTTTATGTCACTGACAGGTTCTTGGACCTTGAGGACTTTTAAATTATATTTTCTTTGACCATTTTCATATCTATTTATTATGCAGCAGCAAACACACTGTTTCTATTACAGATGTATACACCCTGACTTTTGCTTGAAATCGGTTAAGGACGCCAATTTCTCATTAAACAAATTAAATTCAATATCCCAACATGCTAGCAAAACTCTTGACAGGCTGCAATTCACATCACAACCACTGGGTGGCCACACATAGAAACATATAGTATAGACATCTCCTGACAGTATCACAAAATCAGGTGTTTTTTTTATTTTCAAAGCTGGTCATCTCGCGCCACACATCTCAGGATATGTTGTGATATGAGGAAAGGTAAAAAAGAACACATCTGTAAGTTGTATTGTTCTATCAATAGAGCATGCATTGATGTGACTCCATTAACCCCTTCCCGACATTTGACGTATCCATACGCCAAAGTCGGGTGGGGGAAGTATGGAACGGGCTCACAGAGTGAACCCGCTCCTTACGATGCCGTTGTCAGCTGTTTGTTACAGCCGACACTTCAGAGTAACTAGCGGCATCGCGCTCGAGCGCAATCCTGCTAGTTTAACTCGTTAACTTGTGTTTACACAGGAAGATGTGCTGTAAAATATGATAATATTATCAGCTGCATAAACAATACAAGTGTTTGATCGTTGCTCTGTTTAGACAGGGCAATGATCGTGAACAAGTGTTCTGTGAACGCTCGTTTGCCCAATAATTGTCCCATGCCTGCCCACCAGTCATTAGATAAATGAGGTATTTGTGAATGGACAGTGAGGTAATAAGGGCAAAGGACTATGATTATTAATTAGTGGATTGTTCTTGTATTCACCTCACTATGATTCCTTAGTCTGGGATGAGGAAATAACCATTTCTTCTGCTTTTAAAGTCTGCACAGACCAGACTTGGGTGTTAAAGGTAACACTATGTCTTCTCCAATTGACTAGACCTAAGCTATAGTCACTTCTGTAATCCATGGTTCAGTACATCAAGAGCTACAATAAAATTCCTGGCCACTTAGGATAATTCAAGAGTTTATTGTACTTACTGAAGAAATTAATCATGTTATAGCCAGTTCCATACAGACATACTATCTATTTCTCTACAAGCATGCTTACAGCCATCTTCTGCTAAATGTTTAACTGGCTAGGTATTGGTGGCACAGTCTGCACCTTTCCAGATGGCAGATTCTTAGGCCTTCTGCAAATTGATCTTGCTGGCTCTCCACTTCGGCTCCACCTATATGATGGACATATGTATTTTTTCAGACGTAGTAACAATGTAACTGTATGTTACTGGCCAGAGGTGATACCCCCCAACAATGAGGCTTTCTTGCCATATCCTCTTGATGCCATAAATGTCTGTAGTAGGAATACGCCTTAGAATTATCAAGGCATATGTTGTTTGCGCTTATGTAAAAACAAACATTTTCCAATGAGAAGCTCCATTTAAATTGCGTGTACTTTATTTTTTAGTTTGCTCAGGTTGCGTATACCTTTCACATATTCATGGCACAGTTTGTTTTTACCATTGTAGGGGTTATATAGGGGTTAATTGAATGCCTGAAATGTAATAACCACTTACTATTGTATAATTAAATGTATATTGTTCTTATAAACCTGTAATTGTGTCTTATATTCTAAGAACACTGCACTGTCTTTTTCTTGTTATTTATATTCCGAGAGAAAATTACACAAGTGCATTGGTAGATTTGACTATTTTTGTTCTTCATTTAGATAAGATATCTTTAGCTATGGCTGGTTTCCATGGCAAATAAAAAAAACGTAATTTTGTATTTTCAGAAGCTGTGGATGGATTAAAACATCCTAGTAAAATGGTATAAATGCTAAATGATTGCATCGTGCAAATAATACAGAATCATTTCCAATACAATATAATCTGGAGGCCATGCGAGGGTAATGTCCTTTCTGCAGCATAAAAACGCTGCATTTTCAATTTCTGGTTTTAAATGTGTGTTTCTCATTTTATTATAAGAGGATTTGTAAACATTATTCATTTTTTTTCTGTGAAACAACAACACTGGAGCTTACCATCCCGGATAGTAGTCTATTTATAGAGAGAGTGGAAAGCTCAACAGCATATTTCGACTTTTGGGAACTTGTATATGGCACTCTATATACAGATGTAGCAGTCTTTATCTTGACTTTTAACGCATTAAATCCAAAGAGGCAAGAAACTTTAACTTGATTTTTTTCAATGCCCTTATAATGGCCTTTGTTGTGTGATATTACGCTGCAGCAAGTTATCAGTCAAGATAAAGATCGCTACATCCGTATGTTACCCTATCAATCACAAAAGTTACTATCTATCTATCTATCTATCTATCTATCTATCTATCTATCTATCTATCTATCTATCTATCTATCTATCTATCTATCTAAAACTTTATCATGTCATTATTTTATTATGTTTTAAACAGAATTCAGCAGACACATGTACCAATATGTCATATAATTTGGGATATTGACTTTATTTTGAGAGGATTTCTGCCCTTTCTTAACCTGACAACATAGTTGCACATTTTATATGTGTCATTGTACATATGATAGCAGAAAGGTTACCATTTTTTCTTTTACAACATTTAGGGTATGTGCACACACACTAATTACGTCCGTAATTGACGGACGTATTTCGGCCGCAAGTCCCGGACCGAACACAGTGCAGGGAGCCGGGCTCCTAGCATCATACTTATGTACGATGCTAGGAGTCCCTGCCTCGCTGCAGGACAACTGTCCCGTACTGTAATCATGTTTTCAGTACGGGACAGTTGTCCTGCAGCGAGGCAGGGACTCCTAGCGTCGTACATAAGTATGATGCTAGGAGCCCGGCTCCCTGCACTGTGTTCGGTCCGGGACTTGCGGCCGAAATACGTCCGTCAATTACGGACGTAATTAGTGTGTGTGCACATACCCTTAGTATGTATTTCTGAAAAGCAGTTGAGCATTAGCTTCAGCATACGTCTGCTTACTGACCCCAAAGTTCAGTGCATATGCAGTACATCTTATGGATTCTGTGAGCTTGTTAACTTGATATGCTTGATAGGCAGCCTGAATTATTAATGCAACAGGCTTCGAGCGGATGGCTATGGAGATTACCATACAATTATGCACAATTCAGTTGCTCAGTAAATGAGTAATGGAATAAATAACAACTAAAATCTGTGAAATGTGGTTGTTCTAAGGCAAGTAAAGCATCCAGTTATACTACAAGTAAATATCCACAGGCATAAACTATTTTACGGACTAAATGGTAAAATAAAAGGCACTAAGTGGAGCAAGACATCCTATAATTGGGTCACAGTTACCAGTGAGGTACCACAGGGATCGGTATTGAGCCCTCTTCCTTTTAGTATGTTTATTGAGGGACCTTGTAGAGGGATATAAATAGATACTCAGGATTCTTCTGATAAAGGGATGTATTATTTGTTTCCCCGGAACGCATTGAGTGAATAACAAAACCTAAACTGAATCTAAGTTGTGGTCTGAGAGATCAACTGGTATATCAGATTAACTGACAAGCTTTCTTAGATAAAAGGGGCGAGTTTTTGTTGACTATCTGTCCCCGCATACTCTGTGAGTTAATAGTAAATTATCACTACGTATTGTTAACTTCGGTACATTACTTTGGTGCCGTTTCCATTAAGATCTAATTTTCTGTAGTATACATCTAGTATCTATCTATCTATCTATCTATCTATCTATCTATCTATCTATCTATCTATCTATCTATCTATCTATCTATCTATCTATCTATCTATCTATCTATCTATCTATCTATCTATCTATCTATCTATCTATCATCTAAATCTGCAACAAATGTCAAGTCCCCAAAAAATAACCCAGTATTTTTTCATAGTTTAAAATAAAAAGACTATACTCACCTCCCGTGGCGCTCTTGTGGCAACACATACCTGGTCCTCTGATGGTCTCTGTTCAGCAGTCAATCACAGGATGACAGCTGTACAGAGACCATCCAGAGGACCAGGGAGGCGAGTATTTTTTTTATTTTTTATCTTAGCTGGTTTCCACAGCATGGTTTGGTGCAGATTTTCTGGCAGATTTCCCTGCGAATTCTTAGTTGCATTTTTATCCATGTGTTCATACCCTAAATGGACACAAAAGTTACAAATTCTCCACTAGTATACAGGTTTATGCCACCCAAAAACAGATGTAAACCCCCCCCCCAAAAAAAAAACCAACCAAACAAACCATATGCCTCAGCACAGTGTGAAACTGCACAGGAGTCTTTGCATATATTATACTGCATGGGGGCATCTGTGTGGGCATTATACTGTATGGGGGCTTTATAGTGTATGGGTGCATCTATGGGGGCATTATGCTGTATGGTGAGAGCTATGGGGGCATTATATTGTGTGGTGGCAGCTATGAGGGTATTATACTGCGTTGGGGCAACTAGAGGGCATTATACTGTGTTGCTACGTGCGCCGCATCAGTTTTCCCTCTTTGTGATACTTGAAAGTTGGGAGGTATGGTGGAATCCCCAGTCAAACCGTTGCCGACGCTCTTCCTCAGGATCCGCTCCTGGAGTGGCCCCTGATGCCTCTATCCATATATGGACAGAGATGTCAGGGACTCCCCTAGGAAGCCCCAATGGCGCTATGTACAGGGAGGAGGGGTGTAGCGCTATTTAGAGGAGGGTGGGTGTGGCAATATCTACAAGAGGAGACTGTTCATTATTTCACCATATATATTCTCATTAGCCTGTTATACAATCTGTTTAGTCTGGCACTGACATCTTTATTTATTTTCTTTTAATTTATTGTTATGTTAACTTTTTTATATAACTACATCGCTTATTAATTGTACAAATGGTTTTATGCTCGAGTTACATAAAAAAAAAGATGAAAAAAAATTACATGTCGTTGATTGGTAGAGAAAGCAAACCTGGCGAGGCGGATGGTAATGTCGGGAAAGTGGTTGGGAGAGGGGCACAAACTGAATTTTTGCCCCGGGTGGTGGAGAACCTAGCTACGCCTCTGCATAACAACAGCCCCCAAGTCTGCTATCCTGCCAGAACAATGTCCTAATAGGATGCCTGTAAGCGTTAGGGCCGATTCACATGAACGTAAATTGCGTCCGTGCAGACCGCGTGGTTTTCACGCGGCTCGCATGGACCAATAGAAGTATATGGGGCAGTACAGACAGTCCGTCCTTTTTTCGCAGCGTTTGTCTGCTGCGCAAAAAGCGCGACATGTTCAATATCTAGGCGTTTCTCGCGCATCACGCACCCATTGAATTCAATGGGTGCGTGAAAACTACGCATGCCGCACGGAAGCACTTCCGTGCGAACTGCCTGTTTCGCGCAACAGCTGTCAAAAGGATGAATGTAAACAGAAAAGCACCACGTGCTTTTCTGTTTACAAACATCCAAATGGCGTGTCATAATGATGGCGGCTGCACGAAAATCACGCAGCCGCGCATCATATGCTGCTGCCACACGGAGCTGTCAAGTGGCACGTTCGTCTGAATCAGGCCTTAGGCTGGCAGACATAATACACAGCTATACAGAATTATAATAGTGTATTACAGCATCGATCAACCGATCACATGGTCTAGTCCCCTATTAAAACAAAAAAAGTTCAATAAAATCTTACAAGAGATAAAAAAAAGAAAATAAATAAACACAAAACTATTTTTTTCCTAATTAAAAGGCTTTTTTAGGCTGGGTTCACGCAGAGTTTTTTGCAGGCGGAAAAACTGCCTCAAAATTCTGTTTGCCTGCACGCTGATTTTCGCAGCGTTTTTCTGCTGTGTTTTTCGCCCACGGCCATTGAGCGCCGCGGGCATAAAACGCAGCGAAATACGCTTTCTCTGCCTCCTATTGATGTCAATGGGATGTCAGAGGCGTAACCGTGCGAAGATAGGGCATGTCCCTACTTTTTCCCACGAGCCGGTTTTACCGCTCGCGGGAGAAAACCGCCTCCGCCTCCCATTGAAATCAATGGGAGGCATTTTCGGACGGTTTTTGGCGAGTTTTGCGGCGCGGTTTCTGCCTCAAATAACTCGTAAAAAAAACTCAGTGTGAACCCAGCCTTATGTCAAAAAATATAAAGGAAAAAAATATATACATAATTGGTATAACCACGTACGTAACAACCTGTCCTTTAATTTTATCACATTATTTAACCCACACAGTGAATGTGGGAAACAAAAAATCAACACCAGAATTCCTTTTTTTGCTAATTCTGCCTAACAAAAAAAAACAGAATAGAAAAGCTATATGTACCCCAAAATTGTACCAATGAAAACAACAACTCATCCAGTAAGAAACAAGCCCTTTTATGGGCTTGTAAATAAAACAGTTATGGCTCTCAAATAGAGATGAGCGAACCGGGACAACCGAACCCAGTTTCGGTCCGAACTTCCGGAAAAGTTTGGTTCGCAGCAAATCCGAACTTCACCGGGTTCGGCCGATCCCGTTTTGACCGAACCCGGTCAAAAATATTATACAAATCGGCAGCCACTTATCTCTATCAATCACTGATAGAGAAAAGAGGCTGCTGATTAAAAATAAAATAAAAAGCATTTCATACGTACCTGGTCGTTGTCTTGGTGACGAGTCCCTCTTCTTCCTCCAGTCCGACCTTCTTTTCTGACGCGGCAGCCTGTGATTGGCTGCAGAGGCCTCTGCAGCCTGTGATTGGCTGCAGAGGCCCCTGCAGCCCGTGATTGGCTGCAGCGCTCACATGGGCTGCATTGTCATCAAGGAATGTCGGGCCGGATGTCGCGAGGGACGCGTCACCAAGGCAACGGCCAGGAGACCGGACTGGAGGAAGCAGGGAGTTCCCGGTAAGTATGAACGTCTTTTTTTTTTACAGGTTACTCTATATTGTGATCGGTAGTCACTGTCCAGGGTGCTGAAACAGTTACTGCCGATCTGTTAACTCTTTCAGCACCCTGGAGAGTGACTATTTACTGACGTCGCCTAGCAACGCTGCCGTAATGACGGTTGCATACATGTAGCCACCCGTCATTACGGGGCCTCATGCACACGACCGTAAAAACACCCGTTATTACGGGTCGTAATCACGACCCGAAATAGCGGGCCCATAGACTTCTGTTAGCCACGGGTACCTTCCCGTTTTCTCACGGGAAGGTGCCCGTGCCGTTAAAAAGATAGAACATGTTCTATTTTTTTATTTTACGGGCCGTGCTCGTAATTACGACTCATAATTACGAGCACGGCCGGCCACGGGGCAGCCGGCCGCTTTTGCGAGCCGTGCTGTCATTATAAGGGTGTGTTCACACACCCTTATAATGATAAATGGTTATGATAAATGGTTATGATAAATTGGGTGGAACCCCATGTCTTTTTAAAAAAAAAAAAAAAAAAAAAAAATTTTTTTTTAAAAATGACGTGGGGTCCCCCCCACTTTTATAACCAGCCAGATACAACACAGCAGCAGCCTAGCATTATAAGGGTGGGAAGGTCCACTGTTTTTGGCCCTTCCCAGCCTCATAATACCAGCCTGCGGCGGCCCCAGAGCCCGACCATCACAACAGATGGTCGGGTACTGGATCGTACCTGGCTCTTCCCGGCACCCCTGGTGGTGGTGGGTACTGGGGTAATAATGGTGGTTAGTGTTAACCTCTGCACCGGCTAACACTAAGCCTCGCCTTAGTAATGGATGTTGTCACTCAGACAGCGGCCATTACTAAAGTGGTAGTAATAAAATTTGAAAAGACAAAGATATAGATAAAATATTTTATTGAAATAAAGCACCCCCAACACAACCCTCATTAACCATTTTATTGTAGAAAAAAAAACCGTCATCGAAGTAGTCCTCGAAACCGACGTAGTCCAAACACCAAACCTGTAAAAAAAATAATAAAATGAAATAAAACATGTCGTAGGCTTAGATTCAGTTTAATGTGTGATACTGACTGTTATACCATGTATAGAAGCCTGCCGCGAAGTTGACTTAGATACAGGGCGCCAGCAGACAGTATCATACATGGCCATACAGACATATATACAAACAAACATACATGCAAACATACATACATATATACAAACATACATACATACATACATACATACATACATACATACATGCAAACTATCATACATACATGCATACACACACACACACATGAAAACATACATACATACATACAAACAAACATGCAAAGATACATACATACATATATACAAGCATGCACAAATATACATGCAAACATAAATACATGCAAACATAATTACATACATGCACATATATATAAACATACATGCAAACATACATGCAAAAATAAAAACATGCAAACATACATACATGCACATATATACATACATACATACATGACAACATACATACATACATACATACATGACAACATACATACATGCAAACATACATACAAACATACATGCAAACATACATACATGCAAACATACATGCAAACATTCACACATACATGCAAATATATACATGCAAATATACATACAAACATGCACATATATACATACATGCCAACATACATGCACATATATACATACACATATATACATACATACATACATACATGACAACATACATACATACATACATACATGCAAACATACATGCAAACATACATACAAACATACATTCATGCAAACATACATACATGGAAACATACATACATACATGCAAATATATACATGCAAATATACATACACACATGCACATATGTACATACATGCCAACATATATGCAAACATACATACATGCAAACATACATACAAACATACATAAATGCAAACATACATACATGCAAACATACATACATGCAAACATACACACATGCAAACATACATACATACATATATATATACATGCAAATATACATACAAACATGCACATATATACATACATGCCAACATACATGCAAACATACATGCACATATATACATACATACATACATACATGACAACATACATACTTGACAACATACATACATACATGCAAACATACATACATGCAAACATACATACATACATGCAAATATATACATGCAAATATACATACACACATGCACATATATACATACATGCCAACATACATGCAAACATACATGCAAATATATACATACATACATGACAACATACATACATACATACATATACATGACAACATACATACATGCCAACATACATACATGCCAACAAAAATAAATAATACGTTCATACTTACTTTCCTCCTGTCCGGCCTCCAGCGATGACTTTTCATCCATGTCGCCGCTGCAGCCTGTGATTGGCTGCAGAGGCGGTCACGTGGGATGAAGCGTCATCCTGACGTGCGTGACCGCCACTACAGCCTGTGATTGGCTGCAGCGGTGAAAGGGATGAAACGTCATCGCTGGAGGCCGGACAGGAGGAAAGTAAGTACGAACGTATTATTTTTATTTTTTTATTACATTAAAATTGTATTTTCCGCGCGCCGAGCATGTACTGTCAAGGTTGCTGAAAGAGTTAGTGCAGCCCATTAACTCTATCAGCACCCTGTACAGTAGCATGCTCGGCGCACGGAAGTGACAGGTTCGGTCCGAATCGAACTTTTTTGTGAAATTCGGTGAACTAGCCGAACCGAACTTTTGAAAAGTTCACTCATCTCTACTCTCAAAGTGCAGTGACATAAAAATTCAATAAAAAAAAAATGTGTTTTTATTGTGCAAAATTAGTAAGACCTAAAAGGCAATATCAATTTTGTATTGCCATAATGATACCAACCCGCAGAATAAAGTTAGCTTGTGATTTATACCATACAGTGAACAACGTAAAAACAAAACCCAAAAAACAATGGTAGAATTGCTGTTTTTTTTTAGAAAATAAATAAAAGTTATACAATACATTATATCTACCTCAAAATTATGCTATTAAAAAATATGCAACAAACAAAATGGAAAAAATATACGCGTACTGAAGGCCAAAATAAGCTGTGTTCTTAAGGGGTTAAACAGTAGAAAGAGAAAATAAATCAAATATGGGGTTTTGACTGATGATGTTTACCTTGGTTACTTTTACATATAGCTGTTCCATACATTTATCCTCAAATCTTAACATGTTCTATGGTTGGTTCCCTAAAAACATAGAATATATAGATGTAACATTTAAAACAAATTGGTACTAAATGTGCAACATTTTTAGGTGGAGCCAAAAAGTGAAAACTAAGTTCTACATGACACATAACCAATCTTTGTAGCTGCTCTCTACTCTGACTAACAAGGATCCTTAAATGGGTCTACCCAGAATCATAAATGAACATAAATCCACAGGATAGGTGGTCATTTTCTGATTGCTGGGGGTCCCACTGCCTTGACACCCCACCGATCATGAGAACCGGGGTTCCAAACCCCCATATCCTCCCACAATGAGGAGGAGCTTGAATGGGGCGGCATCACTTTTGATTTAATCACAGCGGTCGAGCAGTGAGGAGGATCTCAGGGTTTTGGGACCCCCGTTCTCATGATCGGTGGGGGTTCCAGCAGTTTGGCCCCAAGTGATCAGAAGTTATCACCTATACTGGGGAAAGGAGATCATTTAGGATTTTGAGAAAACCACTTTAACTCAGAAATCTCTACTAGGGTATTTGAAACAGATTTTCTAAACCAGACAATTCTTTTAATTCCTTTGGCAAACATAAAAGGATGAAAAATGGACCAGGTGCATCTTGAATCTTGAATAATAGTATGATTAAACAAGAGTCAAGTAACAGGCAGAGACCAGTACTATATACAGGCAGAAATTGTTTGGGGAGTTATGCAGAAGAAATCCAGGTTCGGTACACAGAGAAGTAGCAATGAATTGGAGAATAAGGCATACAACCAGATTAGAAGCAAAGCACTATAATCTGGCAAATAGGAAGTGTGAGGGTTTATATACAGTAGGAAGTCAAAGGAAGTCAGTGGATTAAACAGGGAGTTGGCCAGCAACTCAGCTAGCTCAGTGATCAATGCTATTGCCTGGAGCTGGAGAGTTTATATGATCATATTCTATTATAAATCTTAATCATTGTATAATGAAAAGTTATGCTATATTCAAATAAACTTTCTGTTTAAAATTTCTTGCTTGCTGTCAGTATATAGAGAAAAAAATATTAAAACTGGAGAGAGTTCACTGGGCTAATATAAGGATTTTTTTTTAGCTTTAATAATCAGTTCATCGAATGGTTCGGCATATGAAATTAGCGGGTGCAATCTCAAGTGGTAGTAATGGCAAAATGAATAACAGAATTAAAAAAATACCAGACAAGAGGAAGTAATTTTATTTTATACCAGGTAAAATTGGCAACTATCACTCAGGGAGTTTGTTTTGTCTTCTCTTGCCAAATATCTAGACAAATAGGTTTGACTACAAAATAAATCTATTTAAGAGCAAATCTTAGTCTATGGTCAATACTGCCTAATGTATACCATTATTATTTATATCACAAAGACTCCAAACAAAGCCTAAAAGAGTTGCTCTAAAGAGGACATACAGTACTGGTGTTTACACTAAAATATTCAGGAAATTATACAAAGCCGATAAACTGTTACAGGACCATATCAAACATTATGTACAATTGTCACATTGTCCTACTGTTTTTTTTTTAATGAACATTATCAAATATTTTACTGTTACTTTTACTGTTTCTTTATTTTCACCCAGAATCGAAACCGATAATAGAGATGGCCAGATCGATTACTAATTTTACTGCCTAATAGCCTCATCAAGCACGAGTGAACAAATGTCAATAATACAGGTGGAAATTGATTTCAAATAGTAATTATGTTTGACAAGTATTGTATACTTTCCTAGCTATATGATTGTAACTGTAGATTCAATCAATATATCTCAAATTACTCCATCATGTGCACAGTTTCATCTATCAGGCATTCTTTGTAAAGTTGCCTTACTTTGGAAAGTTATAAGCTCGTTTTATAAAACTCTTCTTTACAAATATCAGATAGAGCTGGCATGTCATATTTGCTGATATCCAAAAAGAATACTGTATGCAATTTACGCATAAGAGGACATGCTACTCATGGTTTTGGGGTTTAAAAACTCTACAAGGATTCTCCAAAAATATTAACATAAATAAACAACAATTATATTATGTTTTATTATGGAAAGTATAACAAAAAATCACATAACTGTGCACTTGAAGTAAAAATATCCACATTTACTAGTCATTGCTTTGTAGTCCACAGGATTTACACTGCTGAGCAGCTCATTGCGGGTAGTAATGTGGCGTGATTTTAGCTTTGCTGTTATACCACAGCCTTATACATAGCCTTCAGCATTGTAAATATAATTTTCACAGTTATACTTTGTTATAATTATTTGTATGTACAGTATATGCCCCTGTAAAAAGTGAAAACAATTTTCTGCAGTGCTGATAGCTCTGTGTTGTCATCTCCCAACACTGTAGCACAAGATACACATAGGATGTGCAATGGTCTGTTACCTACGATACCCAGTAAAAGTACCAACAAGGCAGCACAATTTCTCTATAGCACCCTCCTTACCCACAAATTTGATTAGGCCTAAGGACTTCTAGCTAGTCAGGCGGCTAATTCTCTGAAGAACGTCAGCGAAAAGGAAACCAGAAAAATTAGGGTAACAGCAAACAGTCCAATAACAAGTTCCAGTGTAGAGAAGAAGGACCCAAGTAATAAGGGTTCAGCAATGGTGATATAACAGAGTAGGATATGTGATCAAATGTTGAAGTTCAGTAGGCTAGTCAGACAATCCAGAGTTCGGCAATAGAAATGTAGCAGTTGGGTATGCGGTACAGAGGATAATTTAAAAGAGTGAACTAGAATAAAAATCAGGTCACAGCAGTAAGGCACAGGTAGATACAAGCTAAGGTAAAGTATAAACCGGGTAGTGAAAAAGTCTTTCAAATAAAAACAAAGAAAAAACAAAATGAAAGATTGCATGTGTGACCCGAGTAAAAAATAATTGACCTAACAGGGAGCTATTACTATACATAAGAAGTGGAAATCATGCATGACAATGTGACTGTATTACCTCATATCCAATATCTTTCACACCACAGGAAATGAAAAAAAAAAGGCCAGCATATTACTGGGCTGTACAGAAGAAGTTGCCAAAAAGATGCCCCCCCTGTCTGACATTATCTATTATTCTTTCGGCTATTGGCTGAAGCTTCATCTCACAGACTTCCTACTATTCCTGGCCCTGCATTCACTCTGTACATTGTACTGTTAATACTGACAGCTCTCTGCTACCTTTTAGCTGCTTTCACTTGCATTTGGACCAGAAAGCAGGGGGACTAACTGAAAAGGATAAGAAAGTGTGATGCAGCTTCAGCCAATAGCCGTAGAGCAGGATATGATGTCAGAGAAGGGGCTTGTGATTTTGGCAATTGCTTCTGAACAGTTCACTAACATGCAACAGTAGTTGTTATTGCTTGTGGGGCCTTTTAGTGTACAGAGAACCTTGGAAGCTCACATTTAAAGGACCAGAGTAAAATAAATAATATCCCTGCTAAATTACCCTAATAGTTCCATTTTATTAATAATTAAAAATTGCCTTTAAAGGCATGGTGTTGCCCTAAAAACATGTATTTTTTTTAAAAATTAAACATTTAGTGTGTGGGTGATTAAACATTGTTCAAATTTTTATTTTTTTTTTTGGCACGAGCCATGTAATATTATAAATTATTTCTAATTTATAATACTACCCATTTTTGGCCACTAGATGGGGCTGTTCCCAAAATTGCAGCATTGCAACATTGGGTTAAAAGCCCTCGCTCTAGTGAGCTCTCAGCATCCCCCCCTCCTTTATCCTGGCTAGTGCCGGGATAAACGAGGGGTTTGAAAGGTTTAACCTGCTACACTGCGTGTCGCCATTTTTTGAGGTAACCCACAGTGTAGTAGGTTTACATATAGTAGTAAACACACACAAACACTAACATACATTGAAATCTCTTACCTGCTCCTGCCGCCGCGGCTCCCTCTGGCCCGTCCGCTCCGTTTGCTGCCGCTGTTCCATGTGCACAAGTCCGGAAGCCGCGACCGGAAGTAGTAATATTACAGTCCGGCCGCGACTTCCAGTCCACAGGAAAATGGCGCCGGACGGCGCCAATTTCGAATAGGACTGTGTGGGAGCGGCGCATGCGCAGTTCCCACACAGACGCCGTACACGGCAGTCAATGGGACGGGAGCCGTTCGCAGTCCCTATGGGACTGTGGCTGCCGTACTCCATGTCTGTGTGTGTCGTTAATCGACACACACAGAAATGGAACAAAAAATGGCAGCCCCCATAGGGAAGAAAAAGTGTAAAAATAAGAAAAAGTAAAACACAAACACACAAATGAATAAAAACGTTTTTATTAAAGCACTAACATCTTTAACATATAAAAAAAATTATTTGCCATGACACTGTTCCTTTAAGAGAATGAGACAAACTATTACGCCACAAACCAGAAAATAAATTCTGACCAAGTATTTAAAGGGGTGTTCCGGGACTTTGATATTGATAACCTATTCTTAGGATAGGTCATCAATATCAGATCAGTGAGGGTCCGGTGGGTATCAGCGGTACTCCAGTGAGCACTTTGGTCTCTTCATTGCTGACTAGACACAGCTTTGTGCATTTGGTAGTGGCGATACCTGGTACTGCAGCTCAGTCTCATTAACTTGAATGGGACTGTGCTACAAAGAGCTTCAGTATCTGGCACAACCACTACCAAATGTTTGAAACTGTGCCTAGTAAGTAATGAAAAGGCTGCAGCTCCCACCCGAGCGCTGGGGCCCTTTCAATCAGCTAATTATTGGGGGTGGCTAAGTATAGGTCGTCAATATTAAAGTCCCAGAAAACCCCTTTAATGTATGGTCCTGAGTTTTCCAGCATTAAGAAGTATGTTTATTGCAACCTGCTGATCAAAGGCTTCTCCATATGTTCATTTATCTCCGTGTTTGTATTTATATAGGGAAATATATTAAAGCAATGGGGACTGTCACTTAAAATGTAAATCACACTGGAATGCAAACCATTATGTTAATTGTATTTATATTTCATTGCAATACATTCATATTATGCCTGTATATTTGCATGTGACTTTTATATGTATTTAGAAGATGAGAATTATGTATATTACTAGTGATGGTATTATTTAATGTACGCTCCAGTAAATGGCAAAATGTGGTGCAATTGACACAGTATTGTGTTTGCTTCTTTTGTTTTTCCACCTTTTTCTATATACGCTGCATACCAACACTACTCTGGATGACTGAAATTATTAGCATCAAAAAGCCATTGTGGAACCTCAGGGAAATGAAAACAAATGGAAAAGGAAATCCTACTCTGCAAAGATGGAAATGTATGTGTTATCACACGGCGTTGTTCAATTGCCAAATATATGTTCTTTATTAGCTCTTAGGTCTTAATGCTCAAAGGATACTTGTTTTTCTAAACTGATTTGATTCCTTATGTCACTCTGATGGCGTCTGTGGTGTTTCATCTGTTGCTGAACTGCAACTCTCAGCCAGTCCTGACAACCTAAATAATAGATACATAGCCTGAGAAAACTTGACATCACAACTACATTTTCACATTTACTACCAAGTGAACGACTTACAGTATAGAGTGCTTTACGACTCTCAAAAGTCACCATCAGACGCTCAAGTGGGAACCAGTATTAGCTGATACATTTTCTGTAAAATGTTAGACGAATGTTCCCGCTGCATCAATCACGCGTAATAAAATCGGAAGCCAACTTAGGTGGCTCACACAATTCCTGGTTACCAGAGTGACAGTGTGGAAAAAGAGGCACCACAGCTCATATATGGTGGTATTGGCCCCTCATCTCTCCATTATGGGCAGACGTTTTTAGAGTACTATCTCGACTGGCAGGATTTCAGATAGTTTCCTCTCCTGCCCTAGCAGTACTATGGACAGGACCCTATGATGTTTAACAGAACTTCAGACGGGTATGTGCTCATGTGTTAACCGCTACTTATAAGGTTTTAGATAGGAACTGGAAATCACCCCTACCACCAAGTGTAACTGAAGTAGTATCCTTGGTGAACCAATATATATAACATGATCTTATTTATGCTTCGGATCTGCAGTTCAGGATAAACATAAACACAATGGCGGTTTTGGGAGTGTCCTTTTGCCCATACATTACCCAATACATTACATTAACATAAGACATATATCCATTATTTGCAATGTAATTCCTACATGCATGAACGACCGTCTCCATTTTGCAAGGGTTCCTTCGTTTTGACGGAATGAATATCACAGTCGAATACGGTATTGCTACCGTCAAAACAACAGAACCCTTGCACAATGGAGACAAACAAAAACCATTTGCACCAGATCCGTCACCATTGAAATCAATGGTTTCAGTCAGGGTTTCGTCTGATGGAAAGCTCCGACAGAACGCCAAAACGGAGCCCTGATGCAGATGTGAACGAAGCCTAGTATTATCTTGTATTGCCCTCAATATTTCGGAGTCTAAAGGATAATATGTACTGTTATTAATGATATTGCTTACTTACTGTTTTTTTATTCTGTACAAGTTGATATCTTCGTTATAGAAACATGTAAACACCAATTGTGATTTTATTTTGAAAAATGTGTCAACAAAAATTTATAGTGCAAAAAAAATAAAAAGGCACCATCAGACAAGACTTTAACACTGCGTTCCAAAAGCCATAGCTTTTATATTTTTACATAGCTGTATGAAGGCTATTCTTTTGCGGGAAGTGTTGCATTTTTTAATGCCACTATTTTGAGGTACTAATAATATATTGAAAATCTTTTATTGATTTTTTTTTATAGAGAAAAACAGCATTTCTGCCATTATTTATTGGGTTTCGTTTTTATGCTGTTCATGGCGAATTACATGTTAATTTTATTCTGCAGGTTGTTACGATGCCAAATTACATTTTTTTCTAATATTTTACTACTTTTGCTCACTCAAAACACTTTAAAAACAAAATTATTTGTTTTTGTGTTGCCACTTTCTTAAAGCCATAATTTTCACCATCAATGGAAGCGTATGAGGGTTTGTTTGTTGCAGGACGAGCTCTTTATTAGTTACATTGTAAGGTACATGTAAATGATTAACTTTTATTGCTTTTTTTAGGAGGGGGATGAACAAAAAAAAATTACATCATTTTATTTTTACAGCATTCATTGTGTAGGATAAATAACGCTCTAAATTTATAGTATGGGGCATTGTGGTTGTAGTGGAACCAATTATGTGAACTTTTTTAACTTTCTATGTTTTTATCATAATAAAGCATCTTATAAAGGGAAAAAATGTTTTTATTTGGATACGAAGGTCTCATATATAGTACATAAATGAGTGCACAGCATATTATTTAATGCTAGTTTGGATTATTTGTTATATTTTGTATGAAGAAATGTAAATATTTTAATTATTGTATTGTAGGAACTATAAATTTATATGTTAAAATATTTTCCAATCACATGACAAACTTGTGTGGGTAATCTATTTAAGGTGGACTTTGATAATAGTATGCAAGCTTGAGGAAGGGGGAGAGGGTCAGACTGCCCATCTGGCAATTCTGGCAAATTCCAGATGGGCTAGTGTCTGCAGTGGGCCCCTCTCCCCTCTGACCTGTCTCTGCATGCTGCATGGTCAGTCGCTGAGCCAATACAGTCTCCTCTTCCTCTGACCGCTCCATCAGCGGCAGACATACCGCCAGTGCAGTAGGTGCAGGTGCCCCAAGGGATGGGTGGTGCCTCTTTACCACAGTTAGATTAAGGAGCAGACGCTAAGTTGGCAAAGGACTGAAGTGAGTGGCGTAACTACCACAGTAGCAGCCGTAGCGGCTGCTACGTGGCCCGCGGCATTAGGGGGCCCATGTCGCTCTGCCAGGCACATTACATTATGTGCCAGGCACATTACATTATGTGCCAGGCAAATTACATTATGTGCCAGACCTGGCGGCACGGGCCCCCTCATGCCTAGTGGAATCATTAACACTAGGCATCCGGGGGGGGGCCCGGATGGCCGGTGATAGCCACTGCAGTGCCACATTTGAATACGACGGCGATGCTGGGACCTGGATCAGGTGGTAGGAGCGCTCAGGCTGGAAGAGGATAGGGGGCGAAACTAAAGGGAACGACGCAAGACTTCGGGCGCAGGACAGTCAGGACGGCCGGAAGTCCTGTCTCATAAGGCGGGCGGAGGATATGCAGACAGTGGCGTAACTACCACAGTAGCAGCCGTAGCGGCTCCTACGGGGCCCGCTGCATGAGGGGGCCTGTGTCGCTCTGCCAGGCACATTACATGATGTGCCAGGCACATTAAATTATGTGCCAGGCCTGGCGGCACGGGCCCCCTCATGCCTTGTAGCATCACTAACACTAGGCATCCGAGGGGGAGGCCCGGATGCCCGGTGATAGCTACTGCACTGCCACATTTGAATACGACGGCGATGCTGGGACCTGGATCAGGTGGTAGGAGCTCTCAGGCCGGAAGAGGATAGGGGCGGAGCTAAAGGAAACGACGCAAGACTTCGGGCGCAGGACAGTCAGGATGGCCGGAGTACTGTCTCATAAAAGGGGCAAAGGACGTGCAGAGGACAGGTAGATTAAGTTAAAAAGTTCAAGGGAGGAGGAAGAAGTTTTTAAGTAGAAAAATCTGCATTTTGAGGCAGATTTTGACCTGCCGGCAGAACACTTCCCGCATTTGTCGAAGCGTTTTTTTTGTGGCGTTTTTCAGCCATTGGGCCAGGTCAGAAAAACGCAGCAAAAAACACATTTTCTACCTGACATTGACGTCAATGGGAAGTCAGAGACAGAAATGCCCGAAAAAAGGGCATTACGCTTCTTTTTCCCGCAAGCGTTTTTTACCGCTCGCAGGAAAAAAAATGTCCGAAAGCACCTCCCGTTGATTTCAATGGGAGGCGCTTTCAGATGTTTTTTGTCACGGTTTCCGACATGGTTTCCGCGTCAAAAACGTGCCAAAAAACTCCCCTAACACCTATACTGAAGCCTTAAGGCCCTGTTCACACAGAGTTTTTTGCAGGCAGAAAAATGTGTCTCATAATTCTGTCTGGAATTTTGAGGCAGATTTTCACATGCCATTTGCCGTGTTTTTTTGCTGCATTTTTCGTCCATGGCCATTGACGCGGGCAAATTTCTCTGCCTCCTATTGTTAATGGGAGGTCAGAGACGTAAACGCCCGAAGATAGGGGCAAGTCACATCTTCCCGTGAGCGGTTTTTACAGCTCGCTGGGAAAAAACGCCTCCGACTTCAAAGCAATGGGAGGCGTTTTTGTCTGTTTTTTTACGCGTTTTCCGACATGGTTTCCGCGTCAAAAAGCGTGCCAAAAAACTCAGTGTGAACTCCCCCTAAGGGCTTATTCAGACGAACGGGATATACAGTGAAGGAAATAAGTATTTGATCACTTGCTGATTTTATAAGTTTGCCCACTGTCAAAGACATGAACAGTCTAGAATTTTTAGGCTAGGTTAATTTTACCAGTGAGAGATAGATTATATAAAAAAAAACAGAAAATCACATAGTCAAAATTATATATATTTATTTGCATTGTGCACAGAGAAATAAGTATTTGATCCCCTACCAACCATTAAGAGTTCAGCCTCCTCCAGACCAGTTACACGCTCCAAATAAACTTGGTGCCTGCATTAAAGACAGCTGTCTTAAATGGTCACCTGTATAAAAGACTCCTGTCCACAGACTCAATTAATCAGTCTGACTCTAACCTCTACAACATGGGCAAGACCAAAGAGCTTTCTAAGGATGTCAGGGACAAGATCATAGACCTGCACAAGGCTGGAATGGGCTAGAAAACCATAAGTAAGATGCTGGGTGAGAAGGAGACAACTGTTGGTGCAATAGTAAGAAAATGGAAGACATACAAAATGACTGTCAATCGACATCGATCTGGGGCTCCATGCAAAATCTCACCTCGTGGGGTATCCTTGATCCTGAGGAAGGTGAGAGCTCAGCCGAAAACTACACGGGGGGAACTTGTTAATGATCTCAAGGCAGCTGGGACCACAGTCACCAAGAAAACCATTGGTAACACATTACGCCGTAATGGATTAAAATCCTGCAGTGCCCGCAAGGTCCCCCTGCTCAAGAAGGCACATGTACAGGCCCGTCTGAAGTTTGCAAATGAACATCTGGATGATTCTGAGAGTGATTGGGAGAAGGTGCTGTGGTCAGATGAGACTAAAATTGAGCTCTTTGGCATTAACTCAACTCGCCGTGTTTGGAGGAAGAGAAATGCTGCCTATGACCCAAAGAACACCGTCCCCACTGTCAAGCATGGAGGTGGAAACATTATGTTTTGGGGGTATTTCTCTGCTAAGGGCACAGGATTACTTCAACGCATCAATGGGAGAATGGATGGAGCCATGTACCGTCAAATCCTGAGTGACAACCTCCTTCCCTCCACCAGGACATTAAAAATGTCTCGTGGCTGGGTCTTCCAGCACGACAATGACCCGAAACATACAGCCAAGGCAACAAAGGAGTGGCTCAAAAAGAAGCACACTAAGGTCATGGAGTGGCCTAGCCAATCTCCAGACATTAATACCATCAAAAACTTATGGAGGGAGCTGAAGATCTGAGTTGCCAAGCGACAGCCTCGAAATCTTAATGATTTACAGATGATCTGCAAAGAGGAGTGGGCCAAAATTCCATCTAACATGTGTTCAAACCTCATCATCAACTACAAAAAACGTCTGACTGCTGTGCTTGCCAACAAGGGTTTTGCCACCAAGTATTAAGTCTTGTTTGCCAAAGGGATCAAATACTTATTTCTCTGTGCACAATGCAAATAAATATATATAATTTTGACAATGTGATTTTCTGTTTTTTTTTTTTTTAATATAATCTATCTCTCACTGGTAAAATTAACCTAGCCTAAAAATGCTAGACTGTTCATGTCTTTGACAGTGGGCAAACTTACAAAATCAGCAAGAGATCAAATACTTATTTCCTTCACTGTACGTCCGTGCAATGCGCGTGATTTTCACGCGCGTCGCACGGACCTATATTAGTCTATGGGGCCGTGAAGACCTTCCGTGATTTTTATGCAGCGTGAGTCCGCTGCGAAAAACTCACGACATGTCCGTTCTTTGTGCGTATTTCGCGCATCACGCACCCATTGAAGTCAATGGGTGTGTGAAAATCACGCGCACCACACGTAAGCACTTCCGTGGTACGCGCGTGATTTGCGCAACAGCAGTGAAAAGGATGAATGAAAACAGAAAAGCACCACGTGCTTTTCTGTTTACAAACATCCGAACGGAGTGTCATAATGATGGCGGCTGCGCGAAAATCATGCAGCCGCGCATCATACGGGGCTGACACACGGAGCTGTTAAGTACCTTTTGCGCGCGCAAAACGCTGCATTTTTCGCGCGCGCAAAACGCACACACTCGTGTGAATCCGGCCTAACACATATACTGAAGCCTACCTGGTCTTGCCCTCTGCCACGTTATATAACTTTAAACTTCACACATTTTAAATTAAAGGGGTCCTCTGGGCATTTTATATCGATGGCCTATACTTAGGATAGACCATCAATATCAGATCTGTGGGGGTCCGTGATTGATGGGACCATAGCGTTTGTCACCGTGGACTTTCCCAGTTAACAAGCACAACTCCATACACACATGGGGCGACTGTTCCCGGGATCGCATTCAAGTGAACGGGACTGAGCTGCAATCCCAGTCCCAGCTGCTACCAATGTGTACGGCGTTGTGCCTCGTAAACACTAAAGAGGCCAAGGCCATGAATACTTCGACCCCTTCAAAAAAGCTGATCGGCGGGTGTGCCGGAAGTAGGACCCTAACCGATCTAATATTGATAACCTATCCTACAGATAGACCATCAATAAGAAATGTCCAGAGGACCCGTTTAATACCCTAACGACATGCCACATACATGTACGTATAGCAGCCATCATGGGAAAGTATGGAATAGGCTGAGGGCCCCCCATACTCAGCAGGTGTCGTAGCTATAGGCGTCTCAGTGGTCGGAATTGCGACCTGGCCCCGAAGCCAGGGGGCCCGTGGCTCAATGCGCCATGTCTATTATAAATTACTATAGTAATTGGGGTCTATGTAAGAAACACAGGCCCCTATTATTATAGTAACAATATACTTGCCCTCCTCATTCCCAAGCGCAGCTTAGGTCCTGACGTCTTTTTCGCATCTTGACGTCGTTAAGCGCTGTGCATCGCACACAATGTCCCAGCGCTGTATGGCATCAGGACCTTTGCTGCGCCCAGAGCCGAAGAGAAGGGTAAGTCAAACATTACTGTCTGCTGGTGCCCTGTATCTAAGCCTGTCACATGTGTTACTAATGTGTTTTTTTTTGTGTTTGTGACTTTTTACAGATTCAGTTGTTGGACTATGTCGGATTCCAACTGGGCGTGTATTGTGTTTTTAACTGGGCGTGTTTACGTGTATGACACTGACCAATCAGTGACCAGTCAGCATCATACACTCCTCAACATTTATTTACACAGCAGCGATGTGCAGCCACATAAACAGAGATTAACGTTAATCAAGTGTCCTGATAATGAATACACATGACCATCCAGCCTGGACATCATGTGTATTCAGAATCCTGACTCTTCTGACTCTTTTCTTTGAGATTTCTAGCAAGGGAAACGAAATCTTGCTAGATTACGGAGGTAAACACGCCCAGTTAAAAACACAATACACGCCCAGTTGGACATAACGAAAAAAAAAACGCCCAGTCGTTCATTTCAAACCTCATTTGCATATATATATATATAAAATAGCTCATAACTTGGCCAAAAATGAACGTTTAAAAAAAAACAAAACACGTTACTGTTATCTACATTGCAGCGCAGATCACATGCAATAGGAGATAGGGATTTGAGAATCTGGTGACAGAGCCTCTTTAAGCCCTGCCTTAGTAATGGACACTGACAATCAGCCAGCAGCCATTAGTAAGGTGGTAGTAATAAAGTTTAAAAAAATACAAGGACATAGAAAAAATATTTTATTGAAATAAAAAAAACACCACACAACCCTTGTTAACCATTTTATTGAGAATAAAAAAAACTCAGTCATTGAAGTAGTACTTGAATCCGAAGTAGTCCCACAACCGAACCTGTAAAAAAAAAAAAAGACAAAAAAAATTAGTAACACATAAAAAACCAAAGCAATTATCTTACATTTCCTGGTCCAGCGCTGGAGACGCAATGTCGGTGAGCTGAGTCCTATATTTAATCCTATCATGTGTGATACTGTCTGCTGAGCCATTGTGTCTAATCCTATCCATAGCTATAGGGTCGTAGTGCTATAGATATTGTCACGAAGGGTCTGTTTTCCGCAGCGGACATTTCGGGTGAAAAACTGCACCACAATTTGGTTTTTCAACCGGAATTCCCTGCAGGCTCCAGGGCGGACTTTATGCAGCATATTCACCCTTTGTGAACATAGCTCTATGCTCAAAAACAGCTTTAGAAATGTAGACAGTTCCTACACAAACAATATTACACAACAAATAAAGTGTTTGTTTATTTCTTCTTCAGGTTAAAATCACTAGATATCTGCCTGTATGAACCATGATTGATCTCCATGCCTCTTCCTCTGTCTTCTGACTATGTGCCTAATTATGTAAAAATGAATATACAAACATTACAATTGTATCATACATTTTGTATATTTTTGTATATTATCCATTTAATTCTGGTGGTGTCAGCTTTTACATGTTTAAAACCTAATAAGTAATCACAGATGTATACTAGACTCTGATAAGTCACTTGAGCTTAATTAGTAATGTTCTTTTAGAGATGTTCTATGCAAAAGTGGAATATACAATAAAGACATCCCTGTTTAATTGCACAATTGTTACCAGAGAAATATTGATTAGTGCTGGCATGGGAGATGAGGTTAAAACAACACATGGACTGATGTTAAAGAAAAAATAATAAACTTCAGAGACTCATATACAGTATACACTAAGTTTTTGTAAGGAGGCTTTAAATGCTTGTAGGGGGAGTCTAAATTAAAAACTTGGCAAACTAGAAAGTTGGCTCGCATTTACTGTCGTAGTATAAAATATAAGATACATTTAAATAAAAATATAAGACTTTTAAAGCAAAGTATTGTAAAGTTTCTTGCAGTGTCGTAATGCAACCCATTTTCGTCCTAATTTAGCCCCATTTTTTAAATCGGACATGTGTTTCTTTATGTGGTAATAACTTTTTAATGCTTTTACTTATCACAGCGATTATGAGATTGTTTTTTTGTGACACATTGTACTTATGTTAGTGTTAAAATTTGGTCGATAAATTTAGTGTTTTTTTTGTGAAAAATACCAAAATTAAGAGAACATTTAAATGTATCTGCTTGTGAGACAGTACCACACAAAATAGTTACTAACTAACATGAACTATATGTCGACTTTATTTTGGCATCATTTTTTGAACGTCCTTTTTTTATTTTTATTTTTTTGTGGGATGTTAGAAGGCCTATAACTTTAGCATCAACTTTTAACAATTTAAAGCACATTTTCTAAACCTATTTGTTTAGGGGCCAGATCAGTTCTGAAATGACCTTGAGGGTGCTATATATTAGAAACCCCTCATATATCACCTCATTTAAAGAAAATGCACATTTAGAAAGTTTCTTAACTCGTTAGGTGTTTCACAGGATTTAAAGCAAATTGGAGATCTCAATTTTAATCTGTGACACAGAAAAACAAAACTCAATATTTATTGGCCAGATTATGGCATTTTTTAGAAATATCCCATATTTGATCGTAGTGTGCTACTTGAGTAAAACACAGGTGATAAAGCAGCACCTTGTGGATTTTGCAGACTCCCAAAATGTTTAGGATACTTTCCAGGCACCACTATAGGTTTGTAGAGGCCTTGAGGTGCCGAAACATAAGCCACACCCCCCGAAAGACCCCTTTTTTTTTATAAACTACACCCCTCAAGAAATTAATGTAGGGGTGCCAGAAAACACTATAGGTGTTTCATATAATTTATTCGAATTGGGCCATAAAAATAATTTTTTTTTCTCCAATAAAATGTAGATTTTTTTTCATTAATACAATAAAAAACTGAGAAAAAAACCCCCAACATTTGTAAAGCAATTTCTCCGGAGTAGCGAAATACCCTATATTTCATCATGAACTGCTATTTGGGCACATGGCAGGGCTCAGAAGGGAAGGAGCGCTATTTGGCGTGCAGATTTTCCTGGATCGTTTTATGGGCGCCATGTCAGAATTGCAGAGCCCCTGACGGACTAAACCAGTGGAATCCCCCATGTAGTTACCACATTTTGGGAACTACAACCCTCAAGGAAATTTATCTAGGGGTATATTGAGCATTTTGACCACATAAGTTTTTTGCAGAATTTATTAGAATTAGGCTGTAAAAATGAAAATCAAATTTTTAAAAAAAATTTAATATATTTGGGCTGGGTTCACACGTGGCGGAATTTCACTTGAATTCCGCTGCGGACACTCCGCAGCGTTAATCCGCAGCGGAGCCGTTTCTCCATTGACTTCCACTTCTATTTAGAAGTGTTCGTTTAGACGATGCGTAAAATTCCGCTGCGGAGCATAGGCTGCGGAGCGGAATTTGGTGTCCGCAGCATGCTCTGTCTGTTGCGGACCAGTGGCGGACTGGTTGCGGACTCATGCAGAATTTCTCCATTGACTTCAATGGAGATTCTAAATTCCGCAATGAAGTCCGCAGCTGTCATGCACATGTTATGTGTGCTGCGGATGCGTCTTGCTTTTTTGCCATGACATTTCTTCATTCTGGCTGGACCTATGTATTTCTAGGTCTACAGCCAGACTGAGGAAGTCAATGGGGCTCCCGTAATTACGGGAGAGTTGCTAGGAGACGTCAGTAAATAGTCACTGTCCAGGGTGCTGAAAGAGTTAAGCGATCGGCAGTAACTGTTTCTGCACCCTGGACAGTGACTACCGATCCCAATATACAGCAACCTGTCAAAAAAATAGAAGTTCATACTTACGGAGAACTCCCTGCTTCTGTCTCCAGTCCGGCTTCCCAGGATGACGTTTCAGTGTAAGTGACGGCTGCAGCCAATCACAGGCTGCAGCGGTCACATGGACTGCCGCGTCATCCAGGGAGGTCGGGCTGGATGCTGAAAGAGGGACGCGTCACCAAGACAACGGCCGGTAAGTATGAAATTTGTTTACTTTCACTAGGGAAAGTGCTGGCCCTTCTCTCTATCCTGCACTGATAGAGAGAAAGGAAGCACTTTTCCCGAAGTCCGCAGCAGCTAGTCCGCATCAATTTACTGCACATTTTGGGCAGATCCGCCGCAGAATCTGCAATGCAGATTCTGTGCGGCATTGATGCGGACAGTTGCGGAGGAAATCCGCCACGTGGGGGCATGCCCTTATAGTTCAAATTTTTTAAGCTCTTAAACGCTAAGCCAGCAGTAGTAATGTTATCTTCCTATATCCCTCATGATTCGCTGTGGTCGAGCGAGGAATAATCACAGTGCATTTTGGAAAGGTTGTCTGCAAGGAATTATGGGGAAGCCCATACGAGGTCATGTGTTACTTTTTCTAATCTGTAAAATTGTGGCCTCGATTTGTGGCAGAAGTTTGAGTTATTATTGAATCCTTAAATTTTTGAAAAATGTGATGATGTAGAATCGAGTCGTTCATCTCTAGACGAGGCATAGTTTGGTCTTTAACCCCTCAATGACCGCCGATACGCCTTTTCACGGCGGTCATTAATGGCCTTTTCACGGCGGCCTAATCAACGTCCTGCACGGGTCTCCCGTGCAGGCTGGAGCCAGGGCTCGGCTGTCTGATGTCAGTCGGGCTCCTGCTCCAAAGTTTACTTCGATCTCCTACGTTTAACCCTTCAAATGCCGCAGTCATTAGCGACCGCTGCATTTGAGTTGTTTACAGAGGGAGTGAGCTCCCTCTGTCACACATCGGCGGCCCGCAAATGCAATTGCGGGCATCCGATGGGGTTCCATGGCAGCCGGGGGCCTAGCAAAGGCCCCCAGGTCTGCCCTGGCTATATACCTATTAGGACGTGCCAGAGGCATGTCCTAATAGATGCCTGTCGGTTCTTTACTGACAGGCAAAAATGCTCTGGTATACGAAGTATACCAAAGCATTATAGCAGTGATCTGAAGATCGCATAGTGAAGTTTCCTAGTGAGACTGAAAAAATAATTAATGTGAAATAAAAATTAATAAGGTACACATTAAAAAAAACAAAACATTTTGTTGGCATAACATTTTTTTTTATTTAGTAAAAATTTAAAAATAAAATAAAAACTGCACATATATGGTATCCCCGCAATCGCAATGACCCAAAAAATAAAGTTATCATTATTTAAACCGCAAGGTGAACCCTGCAAAAACAAAACGCAAATAACAATGACAAAATTGCTATTTTTTTCCCCATTTTCCCCCAAAATAATAATAATAAAAGATTAATCAACAAGTCCCATGTACGCCAAAATGGTAGCAATGAAGTCCCGCAAAAAACAAGCCCTCATATGGTGACAATGACAGAAAAATAGAAAAGTTATGGCTCTTGGAAAGCAGCGATGCAAAATAAAATTGTTTTAGTTCAAAAGTGTTTTTTTTTCTGCAAAAGTAGTAAAACATAAAAAAACTATGCATATTTGGTATCGTCGTAATCATACCGACCCATAAAAGGTAACATTTTATTTACGATGCACAGTAATCGGCGTAAATGTAAAACGCATAGAACAATGGCTAAATTGCTTTTTTTTAATATCCCCCCCAAAAAAAGTTAATAAAAGTTAATAAAAAAATTCTACATACCCCAACACTGTGCCATTGAAAAATACAACTCATCCCGCAAAAATCAAGTCCTCATACAGCAATGTCAACGTGAAAATAAAAAAGTTAGAGATCTTCGAAAGTGACAATGGAAAAACTATAAAAATTGCTCGGTCATTAGGGCCGAGAATGCAAGCAGGTGAAAGGTTAAGAATGCAAAATGTTTTTATTTATTTTTTGTTTTTCCATCTATGTATTCCGAAAGTCAAGCTCTTTTATCGTTCCATCCATATGAGGGCTTACGTATATTTTTTAATGCCACCATTTTCAGGTACATATAATGTATTAAAAAACTTTTATACATTTTTTTTAGAGGAGTGGGAAAAACAGCAATTGCGCCATAATTTTTTGGGACTTATTTTTACAGTGTTTAACAGGGCATTATAAATAATATGTTAACTTTTTTCTTTGAGTCATTACGATTACGGTGATACCAGATTTATATATTTATTGTAGACTACATTAGCACAATAGTTTTTTTCCATCCACAGATGTAGCCGTCTTTACCTTGACTTTTAGGGCGGATTTACACGAACGCGATTTGCGTCCGTGCAACCCGCGTGAATTTCACGCGGGTCGCACGGACCTATGCAAGTCTATGGGGCAGTGCAGACTGTCCGTGATTTTTGCGTAGCGTGAGTCCGCTGCGTAAAACTCACGACAGGTTCTATATTTCGGCGTTTTCCGCACATCACGCACTCATTGAAGTCAATGGGTGCGTGAAAATCACGTGCACCACACGGAAGCACTTACGTGGGACGCGCGTTATTCGCGCAACAGCAGTAAAAAATGCATGTAAACAGAAAATCACCACGTGCTTTTCTGTTTACAAACATCCAAACGGAGTGTCATTAATGATGGCGGCTGCGTGAAAAGCACGCAGCCGAGCACCATATGAACAGGACACACGAAGCTGTTAAGTGCCTTTTGCACACTCAAAACGCCGCGTTTTTTGCGTGTGCAAAACACACACGCTCGTGTAAATCCGCCCTCAACGCAATAAATACACAGTGGCAAGATCCTGTATCTTGACTTTTTCATTGACTTTTCAATGGCTCTTGTTGTTTGATATCACGCTGCAGCAAGCTATCGGAATAAAGATAAAGATGGTTACATACGTACAAAAGTTTGTGAGGGCTTGCTTTGTGCAGGATTTTGATTTTTATTGGTACTTATTTTGGATACATGCAACTTTTTAAATCCTTTTGATTACGAATTATGGACCCCTCCCTATATAAGACCAGTTAGGTTGTGCAGTCAGTATTTATCGTGGAATCGATCAGCTCCAATTCCAGCCATTGCAGCAGGTTGTCAGCTGCTTGTTACAGCTAAAACCCGCTGTGGACAGTGCTGGCACAGCTCCTGAGATGG
The DNA here is from genome assembly GCF_050947455.1 of Rhinoderma darwinii. Classification (NCBI taxonomy): domain Eukaryota; kingdom Metazoa; phylum Chordata; class Amphibia; order Anura; family Rhinodermatidae; genus Rhinoderma; species Rhinoderma darwinii. The sequence goes on from NC_134687.1 coordinate 68,349,078, forward strand.
TGCCACACCCACACCATCCAATTGTGTTGCGAAAAGGGGTTAAACGCTATTTCCACCTTTTCAATTACATTTTTTTTATTGTCTCAATGCATCTAAGAAACTTTGAATATAGTCTCAAGTAAAAATGTCCTACCATTTCCTACAGCTCCTATGCAGACCTATGTATCGTCATGGTAACAGACTACAAATAAACCCTGTGTAGTCTGATCCTGCAGTCATACACTTTTCAATCTGTTCCTTACTCCTTGCTAATATACATTAGTTACATTAGCAAGAAGTCGGGCACAGAAGAGAGTATAACTGCAAGATCAGACTTTTTGTTTTTAATAATTTTTATTATGAATCAAGACTAATTGCAATTTTGCTTCATACTTTTTTTTTTTTTTTACATGCATTGGAACAATGAAAAAATATAATTGTGAAGGAAGACCTTTAAGTACAGCTTTTTTTTATTTTCTTCCCTTTCAATTCTTTACAGGAAGGAAGAAGGGTTTGACTCTTTGGCTGGTTCCCTAGACTCCTATTTCTATGTTAGTTAGAGGAGGATTCTTATGCTCACACATTGGCCATATAGAAGAAGGACCAACCTAAGCTGGGGCAACAATGGCTATACTGCGGGACATACAATCTTGGAACCATTACACATGTTTATGCCATATGAAGGACATGCATGTAAATAAATTATCCGTCAATTATCAGCCATAAGCTCTGCAAACCCAAATGTTCAACAGTCAATATCTTGCAGTTTTAACTATGTATATTCCATATTAGTTTAGGAACATTTGGATTTGGAAATGTGAAACACCAGATACTTTTTATTGGGGGTATTAATATCCTGTTTACCATATTGCATACAACATAAAGCCTACATAGCGTTTATCATTTTCGATATCTATATTATGTGGTATAGAAAACATTAGTTTGTTTTATTTCCCTCAAGGTGGTGCTATTGTTACAATACTGTGGCCTCTCCAGTGCAAGTTCTTATTATGTAAAATATAACTCAAATTGTAGCTCATACTTGCCATCTTTACTCATTTAAAATTTCTTGAAAAGTTATTTAACCTGTTTATACCACTGTGAATTCATAACATAATATGTGAATTTGTTTGTCAATAATCAAAATAAGTCTACAACTATTGTATACATCTATTTTAATGAGTATTTACTGTTTTATTAATAGTAGATAGATTTTAATCTGAAGCAGTTTAACATTTTAATTATTTTGAATATAATTTATTTTCAAGTTTCAGTCAAGTATTCTCATGTTTATTTTAAATATACATCCAGTACTGGGTGATATAATGTATCACAGGATGCACTGGGGGTACTTAAAAGTAATTCTATAAAAAAAATATGGCTTTAATAGTTTCTTCTTGAAGGTATTAAGTGCTCTTTATTCCTTATCAAATGCCAAGGTGTTACACAGTGGCTTTTTTTTATCACGTTCCTTTTATATTAGGAAGGAAGTCTCATCTCTTCTCTTTAAAGAGGCTCTGTCACCAGATTTTGCAACCCCTATCTGCTATTGCAGCAGATCGGCGCTGCAATGTAGATTACAGTAACGTTTTTATTTTTAAAAAACGAGCATTTTTGGCCAAGTTATGACCATTTTCGTATTTATGCAAATGAGGCTTGCAAAAGTACAACTGGGCGTGTTGAAAAGTAAAAGTACAACTGGGCGTGTATTATGTGCGTACATCGGGGCGTTTTTACTACTTTTACTAGCTGGGCGTTGTGTATAGAAGTGTCATCCACTTCTCTTCACAACGCCCAGCTTCTGGCAGTGCAGACACAGCCGTGATCTCCAGAGATCACGCTGTGTCGTCACTCACAGGTCCTGCATCGTGTCAGACGAGCGAGGACACCGACACCAGAGGCTACAGATGATTCTGCAGCAGCATCGGCGTTTGCAGGTAAGTCGATGTAGCTGCTTACCTGCAAATGCTGATGCTGCTGCAGAATCAACTGTAGCCTCTGGTGCCGACACGATGCAGGACCTGTGAGTGACGTCACAGATCTGCACTGCCAGAAGCTGGGCGTTCTGAAGAGAAGTGGATGATACTTCTCATCAGAAAGCCCAGCTAGTAAAAGTAGTAAACACGCCCCGATGTACACACATAATACACGCCCAGTTGTACTTTTACTTTTCAACACGCCCAGTTGTACTTTTGCAAGCCTCATTTGCATAAATACGAAAATGGTCATAACTTGGCCAAAAATGCTCGTTTTTTAAAAATAAAAACGTTACTGTAATCTACATTGCAGCGCCGATCTGCTGCAATAGCAGATAGGGGTTGCAAAATCTGGTGACAGAGCCTCTTTAACTTGGTTATTGAACCCCTGGCTTCTGTTCTTAGACGTAGCTCTGAGATGGTTGGTATTTGGGTGGGGGATAGGGATGTAATGACTATGTACACGGACGATGTGATCTTATCAATCACGGTATCTCGAGACGTCATTGCCTCAGGTTATGTTAAATATTATTAACCTCTCTAAAGTTTCTTTATATAAACTGAATCATACAAAATGTCAGTTACCGCCGATAAATTTGACAGGAAGTAAACAAGATACACTAAGGAAAAGTTTCGGTTTGTTTAGGCAAACAGAGGGTTATAATACCTAGGAATATATATTGCAAGTATTAATTCAGAAATAATTCCCCATCATTAAAAGATTTTATTTGAGACAATTCCTTCAGAATTGACTGCGTGGGAAGAATAGACCTCTCATGGTTTGCTAGGATCAATTCAATTAAGGTGTATTCCTTCGTTGCTTTTCCATTATTTTTGACAAGGAAATTTAAAACTGCAGTATATTGCTCAATCCTATTAGGGGAAAAGACAAGACAAGAGTGGCTAATGATGACATGTACCCAGAACTGCCTAATTGGGTATAAGAGTATCGGATTTGTAGTCATATTATTGTGCCACTGTCGCAGAAATAATTAGATATTGGTGGAACTAGGAATCTTTGGTCTCTTGGACTCACTCAGTGGGAAGTAACTTGGAGAAGGGCTGGTCTTTAGGACAAGTGGTGATATTTATGCAACTGGATCTCCCTATCCCCTCGTAGTTATGGATACGATTAGAATCTGGTCCCAAACAATTGTTAAAATTGGGTACTGACTATAAAAATTTACTATTTTAAAATGTCAATTTTCTCACATGTCATCCCTGGGATTCATGATAAACCTTGGAGTACAGTCAGTGGCGGATTAAGTAGACCATAGGCCCTGGGCTGTTACCCATAGTTAGGCCCCCCTTCTCCACCGCCGCCCTGTAACTATTGTTAACACTTCCTTTTTGTCCAGACATTAACAAATGGGTGTTACTACTCCCCTTGTCAAAAGGCTGTGTCCCCACATACTGACAGTCTCCAACCATCGCTGACAGTATCGCACCGTGCAGGGACACATTCTCCTGACAAGGGGAATAGTAACACTTATTTGTCTATCAGTCCTGGACTGCACAAAGACTTTGTGAAATACAAGGATTTCCTATAATAAACATGTCAGTAGAGATGACAGATTGTCTATAAATCTAGTGACTCACAGGTGACGACGTAGTTTTTTTCCTCTTCTCCATCCAATCCAGACTTCATGACGACTTTTCCCGGCCATGACCCATTTCTGCAGAATTTGCCACTCAGATGTCTTTGGCTCCTCACTTTTCCAACATTTCCACACCTATAAACAAAGATAATATTATCATGGTGCCACTCACTGTGCCCCAAAATATAATAGCACCAAACACTGCGCCCCTGAATAAAATAGTACAAACACTGTGCGCCTAAATATTATAGCACCATAGACTGCGCCCCTGAATATAATTGTGTCAAACACTGTATATAGCACCACACACAGCCCCCTGTAAATAGCGCTACACAGTCCTCCCCCTCTGTAAATAGCGTCACATAGCCCTCCCCCTCTTGTATATAGTGCTACACAGCAATCCCCCTTAGATATAGTGATACACAGCGCTCCCTTCTATATAGTGCTATACAACAATCCCCCCTTGTATATAGTGCTACACAGCGTCTCCCGCCTTGGACCTGCAGCTCTTGTAATTGCTCAGTATAATGTCCCCCGTAGCTGCCCCCACAGTATATTGCCACCCATAGCTTCCCCCACAGTATAATACCCTTCATAGCTGCCTCTACACAGTATAATGCCCTTCATAGCTGCCTCTACACAGTATAATGCCCCCATAGCTACAACACAGTATAATGCCCCCATAGCTGCGACACAGTATAATGCCCCCATAGCTGCAACACAGTATAATGCCCCCATAGCTGCAACACAGTATAATGCCTCCATAGCTGCGACACAGTATAATGCCTCCATAGCCTCAACACAGTATAATGCCCTCAAAGCTGCTACACAGTATAATGCCCCATAGATATGACACCGTATAATGCCCCATAGCTGCTACACAGTATAATGCCCCCATAGCTGCGACACAGTATAATGGCCCCATAGCTGCAACACAGTATAATTGTTAGGGATCTGCCAGGTACTTCATCTAGGTATACTCCTGGGATTAATCAATCCACACCTGAGGCCAGACCTGTTCGACTGACACCATCTCCCACCAACCAGGGTGGCAGGCTCAGGAGTGGGAGAGCCTATCGCGGCCTGGTCTGTCGGAGTTAGCTCCGCCCCCTGCCCTTTATTACCTGCCCTGTTCTCTCCCTCAGTGCTTGTAATTCTTTTGGATTCCTGGCCCCACTGCTGCTTGCTCCAGCCTGCTTCTGCCGTGCTTCTGCCTTGCTGCAGTTCTGCTTGACCTGCTTTGCTTTGCCCCTGGCTTGCTTCTGTCTCCGTGCCCGCTCGGGTGTACTCACTTCGTCCTGGTCCTGACTGTTCGTTCGCCGCTCCGTTTCCTCGTGGCGTTCCGTGGCTACTGCCCCTTCCCTTGCGTGTTCTCTGTTTGTCTTCCTGTGCACTTAGACAGCGTAGGGACCGCCGCCCAGTTGTACCTCGTCGCCTAGGGCGGGTCGTTGCAAGTAGGCAGGGACAGGGCGGTGGGTAGATTAGGGCTCACTGTCCCTTCACCTCCTTCCTGCCATTACATAATTACAAGCCCTTACCTAGTCTACCATTTCTCCTACGCTGACGCTATCATGGACCCCCTTGAGACCCTGACCCAGCAGATGCAGGGCCTCTCCCTACAGGTCCAGGCCCTGGCCCAAAGGGTCAATCAGGGTGACGCTGCTTTAGTAGTACCCCTCACCTCACCTCTAGAACCCGACCTCAAGTTACCTGACCGGTTTTCAGGGGACCGTAAGACGTTTCTCTCCTTCCGGGAGAGTTGCAGACTGTATTTCCGCCTAAAGCCCCACTCCTCAGGTTCCGAGAACCAGCGGGTGGGTATCATCATATCCCGACTCCAGGAAGGGCCCCAAGAGTGGGCCTTCTCCTTGGCTCCTGACGCCCCTGAACTTTCCTCTGTTGATCGTTTTTTCTCTGCCCTCGGACTCATTTACGACGAGACTGACAGGACTGCTTTAGCCGAGAGTCAGCTGGTGACCTTACGTCAGGGTAGGAGACCGGTTGAGGAATACTGTTCTGATTTTAGGAGGTGGTGTGGGTGGTAGTCGACCGCTTCAGCAAGATGTGCCACTTTGTGCCCCTTAAGAAGCTACCTAACGCCAAGACGTTAGCTTCTTTGTTTGTGAAACACATCCTGCGTCTCCATGGGGCCCCAGTCAATATCGTTTCTGACAGAGGGGTACAATTTGTTTCCTTATTTTGGAGAGCTTTTTGTAAAAAGTTGGAGATTGATCTGTCCTTCTCCTCCGCCTTCCATCCCGAAACTAATGGCCAAACGGAAAGGACCAACCAATCCCTGGAACAATATTTAAGGTGTTTCATCTCTGACTGTCAATTCGATTGGGTCTCATTCCTTCCCCTTGCTGAATTTTCCCTGAATAACCGGGTCAGTAACTCGTCAGGGGTCTCCCCGTTTTTCTGTAATTTCGGGTTTAACCCAAGGTTCTCCTCCGTCTCCCCTGGTTGTTCCAATAATCCTGAGGTAGAGGAGGTTCATCGGGAACTGTGCACTGTCTGGGCCCAGGTTCAGAAGAACCTAGAGGCGTCCCAGAGCGCACAAAAGATTCAGGCGGATAGTAGACGTTCTGCTAACCCCCGGTTTGTCGTCGGGGATTTGGTCTGGTTGTCGTCCAGGAACTTGCGCCTTAAGGTCCCGTCCAGGAAGTTTGCTCCCCGATTTATTGGACCTTATAAGATCATTGAAGTCCTCAACCCTGTATCCTTCCGTCTGGAGCTCCCCCCATCCTTTCGCATACATGACGTCTTCCATGCCTCCCTCCTTAAACGCTGCTCCCCGTCCTGGTCCCCCTCGAGGATACCTCCTGTTCCCGTTCTCACCCCTGAGGGGGTGGAATTCGAGGTGGCCAAGATTATGGACAGTAGGATGGTCCAGGGCTCCCTCCAGTACCTGGTCCATTGGAGAGGATACGGGCCGGAGGAGAGGACTTGGGTACCTGCCCGTGATGTTCACGCTGGGGTATTGATCAGGAGGTTCCACCTTCTCTTCCCCACTAAACCAGGTCCCCTTAGTAAGGGTCCGGTGGCCCCTCATAAAAGGGGGAGTACTGTTAGGGATCTGCCAGGTACTTCATCTAGGTATACTCCTGGGATTAATCAATCCACACCTGAGGCCAGACCTGTTCGACTGACACCATCTCCCACCAACCAGGGTGGCAGGCTCAGGAGTGGGAGAGCCTATCGCGGCCTGGTCTGTCGGAGTTAGCTCCGCCCCCTGCCCTTTATTACCTGCCCTGTTCTCTCCCTCAGTGCTTGTAATTCTTTTGGATTCCTGGCCCCACTGCTGCTTGCTCCAGCCTGCTTCTGCCGTGCTTCTGCCTTGCTGCAGTTCTGCTTGACCTGCTTTGCTTTGCCCCTGGCTTGCTTCTGTCTCCGTGCCCGCTCGGGTGTACTCACTTCGTCCTGGTCCTGACTGTTCGTTCGCCGCTCCGTTTCCTCGTGGCGTTCCGTGGCTACTGCCCCTTCCCTTGCGTGTTCTCTGTTTGTCTTCCTGTGCACTTAGACAGCGTAGGGACCGCCGCCCAGTTGTACCTCGTCGCCTAGGGCGGGTCGTTGCAAGTAGGCAGGGACAGGGCGGTGGGTAGATTAGGGCTCACTGTCCCTTCACCTCCTTCCTGCCATTACAATAATGCCCCCATAGCGGCAACACAGTATAATGCCTCCATAGCTGCTACACAGTATAATGCCTCCATAGCTGCAACACAGTATAATGCCTCCATAGCTGCCTCTACACAGTATAATGCCCCCATAGCTGCGACGCAGTATAATGCCTCCATAGCTGCGACACAGTATAATGCCTCCATAGCCGCAACACAGTATAATGCCCTCAAAGCTGCTGCACAGTATAATGCCCCATAGATGTGACACAGTATAATACCTCCATCCATAGCTGTGACACAGTATAATGCCCTACATAGCTGTGACACAGTATAATGCCCTCCATAGCTGTGACACAGTATAATGCCCTCCATAGCTGCGACACAGTATAATGTCCCCATAGCTGTGACACAGTATAATGCCTCCATAGCTGCGACACAGTATAATGCCCCCATAGCTGCAACACAGTATAATGCCCCATAGCTGCGACACAGTATAATGCCCCCATAGCTGCAACACAGTATAATGCCCCCATAGATGCAACACAGTATAATGCCCCCATAGCTGCAACACAGTATAATGCCTCCATAGCTGCCTCTACACAGTATAATGCCTCCATAGCTGCGACACAGTATAATGCCTCCATAGCTGTGACACAGTATAATGCCCCCATAGCTGCAACACAGTATAATGCCCCATAGCTGCAACACAGTATAATGCCCCCATAGCTGCCTCTACACAGTATAATGCCCCCATAACTGCCTCCACACAGTATAATGCCTCCATAGCTGCTACACAGTATAATGCCCCATAGATGTGACACAGTATAATGCCCCATAGCGGCTACACAGTATAATGCCCCATAGATGTGACACAGTATAATGCCTCCATAGCTGCGACACAGTATAATGCCCTCATAGCTGCTACACAGTATAATGCCCCATAGATGTGACACAGTATAATGCCCCATAGCTGCTACACAGTATAATACCCCCATAGCTGTGACACAGTATAATGCCCCATAGATGTGACACAGTATAATGCCCCATAGATGTGAGTGACACAGTATAATGCCCCATAGATGTGAGTGACACAGTATAATGCCCCCATAGATGTGAGTGACACAGTATAATGCCCCATAGATGTGACACAGTATAATGCCCCATAGATGTGACAGTATAATTCCCCATATGTACGTACCTAATAAATAAAAAAAACATTATTACTTACCTATCCAGGTTCCCACGACGGTGGGGGATGCTTCTCCTCCTCTGCACTGTCCCGTGAGTGACTCCGTGCAGACAGGCGCGATGACGTCACTACATCGCGCCTGCCTGCACCGAGCCGCTCACGGCAGAGTGAATGCTGGAGCGAGGCTCCAGCATTCAACCCAACTGAATCTGCGTCCTGCGGATGCAGATTCAGTTGGAAGCGGGCAGCGCGGCAGCGCGGTAGCGCTGCATAGTTTTTTAAGATAGTGTGCGGTTCGGGCTGCGATGGGCCCCCTGGCAGCCTCGGGCCCCCGCCTAAAACACCCATATTATAATCCGCCATTGAGTACAGTAGGAATAGAATCGCTTGGGGAGCTTTGTGATAAAGAAGGACTGTGGGATTGGTGTGTTCTGAGTGACAAGTTTATTCTTGATCCCACATTGCACTTTGCTTTTTTGCAACTGTAGTGTTATATACAAATGTAGCCTGTCTTCTAAATACTTGAAATATTACCATTACCTTGAAGGTACCAAGGTGTAGGGGGACTATCGCTGATTTATAGAGAATTGATACGTTTTTTCCCATTCTAGTAAATTTGAGTACATGTACAAATGTCTCAATGTGCTAATCAAATTGAGATAGAGAAGAAGCTTCAAGTGAGATGGTAATGTCGCCCGTCAACACTGGCGAGATATTATCCAACAAAATCGAATCAATATGTCTGGCGGTCATGCTCTCACATTGCACCGTTCTGGGTGGATGACTTTTAATGGTATTTTTAGGTTAGTTGGCCAAAATGAGCAAGAGCTTGCTATGTTATTTCTAAGAGCAGAGTTGATTTCACATAAAAAGAGATGGGTGGTCTTGCGGGTGTTAAGCGAAGCATGGAAAGCAAAGCACGGAGTTTGAAGTCAGTAGAAATTTCCAAAATACCGGAGCTAATATGATAAGCATTTTCAATATAAATTGTGGCTCGGATAATAAGGAAAAGTTAACAGGTAGGACATTTTTCTTTAAATGGTCATTTTAGATCAATGACATCACTTTATTCATGAGTTGTATTCTGGGTGATTCTTAGATGACGATGAGCTCTAGCTGAAAGATGATAGCCTTCACTTTCTTACTCCTTTTATTTGGCGCTATAGCCAAGGTGCCCCTTGCTCGAGCTCCTTATCCGACATATATGGTTTTTATTCATTTTAAGTTTCTTTATATAAATGTATTTTTATTTTTATTTTTTAATATTATGTGCTGGAACTTTTTTTTGTTCTAAAGATAATGTTTGTATTAGTATTTAGTTTTTTTTAATTTCTGTTGTGCTAAGTGGAAAAAAAGCAAAATAAAAGAATCCAAAAATGCATCTCTTTCATTCTGATGCATTAACATCTCATAACACAATGGTTCACATCTATCAAGCTCCATGCCCCACATCTTTAGCACATTTTTAGTGGAAATAATGGTGTATACTGTGTGCATGATATTTGAAATATTTGCGTCCCATAGAATTACCGTTTGCTCATTTTGTGATTCATGCTAGGCAGGTAGGCACGGTTACAGATGAAGTTACTTTTTAGCCATATTTATGAAATGCACCTGTGTAAAAAGGCACAACACCAGCAGCATCTGTCCATCACCAAAAGGCTGGCATAAAATATAAGCCACAAAACGGAACCAAAAGCACCATCCTCTCTAATGTAAAATGTCATGTTGATCTGAAGAAGGGGTGTGTGCACCCTAAAACACATTATCGTTTGATGACAATAAACACAGGTTGAGATGACTGAAATGTTGTGTTGTATCGATAGTACAACACTAAAAGGTGAGAGTATTTGCCGACTAGATTACATTAAGCCTTTCATTAAACGCCAGTAAAGCACTAGGAGCACTCCTTTGGTCTTTTTCAGTTTTTCTCTTGCATCCTCTAATGTAATAGGCAACATATGGCGGCATATATTGAATCTGTTGTGGCATTTGATACATTTGTCACACAATCAACTCCAAAAATCTGGTTAAAAAAAAAAGACTTCTACCGCCAGCGGACACTTTAGAAAATTGTGCTCCAGCTGGTTACTGTGTTGTGTTCTTCATTTATATATATTTCTTTTTAACAGCACACCATGTGGATAGGAGTGGTAAGGCAGTTATATCTAGAATTATATAAGAAATATATTCTGTCTGGGATTTTCTTCCAGTAACTTACACTGCAGCTGTTATGAATTTTATCTGTATGTCTTAACAAAATTGCTGATGATGAACATTCATTAGGAGTTTAGCCCTTGTCCAACACTCTTAGGCCTTATTCAAACCAATGAGTAATCAACCGTGTGATAGACGTTTTTATATTGGAACACGGCTGCATTAAAATGAACGTGCTTCTATAGGGCTACTCACACGTATGTTGTTTTATCGGACCGTCCTGTGAAAAAATAGGACATGTCCTATTTTTGCCTGTTTTCACGGATCTCTTAATAGACTCAAGTCTATTTTTCACAGCCGGTTTTACACCTGTTCGTGCGAATAAGGCCTTAGAATATAGGATTTAGCAGCTGATTGGTTGATCAAAGTCAACCCTTTAGACTCATTCGCTGTAAAGTAAAACTGACTAAAACATGACACAAAGGGACACCAACAAATTTAAATATAGAATTTGTCTAAATGGATATCTATCTCGTTGTAAATAGCATAATGTCTAGAATTGGGAGTTAGTATTTGTGCTATTTCTAAGCTATGTTTTTTTTGTGCTATTAAGTACATATATACTTTAGAAACATAGTTGTAATTTTATTTCAAATGAAAGTCACAAATTTTTGTTTAGAGTCAGCATTAGCATTTTCCTGTATACTTCTTTAAAGCAACTATTGTAATCCACAGGGCTTGGTAGATCGCAATAACTATAATTCACAGCATTTTACATGTTAGACCAAGTGTAATCCACAGGCCTTGGAAGGGACAACATTTATAACCCACTTAGATTTACATAATTTGGTAAGGAACAACATCTGTAATCCACATAATGTGGTAAGTAATAACATTTTTAATCCATTGAATTTGGTATGTTACAACAAATATAATTCACAAGCCTTATACGACACAGTATGCTCTCCCTCAAGGGTGTGGCACTTAATTCTGTGGTGGGATTAGTACAGGAAGCAGCCACCATAATGGGAGTTGACTCTCATATGACCCGGCACTAGGTAGGTAGCACCACTGTAGCACAAACAGTCTCTGGTAAGGACTCAAATAGCAGACATCTTCCCTTCCATCTGATGGTGGCTGAATCTGTGTACGTGGCTCCCTAAACTTCTGTGACAGGAGTTTAAATGATACTTGGCTGTAACTGAGGGAATTATGCCTCCTCTGAGGTGGTCTGGAGAAAGAAACCCAATAGAGACCTGATAGAGCAAAAACCTAATAGGGAAGAGATCTGGATGCACCCTTTCTTGGTATCTCTTTGTATCTTTTGCCCAAACTACACACTGGCTCTCCAAATGCAACTTCCTAGACACTACTCTATGGATCTCCAACTGCCACTGCCTATACACCACATTCTGTCTCTCCTACTGCCACTTCCTGTACACTACTCTCTGGCTCTTTAATTGCCACTGCTGGTACACTACAATCTGGCTTTCTGACGGCCACTACCTAATCACTACATTCTGGCTTTCCATCTTCCACTGCCTAGACTTTACTCTCTGGCTCTCCAACTGCACTGCCTGTACACTACACTCTAGCTTTCCAACTGCCACTGCCTAGACACTACACTCTGGCTCTCCTACTGCCACTGCGTAGAGACTACTCACTGGCTCTGCAACTCTACTGCCTGTACACTACTCTCTAGCTCTCCAACTGCCACTGCCTGGACACTACACTCTGACTCTCCAACTGCCACTGGCTAAACATTACTCTCTGGCTCTCTAACTGCCTTTGCCTGTACACTACACTCTGGCTCTCCAACTGCTACTGCCTGTACACTACTCTCTGGCACTCCAACTGCCACTGCCTAGACATTACTCTCTGGCTCTCCAACTGCCACTGCCTATACACTACACTCTGGCTCTCTTACTGCCACTGCCTGTACACTTCTCTCTGGGTCTCTAACTGCCACTGCCTAGACACCACTCTCTGGTTCTCCAACTGCCACTGCCTATACACTACTCTCTGCCTCTCCAACTGCCACTGCCTAGACACTACCCTCTGGCTTTCCAACTGCCACTGCCTAGGCACTACACTCTTGCTCTCCAACTGCCACTGCCTGTACACCACACTCTGGTTCTCCAACTGCCACTGCCTGTACACTACTCTCTGGCTCTCCAACTGCCACTGCCTGGATACTACTCTCTGGCTCTCCTACTGCGACTACCTGAACACTACACTTTGGCTCTCTAACTGCCACTGCCTAGACTTTACTCTCTAAGGCCTCATGTACACGACCGTAAAATCGTCCGTAATCGCGGACCATAGTTACGGACCAATTAATTTCTATGGCTGACGGACACATTCCCTTATATTTAGGGGACCCCCCTTCTGGCTGTCCAACTGCCACTGCCACAGGCTCGCACCCCCTCCCTCCTCCTTATGAGTGTTCTCTAATTCTGCCTCTTTTTCTCTGCCCCCTTCCACTCATTCACCACCATGCTCTCTGGGAATTAAATCCTTGTTCCCCACCTCTACTCCCAGCATGTTGGCAAGGGATCGGTATATGGTTCGCAAAAGACTTGTCCCAGTGGCCTGAATGCTCACTGGGAGCTACATCTGCCTGCTCTGATGCCTGCTCTGATGCCCACTCTGCTCCTACCTCATTGATGTGAACGATCACTGGGGGCTACATAACACAGTCCTTTAAAGAAAAAAAAGGCATTTTATGATAATGAGCATTAATACTGCTTTCAGGCTGCGTATCTAGCACTGAAAGCACCAGTGTTCTCTAGATTTCTTTAATGTCTTACCTTTTTTTTTTTTATCAAGGATCGGCTGTATTTACCTCTTGTGAATTGCTCTCCCTCAGGCACCTGAAATAATCATTAAAGATGCTATTCATTAATGGTTTTCTTACTTGAAATAATCAGATTCTGCAAATCACTGCGAAGTCTATTAAGCAGGAACATAACAAAGCTGATGTCATTTTTTATCATTTAAATAGCCCATTACTTACAATTCTACAGCAAAACAAGCTTGTAGAAAGTTTACTTGTGATCATTTTACACTGCCATACAAGATTACCACTCAGTGCAATTTGTTATTGTCCCAGCTGCAAATCACAGCATTAATATTTAAACATGTCTTTAAGCTCTATTATCAGAAAGCATGTTTCTTTAATTGTTTAGTGATGCTACTAACATAGTCATTTCACAACAGGGTTTGTCATATAAACTGCATGCATTTTTATAAAAAGGATCACATTTATAGACCCCTTTGAACAGATGAAAAATACAAATAGAATAAATCACTGAAAATGATCATAAGTACATTACAAATTACAGTATCAATGTAATGTTAAAATATTAATACTCTTTTGGTTTGCTCATGTGTCTAAAAATGACTTCCACAGTCAGACTTTTCACTGGCTACTCTGGTTAGAAGAAACAAAGAGACTCCCAGGTCTTCAGCCTTTAACCCCTCTGCAGGGATCTGGCCTTTACTTCTAAGAGTACTCAGGTTGCGTTTGCAAAGTAGTCGCCGACTGGCGGAGCAAGCAGAAGCTAGAAGTGGTCAGAGATGAAACTGGAAAAATGACAGGTGGAGAACAAGGTCAGTAGAAAGCCAAGGTCAATATCCAGCCATAAATAAAGTCCCAGAATAGCAGGAAAAGGGTAGTCAAATAATCCAGAGATCAGCAGAAAATATATAGACAGATTAGTGGAGAATCAATACGAAAAATCAGATAACAAGTTCAGCAGCAATAGAACACAAATGGTCTCAGAACAGAACCAGGTAGCCTAGTCTAATAACTAACATCGACATGTTTGCCTGATTGGCCACAAGACCGTACCTCCTAATTGGTCGACCAACAGAGTGCTCAGATATATACGATCACTGAGGGACTCCAGCTCTGGGCAATCCTCTGACATCACTGTGGCAGCATCTGCGGAGGGCACTGTGGCAGCATCTACGGAGGGCACTGTGGCAGCATCTACAGGGGGCACTGTGGCAGCATCTACAGCGGGCACTGTGGCAGCAACTACAGAGGGAACTGTGGCAGCATCTACATAGGACACTGGCAGTATCTACAGAGGGCACTGTGGCAACATCTACAGAGGGCACTGTGGCAGCATCTACAGAGGGCACTGTGGCAGCATCTACAGAGGGCACTGTGGCAGCATCTACAGAGGGCACTGTGGCAGCAACTACAGAGGGAACTGTGGCAGCATCTACAGAGGACACTGTGGCAGCATCTACAGAGGGCACTGTGGCAGCATCTACAGAGGGCACTGTGGCAGTATGTACAGAGGACACTATGGCATTATCTAGGGGTGTGTTGCATTATCTACAGAGGGCACTGTGGCAGCATCTACAGAGGGCACTGCGGCAGCATTCACAGAGGGCACTGCGGCAGCATCCACAGAGGGCACTGCGGCAGCATCCACAGAGGGTACAGCGGCAGCATCCACAGAGGGCACAGCGGCAGCATCCACAGAGGGCACTGCGACAGCATCCACCGAGGGCAAAGTGGCACTATCTAAAAAGGGGCTGCCCAATCTTGACATGTGTGTCTGCCAAACGCTGCTAACTGAGCCGCCGGACTGCATTTAGCGACACTTAAACCGGAAAACTGGATTGTTGAAATAAGCATGTGGAGAAATATCTCAAATTTTAAACCTAGCGGTATTATTATAGTAATGTAGTGTTATTATTATAGTAATATAGTGTTATAGTAGTTCAAATAACTAATTGATTAACAATAATTTTGTATTGTATCAAATTTGAAAGTAATGCGGCCCGTCAACTTCCCATTTTTTCTATATGTGGCCCACTTACCCGGCCAAGTTTGAGACCCCTGCTTTAGTATTAGGACTTTTAAATCTGCCAAACTGTGATCAGGTCCAGAGAAGTGTTTTCCCACGTGTGTATCCAGGTCCGGTTTTATTGTATGTCTGTGAAGATTCATCCTGGTTTGCAGTTTTTGTATGGTTTCCCCAATGTAGATTCCTTTATTGATGCACCTTGTACACAGGATCATGTACACTACATTGGAGGATGTACAGGAAAACGTGCCAGTGATTTTACAGTCCTGCTGCGTGTTTGGTACGTGGATGGTGTTTGATGACAAGATGTTGGTACAGGTCTTGCATTCTCTACTGTTGACAGGAAAGGTGCCAGTCTCTGATGGTGATGAGAGGGTACTTCTGACCAGGATATTCCTTAGGTTTGGTGGCTGTTTGTATGCAAGGAGAGGTAAATCCTGGAATATCTCCTTCAGTTTATTGTCTTTGTTAAATACAGGTTGGAGATCAGCAGCAATTTTCCTCAAGATGTTCATTTGTGGGTTGTATATGACCACTAGGGCCATCCTGCTGTTGTCTTCCTTCTTTTTGTACTCCAGAAGATTGCTCCTTGGAATTCTTATTGCTCTGTAGATCTGATCATCTATAATCCTTGGATGGTATCCCTGTTGTAAGAATGTATTCCTCAGTGATAGCCGGTGTTGTTTTCTGTCTTCACTGTCTGAACAGATCCGTATGTAGCGCAGAGACTGGCTGTAGATGATGGATTTCTTTATGTGTCTCGGATGAAAGCTGTCGCATCTCCGATATGCTGGACGGCCTGTAGGTTTATGGTAGATTGTTGTTTGTATGGTATTGTTTCTCATGTATATGGTCATGTCCAGGAAATGTATTTGAGATGTAGAGTAGTTGAGAGTGAGTTTGATGGTAGGATGGA
Source organism: Rhinoderma darwinii (assembly GCF_050947455.1). Lineage (NCBI taxonomy): Eukaryota > Metazoa > Chordata > Amphibia > Anura > Rhinodermatidae > Rhinoderma > Rhinoderma darwinii. The sequence continues at coordinate 68,365,336 of NC_134687.1, forward strand.
ACTTGTTGAAGTTTTTATGGAAAGAAAGCAGTTCATGTTCATATAATATAACACAAGTAACATAAAGAATAAATAAATTATTTTAACCAAAATCGCTTTAGTGAAAACAGTAATAAAACATACAAAGCAACCATAAATATTTTGTGTTTCCATAATTGTAATGACACGTAGAATAAAGTTAACCCCTTGCCGCCATAGTCATTTTTCTGTTTTTCATTTCCGTCTTTTCCTCCCCACTTTCCAAAAGCCTTGAAGAGGGCTTGTATTTTGTGGGATGAGATTTAATTTTCTACTACACCATTTTTGTACCATATAGTGTATTGGGAAACTGAAATAAAAAATCGTGGAACGTGTAAAAAAAACTGCCCTTGTTTTTTGGATTTAGTTTTTACAGCGTTCACTGTGCAGTAAAAATGACATGTTAAAGGGGTTATCCCATCAGGGACATTTATGGAATATCCACAGGATATGCCATAAATGTCAGAAAGATGCGGGTCCCACCTCTGGTACCCGCACCTATATGTAGAACGAGGCCCCTAAACCCCGTTCTGCCTTTCTCGGCTCCCGCTGCCTCCCGGACACTTCCTGTTTAGATGGTCGGGAGTTACAAGAACAGCATAGCTCGCTGTGCTACGCTGTTTCCCTAACTCCCATAAATATGAATGGCAGTTACGGAAACAGCGTAGCACGCGAGCTACCCTTTTAAACCCTTTAACTTTATTCAGCGGGTCAATACGATTACGATGACACCAAATTTCTATATTATTTTTTATGTTTTTCTACTATTACAATGAAAAAGATGTAACCCAAAGTCAAATATCGGCAATAGGTTCAAATATTATTTGTATAATATTATTTGTACAACACACGATAAATGGCATAAAAGAATGTCGGAATGTGAAACGCTCTTGGAAGATACTGGTTCTGCTTTCCGAGAACCAGTTGTTAAGGAGTCTTAGGGCCTGTTCACATCAGCATTGTCTTTCCGTTGAGGTGGTTTCTGTCGGGGGAACCCCTCAACAGAAAGGCAAACGGAAAACTTAGCTTCCGTTTGCATCACCTTTGATCTGAATGGTGACGGAAACTTTGCTATTGGTTTCCATTTGTCACCGTTGTGACAGGGTTCCATTGTTTTTGACGGAATCAATAGCACAGTCGACTTATTGTACTCTCTAATATTGCCCTTTGGTAGACTTTTAAATTTTTTCTTATTCACTGCACATGCTTGATGTTTACACTCTAAAAAACTAAAATATAAAGCAATAAACCCTAGACCTTGTTAAGCAATTATTTTAGCATACCGTACCATACCATACATTAAGTAATACAGTATATCACAATCAAATGTAACCCTATGCAAATGATTTGTTCTTGTTGTTCCAAAAATGGAAAAACTATTGCAAATCTTTAAAAAGTGCTTTAAGAAGAGCATTGCAACACCCTAGGGATAAGATACTGGAATGCTTACTGATGAGCGTCTGTGTTTTTGTAAAATAAAATAGAAAATTCAGATCCATCCACTATAACAGATTCAAATTAATGTCAGACTATAAATTGCTTTAAGGCTGATTTGAACTAGTTTGCCTATTATTTTGAGACTGTATTTCCCTTTGGGGGAATCACAGACTTGAAAAGATCAATTATTTATTTTTATAAAGAATAAAATATTTTGTTTTCTATTTAGTTTTTTGTCTTATTTTTTATTTTTTTATGACTGCATTGATTTTCATGTAGGATTATTGCACATATATTGTAATGGATAAAGTAATAAGTTTATTACCATCTTTACCAACAAAAATACATTCACCATATGTTAATAAATCATATAAAGTTAAATTTGAATAAACATTACATAGCTATACTAGATGTTAACTGGAGAAACACTGGACGGGCAATTATCCACTTCATGACTTGATTGGTTTTCACTTAAAATATCGACATTATTAATATTGTATTATTTCATTCACCCCAAAAAGTTTCATGTCTTTTTAATGAAAAATAAAAAAATATTTCTTATTGTATTGCCATTGTCTAGAGAGAAATGACAGAAATATAAACATAGATTAGCACACTGGTGGTCAAACACATTTCAAAATAGCTCTATTTGCACCCTCGCATAAGCAAGGGCAAACTGACATCAACCCCTTCAGGACCCAGCCGATTTTTTCAAATCGGACATGTTTTAGTTTATGTGGTAATAACATCGGAATGCTTTTACCTATCTAAGCGATTCTGAGTTTGTTTTCTCGTGACATGTTGTACTTTATGTTAGTGAAATTTTTTTTTCGATCATTTCTGTATTTATTTCTGAAAAACACCAAAATGTAGAAAAAATTTGCAAAAATTAGCATTTTTCTCAATTTAAACGTATCTGCTTGTAAAACAGATAGTAATACCACACAAAATAGTTACTAGTTAACATTTCCCATATGTCTACTTTATGTTTGCATCGTTTTTTGAACATTCTTTTATTTTTCTAGGACGTTACAAGGCTTAGAACTTTAGCAGCAATTTCTCATATTTTAAAGGTAATGTGTGGAGGACCACCTATCACGCAATGATATAGACAATAGATCACACTGGTGTACACCACCTAAGTAAGTTGTATGTTTGAGGGAAAAAGAGAAAGGGGAAAGTTAAATATTAATAGATCACACAATTTTCCCCTTTCTCTCATATTTTAAAGAAAATTTCAAAAGGCCATTTTTTCAGGGACCAGTTCAGTTCTGAAGTGGCTTTGAGGGCCTTATATATTAGAAAATCCCCAGAAGTCACCCTATTTTGAAAACTGCACCCCTTAAGGTATTAAAATCAGCATTCACAAAGTGTTTTAACCCTTTAGGTGTTTCACAGGAATTGAAGCAAAGTAGAGGTGAAATTTACAAATGTTATTTTTTTTGCCTAAATACATTTGTAATTAAAAAAATTTGTAACAGGTTTTACCCGAGAAATGTAACACAATATTTTATTGCCCAGATTCTGCAGTTTTTAGTTATATCCCACATGTGGCCCTAGTGCGTTAATGGACTGAAACACAAGCCTTAGAAGCAAAGGAGCACCCAGTGGATTTTGGGCCTCCATTTTTTTTAGAATATATTTTAGGCACCTTGTCAGGTTTGAAGAGGTCTTGTGGTGCCAAAACAGTGGAAACACCCCAAATGTGGAAACTACAACTATCAAGGAATTTATCTAGGGGTATATTTCGCATTTTGACCACACAGGTTTTTTGCTAAATATATTGGAATTAGTCTGTAAAAATGAAAATCTACTGTTTTTCTGAAGAAACATAATTTTTTTTAATATTTACAAGGAATAATGAAGAAAATGCACCCCAACAATTTGTAAAGCAATATCTCCCGCTTACGGCAATACCACATATGTGGTAATAAACTGCTGATTGGACCCACAGCAGGGCTCAGAAGGAGCGCCGTTTGGATTTTGAAGCACAGATTTTGCTGGATTTCCAAAAAAGAGAACGTGAAGCAGCACTCAAATAAAGTGAATTTATTCATCCAACATGGAACCACAACGTTTCACCTCCTCTATGAAGGCATTTTCAAGTGAAAATGCCTTCATTAGAGGAGGTGAAACGTTGTGGTTCCATGTTGGATGAATTACTCCACTTTATTTGAGTGCTGCTTCACGTTCTCTTTTTTGGATATCCAACACATAAGGAGAGGTCACTCCTTTATTTTTGAAGTCTTGCACCAGCCTAGTCATGCATTTGTTCACAGTGCTGCTCCAATCCTTTGCTTTTTTCTACGATTTTGCTGGATTGGTTTTCGGTGCCATGTTGCGTTTGCAACACCCTGGAGGGACCAAAATAGTGGAAACCCCCAAAGTTACTCCATTTTGGAAACACCCCTCAAAGAATTTTTCTAGGGGTATAGTGAGCATTTAGACCCCCTGGGTCGTTTGCAGAATTTATTAGCATAAGGCTGTGAAAATTAATATCTCAATTTTTTTTCACTAAAATGTTGGATTTTCTCATTTTCAGAAGGGATAAAGGAGAAAAAAACAACTCATTTTTGTAAAGCAATTTCTCCCGAGTACGGAAATACCCCACATGGAGTCCTAAATTTTTTTCATTAGAAATGAATTAACCCTTTCAGGACTGATCCATTTTTTGCTTTCTTATTTTCAATTTTTCACTCAACACGTTCTTAGAGCCATAACTTTTTTCTTTTTCCGTCAGTAGAGCGGTGGGAGGGCTTATTCCTTGCGGGAGGAGCTGTAGTTTCTATTGACGCCATTTAAAGTGCCAGAAAATGTACTGGGAAACTGAAAAATAATTATTTGCGGGCTGATATAAGAAAAAAATCTGATTCCACTTTTTGGGGTTTTCGTTTTTACAGCTTTCGCCGTGCAGTAAAAACGAAAACTTTACTTTATTCTGCGGCTCAATACAATTACGGTGATACCAAATTGATATCGTTTTTTTTTTTATATTATACTACTTTTACAAAGAAAAATCTAATTGTTAAAATAAAAATAGTTTTCACCACATTGAGAACCGTAACTTTTTTATTTTTTGGTTGATTGAACAGTCTTATTTTTTGCAGAACGAGCTGTAGTTTTTATTGCTACCATTTTTTGGTACATAAAAAGTGATCCAAAAGTGAAAAAAAAAGACTGATTTTGGCGGTTTAAATTATTTAAGTTTTTGCGATTCTGAGTTTGTTTTCTCGTGACATGTTGTACTTTATGTTAGTGAAATTTTTTTTTCGATCATTTCTGTATTTATTTCTGAAAAACACCAAAATGTAGAAAAAATTTGCAAAAATTTGCATTTTTCTCAATTTAAACGTATCTGCTTGTAAAACAGATAGTAATACCACACAAAATAGTTACTAGTTAACATTTCCCATATGTCTACTTTATGTTTGCATCGTTTTTTGAACATTCTTTTATTTTTCTAGGACGTTACAAGGCTTAGAACTTTAGCAGCAATTTCTCATATTTTAAAGGTAATGTGTGGAGGACCACCTATCACGCAATGATATAGACAATAGATCACACTGGTGTACACCACCTAAGTAAGTTGTATGTTTGAGGGAAAAAGAGAAAGGGGAAAGTTAAATATTAATAGATCACACAATTTTCCGCTTTCTCTCATATTTTAAAGAAAATTTCAAAAGGCCATTTTTTCAGGGACCAGTTCAGTTCTGAAGTGGCTTTGAGGGCCTTATATATTAGAAAATCCCCAGAAGTCACCCTATTTTGAAAACTGCACCCCTTAAGGTATTAAAATCAGCATTCACAAAGTGTTTTAACCCTTTAGGTGTTTCACAGGAATTGAAGCAAAGTAGAGGTGAAATTTACAAATGTTATTTTTTTTGCCTAAATACATTTGTAATTAAAAAAATTTGTAACAGGTTTTACCCGAGAAATGTAACACAATATTTTATTGCCCAGATTCTGCAGTTTTTAGTTATATCCCACATGTGGCCCTAGTGCGTTAATGGACTGAAACACAAGCCTTAGAAGCAAAGGAGCACCCAGTGGATTTTGGGCCTCCATTTTTTTTAGAATATATTTTAGGCACCTTGTCAGGTTTGAAGAGGTCTTGTGGTGCCAAAACAGTGGAAACACCCCAAATGTGGAAACTACAACTATCAAGGAATTTATCTAGGGGTATATTTCGCATTTTGACCACACAGGTTTTTTGCTAAATATATTGGAATTAGTCTGTAAAAATGAAAATCTACTGTTTTTCTGAAGAAACATAATTTTTTTTAATATTTACAAGGAATAATGAAGAAAATGCACCCCAACAATTTGTAAAGCAATATCTCCCGCTTACGGCAATACCACATATGTGGTAATAAACTGCTGATTGGACCCACAGCAGGGCTCAGAAGGAGCGCCGTTTGGATTTTGAAGCACAGATTTTGCTGGATTTCCAAAAAAGAGAACGTGAAGCAGCACTCAAATAAAGTGAATTTATTCATCCAACATGGAACCACAACGTTTCACCTCCTCTATGAAGGCATTTTCAAGTGAAAATGCCTTCATTAGAGGAGGTGAAACGTTGTGGTTCCATGTTGGATGAATTACTCCACTTTATTTGAGTGCTGCTTCACGTTCTCTTTTTTGGATATCCAACACATAAGGAGAGGTCACTCCTTTATTTTTGAAGTCTTGCACCAGCCTAGTCATGCATTTGTTCACAGTGCTGCTCCAATCCTTTGCTTTTTTCTACGATTTTGCTGGATTGGTTTTCGGTGCCATGTTGCGTTTGCAACACCCTGGAGGGACCAAAATAGTGGAAACCCCCAAAGTTACTCCATTTTGGAAACACCCCTCAAAGAATTTTTCTAGGGGTATAGTGAGCATTTAGACCCCCTGGGTCGTTTGCAGAATTTATTAGCATAAGGCTGTGAAAATTAATATCTCAATTTTTTTTCACTAAAATGTTGGATTTTCTCATTTTCAGAAGGGATAAAGGAGAAAAAAACAACTCATTTTTGTAAAGCAATTTCTCCCGAGTACGGAAATACCCCACATGGAGTCCTAAATTTTTTTCATTAGAAATGAATTAACCCTTTCAGGACTGATCCATTTTTTGCTTTCTTATTTTCAATTTTTCACTCAACACGTTCTTAGAGCCATAACTTTTTTCTTTTTCCGTCAGTAGAGCGGTGGGAGGGCTTATTCCTTGCGGGAGGAGCTGTAGTTTCTATTGACGCCATTTAAAGTGCCAGAAAATGTACTGGGAAACTGAAAAATAATTATTTGCGGGCTGATATAAGAAAAAAATCTGATTCCACTTTTTGGGGTTTTCGTTTTTACAGCTTTCGCCGTGCAGTAAAAACGAAAACTTTACTTTATTCTGCGGCTCAATACAATTACGGTGATACCAAATTGATATCGTTTTTTTTTTTATATTATACTACTTTTACAAAGAAAAATCTAATTGTTAAAATAAAAATAGTTTTCACCACATTGAGAACCGTAACTTTTTTATTTTTTGGTTGATTGAACAGTCTTATTTTTTGCAGAACGAGCTGTAGTTTTTATTGCTACCATTTTTTGGTACATAAAAAGTGATCCAAAAGTGAAAAAAAAAGACTGATTTTGGCGGTTTAAATTATTTAAGTTTTTGCGGTGTTCACCACGCAAGTTAAATAATGGTATATTTTAAAAGTTCGGCCTTTTACAGACATAGCGATACCAGTTTTGTTTCTTTCTTTACATTACTTTAGAAGAAAAATGGGAAAAGGGGTGTTTTTTAACTTTAAACGTTTTTCTTTCTCACTACTAATAACTTTAATTCTTCTACACATTTTATTAGTCCCCTTAGGGGACTTGAACCAGCGATCATTGGATCGCTGGTACAATATACTGCAATACTAATGTATTGCAGTATATTGTTATTTTTACAGGCTTCTGTAACTGCACGACCGCTGTTCCTGTCCGTTAGTCCTGGGTGTCAGCTGTAATACACAGCTGACACCCGCAGCGTATGGAGCGGGCTCAGCGCGTGAGCCCGCTCCATACATACACCCCCACACCATGACGTGCTATTAGGTCATAGTGCGCAAAGGGGTTAATGCACAGCGGATGGTGTGAATATTGCAATTTTCCACTGGTATGCCATTTTAGTGCCTAATATGTTGTGTAATCGGGTTCTCCCGGGTATGGCGATGCCATATATGTGGGCACAAACTGCTGTTTGGGCACGCTGCAGGGCTCAGAAGGGAGGGACGCCATTTTGCTTTTGGAGTGCAGATTTTGCTTAGTAGTAGTTCTGTTTGGGGTTTTCCTGGTATTTCAGTTTATATTGTGGGGGCATATGTAATCTGTGCGGAGTACATCAGGGCATAATAAGAGGGTATAATAATGCAGTAAATAAATAATAATTCATAGATGTGTGGCTAGTGTCGCACTGATAAATGGCGCCCGATCTTATCCGATTTTGGAACACTCTGCACATTTTGCATCGCCATATTCTGAGAGCCAGAACTTTTTTATTTTTTCCCCACCGGAACTGTGTGAGGGCTTATTTGTTGCGGGACAATCTGTAGTTTTCATTGGTACCATTTTGGTGTACATGCGATTTTTTTGATCACTTATTATTACATTTTTTTGCAAGCCGGGTGACCAAAAACAAGCAATTCTGACAATTTTTTTTTAGTTTATTTTTCTGCGGCGTTGACCGTGTGCTATAAATGACAATTTTACTTTATTTGCAGGTTGATACGATTACGGGGATACCATATGTATATAGGTTTCTTTATGTTTTGCAGCGTTTGCACAATAAAATCCACTTTTTTATAAAATAATTAATTTTCTGTGTCACCATATTCTGAGAGCCGTAACTTTTTTATTTTTTAGTCTAAAAAGCTGTGTAACTATTTTTGGTTATATGCGACTTTTTGATCACTTTTTATTCTCTATTTTGGGAGGGATGGTGACCAAAAAATAGCGATTCTGGTGTAGTTTTTTATTGGTTTTTTTTGGGGTGTTCATCGTGTAGGAAAAATAACATCATAGTTTTATAGTTTGGGTCGTTACGAACGTGGCGATACCAAATATGTGTACTTTTTTAATGTGTTAATTTTTTTCCTATAATGAAAGTCTTATAGGAAAAAAAAGCCTTTTTTGTTTATATAACTTAGAACTTTTATTTTTACACTTTTTTAAAAACATTTTTATTACTTTTTTTTACTTGGGGACATTTAGACTTGCAGCTTTGATCACTGCTAAGAGTACTTTACACTACCTACGTAGTGTAATGTGTTCTAACTGTCATTGTGACGTGACAGTCACACTGACAGGAAGCCTCAGAGGACCGGCCGGAGGCTGCTCCTCCGAGGCTTTCGTACATGGCAACCCGGAGGCCATTGTCTGGCCTCCGATTGCCACGACAAGCATCTTTGTGGGGGCTGCCGATGTGCTTCAAACCCCTTAAATGCGGCGAACGCAATCCGTCGCACTTATGGGGTTAATTGCTGAAATCAGCGGCGATGGTCCGCTGACTGGCAAGACTGGAGTGTCAGCTGTCGGGGACAGCTAACCTCCCGGTTCACGGACACTGTCCATTAAGACTGTGTGTGCCGGGAACTACTCCGCAACTCTACGTCCTGATGCGGGAAGCAAGCCCTCTGCAGGACGTACAGCTGCGGCGCAGCGCTTGAAGAGGTTAACATCTTTGGAAGATCCCACATTGTCTGTCGCTTTCTGCTCCACCGCAGAATATTCCCATGTGATCTGTTTGCTGACATTTTCTGAGACTTTAAGGCAAGCTACAAAAATTGGGTGCCTTTAAAGTTTTAGCTTTGGCTACTATTTAATATTTCTAGTCTACTTCAAAAACGCACATTCTCCAGCATGGATTCACACTTGATCATGATCACATGACGGATCCTATTTATTTTATGGGACTCACACTGACGTCGAGATAAGGCTTAGTTTCCACTAGTATCATTGCTTCGATTTTTATAGGATACTTGAGTGATGTGACAGATCTGTTATGATTCATTATGATTCATCATGATCCTTTCCCCCACCCGCCATTGATTTATAAGCTACACCAGGTTTCCTTTTTTGACTGAGCAGCACAATGCAGCATGCTGCTTTATTCTGGCTAACCGGACTACTTCTCTGACAAGTCTGCATGGTATAGACCTTTTTGCAAGCAGCACTCACATAGCATGGAAAATCCCAGGATGCAAAAATTAACCTTGTCCAAAAAAAACAAAAAAACAAATTGCAGACCTTGATGTAAAATGTAAAAAAAATCTGTGACAGCATCCACGTGGCAAAAAGTTCAAGTATTTACTAACACAGCCTCAAAATAACGCATACAACAATTTGACCCATGCAGGAGTCTTTGTCAAACATCGTGCATGGTGTCACTGAAGTCTGTTCCTGCTACGATGTGCTACTGTGCCGCATAGCCCCTGTGTCCCCAAAATTCCAACTAAGCCAGCTGGGGACCCAGGTATTCTTTTGATCTAAATGTCTAATATGGAGTGTTACACTCTTATCTACACCTCCCATCTAATCCAAATTTATTGATGTTTTTAGAAAACGAGAAGGTTCCTGAACATTTACAGAGGCTGCAGGAAGTAATGGGGGGAGGCTACAGACTGAAAAAAAAAAGAAGAAGATACCACCGTACCATATTAAGATGAATTACATTTCATATGTACACATATACAACAGATTTAGTAAAAAATTATAATAATTTGTACACTTTAACCTTTCGTTAAAAATCCACCCTCCTTTGTTCTAGACACAGGAGATCTCCTAAGAAAAATCAAAGATCTATCCCCAGAGACAGACTTCCTAATAGTAGACTTAGATGTTGAGTCACTATATACCTCAATCCCTCATGCTATAGGACTCAGGGCCGCTGAATACTTCCTGGAAGGACGGGGAGGAGATTGGGCCCATCAGAACAAATTCATTATTGAGATGCTGGAATTTGTTTCAGAACATAACTGTTTCACTTTCAATGGTAAATACTATCGCCAAGTGCAGGGAACTGCGATGGGGTCTTCTTGTGCCCCATCGTATGCCTGTCTGCATTTGGGTTGGTGGGAAAAATTCATAGTCTACACTTTTCAGAAACTCTTTGAATATATTACATATGCTAACATACAGCGAGTCAACAATTAGTTTTTTGGATCTTAACATCTACAAGGAAAATAATAAGCTCATCATCTCTACTTTTCCAAAACCTACAGCAGGAGCTACCCGACTGATTGCTAGTAGCTATCACCCCCCATCCTAGATAAAGGGAGACCCAGTAAGTCAATTTCTACGCCTACGTCGAAACTGCTCACGGTTTGACGACTTTAAAATGTAAACGAAAGAATTATCTACACGCTTCGAGACTAGGGGTTATTCCAAAAATGTGATCAAATATGGGTATAACTGAGCTTTAAAGAGTAATAGGAATTAGATCTTACAAAAGAATAAGAGAATGAAAAAGGATAATAGGCTACGCTTTATTTCTCGCTATGGATCACACTGTGACATTTTATGTAACTTAATGATAAAGAACTGGTCACGTTAAACCTTGGATAAAAGGATTGGAACATTGGTGGGCACAACTCCAAGTATGGCACCCAGGAAAGCACCGACATTAAAGGACCTTCTAGTTAAATCAGAATACAGAAGAAATATGAAAGAAAACCAAATCTGGTTAAAAAAATCAACCGAAAGGAATGTATAAATGTGGGTCATGTTCCTGCTGTAAATATGCATTGAAATCTGATATGTTCACCGACGCTAATAAGAAAACTAAGTATAAAGTATATACGTTTATTAATTGTTGTTCCACCATGGTGGTATATTCTATTATCTGCCCATGTGGTAAAATGTACATTGGGAAAACAAAACGTGAATTACAAGTACGCATAGGTAAACATATCTCTGCTATAAGAAAGGGTGAAATTAAAAATCCTCTGGCAGTTCACTTCAAAACTCACCACTAGAGATGAGCGAACCAGGACAACCGAACCCGGTTTCGGTCCGAACTTCCGGAAAAGTTCGGTTCGCAGCGAATCCGAACTTCACCGGGTTCGGCCGAACCCGTTTTGACCGAACCCGGTCAAAAATATTATACAAATCGGCAGCCACTTATCTCTATCAATCACTGATAGAGAAAAGAGGCTGCTGATTAAAAATAAAAAGCATTTCATACGTACCTGGTCGTTGTCTTGCGGACGAGTCCCTCTTCTTCCTCCAGTCCGACCTTCTTTTCTGACGCGGCAGCCTGTGATTGGTGACACTGGACAGGTCAGGATCCTGTTTCTTTTAAATGCTGCTAGGGAACCCGCTCGATCCACTATATAAGGCTGCGCTACAGTGCAGCATTTAAAAGAATTTCAGGAGATGAGCGTGCAGATTCAGTGCTGCTGTGAACTCTGCTCTTACCATTACGTAGCTCTCAGTCTGTTACCTCTCCTCCACTACTGTCCTCAATAACACCTTCATGATTGGCAAGTCACCACGTAACGGTAAGAGCAGAGTTCACAGCAAACATACACACATATATACATACATGCAAACTATCATACATACATGCATACACACACATGAAAACATACATACATACAAACATGCAAAGATACATACATACATACATATATACAAGCATGCACAAATATACATGCAAACATAAATACATGCAAACATAATTACATACATGCACATATATAAACATACATGCAAACATACATTCAAAAAATAAAAACATGCAAACATACATGACAACATACATACATACAAACATACAAACATACATGCAAGTATATACATGCAAATATACATACAAACATGCACATATATACATACATGCACATATATACATACATGACAACATACATACATGACAACATACATACATACATACATACATACACACATACATGCAAATATAAATTCATGCAAACATACATAAATGCAAACATACATACATACATGCAAATATATACATGCAAATATACATACAAACATGCACATATATACATACATGCAAACATACATTCACATATATACATACATACATGACAACATACATACATGACAACATACATACATACATACATACATACATACATACATGCAAACATACATACATACATGCAAACATACATAAAATGCAAACATACATACATACAAACAAACATACATTCATGCAAACATACATACATACATGCAAATATATACATGCAAATATACATACAAACATGCACATATATACATACATGCCAACATACATGCAAACATACATGCACATATATACATACATACATGACAACATGCATACATACATACATACATGACAACATACATACATGCAAACATACATTCATGCAAACATACATACATGCATGCATACATACATACATTCATGCAAACATACATACATGCAAACATACATACATACATGCAAATATATACATGCAAATATACATACACACATGCACATATATACATACATGCCAACATACATGCACATATATACATACATACATACATACATACATACATGACAACATACATACATACATGCAAACATACATACATACATACATGCAAACATACATACATACATACATACATGACAACATACATACATGGCAAAAAAAATAAATAATACGTTCATACTTACTTTCCTCCTGTCCGGCCTCCAGCGATGACGTTTCATCCATGTCGCCGCTGCAGCCTGTGATTGGCTGCAGAGGCGGTCACGTGGGATGAAGCGTCATCCTGACGTGCGTGACCGCCACTACAGCCTGTGACTGCCTGCAGCGGCGAAAGGGATGAAACGTCATCGCTGGAGGCCGGACAGGAGGAAAGTAAGTACGAACGTATAATTTTTTTTTTTTTATTACATTTAAATTGTATTTTCCGCGCGCCGAGCATGTACTGTCAAGGTTGCTGAAAGAGTTAGTGCAGCCCATTAACTCTATCAGCACCCTGGACAGTAGCATGCTCGGCGCACGGAAGTGACAGGTTCGGTCCGAACTAGTTCGGTCCGAATCGAACTTTTTTGTGAAATTCGGCGAACTAGCCGAACCGAACTTTTGAAAAGTTCGCTCATCTCTACTCACCACCAACAATCACCCTCAAGTTTGAAATTGATGATAATCTATCAATTGCCTGAAGATAGGAGAGGTGGGGATAGAAATAGACTATTAGTACAAAAAGGAACTATGTGTATTTATATTTTAGGTACAATGAACCCTGGGGGCCCAAATAATAAAATTAAGTTTAATATGTTCCTTTAGGTGTATTCTGGGGGCCCAGAATGGGTGGATTTCTGAAGGGCTAGTTGCTTACCGGCGTCCCATAATCAAAATCCACCCAACATGGTCCTCACTCAGTAGGCTGTACCCTGCCCCTTAATCCTGCTTTCTTCTCAAAGCCCTCTCCCCGGGTCAATGACTCTCCCCCTAGCATATTGTTGAGAGATAAATTTGGAGAGAAAAATAAATAAAATAAAATATGTATATATATATATATATATATATATGTATATATATATATATATATATATATATATATATATAGGCTGGATATCTGGTCCTGAGTGGTGGGGACCAGGTCATTGGCAATTCATATTGGTCCATGACTTGCTCGCTGCTAATTCGTACAACTTGTTATCATCCTTCTTTGAAGAAGCAATATTATCATATAGACTATCTGGATCAATATTTAAAAAAAGTTATATATCCTTACTATACTCTATAACTGAGAGACTGTTTATTAGTGCTTATTAGGCATCTTCCCAAAAATATATACATGTTGTTGCTCTTAGTGATTTATCAACATAAGGGTTGATAATTCCCCTATCTTCTTTTAAAGAAATATATAGGAGGAATACTTGGTCCTGACGGATGGGGACCGAGTCATGGACCATAAATTGGTCCCTGACTTGCTCCCTGCTCTCCAAAACATTAAGTTGCAATGAATCCTAAACTTTTGGATGTATTTTATACTTGGGGGTCTGCCATGACTGGTGGGGACCCGGTCTGGGGCTACCTTTGTGTTTTGTCCCTGACTGGCTCACTGCAACCTTTGGTAGGTACCCCCTATGACCTTAAAAATGATTCCATCTGAATCCTGTGTGGTATCAAAATGAAATTCCTCTTATTAGTATATAATTAGAAAGCCCATTAATACATATATACATGTTTAATTTTTTAATATTTTGGATTTGCCAATGAGTTTATCCCCCCAGCCATTGTTCCCTTTCCTTTATTATTTCTTTCTTTTCCCCTTCTTTTCTCCTCCCCCCTTTCTCATTGTTTCTTTGCTAATGGGCAGGGGGAGGACACCTTCTCAATACTTTGAGAGGGTTAAATTACTTGTATCGTTTTCAAAGTCCTATGTAAAAATTAGGCTCTCATAAAACAATAAATATAATCTCATTGAATTGTACGTGGGATTTAAGGATATAATGCCTGTCTAGGATTAAAATAATTTTGTTTTCTTAACTGTAAGAGGTATGTTACCTTTAATTGTTGATACTATATAAAGCATAAATGTTAGCTATGCACCTCAGTGGCTCTGAGGAAATCCTGGATGGGATGAAACGCGGTAGCAAATCAACAACGAACATGGACGTGAGTGACGACATCACGCCGTGCATCAGGTCTGTCATGGTTGATTGCCACACCACTCTGGTCCTTTCGCCTCCTGCCACCTGATCCTGGACTCCCGTTATTTGATCGCATGCTATTCCCTGGGGGCAAGTCTCCATTGTCCAAACAGCGGCCCGTAAGGAAAAAATTTATACAAAATTGGATGGACTTAATATCTCAAGCACACTACGAACAAGTGAAATGTCCCCGCTATTTATATGGAAGTGGCTATACTCTGCCATATCATGGAGCTTTGAATGACCATATGAGTATACCGTTCACATCCCTTTTCTTATTATTATTGCTTATTGCATGAACTGCATGAACAACTACTTGGAGGTCAGGATTTATCTGTATGTATAAGTGCATACTTTATCCTGTGGATATGTGTGAACTATATATCAATTACTTATATAAATGAAAAGTGCATAAGAATTGTTGCATATTCTTTATAGTCACTAGGTGATGCCTTTTGCACGAACTGCTCCATGGAGGCTGTTTTGCAACCTGAAAGTATATTTTTGGTCACTTACTTGCTGCATGTATTGCATATGAAATATAGGGAGACTACGTTTATTGTCAAATATCTTTTTTATTATTATTTTAGACATTATATCTTATAACAAAGCAAATTCACATTCTGAACAAATAAACATATGTAGACAGCACTTAATAGAGCTTTCTATCTCTGAAACAAGAAATATCAAAAATAAAGGCTCATTTATGTTTGGCTATACCAACAGAAAATGTCAAACATAAGACAAGTAAATCAATAGCGAACAATCAAAAAGAAATAACAATTAAAAAATACCCTCCACCCCCGACACTCCTAGTTCAAATGATGCAATCCAAAGTTGTTATATCTATCCTTTCCAGGTTAAAACCCACCCCCTTGGGAGACTACGTTTATATGTACAACCAATGTATGGTTCTTGTTCAGAGAATTAGGCAAAGTTCACACTAAGTTTTTTTACGCTGATTTTAAAGCGGAAACCGAGCTGGAATCGGCGGGAAAAAACTACCAAATCCGCTTCCCATTGATTTCGATGTGAGGCGGAAGCGTTTTTTTCTTGGCAGTTTTTAGCCGCTCGCGGAAAAAAAAGGCTGCGTGCTCTTTGTTGCGGTTCCGCCTCTGACCTCCCATTGAAATAAATGTGAGGCAGAGAAAGCGTTTTTCGCAGCGTTTTTTCCGCAGTGCTCAATGGCCGCGGCAGGAATTTGCAGGCAAGTCAAAATCTGCCTCATAATACCTGAAGGAATTTGGTTTGTGCATTTTCTTTATATAACTCTTGTACAATATCCGCACTTGACTAAATGTTATTTGTGATCAATTTATGATACTAAAAGGGCCTATTTTAAGCCTTAGTTTAACTACATATTTACATGTAAATGTAGAATAACTTTCTTAAATCTTAAAACCTGGACAGGAGGTGTGTTGTTTTAAAATGTATTTATCTCATTGGGCAATAGCCTTATGGGAAATGGTATTGTTTTTTCTCACTAATTACATTTCTATCAGACTTTTTCTGATATGTGGATATGTCCTAGGACATTTTTTTCTTTTCTTTTCTTTCCTTTTTTTTTTTTTTTTTTACCCAATAACATACAACTGTAATTTCCTGATTCAGTAACTGTTTTTCATTTTCTTTGAATCATATCAAAAGCAGTTAATTTGTTCTGCTGGTTCGGTACCCTCTTCTGATAGAGGTTAAAGAGGCTCTGTCACCACATTATAAGTGCCCTATCTTCTACATAAGGAGATGGGCGCTATAATGTAGGTGACAGTAATGCTTTTTATTTCAAAAACTATCTATTTTCACCACTTTATTAGCGATTTTAGATTTATGCTAATGAGTTGCTTAATGCCCAAGTGGGCATGTTTTTACTTTAAACCAAGTGGGCGTTGTACAGAGGAGTGTATGACGCTGACCAATCAGCGTCATGCACTCCTCTCCATTCATTTAGTCAGCGCATAGGGATCCTTTTAGATCGCTATGTGCTGTCTTATACTAACACATTAACAATACTGAAGTGTTTAGACAGTGAATAGACATTCCACGGGATGTCTATTCATAATCCCTGCACTTCATTACTGTTTCTGTGGTAGTTACAGCACAGGAAGCATAATCTTGCGAGATTACGCTGTAGATGACAGGTTACAACGAGATTACGCTTCCTCTGCTGTAACTACCACAGACAGAGTAACGAAGTGCAGAGATTGTGAATAGACATCCCGTAAAATGTCAATTCACTGTCTAAACACTTCAGTATCGTTAATGTTTTAGTATAAGGCAGCACATAGCGATCTAAAAGGATCCCTATGCGCTGACTAAATGAATGGAGAGGAGTGCATGATGCTGATTGGCCAACATCATTAACTCCTCTGTACAACGCCCACTTGGTCTAAAGTAAAAACACGCCCACTTGGGCATTAAGCAACTCATTAGCATAAATATAAAATCGCTAATAAAGTGGTGAAAACAGATCATTTTTTTTTAAATAAAAAGCATTACTGTCACCTACATTATAGCGCCGATCTCCTTATGTAGGAGATAGGGCACTTATAATGTGGTGACAGAGCCTCTTTAACGAGAGCATCCTTACCCTGCTTCTTGTACATTGTTGCCATATCAGAGAGCTTACTTTGCCAAAGAAAAGGAAAGAGAAAAAAAGGGTAGGGAAAACTGATTTCAGGTATGTCCCGAATATAAGCACTGAGTTAATCCTTGTAGAACTGGGGTACTCCTCGCAAGGATATTGCCAGTACTTAAGTGCAAGTAATAACTGCTTAAATGGAGACTAACTTTTCAAACCATTTATGCTGATCTAATAGTATACCTGATATAGAACAACTTTGCAATTTACTTACTGTTAAAATTTAGCTATTTTATCCATGCAAATTCTGTGTGAAGTTGCTGCCACTAGGTGTCTCCCTTCCTGTATTCTGGTGTCCACTCCTTGTTGTCAAGCAATATCCGTCCCTGGTTACAGAGCAGAATTCATGGGCTGTAAAAAGTGGGGGAGTGTCTCTTCACAGCCTGCCTATACAAGTCTATGGAGACGGGAGGAGGGAGCAGGAATAGGGGGTAGAGAGAGAGAGTGAGTCAGACACAGACACGCTGCCCATACAATTCTATGGAGGGGTGAGCAGGGGAAGGAAGCAGGAGCAGAGTGAGAAAGACAGACTGCTGGAAAGATTCTACACTAGTCTGTACTGCTGTAAAATCTCCTCCATGCTGCAGCTGCTTCTATATGTGATATAGATAGGAGAGCAGGATTCTCCTCTTCTGTGTGTGCAATGTATAGAAGACATGATAGCAGTTAGGCTCCACCCACTAGCTCAGAGACAACTGAGAATTAGAGCTAGAACCTGCAAGGGGAAAACTGCTACATATGCTACATACAAGTCATAAAACGGTCAGAAATAGTGTTATTCCTAATGTATACACATATGACAGCTTAATCTGAAAAGTCACCTCACAAGTTAGGTACGCTTTAAACCAAGAACTAATTAATATAAGTAAAAATATCCCATTGCTCTGTTTTTGTCTTAAAAAGTAATATTTCTTCTAGGATGAGAAATTTGTTACACGTCATGCTAGTTCAAGTTATAATATAATTATTCCTCTGTGAAGACAAGCATGCACAATTTGCTAAGTTGTTTATAATAAGCTAAGAATATAAATTCCAATATGCCCAGTCTATGTGGTCAATATTAATTTAACCATAAGTGAATGACAGTATTTGTGTTATGTTCTTTGCATGCAAGCATTGTCCACTTTATGTGACGGAGTGACTGGTATCTAGTATTTGGGGTACTTGTAAATGAGACAGACTGAGAATGAGCTGGCTCCTTAGGAGGGCTGATTCTAGCTTTTCTGCTGCCTAAGGTGAAAATTGAAATTGCGCCCCCCAGATTTTGATTGACATCCCCCTGGCTGTTCTACATCACTAGCAGCCTCCTCCAAGTCTTGCAGATGCGCCGTTGTCTTGTACTGGACAATGTGACTCGTCAGGATAGCGGCACCGCTACATGTACATTTATAGAGTAATTAGCATATAGTGTGCTCCGTTTTAAAAGTTGATTTGATAGATTTTGCTGCATTTTTAAAAAAAAACATACATGGGAATGTTTGGAAATATTGTCAGGTCATGTATTACCGCATGGTGGAGGTTTAAGGTGTTTAAACTACCTGACAGGTTCCCATTACATATACAACGAATTGAAAACAATTCCATCTGCCCTGCAGTTTTGTTATTTTAAATATATCCTATATAATTACAGCATCAGAACCAAGCTCTGACATATACGGCTCCAGAACCAAGCTCAATACATGTAAACAACAACAGAACCAAGCTCAGTACATATATACAGCATCAGAACCAAGCTCTAACATATATACAGCACCAGAACCAAGATCAATATATATATACAGCACCAGAACCAAGATCAGTACATAAATACAGTACCAGAACAAAGCTCATAACATCTATACAGTACCAGAACCAAGCTCAGTATATATACAGCACCAGAACCAAGCTCAGCACATAACTACTCTCACGGTCGAGGTCGCGGACCGCCGCCGTCCAAGACCGCTGCCATCCTGCCAGCATCCTGCCAGCATCTCCCTCCTAGGAGACGCTGGCACCTACGGCCGTCCTGCCCTGCTCTCAGTGTTTGGGTGCGCGCTCGGTTCCGGCCTCAAAGGGCCAGCGCGCACACCTGTTAAGAATTCCCTAATCCATCCCTGGTCATCCTGGACTCTAAAAATGGCTCTGCCCTTCCACTGCTTGCCTGAGCGTTGTTGTAGTTTTCCCATGTTCATATTGCAAATGGTCCCTTAGTGTGATCCTACTCCCAGTGTTCCCATGCCCTGCTATTTGTATCCTGTGTCTCCTGTGTTTTGTTCCTGAGCCTGTTTAGTATTGGAGTCGTGTTGTGCCGCCTGCTGGTATACACCATGTCTGGTGTCATCTGACATCCCTGGTATCATCCGCCACGCATGGCGCAACCTGCCACACCTACTGGTGTACGCCATGTCTGGTGTCATTTGCCACTCCGGGTACCATTCGCCACACCTGACGCAACCTGCCACATCTAGCCCCATACGTGCCAGAGCCCCTGCTACCGTCTGGACTATCTCAGGTACCCTTGTGCTACAAATTGGTATAGACTTTGCATAGATTGTGACTTGGCCAGCTGCCTCTCTGCTATGGCGGAGCAGCTTGGTGGGTCCACATACCCTCAGATCATGACAAATGCAACACCAGAATTTAGCACTTAAATACAACTCCAGCACAAATACAGCTCAATTTAGTGCAACCTCTGCCATATAGGTTTGTACGACGTAAAACTACAGCTTCCATTATGGCACGTACAATGGTAATGATATTGTACTGATGGGGGTAAGGAAACAGACAAGTGAGCCCTAATCTACCCACCACTCAGTCCCTGCCTACTTGCAACGACCCGCCCTAGGCGATGGGGTACAACTGGGCGACGGTCCCTACGCTCAATAAGTGCACGACAGACAAACAGACAAGGGTACAACACAGAAGCAAGGGAAAAGGGGCAGTTGCCCACGGCAACACTGTGAGCAACAAGAGTGGTGAACGAGCCGAGTCAAACCAGGAGTGTACGAGGTACCGAACGCAGAGCAGGAGAGTAGTGAACAAGCCGAGTCAAACCAGGAGTGTACGAGGTACCAAACGCAGAGCAGGAGAGTAGTCAGTAAGCCAGGGTCAATATGAAGCAGGATCAAATAGATCAAGAAGCTGCAGCAGGGCCAGGAAACCAAAGGAGAAGAATCCCAAGCAAGGAGGAAAAGGAAAGGCAGGTATAAATAGACAGAGGGCGGGAGCTAGCTCCGTCTGGCCAGGCTGTGATAGGCTCTCCCACTCCTAAGCCTGCCATCCTGAGTGGTGGAAGATGGAGTCAGTCTCACAGACATAGAAGCAGGTGCAGACTGATTACCTATGGGCGTAGATACAGAAGCTGTGCCTGGCAGATCCTTAACAGATATGCTGGGAGTTGCTGTTTCACAAAAAAAACATCATACCACCCATCATCTCGCTGCAGATAATACAGTGACTACAGTACTGATTAGAGGCAGAATAAACATTTACATTAAGTGACTGACCGGTGACGATCTCATATTCTAGTTGTTCTTTTTCTCTTTTTTTCTCCATCCGGTCCAGACCTCTATGATGATTTCTCCCGGCCACTACCAATTTCTGCAGTTTCCCGCTCAGATGTCTTCAGCGTCTCACTTTTCAAACATTTCTGCACCTATCAAATTCTCATGGTGCCACACACTGTACCCCTAAATATAATAGTGCCATACACTGCACCTCTAATTATAATAGTGCCATATATGGGTCCCTGGTTTTAATAGCACCATACACTGTCCCTGATTATATCAGCACCATACACAGTGTCCTTAATTAATATAGCACTATACACTGTGTCCCACAGACACACACACACACACACACACACACGCACGCACGCACGAACGCACACTCGCACACACACACACACACACACACACACACACACACAGTGCTCCCTGTAGATAGAGCCCACTGTAGAGAGTTCCCTACGTAGATCCCCCTGTAGAAAGTGGCCAACATACAGCCCCCTGTAGATAGTGCCCCACATATAGCCCCCTATAGATAATGCCCCACTTATAGCCCCCTCTAGATAGTGCCCTACATTAAGCCCCCTGGTAGATAGTGCGCTACATTTCGCCCCCTGTAGATAGCGCTCTACATATAGCTCACCCTGTAAATAGTGATCACATATAGCCCCCATGTAGATTTTACCCCACATGGATATTGTCGTGTATTAAAAGAGGCATAGATTCGCGGGACAGGGATGTAATATTGCCACTTTACAAAGCATTAGTGAGGCCTCATCTAGAATATGCAGTTCAGTTCTGGGCTCCAGTTCATAGAAAGGATGCCCTGGAGTTGGAAAAAATACAAAGAAGAGCAACGAAGCTAATTAGGGGCATGGAGAATTTAAGTTATGAGGAAAGATTAAAAGAATTAAACCTATTTAGCCTTGAAAAAAGACGACTAAGGGGGGACATGATTAATTTATATAAATATATTAATGGCACATACAAAAAATATGGTGAAATCCTGTTCCATGTAAAACCCCCTCAAAAAACAAGGGGGCACTCCCTCCGTCTGGAGAAAAAAAGGTTCAACCTGCAGAGGCGACAAGCCTTCTTTACTGTGAGAACTGTGAATCTATGGAATAGCCTACCGCAGGAGCTGGTCACAGCAGGGACAGTAGATGGCTTTAAAAAAGGGTTAGATAATTTCCTAGAAAAAAAAAAAATTAGCTCCTATGTGTAGAGGTTTTTTGCTTCCCTTTTCCCGTCCCTTGGTTGAACTTGATGGACATGTGTCTTTTTTCAGCCGTACTAACTATGTAACTATGTAACTAATATAGCCCACTTCTGTAGATATATCCCCACATATAGTGCTCCCTGTATATAGTGCCCCACATATAACCCCACCTGTAGATAGTGTCCCACATATAGCCCCCACTGTAGATAATGAACAACATATAGTACCCCCTGTATATAGTGCCCCACATATAGCCCCCTGTAGATAGTGCCCCACATATAGCCCCCCTGTAGATAGTGTCCCACATATAGCCCCCACAGTAGATAGTGAACCACAGATAGCACCCTTGTATATAGTGCACCACATATAGCCCCCCTTTAGATAGTGCCCCACAAATAGCCCCCCTGTGGATAGTGTCCCACATATAGCCCACCCCTGTAGATAGCTCCCCACATATAGCACCCCCTGTATATAGTGCCCCACTTATAGCCCACCCTGTAGATAGTGTCCCACATATAGCCTCCCCTGTAGATAGTGCCCCAAATATATGCCCCCCCCTGCAGATAATGGCACTCACAATGAGTGGAAAAAAAACATTTTTACAAACTCACCTTGATCCTGTTCCCACGCCGTACCATGTCAATGCAGGCCTGCTCTCTTCTGAGCAGGTCTGCTGGGGCTGAATGACGGCGCTGATTGGCAGGGCAGAATGACTTGCCCTGCCAATCAGCGCCTTTCAACAACGGAAGCGGTGCAATGACATCATCGCGCCGCTAGCGTCATTGAAAGGTGCTGATTTGCAGGGTGGAATGACTTGCCCCGTCAATCAGCGTTTTTCAACAACAGAAGCGTCGCGATGACATCATCGCGCCGATAGCATCGTTGAAAGTCACTTATTGGCGGGGCAAGTCATTCTGCCCTGCCAATCAGCGTCATTGTAAGGCGCTGAATGGTCGGACACGGAACTTGCCAGCCATTCAGCGCTTATGCATGTAATTGTATCTGCGTCCTATAGACGCAGGTACAATTAGTGCAGAAGGGGGTGGTGGCGGCGGGTTTCAGTGGCGCCTCCGCCCCCTCCGAGAGGTAGCAGGCCGTCGCCTGAGGCGAGAAGTTCATCTCGCCTCATGGACGGTGTGGCCCCGCTCCTTAGACATAAAAAGTTGTGGCTATTAGGGACATGTGGCTTTTACCAAACACTTTTGGTGGCATATTTGCATTCAGCGGTTATGATTGGACAATGGAATTTAGGGTAAGTTCACACGTAGTGTATATACTGCAGATTTTTCGTAGTGGATTTAGTTGCAGAAAATCTGCAGCATAATACAGTAGCAGCATTGTGGATGAGATTTGAACAAATCTCATTCACACTCTTGCATAATGATTAGAGATGAGCGAACTTATGAAAAGTTCGGTTCGGCAAGTTCGCCGAATTTCGTGCAAAAGTTCGATTCGGACCGAACTAGTTCTGACCGAACCTGTAATACAAGAAAGCCCCTAAAAATCGTGTATAACACTGTTTTAAAGCCCTAGAAGCCCTGTATAACACTCTTAGGTCACCCATGAGTGTATCCAAGTACTTTTGAGCTGTCTTTAATGCAAAGTTGGTGTCAAAGTTACGCCAACATGTATGGCTCTAGGAAAACGGATGGGACACGGAGATAACTAACAGAAACCACTGCACTTGTGCATGTTGTATGCTTAATGCATTGTTAAAAAAGGTACAAAAATTTACCATTTTAGGCGGCTGATGCCTGCCAGGGTTCATACATATAAGGTGGTAAAAGAAGAAGCAATGGCTTTTGACAAGCCCTCCAAAAATTGACCCTTTTTATTGGCAGATGCCTGCCGGGGTTCATCCATACATGGATGTAAAAGCAACAAGCAATGGCTTTTCACAAGCACTCCAAAAATTGACCCTTTTTATTGGCAGATGCCTGCCGAGGTTCTTCCATACATGGATGTAAAAGCAACAAGCAATGGCTTTTCACAAGCCCTCCAAAAATTGACCCTTTTTATTGGCAGATGCCTGCCGGGGTTCTTCCATACATTGATGTAAAAGCAACAATCAATGGCTTTTCACAAGCCCTCCAAAAATTGACCCTTTTTATTGGCAGATGCCTGCCGGGGTTCTTCCATACATGGATGTAATAGCATTAAAGCAACAAGCAATGGCTTTTGACAAGCCCTCCAAAAATTGACCCTTTTTATTGGCAGATGCCTGCCGGGGTTCTTCCATACATTGATGTAAAAGCATTAAAGCAACAAGCAATGGCTTTTCACAAGCCCTCCAAAAATTGACCCTTTTTATTGGCAGATGCCTGCCGGGGTTCTTCCATACATGGATGTAAAAGCATTAAAGCAACAAGCAATGGCTTTTGACAAGCCCTCCAAAAATTGACCCTTTTTATTGGCAGATGCCTGCCGGGGTTCTTCCATACATGGATGTAAAAGCATTAAAGCAACAAGCAATGGCTTTTCACAAGCCCTCCAAAAATTGACCCTTTTTATTGGCAGATGCCTGCCGGGGTTCTTCCATACATGGATGTAATAGCATTAAAGCAACAAGCAATGGCTTTTCACAAGCCCTCCAAAAATTGACCCTTTTTATTGGCAGATGCCTGCCGGGGTTCTTCCATACATGGATGTAAAAGCATTAAAGCAACAAGCAATGGCTTTTGACAAGCCCTCCAAAAATTGACCCTTTTTATTGGCAGATGCCTGCCGGGGTTCTTCAATACATGGATGTAAAAGCATTAAAGCAACAAGCAATGGCTTTTCACAAGCCCTCCAAAAATTGACCCTTTTTATTGGCAGATGCCTGCCGGGGTTCTTCCATACATGGATGTAAAAGCAACAAGCAATGGCTTTTCACAAGCCCTCCAAAAATTGACCCTTTTTATTGGCAAGGGTGAGTAGTAGCAGCACATTAAAAGACACTGGACGACAGTCACAGGACAAAGCCCTGTGGTGGGGCAGGCCTGCTTGTAGCAGACGGGCGGCAGTGGAGGTTTATTGGTGGTAGTAGTCGAGGTAGCCAACACAGACAGCAAGGGTGCAAGCAGTAGTAGCAGTAGTAGCAGCACATTAAAAAAAGAGACTGGACAGTCAGAGGAGGGCAAAGCCCTGTGGTGGGGCAGGCCTCAGGCCTGCTTGTAGCAGACGGCAGTGGAGGTGTATTGGTGGTAGTAGAGGTAGACTAGCCAACACAGACAGCAAGGGTGGTAGGACTGGTAGTAGCAGCAGCACATTAAAAAAAGAGACTGGACGACAGTCACAGGACATAGCCCTGTGGTGGGGTAGGCCTGCTTGTAGCAGACGGGCGGCAGTGTAGGTGTATTGGTGGTATTAGAGGTAGCCAACACAGACAGCAAGGGTGCAAGCAGTAGTAGCAGTAGTAGCAGCACATTAAAAAAAAGAGACTGGACAGTCACAGGAGGACAAAGCCCTGTGGTGGGGCAGGCCTCAGGCCTGCTTGTAGCAGACGGGCGGCAGTGGAGGTGTATTGGTGGTAGTAGCCGAGGTAGCCAACACAGACAGCAAGGGTGCAAGCAGTAGTAGCAGTAGTAGCAGCACATTAAAAAAAGAGACTGGACAGTCAGAGGAGGACAAAGCCCTGTGGTGGGGCAGGCCTCAGGCCTGCTTGTAGCAGACGGGCGGCAGTGGAGGTGTATTGGTGGTAGTAGTCGAGGTATCCAACACAGACAGCAAGGGTGCAAGCAGTAGTAGCAGTAGTAGCAGCACATTAAAAAAAGAGACTGGACAGTCAGAGGAGGGCAAAGCCCTGTGGTGGGGCAGGCCTCAGGCCTGCTTGTAGCAGACGGCAGTGGAGGTGTATTGGTGGTAGTAGAGGTAGACTAGCCAACACAGACAGCAAGGGTGGTAGGACTGGTAGTAGCAGCAGCACATTAAAAAAAGAGACTGGACGACAGTCACAGGACATAGCCCTGTGGTGGGGTAGGCCTGCTTGTAGCAGACGGGCGGCAGTGTAGGTGTATTGGTGGTATTAGAGGTAGCCAACACAGACAGCAAGGGTGCAAGCAGTAGTAGCAGCACATTAAAAAAAAGAGACTGGACAGTCACAGGAGGACAAAGCCCTGTGGTGGGGCAGGCCTCAGGCCTGCTTGTAGCAGACGGGCGGCAGTGGAGGTGTATTGGTGGTAGTAGCCGAGGTAGCCAACACAGACAGCAAGGGTGCAAGCAGTAGTAGCAGTAGTAGCAGCACATTAAAAAAAGAGACTGGACAGTCAGAGGAGGACAAAGCCCTGTGGTGGGGCAGGCCTCAGGCCTGCTTGTAGCAGACGGGCGGCAGTGGAGGTGTATTGGTGGTAGTAGTCGAGGTAGCCAACACAGACAGCAAAGGTGCAAGCAGTAGTAGCAGTAGTAGCAGCACATTAAAAAAAGAGACTGGACAGTCACAGGAGGACAAAGCCCTGTAGTGGGGCAGGCCTCAGGCCTGCTTGTAGCAGATGGCAGTGTAGGTGTATTGGTGGTAGTAGAGGTACTAGCCAACACAGACAGCAAGGGTGCAAGCAGTAGTAGCAGCACATTAAAAAAAGAGACTGGAGAGTCACAGGACAAAGCCCTCTGGTGGGGCAGGCCTGCTTGTAGCAGACGGCACTGGGGTGGATTGGTGGTAGAAGTAGTAGCAGCTGCAGCACCAACAGCGGCACATTAAAAAAAGAGTGGACAGGACAGAATCCCATAGTAGCAGGCGGCAGTAGCAGGCGGCAGCAGCAGCAGCAATGTAAGATCTAATCAGTGGCATCAGGCACAGGGGTTTTAAAATCCTCACCGATCCACGCTTGATTCATTTTCAGAAACGTGAGATTTTCCAAGCTGTTGGCGGACAATCTTGTTCGCTTAGGGGTGACGAAGCCCCCTGCTGCGCTGAATACCCTCTCTGACGCTACACTGGAGGGTGGACAAGACAGTACACCCATGGCAAACTGGGCCAGTTCTTGCCAATGATCCAATCTGCTGACCCAGAAGTCCATGGGGTCTGGGATCAGCATTTCTGACGGAGAAAGGGCACAGTCCAAGTACGAGTGAACCTGGTTGTTTAGGTGCTGCACCTGGAGATGGTGAACATCCCTTTGGTGACTAGTGCTACGATGTGTGTCAGGTCGGGGTATTGGATGTAAAAATGTTGTCATCATATTTTCCAAACTGAATTGGCTGCTGCTGCTGCTGCTGCTGCCGCTGCTGCCACGGCTGCCGCCTATTGCAGAGGTAGCTCTGCCAGAGGCGGTGGAACGATGAGACAGTGGGGAGCGGAGAGTGGCCCCCCGGTCAGACATGCTTGCAGCGGGTGTCTGCCGTTTGAAAGCCATGACAAGCTGGCTGCATAGCTTCTCTCTATAATAAGCCAATTTTGCCTCCCTCTCGGAAGGCGCAAAAAACTCCCCCATTCTGGCTTTATACCGAGGGTCTAAAAGTGTGGCTATCCAGTAGTCATCTCTTTGCTTCATGCTAACAATACGACAGTCAGCGCGCAAGTAACGAAGCATACAGCTCGCCATCCTGGCCAGCGTTTCAGAGGGCCTGGTTGGTTCCATCTCCGCCCCATACTGCCATGGTTGTCCATCATCAAGGTCGTCGTCAGACTCGTCATCACCACCATCACTGTCATGTTGTGCGGCTGCCTCGTCCCCTATCCCTTCCTGTGATTCCATCTCCAAATCCAGCTCCTCTTCAGGTCCTGTTTCCTCATCCTCCTCCTCCTCCTCAACAACATCCATAGCCAGATGTGATCCTTCCTCCATCCTTTGCTGAATCATCGCTGTGAGCGTTTGCTCCATAATGAATATCAGCGGCATAACATCGTTCATTCCGCTAGCGTCACGGCTCACAAATCGTGTGGCCTCTTCAAAGGGCCTCAAAACGCGACATGCGTCTCTAACCAGCTGCCAGTGCCTGAGCTTGAAATTACACTGGCTCCAAACGCTGCCCGTCTGCTGCATCAGGAAATCATTCACGGCTTTCCGCTGTTCGTACAGACGGTCCAACATGTGCAGGGTGGAATTCCATCGTGTTGGAACGTCGCAAATCAGGCTGTGTTCTGGGAGATTGTTTTGACGCTGCAAGTCCAGGAGGGCGTGCTTAAATGCATACGAACGTCTAAAGCGAACGCAAACCCTCCTGGACATGGCCAGCACACCCTTCAAACCAACATATGACTTTAAGAAGCGTGTTATGACCAGATTGATCACATGTGCCATGCAAGGAGCGTGTGTCAGGTGACCTAGACGCAGTGCAGCCACAACGTTCTTGCCGTTATCAGAGACAACATTGCCCAGTGTGAGTTTCAGAGGAGACAGCCAGCGTGCGATTTCCTCCTTGATGCACAGCAGCAGCTCCTGCCCTGTGTGGCTTTTCTCGCCCAGGCTCAGCAGGTGTAAGACAGCGTTGTGGCGCTTCACCTTGCACCTATGAAAAGAGGAGGGAGGAGGAGTGGAAGATACGCTGTGTCCTGTCGGGGACGGGAAGACCTCCAAGGAGGAAGGCAAGGAGGAGGAGGAGGAGTAGGAGGAGAAGGATGGTAGGCGCCTGGTGTCCGGAGTTGAACTAGAAACATACAAGCGTGGAGGTGGTAATGCCTGGCATTGCTGCGGTGGTGCATCGGACTGCAAAATATTGACCCAGTGGGCCGTGAAAGACATGTACTGTCCCTGCCCATAGTTGCTGCTCCACGTGTCGACGGTGGCATGTACCCTGCTGCACACGGATAATTGCAAGGACTTGGACACCTTTTCCTCCACATGCTTGTGCAAGGCAGGGACAGCTGTTTTGGAGAAGTAATGTCGGCTAGGTATTCGCCACCTAGGCTGAGCGCACGCCATCAATTGCTTGAAGCCGGCGGAGTCGACCAGGTGGTACGGCAGCACCACCAACAACTTTGCCAGGTGTGAATTAAGCCGCACGACAAGTGGATGACTGGGTATATATTGTTGCTTATTGGACAACGATTCCGTAATGGATAACTGACGGGACATAGGAGGAGCACTAGATGACAGTGATGATGATGATGACAACGACATGGTGGATAAGGCCTGGCTACTACTTAGATGACAGGGACTCGGAGCAGCAGCAGCAGCGGAAGAGGGGTCTTCATTAGATGTACATGATGGTGGGGCATGTTGATTGTCCCACATGGCCTTGTGATGCCGTTCCATGTGTTTACGTAGAGCAGTAGTTCCTACATTGCTGCCCTGCCCACGCCTTACTTTCTGCTTGCAGATACGGCACTGTGCCATGTTTTCCTCCTCTGGGAAGGTACAGAAAAATTGCCACACGGCAGAGTACCGTAAAGAGGTAGTACCACGTCCACCACCACCACCACCACCACAACCACCCGAGCTTGCCCCTTGTCTGGCAGGCTTTTTTCGGGAACCTACACCAGCATCTGTGTCGCCGTCACCGGCTCCTGAGCTGACCCTACCGCTGCAACGTTTTGCAGATTGACTTCTGCCCCTACCTCGGCTTGGCTGTTTATCACATCCAGTGCCGCCACTACTACCCTCCTCCTCTGACGCCGTCATCACCTCGTCACCTGGTTCCCACGTCCTGTCTAAAACAACATCATCATCATAGCCTTCCTCATTATCCCCGCCACTTCTGTCACTGTGTTGTGAATGTGATGTGACATCATGGCGGGCTCCATGCCCCCCCTCATTACTGCGTCTGCCACCACGGCTACCACCACCAACACCCCCACTACCGCAGCTATGCGTCTCGGTCACCGCTTCCACCTCCGCCACCGCCGCAACACACTCCGTTGGCTGACTCGCGGAAAACAAATCATCATCATCACTATGTTGTTCAGTATCTTCCTTCGCACCCGAGGAGATGTCTCTTAGGACTCTCAGGAAAGATGGCTTCCCGCTAGGAAGGGGGAGCGAAGACATAGATGATGGAATGGAAACGCTAGAAATACCTATATTACTACTGTCACCGTGCCAAGGAACTGTAGAGGATCTGGAATCCAACGAAACCTGGCTTGAAGCCAGATCGTCAGAGTCTTCCTGCTGAGATGACCGCGAGCCAGCCAACCAGTCCACAATGGCCGTATTGTCTAAAGTAACCCGCCCACCGGAGGAGATGGACAAGTCTGGCTTGCTGATACTACTACTAGCAGGCACATGGCAGCTGCTACTAGTGGAACTGGGCACATGTCTTGTGCCACAAATGCTGCTACTGGGTCTGGCACCAACAGATCCAACATTTGGACTGGAAGAGGAGACGGCATGGGTGTTTCTTCCTCTACCCCGTCCTTTCACAACCTTTTTTTTCCCAGACATTTCAGAGCCCCTTTTAAAAGCGTATTCACACACGGACACTGGCTTGGCAAATGGCAATGAATGAGAATTTCAATCAGCCTCGCTGCAGTGCACTCAGGGAATGCTGGGCCTTGTAGTACTACTAGGCTGCCTGTATGGCAAGTTGGATTGTTATCCTGTTAATAACGGCCAGGGATGAGCTCCTTTTAAAAGCGTGTTCACACACGGACACTGGCTTGGCAAATGGCAATGAATGAGAATTTCAATCAGCCTCGCTGCAGTGCACTCAGGGAATGCTGGGCCTTGTAGTACTACTACTACCACTACTACAAAGGCTGCCTGTATTGCAAGTTGGATGCAATGGGGATGAGCCCCTTCTAAAAGCGTATTCACACACGGACACTGGCTTGGCAAATGGCAATGAATGAGAATTTCAATCAGCCTCGCTGCAGTGCACTCAGGGAATGCTGGGCGTTGTAGTACTTCTAGGCTGCCTGTATGGCAAGTTGGATTGTTATCCTGTTAATAACGGCCAGGGATGAGCCCCTTTTAAAAGCGTATTCACACACGGACACTGGCTTGGCAAATGGCAATGAATGAGAATTTCAATCAGCCTCGCTGCAGTGCACTCAGGGAATGCTGGGCCTTGTAGTACTACTACTACCACTACTACAAAGGCTGCCTGTATTGCAAGTTGGATGCAATGGGGATGAGCCCCTTCTAAAAGCGTATTCACACACGGACACTGGCTTGGCAAATGGCAATGAATGAGAATTTCAATCAGCCTCGCTGCAGTGCACTCAGGGAATGCTGGGCGTTGTAGTACTTCTAGGCTGCCTGTATGGCAAGTTGGATTGTTATCCTGTTAATAACGGCCAGGGATGAGCCCCTTTTAAAAGCGTATTCACACACGGACACTGGCTTGGCAAATGGCAATGAATGAGAATTTCAATCAGCCTCGCTGCAGTGCACTCAGGGAATGCTGGGCCTTGTAGTACTACTACTACCACTACTACAAAGGCTGCCTGTATTGCAAGTTGGATGCAATGGGGATGAGCCCCTTCTAAAAGCGTATTCACACACGGACACTGGCTTGGCAAATGGCAATGAATGAGAATTTCAATCAGCCTCGCTGCAGTGCACTCAGGGAATGCTGGGCGTTGTAGTACTTCTAGGCTGCCTGTATGGCAAGTTGGATTGTTATTCCAGGGATGAGCCCCTTTTAAAAGCGTATTCACACACGGACACTGGCTTGGCAAATGGCAATGAATGAGAATTTCAATCAGCCTCGCTGCAGTGCACTCAGGGAATGCTGGGCGTTGTAGTACTTCTAGGCTGCCTGTATGGCAAGTTGGATTGTTATCCTGTTAATAACGGCCAGGGATGAGCCCCTTTTAAAAGCGTGTTCACACACGGACACTGGCTTGGCAAATGGCAATGAATGAGAATTTCAATCAGCCTCGCTGCAGTGCACTCAGGGAATGCTGGGCCTTGTAGTACTACTACTACCACTACTACAAAGGCTGCCTGTATTGCAAGTTGGATGCAATGGGGATGAGCCCCTTCTAAAAGCGTATTCACACACGGACACTGGCTTGGCAAATGGCAATGAATGAGAATTTCAATCAGCCTCGCTGCAGTGCACTCAGGGAATGCTGGGCGTTGTAGTACTTCTAGGCTGCCTGTATGGCAAGTTGGATTGTTATCCTGTTAATAACGGCCAGGGATGAGCCCCTTTTAAAAGCGTATTCACACACGGACACTGGCTTGGCAAATGGCAATGAATGAGAATTTCAATCAGCCTCGCTGCAGTGCACTCAGGGAATGCTGGGCCTTGTAGTACTACTACTACCACTACTACAAAGGCTGCCTGTATTGCAAGTTGGATGCAATGGGGATGAGCCCCTTCTAAAAGCGTATTCACACACGGACACTGGCTTGGCAAATGGCAATGAATGAGAATTTCAATCAGCCTCGCTGCAGTGCACTCAGGGAATGCTGGGCGTTGTAGTACTTCTAGGCTGCCTGTATGGCAAGTTGGATTGTTATCCTGTTAATAACGGCCAGGGATGAGCCCCTTTTAAAAGCGTATTCACACACGGACACTGGCTTGGCAAATGGCAATGAATGAGAATTTCAATCAGCCTCGCTGCAGTGCACTCAGGGAATGCTGGGCCTTGTAGTACTACTACTACCACTACTACAAAGGCTGCCTGTATTGCAAGTTGGATGCAATGGGGATGAGCCCCTTCTAAAAGCGTATTCACACACGGACACTGGCTTGGCAAATGGCAATGAATGAGAATTTCAATCAGCCTCGCTGCAGTGCACTCAGGGAATGCTGGGCGTTGTAGTACTTCTAGGCTGCCTGTATGGCAAGTTGGATTGTTATTCCAGGGATGAGCCCCTTTTAAAAGCGTATTCACACACGGACACTGGCTTGGCAAATGGCAATGAATGAGAATTTCAATCAGCCTCGCTGCAGTGCACTCAGGGAATGCTGGGCGTTGTAGTACTTCTAGGCTGCCTGTATGGCAAGTTGGATTGTTATCCTGTTAATAACGGCCAGGGATGAGCCCCTTTTAAAAGCGTGTTCACACACGGACACTGGCTTGGCAAATGGCAATGAATGAGAATTTCAATCAGCCTCGCTGCAGTGCACTCAGGGAATGCTGGGCCTTGTAGTACTACTACTACCACTACTACAAAGGCTGCCTGTATTGCAAGTTGGATGCAATGGGGATGAGCCCCTTCTAAAAGCGTATTCACACACGGACACTGGCTTGGCAAATGGCAATGAATGAGAATTTCAATCAGCCTCGCTGCAGTGCACTCAGGGAATGCTGGGCGTTGTAGTACTTCTAGGCTGCCTGTATGGCAAGTTGGATTGTTATCCTGTTAATAACGGCCAGGGATGAGCCCCTTTTAAAAGCGTATTCACACACGGACACTGGCTTGGCAAATGGCAATGAATGAGAATTTCAATCAGCCTCGCTGCAGTGCACTCAGGGAATGCTGGGCCTTGTAGTACTACTACTACCACTACTACAAAGGCTGCCTGTATTGCAAGTTGGATGCAATGGGGATGAGCCCCTTCTAAAAGCGTATTCACACACGGACACTGGCTTGGCAAATGGCAATGAATGAGAATTTCAATCAGCCTCGCTGCAGTGCACTCAGGGAATGCTGGGCGTTGTAGTACTTCTAGGCTGCCTGTATGGCAAGTTGGATTGTTATTCCAGGGATGAGCCCCTTTTAAAAGCGTATTCACACACGGACACTGGCTTGGCAAATGGCAATGAATGAGAATTTCAATCAGCCTCGCTGCAGTGCACTCAGGGAATGCTGGGCCTTGTAGTACTACTAGGCTGCCTGTATGGCAAGTTGGATTGTTATTCCAGGGATGAGCCCCTTTTAAAAGCGTATTCACACACGGACACTGGCTTGGCAAATGGCAATGAATGAGAATTTCAATCAGCCTCGCTGCAGTGCACTCAGGGAATGCTGGGCCTTATAGTACTACTACTACCACTACTACAAAGGCTGCCTGTATTGCAAGTTGGATGCAACGGGGATGAGCCCCTTATAAAAGCGTATTCACACACTGGCTGAGTAGTGAGTAGTGGATGAGCCCCTTCGATTTCTGAATTCCTGCCTTTTAGATTCCTAAAGCTTTCCCTTACTGCACAGAGATGCTATTCCTACAGCTCCTGTCTGTAAAATGGCCGCTGAGCTCCGTGCATAGACTTTTATTGCAGGCTTGAGCCCGCCCCTATGCTGCCTCCCGATTGGCTGGGAGAGCCGTTTGCAAGGCATTATGGGGTAGCCTGATGTCAGGTGATCTTCTGTAATCCTCCATTTTAGATGTAACATGTGGCAGGCGCCAAAATGTAGCCGGGTTCGGTCAAAACGGGTTCGGCCGAACCCGGTAAAGTTCGGATTCGCTGCGAACCGAACTTTTCCTGAAGTTCGGACCGAAACCGGGTTCGGTTGTCCCGGTTCGCTCATCTCTAATAATGATAAGCGGAAAAAAAAGGCTCAGAAATTGACCTGCGGTGCGTTTCCTTAATCCGCAGCATGTCAATTGTATGTGCGTAATCGCTGTTTTCTACTGCCTTCTTGTTGTGGTTTTTCCCCATTGAATTCAATGGAGAGGTAAAACCCGCAACAAATAGCAAATATTTGTGTCGGAAAAGCTGTGATACCACCACAAAAATCGCAACTCCTAAAAAAAATATCTTATACTTACCCAGAATTCTGTGCTTCTCCATTTAGGCTGGCCTCTTCGGATGATGTTTCAGATCATTTGACTGCTGCAGCCAATCACAGGCCACAACGGTCACAGTGGATGAAACGTCATCCTAGGAGCTCGGACTGGAGGACAGAAGAGGGACACGTCGCCTCAGTTAAGTAAGTATGACACTTTTTAATTTTAATTTTCAGCAGCGGAGATTCCGGCAGAAAAACTGTACCACAATTTAGTGCGTTTTTCGTCCTGAATTCACCGCGGCGCCCAGGGAAGATACGCTGTTGGCTTTTACGCAACATATCTGCCCTGTGTGAACATAGCTCTAAACCTGTCTTTGTATGCAGAACTATACATTAGTGATCTCTAAGGACAATTCTCCATTTTAATTAACAAATAGCACACAATAGAAAGTTTCCATGTGCATTTAAATTCGATCCACTTTTTGTGTTCAATGGTCTTTTTCTCTTTCACTTAAAACATTGTTGGTAAAAGTAAGTTTTCGCAGTGTATACTGTATGAGAGGTGCATCCTCAGCGAAACAGCCCCTAACACCTTTGGGTCTCATCAGTTTGTGAACATTTGCTGAACTTGCACTTTATGTGCTGGCTAGCGGCAAAAATGGTTTCTTTTTATAATTAGTAAATATGAACATCACACAACAGACAAAACTTGTAGTATAGGCTTAAAAGTCAATAGAAATACACATTGTGAAATTCACATAAAACTGTAAATCCAGCTTTATGTGCAGAGCAAGTATGACTGCCTGATTATGTGGTTGAGTCGAAAAAAGTGAATACATTTCAGACATATTTTTTCTAAAGAGAACACAGATTCTAAATTAAATAACCACATTTGGACTTTTTGAAATTACTTTTCGGGTAACTTGAAGGGCTTAAAATGTCTGTTAAGGGCATAAATGTTGCAGCAGTTCCAAAGTCAGAAAATAATTTCATGTGGAGGAGTAAGCAGATCCACAGGAAAATTGGAATGGTCAACTAGAGATTATGAGACAGTTACAAAGGAACAACTGCAACCATATGGTGTGAAAAGGGCAATGTCTCAGATGAAAGGGCATCTCAATTGCAATATAATGGCCAAATTGGAGAACCATGTACATGCATTCGTAGCAAAGATACACTGCATAAAGAATTATTATATCAAGAACCTATATCAAAAGCAGGGGTCTATCAACCACAGCTCCGCCTAATGCAGCAGTCGCTGGCCCAGAATGCAGTCGGGGATCAGAGGAGAGAGGGTTGCGTGTGCGCGCTGCTCTCTCCATTCTGTTCAATGGAAGTTACGGAAACAAATGAGGAGTGCCTTCTCAGCTGTTTTTGTAACTCCCATTGAACAGAACGGTATTTACTGAAAAAGCAGAACATGGTTTGTTCGACTGTTTCTGGAAATCCCATTAAACAGAATCCCCGTCTGGATTCCGACAGGCAAAACGGGGTCGGGAGACCCCCGTTCTCAATATAGATGCGGGTACCAGAGCTTTGTGGACCTGTAACTGAGCTGATATAAACTATACTGTGGTTAGAAAATAATCTATGGCTTTATCTTGTAGTTTCAGACTCCGTTTCGGGCTGCTGTTCAGTCACATTACTTCTGCTCTGACTAACTGAATCTTACAGCATCTGCTGTGTGGACAGGAAGTCAGTCTTTCTATTCAATCCTATGAGAGTCTCCATGTGAGTCTCCTAGTAATGTATAGAGAAACTGACTTCCTGTTCACACAGCAGACGCTGTAAGATTCAGTTAGTCAGAGCAGAAGTCATGTGACAGAACAACAGATCAGGAACGGAGGCTAAAACGTCAAGATAAAGCCATAGATTAGTTTTGTAACCACAGTACTGTTTATGTCACCTCAATTACAAACAGGAGCCCAAAACATTTTTCCTGGGAGTGCTTCTTTAATGGCTTTATATACTTTCTCATTATTAACAAAAATACAGCATATATATTTTTAGAAGGACCTTCTCTAGCTCCCTTGAATTTTTAATGTCTATAATGCTCAACAAATGATTAGTTTCAAGTATAAGCTCTCAGAACAAAAAAAAAAACAGACATCTTCAGTGTCTCCAAAACTGTTCCCCAAAATTCTAAAAAAGTTAGCCATGTGAGGTATCAAATACAAAACCTATCAAATTAGAGAAAAAATATTTCCACTGCTAGATATTATCCGTTGGTAGTTTAAAGACATGCAAGTTTCAAGAAGACCACAAAGATGAGGTAATATGATCTTGGAAGACAAAGCCAATTATTTGGGCGTAAGTGTGTGTCATGTCCATGGCCGCGGGCTGTCAGGCTCACTCACCTCCTGACGGCTGCAGCCATGGGTCTGCGAGCGCTGGCCCCAGTCTCCTCCCCAGGAGACGCCAGCACTCACTTCCGCTCACCTCGGCCGGGTCACATAGGGGCAGAGAGCGCACCGGACTTTAATGTAAAATTAGCCCATGAGTACCCTGGACTATAAGAAGGGCCCAGCCCCTTCTTTCCATACCAGAGCGTTGTAGTCATACCCAAAGTTTGCCTATGCAAATGGTCTCCTAGTGTTTTCCAGTTCCCAGTGTTTTCCGTACCTGTATCCTGTATCCCGTGCTATCCTGGTCAAGTGCCGTTCTGAGCTGTAGTCGTGATGTGCTGCATACCACGCCTGTCCTGTTACACCACACCTGACGTCTGCCTGCAGCCTAGTCCCAGCCGAGCCTGTCTCGCTACTGTCCGAGCTGCCACAAATACACTATACAAACTATAGACTGTTACCTGCGCCCTGTTGGCCAGCTACCATACCATCAAGGCAGTACGGCCCAGTGGGTCCACGAACCCAATGTGATTATGCTCAGGCCATGGACCCCGCTGGTCGATCTAAGACCAAGATGACGTCACAAGAGATGCGGGCGGATATGCTGGACCTCCGGTCTTGACAGGACCAACTCCTCCAGGCCTTGAACATTCCGACAGTGATAGTGTGTATATTCTTGAAGTTGATAACATAAAACATTTGAATCAAAGTATGACATTGACAGATGGACAAGCAGGACCAAATCATGGTCAGGGCCACCAAAAAAAAGTGTTGCCCCTTCCCCCAGCAAAATTAAATCTTCACCTATTCCACGGTTTGGACTGCACACACACACACTTTGGTGAAAAAAGGTGATGTGTTTTATGTTTTACTCACCCCACAGGCAGGCAACGTTTCGATCCGTCTCAATGGGACCTTTGTCAAGCTTGACATCACCCTTTTTCACTAATTTCCTTGGAGTGCTGCCTCTTCATTTGAGCATATATATATATATACACCAATAGAAGGACAGCAGCACTCTGTTTCCAAATACGAGATCAAGCAATGAAGGGTGCCAGCTGATAGTCCCGATCCAAAGACCATACAGATATCCAAGAAGAAAATTCAGCAGCACTCCGATGATCAAGGTGAAAAAGTGAAGTTTATTGTGCCAACATGGCAAATGCAACGTTTCCATCCCACCTTGGGACCTTTCTCAAGCATAGTGATACATACACATTCAGTGGTTTATATAGTGTGTATCTAATATGCATAATCAATCTCATTAGAACAATGGGGCTGACATATACATCTCAAAACAGCGTGATAAAAACAATGAAAGAGTATCTGAGCAACATAAATCGATACATATTGTGAAACAGTGAGTTGATATTAAAAACAACATAAAACATACATGGTTTATGCAAGAAAAGACATAATTACATAAATCGCAATATTCAGCAGCTGGGTAGGAATTAGAGACTGCACGACCACTAGCCAATCAGAGAGCGGGTATTTGATTGTTGTTTGACGTATGAAGCCTGTCATTCACAGCCAGTATCTGTCCGGCTCCAGTGCGCATGCGTCGGATCAGTCCGGACCGGAAATGACGTCTCGCTTTAGTAACTAAGATACCGATCGTTTGGTAAACAGAATCTCCTCAGCACTCAATTGTAAGTAAGAGATCAGTATGAACCGGAAATGACGTATCGCTCAAGGAACTAAAATATCGATCGCTGATAAACAGCAAACCATCGAGCGAACGATTGTATATAATATGGATTAGATGATCGCGCATTGTGTCTGTAATCAGCATCTAAAGGGTAAATATACCAAAAGATTATATATATATATGGAACGGGTGGTATAAAAGCACATAAATATTCATAAACCAAGAAAATCATTTATAATAATATATAAATAAATAAATAAATAAACAAACAGATAGAGAGCACACGAGGAAGGAGGGACCCCGATCACATGACGTGTTCAGCGGTACCCACCATTCAGGTTCGTGGAAAAAAACGCACACACCTGTCGTGTACGCGGTCCAATCCACATCCCCTATAACTCGTGTAACAGACTCAAAGAGCTTTAAAATAATAAAAACAAAAAGAAAAGAAAAGAAATGTACTATTGATACAACCCTACCATAGAGCAAAAAGAAAATATACGGAATATCAAATATACTGATTACCAGACACAGTGAGTAAGATAACAATTCTCCATATTCATATCACAAATATAGCTTATATTGATTTAACGTAATATCAATATAAATGGTCTGAAGTGGTCCTGCAGTCCCATGTTTATCTATAATAGAAAAAATATTATTAAAAATTATGTCAAAGGTTCATGTATCACAAATTTCATTTAAAGAGGAAGGACAGCGCCAGAACTCAGAACATATCAGAAGGCAAGATTCTCAAGGAACAGCTCTAGACACATTAAATTCAACGTTAAGACCATTAGGTCGCAAAGAATTCAATAAAAAGATCCATTTTAATTCACATTTGTGTAGTGCCGTATGTCGAACACCACCCCTACAGGATATAGGAATATAGTCAAGGATCATAAATTTGAGATCCTTTTCAGTGTGACCATATTCAGTGAAATGTTTTGCTACAGGTAAATCACATTTCTTTTTTCTTATTGAGTATCGAAGATGGTCTTAAAGATTTTAACAGAGTTTGTTTCCCTTTAGGCTGTAGCTCACCAACCCTGGATTTAACTAGATTGTCACGTAGATTCTTAGATCTACGGTAGGACATTAGAAGTCATTCCATCAGTTCCTTAATCAGATTGATCATAATATCCGATTTACTATGACCTATTCCAGTGAGATGGTCCAATTTCTGGATGTCAATGTAATGCTGAGGGATAATGTTCTGACCACTGGATTATATACGAAAGATACAGATCGCAATACCCTTTTACAGTTTGATAGTTGTCATCCTAAGAACATGATACGGTCATTGCCATTCAGTCAGATGATGAGGGCAAAACGGATTGTGGATGATCCGAGTGATTTAGATACGTCTTTAGATCTCATGATTTCTAATTTTGCACAAAGGGGGTACCCTAAACACTTATTACATACGCACAAAATGAAAATTAAGAATATCCCTAGGGAATCGTTCATGAAGACGTCCAAACACATCAAAAGTAAACGAATACCATTTATATCCACCTATAATGCGTTAAGTGGCAGTGTCTCCAGGATATTGAATAGACATTGGCCTATCATTAAAAATAGTTATAACCATATTTGCGAATTGAATAACCCGCCTCTAATGTCCTACCATAGATCTAAGAATCTACGTGACAATCTAGTTAAATCCAGGGTTGGTGAGCTACAGCCTAAAGGGAAACAAACTCTGTTAAAATCTTTAAGACCAGGCAATTTCCCATGCCATAGATGCATTAATTGCAACCTTATGCATAGGGGTAACACTTTTGAACATCCTGTGACACATAAGACATTTAAGATTAAACACCATGTAACCTGTGATACTGACTGGGTTATTTATGTACTATGGTGCCCCTGCCACCTATTGTATGTGGGAGAAACCACATGTGATTTTAAAACGAGATTGAATAACCATCGATACTCAATAAGAAAAAAGAAATGTGATTTACCTGTAGCAAAACATTTCACTGAATATGGTCACACTGAAAAGGATCTCAAATTTATGATTCTTGACTATATTCCTATATCCTGTAGGGGTGGTGATCGACATACGGCACTACACAAATGTGAATTAAAATGGATCTTTTTATTGAATTCTTTGCGACCTAATGGTCTTAACGTTGAATTTAATGTGTCTAGAGCTGTTCCTTGAGAATCTTGCCTTCTGATATGTTCTGAGTTCTGGCGCTGTCCTTCCTCTTTAAATGAAATTTTTGATACATGAACCTTTGACATAATTTTTAATAATATTTTTTCTATTATAGATAAACATGGGACTGCAGGACCACTTCAGACCATTTATATTGATATTACGTTAAATCAATATAAGCTATATTTGTGATATGAATATGGAGAATTGTTATCTTACTCACTGTGTCTGGTAATCAGTATATTTGATATTCCGTATATTTTCTTTTTGTTCTATGGTAGGGTTGTATCAATAGTACATTTCTTTTCTTTTATTTTTGTTTTTATTATTTTAAAGCTCTTTGAGTCTGTTACACGAGTTATAGGGGACGTGGATTGGACCGCGTACACGACAGGTGTGTGCGTTTTTTTCCACGAACCTGAATGGTGGGTACCGCTGAACACGTCATGTGATCGGGGTCCCTCCTTCCTCGTGTGGACTCTATCTGTTTATTTATTTATTTATATATTATTATAAATGATTTTCTTGGTTTATGAATATTTATGTGCTTTTATACCACCCGTTCCATATATATATATATATATATATATATATAATCTCTTGGTATATTTACCCTTTAGATGCTGATTACAGACACAATGCGCGATCATCGAATCCATATTATATACAATCGTTCGCTCGATGGTTTGCTGTTTATCAGCGATCGATATTTTAGTTCCTTGAGCGATACGTCATTTCCGGTTCATACTGATCTCTTACTTACAATTGAGTGCTGAGGAGATTCTGTTTACCAAACGATCGGTATCTTAGTTACTAAAGCGAGACGTCATTTCCGGTCCGGACTGATCCGACGCATGCACACTGGAGCCGGACAGATACTGGCTGTGAATGACAGGCTTCATACGTCAAACAACAATCAAATACCCGCTCTCTGATTGGCTAGTGGTCGTGCAGTCTCTAATTCCTACCCAGCTGCTGAATATTGCGATTTATGTAATTATGTCTTTTCTTGCATAAACCATGTATGTTTTATGTTGTTTTTAATATCAACTCACTGTTTCACAATATGTATCGATTTATGTTGCTCAGATACTATTTCATTGTTTTTATCACGCTGTATTGAGATGTATATGTCAGCCCCATTATTCTAATGAGATTGATTATGCATATTAGATACACACTATATAAACCACTGAATGTGTATGTATCACTATGCTTGAGAAAGGTCCCAAGGTGGGACGGAAACGTTGCATTTGCCATGTTGGCACAATAAACTTCACTTTTTCACCTTGATCATCGGAGTGCTGCTGAATTTTCTTCTTGGATATATATATATATATATATATATATATATATATATATATATATATATATATATATATATATATATATATATATATATATATATATATATATATAAAGAATAAAGCAG
Source organism: Rhinoderma darwinii (assembly GCF_050947455.1). NCBI lineage: Eukaryota > Metazoa > Chordata > Amphibia > Anura > Rhinodermatidae > Rhinoderma > Rhinoderma darwinii. Next base: position 68,407,882 of record NC_134687.1, read on the forward strand.
CACAGCAACAGCAGTGGGTGCAGGCCTCCTAGGCTGAGGCTAGGAGCCCTTGTTAATGAAATCCCCAAAAAATAAATGAAGAGGCAGCACTCCAAGGAAATTGGTGAAAAAAGTGGTGTGTTTATTCACCCCAGGCAGGCAACGTTTCGATCCGTCTCTATGGGATCTTTGTCAAGCTTGAGGACCTTTTTCAAGCAGGACGGAAACGTTGCAGCTTGTGTTGACTGAATAAATCACTTGCTTTTCTACTTTGGAGTGCTGTGGGATTTCTTCTACAATTATCTATAATTCTTGGATCAGGATTACCTGCCTGCACCCGTTACCATTTTGGAATTAGACATTGAGTGCTGCTCATTTCTGTTTGCGTATATATATTTATATATATATATATATATATAGTGAGAGAGAGGGCCATATATAGAATTGGTGCTGCCCTAGGCACTTTTAGTGCTGATACCCCCATAACTCCAGAAGTTACAGAAACAGCATAGCTCGCTGACATTGCGGCTCCAGCGCTGGACCCAGAAAAGGTAAGTCTAATAATTTCTATGCTTTTTTATCTGTTACTAACGTTTTTTTTGCGTTGTTTTTTTTTTTTTTTACAGGTTCGGTTTTTGGACTACTTCGGATTCGAGGACAACTTCGATGGTGGTGTTTTTAATTTTCAATAAAATAGTTCATGAAGGTTGTGTGGCGGGTTTTATTTCAGTACAACATTTTTTCTGTGTGACTGTGTTTCTTTTTAACATTATTACTACTGCCTTAGTTATGGCCACTCTCTGATAGACAGCGTCCATTATTAAGGTGGAGCTTGGTGTTAGACAGTGAAAAGGCTAACACTAACGCCCCCCCCCATTATTACTCTATACCCACCGCCACCAGGGGTACCAAGAAGAGCCAGGTACTATCCTGTACCCGACCATCTAAAGGGATGGTTGGGCACTGGGGCGCCCACAGTCTGGTATCATTAGGCTGGGAAAGCCCAAAAGCCGTGGACCTTCCTACCTGGTAATGCTAGTCTGCTGCTGCTATGTTGTGTCTGGCTGGATGTGAAAAATGAGGGGGATCCCATGTTGGTTTTGTCAATTATTTTATTTTTTAATTTTTTTAAATGACCACCAAATACCATTACCACCAAAATACAACATAGCAGCAGGATAGCATTACCAGGGTGGGAAAGGTGGTCTATTCCAGCCTGCGGCCGCTCCAGTGCCCGACCATCGTTTCAGAATGTCGTGTACTGGATCGTACTCGGCTCTTCCCGGTACCCCTGGTGGTGGTGGGTATCGAGGTAATAATGGGGGGGGTTATTGCTAGCCTTTTCACTGGCTAACACTAAGCCCTGCCTTAGTAATGGATGCTTTTTATCAGACAGCAGCCATTACTAAGTCAGTAGTAATAATGTTAAAAAAAAAATACGAATTACAGAAAAAATATTTTATTGAAATAAATCCCCCCAAACAACCCTCGTAAACATTTTATCAAAAATATAAATGCTGTCATCGAAGTAGTCCTCAAATTCGAAGTAGTCTAACAACCTGTAAAAAATTTTTTCAAAAACACACAAAAATAAAAACATTAGTAACACTAGTAAGTAAAAAAGCAAAACAATAATTATACTTACATTCCTGTGACAGTAAACTAAGCTGTGACAGTTATATGTTGTAGTTGGTTCGTTTACACATATATACACATATACACATACGGAGCCATATATACCGGCACATATATATGTAACGCTGTGTTAGCGAACCGCAGACCCCTCTCATTCTGCTGACGTCTCCCTCCCCGGTGATGCCAGCACATGCGGCCGTCCTGCCCTGCAGTGACCACTAGGGTGCGCGCGCAAGCTAGTTCCTGGCCTTAAAGGGCCAGTGCTCACACATGTAAATAATTAACTAAATATCCCCAGATCCCCCTGCACTATAAAAAGTGCCCTGCCCTTTCACTCCTTGCCTGAGCGTTGTTTGTATTCCTATGTTAGTCTTGCAAATGATCCCTTAGTCGTATCCTGTTCCCAGTGTTTCCGTGCCCTGCTACCTGTATCTTGTATCCCGTGCTGTATTTGTTCCTGTGCCCTCTCTAGTGTTGGAGCCGTGTTGTGCCGTCTGCTATGCTTGCTGTCTGGTTTCATCGCCACGCCTGGTACCTCCTGTCACATTTTGCATCACCTGTCATGAAAGTACCATCTTTGCCTAAGCTGCTGCTACAGTCTGGACTATTGTATGTACCCTTGTGCTTTGACTTTGTATAGACCTGGTACACTGTTGTTTGGCCAGCTGCTACTCCGCTACGGTGGTGCGTCCTAGTGGGTCCACATACCCACAGATCGTGACAGTATAAACATTACAGATCATGTAGTAGACGTTACCTGCAGTCCTACGTAACACCAGAGATAACACGCAGTGATAAATCTCTCTGAGTACAGATACTGTAGTAGTGTTACCAGCAGTCCTATGTAACACCACAGATAACACACAGTGATAAATCTCTAAGTACAGATAATGTAGTAGATGTTACCTGCAGTCCTATGTAACACCACAGATAACACACAGTGATAACTCTCTGAGTACAGATAATGGAGTAAAAGCACACATATAGAAACATATACAAAGGGACATATATACGCATACAGACACATATACAGTGGAGGAAATAAGTATTTGATCCCTTGCTGATTTTGTAAGTTTGCCCACTGTCAAAGTCATGAACAGTCTAGAATTTTTAGGCTAGGTTAATTTTACCAGTGAGAGATAGATTATATAAAAAAAAATAAAGAAAATCACATAGTCAAAATTATATATATTTATTTGCATTGTGCACAGAGAAATAAGTATTTGATCCCCTACCAACCATTAAGAGTTCAGCGTCCTCCAGACCAGTTACACGCTCCAAATCAACTTGGTGCCTGCATTAAAGACAGCTTTCTTAAATGGTCACCTGTATAAAAGACTCCTGTCCACAGACTCAATTAATCAGTCTGACTCTAACCTCTACAACATGGGCAAGACCAAAGAGCTTTCTAAGGATGTCAGGGACAAGATCATAGACCTGCACAAGGCTGGAATGGGCTACAAAACCATAAGTAAGACGCTGGGTGAGAAGGAGACAACTGTTGGTGCAATAGTAAGAAAATGGAAGACATACAAAATGACTGTCAATCGACATAGATCTGGGGCTCCATGCAAAATCTCACCTCGTGGGGTATCCTTGATCCTGAGGAAGGTGAGAGCTCAGCCGAAAACTACACGGGGGGAACTTGTTAATGATCTCAAGGCAGCTGGGACCACAGTCACCAAGAAAGCCATTGGTCACACATTACGCCATAATGGATTAAAATCCTGCAGTGCCTGCAAGGTCCCCCTGCTCAAGAAGGCACATGTACAGGCCCGTCTGAAGTTTGCAAATGAACATCTGGATGATTCTGAGAGTGATTGGGAGACGGTGCTGTGGTCAGATGAGACTAAAATTGAGCTCTTTGGCATTAACTCAACTCGCCGTGTTTGGAGGAAGAGAAATGCTGCCTATGACCCAAAGCACACCTTCCCCACTGTCAAGCATGGAGGTGGAAACATTATGTTTTGGGGGTGTTTCTCTGCTAAGGGCACAGGACTACTTCACCGCATCAATGGGAGAAAGGCTGGAGCCATGTACCGTCAAATCCTGAGTGACAACCTCCTTCCCTCCACCAGGACATTAAAAATGGCTCGTGGCTGGGTCTTCCAGCACGACAATGACCCGAAACATACAGCCAAGGCAACAAAGGAGTGGCTCAAAAAGAAGCACATTAAGGTCATGGAGTGGCCTAGCCAGTCTCCAGACCTTAATCCCATCGAACACTTATGGAGGGAGCTGAAGATCCGAGTTGCCAAGCGACAGCCTCGAAATCTTAATGATTTACAGATGATCTGCAAAGAGGAGTGGTGCCAAAATTCCATCTAACATGTGTGCAAACCTCATCATCAACTACAAAAAACCGTCTGACTGCTGTGCTTGCCAACAAGGGTTTTGCCACCAAGTATTAAGTCTTGTTTGCCAAAGGGATCAAATACTTATTTCTCTGTGCACAATGCAAATAAATATATATAATTTTGACAATGTAATTTTCTTTTTTTTTATATAATCTATCTCTCACTGGTAAAATTAACCTAGCCTAAAAATTCTAGACTGTTCATGTCTTTGACAGTGGGCAAACTTACAAAATCAGCAAGGGATCAAATACTTATTTCCTTCACTGTATAGGCACTTAGGCACACAAATACACGTAGAGACACATATACAAGCATATTGGAACATATACACATACAAATACAGAGACATATATACACAGTCAAATATACACAGACAGAGAGACAAATTCAGACACACATACACATATAGATACACACAGGCACATATACACCGTGTTCAAAATTATTATGCAAATGTTATTTTTCGCTGATTTTCCTAAATAGTCGATGCAAATGACAGTCAGTATAATCTTCAAGCCATCAACCGTTGGAGTATGATGCAAATTTTATTGAACAAATCTCCTAATGATAACAGATTTTTTTTTAGAAGTAAAAAACTCAAAATGCACTGTTTCAAATTATTATGCACAACACAGATCAAAACATTTTAAAGGTTGTAAAGAGAACTAAAATGGTAATTTGTTGAATTTGCAGCATCAGGAGGTCATATTTACAGAAATCAAAAGCTCTTTCAATAAAAAAAAACTTAGCAGGCCAAGTTACATGTTAACATAGGACCCTTCTTTGATATCACCTTCACAATTCTTGCATCCATTGAATTTGTGAGTATTTGGACAATTTCTGCTTGAATATCTTTGCAGGATGTCAGAATAGCCTGCCAGAGCTTCTGTTTTGATGTGAACTGCCTCCCACCCTCATAGATATTTTGCTTGAGGATGCTCGAAAGGTTCTCAATAGGGTTGAGGTCAGGGGAACATGGGGGCCACACCATGAGTTTCTCTCCTTTTATGCCCATAGCAGCCAATGACACAGAGGTATTCTTTGCAGCATGAGATGGTGCATTGTCATGCATGAAGATAATTTTGCTACGGAAGGCACGGTTCTTCTTTTTGTACCACGGAAGAAACTGATCAGTCATAAACTCTACGTACTTTGCAGAGGTCATTTTCACACCGTCAGGGAACCTAAAGGGGCCTACCAGCTCTCTCCCCATGATTCCAGCCCAAAACATGACTCTGCCACCTCCTTGCTGACGTCGGAGCCTTGTTGGGACATGGTGGCCATTCACCAACCATCGACTACTCCATCCATCTGGACCATCCAGGGTTGCATGGCACTCATCAGTAAACAACACGGTTTGAAAATTAGTCTTCATGCATTTCTGAGCCCACTGCAACCGATTCTGCTTGTGAGCATTGTTTAGGGGTGGCCGAATAATAGCTTTATGCACACTTGCAAACCTCTGGAGGATCCTACACCTTGAGGTTCGCGGGACTCCAGAGACACCAGCGGCTTCAAATACCTGTTTGCTGCTTTGCAATGGCATTTTAGCAGCTGCTCTCCTAATCCTATTAATTTGTCTGTATTGGTTCAGAGCGCACAAGACACATAACATTTCGCAACTACAATTCCAGGTCATAGAACGTGTACCAGCACCCAGGAGAGGAGGGGATAGAATTAGGACATTGAAACGTAGAGAAGCTTACTGGATCCATAGATTGCAGACACTTGAGCCCCGAGGCTTGAATAGGGAGTATGAAGTTAGCAGCTTTCTGTAAACATAGAACATGACTGTATGCATAATAATGATCTAAATATGTCTAGTTACAATGATTAATGCATCTTTTTACTCCACAACAGACACGTTGATCCATTATATGGTATATAGCACACCAACATCTGACCATACCGGACTACGGTATCCTTGAAAAAAAATTCTAGAACCTATCAGTAAGTCTAATACGATTGATGTTTTAGTGGTAATACATATTCACTACACGGTACAATAATATCATGCATATATATATATATATATATATATATATATATATATATATATATATATATATATAACTCTATAAATATCCAACTAATATTATAATGGGTTTATACGGCATCTGTCCGATAATGTATAATCTATAACATTACTTATGATCTATTGTGATACATTATGGAAATTAGCCCAGATTTTGTTGTACCAGTCTTGACTATCGTTACTGGTTTATACTTCATGATGATATGATTACTGTATGCCTATCCAAGAATAGTTGACACCTCCTACTACCCTATTGCCTCTTTTAGCTCTCTATATATATGGTCAAACTATTAGTAGGAACATGGAGCGAACGTAGTACTCACCATTGGACACGCCCCCTACTCGTCACTACAGACGATGCATTACTCTGTAGGAACACCCTCCATGACGTTCACAAACATGGCCGTCCCACAACCCAAGTCTGGGAGTGAGTGGAACTCCCTACGTTAAGACACGCCCCTTGACAGCTACGTCGCTTTACACATCCTCGTGTCTAAACACCCTCTGTGTGACGATTTAAGCGTCAAATGACACTGACTTAAATACCGCCCACCTCCCGCCCCACATCCATAGCATTTAAACCATAGAGGTTTAAACCACAATTTAGCGCCAAGAACGAAGCGGCAAGCCGCCATACTGACTGCAGCGCTATATAACTTATGAATCGTACGCCAAGTGGGATCCAGGTAAATAACATACAATTTTGACTCTACTACTGCCATACTGTTTATCATTACGTAATATTATACCCATATGCTATGCAATCTGCCTACTCTATGTCGGGCTGAGCCTGGGACTGTATGCGCGGACAACATCCTGACAGCACCCCAGATAGGGATGCATATGAGACTGCAGAGACGCAGACTTCACCAGATGGATTCCCTCTACTAGCTCTGTGTCAATATTATTAATTTATGTTCTGCTAATTTATGTTCTGCGATCTATGCCATCTATGTTATAATGCTTGTTTCCTTAAAGATTGGATAACAGATATGTGGAATCTCTACAGGATCACTGATTATCATTTTCATGTACTTCATTTTCATGTACTTCGCTCTGTTGTTACTGTTACATTGTATTTATTACACTTGATTGAAACTATCTAAAAATGATTATGTGTCATCCATTAGCATACATTGGGTCATATTTACATAAATATATATGTCTATACTTTTAGGCATTTCCGAATGAAATAGCACGTATACTGACTAGATATGAGCACTGTATGTGTCTTGTCAAAAGACTCTGTTCTTATTTTATCTTTTTATTTAATTCTATTTTTAAGTTTCTCTTTATTTACTGTTCTTCACCACTGATATTATGCACTATGTTATTGTTCAAATATGATGCCAATATATTCATGTGTAATATTTTGTACACTTGTAGTGCCTGACGAAGGTCGTTGAACCGAAACGTTGCACGCACATTGCCCATGGCATCAAATCTAATAAAATCGAAAAATTGAACCACATTTGTTTGTGTGCCGGATACTTCTCCACCTATTAATTTGTCTGGCAGAAACCTTCCTCATTATGCCTTTATCTGAACTAACCCGTCTGTGCTCTGAGTCAGCCACAAATCTTTTCACAGTACGATGATCACGCTTAAGTTTTCTTGAAATATCCAATGTTTTCATACCTTGTCCAAGGTATTGCACTATTTCACGCTTTTTGGCAGCAGAGAGATCCTTTTTCTTTCCCATATTGCTTGAAACCTGTGGCCTGCTTAATAATGTGGAACGTCCTTCTTAAGTAGTTTTCCTTTGATTGGGCACACCTGGCAAACTAATTATCACAGGTGTCTGAGATTGATTACAATGATCCAAAGAGCCCTAAGACACAATACCATCCATGAGTTTAATTGAAAAACTAATAATTAAATGTTTATGACACTTAAATCCAATGTGCATAATAATTTGGAACACGGTGTAGAGGCTCAAACAGCACACAGATTCTCCATTAGGATCTTACCTCCTCCATCACTGCACAGTCTCACAGGCTTCTTGCAGGGGCGGGCTGTGAGTGGAGCTTCCATCTCTCCTCCTGCTGCCTCTGCTCCTGTCTCCTCCATGTGTGTAACCAGTATGCCAGCCTTGAATCATGTGAGCAGTTCAGTCCAATCGCTGAAGGGAGGACATGTCTTACACTCAGTCTGAGGAGAGCTGGTGTAGCCACCCCCCTGCCTTGCGAGTGACCTGACCGCTGATTGGTCAGGTCACAAAGTTAATTGTTCTAAAATAGTGAAGGATTTAATGCCACAATCTTTGATTATATTGTATACTAAAGGGGTTAATTCTGGAATCTACAGTATAATAATGCATTGTAATGAAGGACTTAATGACAGTATCCTTGGGGGTCATGGGTATTGGAGGGGTTAAAGCCAGCATCAGTGGTGGTCTAAGGCAGTAGACAGGTTAGTACCAGCATTCTTGAGTCTCAGGTAGTGAAATGGTAAATGGTTAATTCAACAGTATCCAAGTAACAGTTACATACAGTGCCCTAGTAGCAGTGTTATAAAGTGCCTAAATGATATTATTTAAGCTTATAGTTCCATGCAGTGATCATATCAGAAGCCAAACAATACTGGGGCAAAGTCCTGACAGCTGGTACAGTCCCTGCTCTATGCAAAATGCTTCAAAAGTGTCTGAAGTGAGTCCATGCATTTTCCATGGAACCTTAGATGCTGGATGTTAAATTCAAGGTTACACATGGACAAGTGTGGTGGAGGCCCATAAATGGCGGAGGCCCAGGGGAAATTGCCCCATTTTCCCCTCCTATAATCTAGTCAAGTCCAGTATTTGTAGCTTTGATGGGGTAAATACATCGTTACTAATGTAGTGCACATGTACCCAAGTATATATTTTACCATAATACACAAAGCAGTATTTGTGCTTTGTCTTTTTTCCATTGTATTTGAAGTTTGCTCCATTAATAGTATTTATTGTACATATTCATGTTGACAACTTGGGTAAAACTGTGAAGGATGGAGTGGACAGAAGTTAATGTTTATAATAATTTTCTTTCTTTAATAAAATATAGACTATAGAGTTGTGTACATAATTGTGATGAAGCAATAGTAGGATTAGATAAGTATACATGGCAAGATGGCCCCTGAACAGGGACTACGCACTAATAAAATAACAAGTCACTTCCTGGTATGAACGAACTATGAACTAGGAAGACATATCTAAAGGACCAGATAAGGGTGAACCTATCCATGGATGACACAAGTATCAAGAGGCTTACAGTGATACGTGCTTTTATAAAAGTGTGATAACATGTACCCACCCCCAGGAGAAAGGGGATATATAGAACAAATGTGTCTAATAAATAAGTCAGTGACGCCTGATGCTGAGTGAGGAGCTTTGTACCAGACTCTGTGTGGTGTGATTCCTTTCGTACGAACTCAGCGTATTATCCCTGCCGGTTGAGACTGATTAGTACCCGAACATTTTGGCGCTCGACGTGGGGCCACACTCGAGGGATAAGCCGTGTCCGTGATCTACGACCCCCAGACGCCTCAACATCGAATCACCAGCCACGCTCCCAGGAAGTCTGATCAGCTTCAAATAAAACACGGTAAGGTTAAGTTCATGTTTATGAATATTGGCTCTTATCCGTGTGGGAGAGTGAGCAGGTGATAAGATACCGAGGTATTTGGAGTCGATCCCGGCCACACTCTCAGCGACAGAGAGTTAACCCGCTGTGTGGTTCCAAGAATCATAGTATAGATAGTCGCGTCTCGCCGGCATAGGTGATAAGTATAAGTGTGATAATTTAATTGGTCGCAGGGTATAGGTTGATACCATTAAGACGACAGGTGTAAGTGTAATAATTTAATTGGTCGCAGGGTATAGGTTGATACCATTAAGACGACAGGTGTAAGTGTAATAATTTAATTGGTCGCAGGGTATAGGTTGATACCATTAAGACGACAGGTGTAAGTGTAATAATTTAATTTAATTGGTCGCAGGGTATAGTTTGATACCATTAAGACGACAGAGACAGACAGTCAGTTATAATTGTGTTTAAAAAAAAAAAAAAAAAAAATATAAAAAAAAATTGTGTTTTGTGTTCAGAAACATCGAGAATAAGGTTTCATTCTCAGGACGGTGTTAAATATAGAACAGTATGTTTAATGTGTTTAAAAAAAAAAAAAAAGAGACAGGCAAGAAGAATGTAGAAAATAGTAAGAAAGTTATGCACATATGTGGCATATTTATAGATGGAAGAATGGGCTGCAGCTCTTAGGGAAAACAAGGGAAGATTAAGTGACGAAGGAAAGTTAGATGAAGCATTAGCTTGGCAAAGAACAGCCATAGCCATAACTAAAGACAAGTTTACTGAGCAAGAAATACGAGACAGAAAGGGTAAAATCATCAGATATGTGTATTACAAAGAACGTGTCCAGCCACCGCCCTATAATGGCGACGGTGGAATTCTAACTTCATGGGAGTGTCCCAGTTGTGGTTAACAGAACCCGCCCCAAGTTGAATATTGTGTATCATGTCACTTTCCACGCCCCGATCCTCCCATATATGCCACGCCTTCGGCACCACTCCCCGCCCCAGGAGGCCATCTTGGTACACCTAAACCTGTTGTTCCGTTATATCCGGTACTCACACAAGAAGGTGGATTTTATAAGCCCCCTCCGTAGGATGTGGCCACGCCCGGCCCAACCAAATCAGTATGAAATAATCACCTTGTTAATTTTGTGTTTTGTAGTGTTTTTTTTTATTTACAGAAGTTCCAGTCTAGTTCACTGATGAAACAACACGTCATCATAATATAGAGATGGTGGCCGTCAGATTGTACTGTTAAACATTAACGTAGATAATTCCTGTACAATGGTGTGATAAATGATTGCAGATACGTATGTTGTTTTGCCGGCATTGAAAGTGTTAAGATGGTGAGAGAAGAAGTTGTGAGAAGCTGCGAGTTTGTGACCTCCCTCCCCCCTAAAGTGTGCTGTGTTTGGGAGGAGGAGGAGGGGGGCTGACTGGGTGCAGTCTGCAGGGCTGATGAGACCAAGGGATTTCAATATGCACTGCTGAGATATATATATATATCAGTAATGTCTACAAACCTAAATACATTTCTTCTCTTTTGCGCAAGCGCTGTTGGTTATAAAAGTTACGATATTTATGTGTTATGATGTGATCAGATTTCATGTGTTTTGATAATTCAGATGTATTAAACTACAGATACTGTGAGACACGGGGGTTTGAAAATGTATGTGCCCCCACCGTTCCCTATTTTTATATACTGTTTATTGGTTTGCAGTAATTAATGTTATCAGAGATAATATTTTCTGTTTTATTGAATAACTAACTGCAATTGTTCTATTTTTGATTTCACATAGAAATTATGTCATTGTAAAGATCAAATGTATTTTGTCAGGAAAAAGTCATTTTTGTTTCAGGCTGTTGTACATTACAAGGGGTTAAACTAGTGTTATGTTGAGATGTAGTTTTGAACTCTGCTACATCACTCTCACAGAGTCCACAAAGGGGGGAAGGGTGAAGGAACTGATCAGGTACAATTTTGGTTTATGTGTAAGAGACCATCCCCCTCCAGCAAAGTTACACAGGAGGCGATGTGACGTCACTCACACGAGTCTTTATGGATTTAGATGAGGGAGAAGGCAAAACAAAACTTGTCTGGACATTGTTAATTTGATGTAAAGTTTTTGGGAATGTTTTATTTTTATTTGTTTTTGTATTAATCAAGTATTTGCAGAACCTGATAAAAGTGAGATTCTCAAAGTATTCTGCATTATCAGCTGAATGAGGAGGAGTTGTGTTTGGTAGCGGCTTGTGACACCAATCCATGGAGTACCTCTACGCAAGCATATACTTTGTACTGTACTGAACAAAATGGACATGACACTGCGGTTCTCACACAAAGTCATGGACCACAGCAGCGCCCGGTAGCATATTATTCAGCTAGACTAGACCCTGTGGCCCGAGGTTCCCCATCATGTGTGAGAGCTATCATTGCTGTAAATTCAATGTTAAACAAGGCCTCAGATTTGGTCCTGGCATTTCCACCACATGATATATATATTACTGCTATTCTAACTCAAGTACAACCTAAGCATTTGTCCACTGCAAGACATTTGAGATTAACCTGTGCGCTTCTTCTCCCTGAGCAGGTTACTTTACACCGCTGTACTACATTGAACCCAGCTACCTTACTGCCTTTGGAGCAAGGGGGGAGAAGACGTAGGTAAAGTATGGTCACAATTTTTGTCTGAAACTGATGAACATGATTGTATGGCCCTTATGGCCCAGGAAACAGTGGTGTTCGCACATGTGAAAGATACCCCACTCCAAAACCCAGACCTAAATACTCTTTGTGGATGGTTCAAGGTATTTTGTAGAAGGATCTTTTCTTACAGGATATGCAGTAACCACCGAAGATGTAGTCCTAGAAGCAGCCTCCTTACCAGCGTCCCGCTCAGCACAAGAAGTGGAGCTTAAGGCCCTGGCAGCAGCATGCCAACATGCAGAAGGAAAGACAGCAAATATATACACTGACTCTCAATTAACAGTAGTAAACATTAAAAGCTCACACTAAGGTGAGTTCACCAGAGACAAAAGGAAATGCTTTGGCAGACCAAGCCGCAAAAGCAAGCAGCACAGAAGCTACCCGTGTTAGCAGCCGTATGTCAGATAAAAGATCCAGAGGAAACAAGACCAGCTGTAAGCCCGGAACTACGGCAAAAACTTCAAGGACAAGCAACAAAAGAAGAAAAAGACAAGTGGACGGCCCAAGGAGCAACGCTACGAAAAGATGGCCTCTGGCAATGCCAGAATAAACTGTGCCTGCCTAAGACAATGTTCCCAATGATGGCCCAAATAACACATGGAGAGACACACCAGTCAAAAACGGCAATGATGGACTTGGTAAACAAGGTGTGGTATGCTCCAGGGTTTAGTGTGATGGCCAGCAGTTTTACACAAGGATGCATGATCTGTGCAACACATAATATTGGAAGAACTGTAAAAGTACCACAGAAGCACACACCCAGACCTATATATCCGTTCCAGAGACTGCAGATAGACTATATTCAACTACCCAAAGTTGGTACCTAGGAGTATGTGCTTGTTTGTATTGATCTCTTTTCAGGATGGCCAGAAGCTTTTCCAGTAACCAAAGCTACAGCCGTAGCCACAGCAAAGAAACTGATCAACGAGGTGGTGTGCAGATATGGAGTTCCAGAGATGATCGAGAGAGACAGAGGAACTCATTTTACGGGTGAAATCATGAACCATGTGTTGTCAGCTCTAGGCATAAGTCAAGCCCTACATACACTATACCATCCACAAAGCAGTGGGAAGGTTGAGAGACTAAATGGGACTCTCAAATTGAAAATCCAAAAAGCAATGGTAGAAAACGGGAAACCATGGACCGAGTGTCTACCATTAGCCTTGTTCTCAGTAAGATACACGCCCACAAAAAGAACAGGTCTCAGCCCATATGAGATCTTATTTGGGTCGGCTCCCAGATTAGGATGTTGTTTTCCACAGGTGCTCCAAATGCAGTATGGTAGACTAACAGATTATGTATCAACACTGAACAAACAATTGACCAAGGTGCATGCACAAGTATTTGCTTCCATTCCAGGTCCTGATTCAGTTGAAGGGACGTATAAGCTAGAACCAGGAGATTGGGTCATTGTCAAAAGACACGTGAGGAAGAGCCTTGAGCCACGGTTTGATGGTCCTTTTCAAGTTTTGCTCGTTACAAGCACCTCAGTGAAGCTCGAAGGAAAGGCAAGCTGGATTCACGCCAGTCATTGTAAAAAGGTTCTTCAGCCAGAAGAATGAAGATCTTTGCGGTCGTTGCGGCGGTTGTTGCGTGTGCTCTTATACAAAAAGGCAGAACTGCTACTCCTGTACACGTAATCAGTACAGAATCACTGGAACAGTTCAGGACAGGGTGGGCGAATGCCACAGTGGATAGAAAGCAGGGTAACTACACCTGTAAGGCCAATGCCCCGTGTTATACTACAAATGTGACTACAACCGAAGGGACTTGGAAAAAAGGGCCACATGGAGGGACTGTGTACCTTCACATAGACAAAACAGCCAACATTAGCATACAAGAAGAGACTGGGACTGTGGTTTTGTTGTTATGAACCAGATTTACAATATCTACAGAAATATACAACCAGTAAAAATAGAAACAAAATGATAAATAAGATTTATGAAAGATGCAACAAGGAGAGGCTCAACTCTACGATTGTAATAAAAGAAACTGATGGGATGATATTATGTATGAATAATAGCCAAATAAGAAATAGGAGATATTTTGTATTCTTGATAACAATTTTAAGAGATATTTAGGAGTATTGAATGGTATACAGTTAGAAACCCAAGAGACCATCTCTCAAAATAGTCACATATTTACAAGGGGAAAAAAGAGATCTGAAAGGAAGTTTTGACCCCCATGTGTATATAGATGCTATAGGAGTCCCAAGGGGGGTCCCAGATGAATTCAAGGCCCGGGATCAGGTAGCAGCTGGATTTGAATCATTAATCCCTATGATCACAGCTAACAAAAATGTAGATTGGATAAATTATATCTATTACAACCAGCAACGGTTTGTTAACTATACTAGGGACGCTTTACAAGGTCTAGCTGACCAGTTAGGACCCACATCTACTATGACTTTCCAGAACCGTATGGCCCTTGATATGATACTAGCAGAAAAAGGAGGCGTTTGTGCCATGATAGGTATTACCTGTCGTACTTTTATTCCAGATAACACAGAACCAAACGGCAAAGTAACCATGGCAATCAAACAGATTGTTTCTTTATCCGAGGCATTAAAACGAAATTCAGGTTTCACAGACCCATGGGATCAGTATTTCTCATGGTTAACCGGATGGCAGAAAATTCTGGCCCAAATTGGGATTGTAATCTTAATCTTTCTAGTGCTTTTCGCAGTTATTGCTTGTTGTGTATTACCATGTATAAAGAAATTAATGACTAAAACTATAACTGAAGTAACTCCCACTTTTATGTTTTCTTCAGAAATTGAAGGACTTTTACCAACTCCATCCATGAGAACAACCACCCTTTATCGAGACTATTGTTCTGAAGATGAATAGATAGTGTAGGGTGTGCACCGACTCTTTAAGTCCAGCTACAAAGGGGGGTCTCCTAATAGGGGAGGCTCGTCTCAAACTGGTGAAAAAATCCTTTTACTCCCCTTTCCCAGAGCACGGACACACTTAGGTTAAGAAATGAAGAAAATAATGATAAAAGGGGGGACTGTGAAGGATGGAGTGGACAGAAGTTAATGTTTATAATAATTTTCTTTCTTTAATAAAATATAGACTATAGAGTTGTGTACATAATTGTGATGAAGCAATAGTAGGATTAGATAAGTATACATGGCAAGATGGCCCCTGAACAGGGACTACGCACTAATAAAATAACAAGTCACTTCCTGGTATGAACGAACTATGAACTAGGAAGACATATCTAAAGGACCAGATAAGGGTGAACCTATCCATGGATGACACAAGTATCAAGAGGCTTACAGTGATACGTGCTTTTATAAAAGTGTGATAACATGTACCCACCCCCAGGAGAAAGGGGATATATAGAACAAATGTGTCTAATAAATAAGTCAGTGACGCCTGATGCTGAGTGAGGAGCTTTGTACCAGACTCTGTGTGGTGTGATTCCTTTCGTACGAACTCAGCGTATTATCCCTGCCGGTTGAGACTGATTAGTACCCGAACAAAACAATTTAAGAACTTTAGGAAATGTATTACAGATCTATTATATCAGAATGATTTTATTTTAAGAACTTTAAAGTGGTTTAAAAGAAATATATTACAAAATCCAGCATAAGCAAAGTTCTGCATGAATCTGGTGACAGTAACACAGGGACACTAAGCAAGTAAAAACCGAAATCTACTGTGAGATACAGTTTAGTAATTCTTTCTGTCAGAATATTATACATAGAAATTTGACAGGGAGGATAGTTAAGTTTTCTAAAAAGAAGCAGAAGCTCTTTCAATATCTGGGGAATTGTCCTTAGAATTTTGAGTTAACAGAATATAAATAGAAATATCAGGCAGTAAAAACCTTATTAAAATTGAGGGCATTTCCCTGCCCCTGCATTAAAAGCACATTACCTTGCAAAATGGAAAGGTGTTGTGAAAAGTTTCTAAATCTAAAGTACAAACTGCCTGAGATTATAGTAAGGTTCAGAAATGTATAGATACATTTATAAAAATTATCACACGCACAAAATAATATCATATCATCCTATATAACCTACAAAATGTCCTCAACTAGCACGGGCACCTTTCTAAAATATATACCAACAAAATAAAACAAAAGCAAGGGTATAACATCAAATTTATATATGAATACATATTCAAATTTATTAAAGATATATGTAAAAATATTTACATGTGTACAATTCACATACAAGTAAATCATAGCCACACTGAATCATCACATCAGGACAGAGTTGTAGTATCAGGTGTGTCGAGGACTGCTTGTGTGGTCGCAACCGTACCACTACACCTTGAATTCTGTAGGTTCCAAATTAGAACAAGGTATATATATACTCGAGCTCGGTGAGTCAGTCAGTATGAGACCATGTTCTCAAAAAGAAAGAGTCCAATTTATTATCATATACAGCGTATATTTATAAGACACATAGAACAAAGAGCATGACTCATAGGGGGTAGTCTGCAGAGGGAGAAACCCTCCCTCTGACCTTGATGAATACAGAAGAGAGTGAATTCCTTTGTACTAAGCACGTGATCACTAAATGTTACTTGCATAAACTGTTTTACTGCCAAGAAGAAATAACTAAGTAATCTGCAGAGCATCTGCAGATTATTACAAAGCAAACTTAAAAAACAAAAATGAATATCACACTGTGCAGTGTACACTGGCACAAAATACAGAACATGCAATTTTGAAATTATTCCTTCACAAATCCCACCTTTTGTGATAAATTAGGTTACTGAATTACCCACAAATGGAACTTTGGGTACTTTCTTCAGTGAAGGCAGGGCTTACGGAAGTGGTTTTCTTCACCTGATTCATCATAGATCAGTGACCTAATATCTCACAACAATCTTTCATTATAGGGTAGAGGTTCTGGTACCCATACTGTACTAATAGTTTCTTCTAGATTAGCAAGAAACACAAAGGTTTGGTTGTTCCACTGTATGTGTGTAATATTATACATACATCCTGAAAAGGCACCGGTTTTACTGAAGGGTGTTAGAGTTTCTGGTTTGTTGGTTATTATGCATATATGCTGTGGACTGATTTCGACGTATACATTTAGATATTCACTAGATATTGCTGTGAATGCACATATGTTGTCTACGTGTTCCATTAAACAGGGTTCATACATATTCATACATAGAAAATTGTTGGTTACAAACATACCCCTGGTCTGTTAACTGACATAAGTCTTTATTATGTGTCTTGTTTTTGGTTTCAATATGGGTGCCCATAAATATTTGTATGGTCCCATTCAATAACATGGGACTTGGTATGGAGTGATTCAGATACACCTGCGTTAGTTCAGCAAATTTCAATGTTGAAGTGACTTTCAACTGTGTGATCGTTTGTCTATAGGTGAAATCACAACAAGTCATATTAACATGCATGGTATAAGTTAAATTAACTACTCCTTGGTCTATTTTGACAAATACAACTCCTTGTCTGTCTCTTCTCCCAATGTACCAGGGGCAATCATATCTTGAACGCGTTATATTGAAGACATTGTACTTGTAAGTAAATAAACAATTTCATAATTTTAGAGTTCTTCCATGTCCTTCTGCTCGGGATTTAGAATCTTTTTACAGTGGCTGGTGTGAATCCAGTTGGGTTTTCCTTCAAGTGTCACTGAGGTACTTGTGGTTAGAAACACCTGGAAAGGACCATCGTATCTGGGGTCAAGACTTTTCCTCACGTGTCTCTTTATCACAACCCACTCTCCAGGCTGAAGATTATGAGAGCCTTCACAATTGTCTGGATCTGGAATGGAAGCGAAAACTGGAGAATGAATTTTAGTAAGGTGCCCATGTAAAGCTTGTACATAATCGGTTAACCTGCCATACTGCATTTGGAGCAACTGTGGAAAATAACATCCTAGCCTAGGAACCGAACCAAATAAAACTTCATAGCGACTCAACCGTGTCCTTTTGTTGGGTGTAAACACTCAGTCCATGGTTTTCCCGGTTTCCACCATTGTCTTTTGGATTTTAATTTTAGAGTCCCATTTAACCTCTCGACCTTTCCACTACTTTGTGGATGGTATGACATATGGAATGCTTGATCTATTCCTAAAGCTGTCATTATTTGAGTCATTACTTCTCCTGTGAAGTGAGAACCTCTGTCACTCTTAATTACCTCGGGTACTCCATACCAGCATACCACTTCAGCCATTATTTTCTTGGCAATGGATATTACAGTTGCTTTGGCCACTGGGAAAGCTTCTGGCCAACCTGAAAACAAGTCAATGTATACAAGTACATATTCTTAAATTCCCACCTTTGGTAATTGGATGTAGTGGATCTGTAGTCTCTGTAGGATACAAAGGTCTTGGGGTATGTTTGTGAGTTACTTTTACAGTTCTTCCCACATCATTGTGAGCGCATATCATACATCCCTGGGTGTATTTTGAGGCCATCAAGCTGAAATCAGGGGCGAACCAATGTCTATTTACCAAGTCGCTCATGGCTGTTTTTTACTGATGTGTCTTACCGTGAGTTACCTTGGCCATCATAGGATGTAAAGTTCTGGGTAGGCAGAGCATGTCTTTCAAAGTCCATAAGCGATCTCTCCTTAAGGTGGCGCCTTTTTACTGCCATGTCCGCTGTTCCTCTGGGCTGGCTTATTTCTGCAGAACTTGTAACATTTTAGGGTTAACAAAGTCACGCACATCCTCCGGGTGTAGTACAGTCATTGTGGTAGCAAGGGGGGCAGATGTTTTGGCTGCTTCTTTTGCTGCTCTATCTGCTAAATCATTACCCTTGGTTTCCATGCGGTTTACCTTAGTGTGTGCTTTTATTTTTAGAATGGCTACCTGAGTAGTTTCCATTAGGGCTTCCATTAAGACTTTTACCAGGTCTGAGTTTTTGATAGGTGTGCCTGCTGACATGAGGAATGCTCTAGCTTTCCATATAGGGCCATAATCATGAGCAATCCCAAAAGCATAGCTTGAGTCAGTATATATGTTAGCTGTCTTATCTTTTGCTAACCTACAGGCTTCTGCGAAAGCTTTCAACTCGGCTTCCTGTGCTGACATGTGTGATGGTAGTGCCTCGACTTTGTGTACTACTTGTGTATCTACTACTACATATGCTGTATGGAAATTATCATCCTCGAAGTACCTCGAACTATCCACAAAGAGAATAAAGTCAGGGTTATGTAATGCTAAATCCTTGACATGTGAAAAGCTCACAGTCTACTGGGCCATAAGGGCCAGGCAATCATGATCTTCGATTGAAGGAAGAAATTTAGACCAAATACCTTTATTTTCTCCCCCCTGCTCCAAAGGCAGTAAGGTAGCTGGATTCAGGGTGGTACATCTATGGATGGTCACCTGCTCAGGAAGAAGCAAAGCACATTGTAATCTCAGATGTCGACCAGTAGACAGGTGTTTCGGCTGGACCATTGTGTACTGCTGAAGTGCCATGGGGGGCGTAAACAGTCACAGGGGGGTTGAGTACAAGGTCTGCTGAAAAACAAGGGGGAGAATTTCCTCCAGCTCACCTAGTCACAGGTAGGGTGGTCAGCACACGGATCCTCGTGTCGGCACACGCAGAGGGATAAGGCAGAAAAAAGAAGGTTGGAACCAGCGCTGGGAATAATGATTCTGTTTAAAACAGGAAACTATTTCCAAGTTTAAGCCATGACTAAGGACCCAGATAGGGTCTGAAACGCGTAGGCTACCGCCTATCTCTCAACACCCCCTGAACTTTTGGACATTACCTGCCCGTCACCACCATTTTTCTGTTCACTGTTTTTATTCAAATCAACATTAAAACTTGGAAATAGTTTCCTGTTTTAAACAGAATCATTATTCCCAGCGCTGGTTCCAACCTTCTTTTTTCTACAAGGTCTGCTGCCTTGTCCAGGACTGCCTGCACTGCTACTATTGACCTGACAAAAGATGGGGCCCCTCTGGCTACCAAGTGGAGTCCCTAAAAAGGTACGTAGGGCACTAAATGTTTGTGGTGGAGGTATTCTTGAAACGACTTGAACCCTTTCAGGTGTTAGGTGTCTAATCCATTGTGACACACAGTGGCCCAAAAATATCACCGTGGTACAACAAAACTGAAGTAATGACAGGGATGTTTGGATACACTGATCCTGGCCAAGGCAACATAATAAAAGATCATCTACCTATTGAAAAAGGACCACATCGGGGTTGGGATTCAAATCTTCAAGAACTAGGCCCATTGCAGCTGTATACATGCTAGGGGAATTCTGGGTGCCTTGGGGGAGCACCTTCCATGCGTACTGTTTGCCGAAATGAGTGAAGACAAACAAGTACCATCAGTCAGGATGTAATTGTACAGAAAAAATAGCATTTGCCAAATCAATTACAATAAAATGTGTGGCATTGTGAGGAATTTGGGCCAACAAGGTATGGGGATTTGGCACAACCGGGGTATTAAATACAGTAGCAGTATTGACAGCTCTAAGATCATGTACCATACGATATTTGACTGGTTCCCCCTTATCTGTCTTCTTTTTGACTGTGTACAATGGGGTATTACATGGGGACACTATTTCAGTGAGGATTCCTGCCTGCAGAAAATTCTGAACACTAGCAGAAATGGCTTCTGACTGAGCCATGCTCAAAGGGTATTGTTTCTTCTGTGGGAGTGGGTGGCCAGGTTTGAGAATTACAGTCACTGGTGGGACTGGAAAAACTCCTACATCCGTAGGACCAGCTGCCCATAAGCTGACTGGTATCACACTAAGGAATGACTCCACTTCTGATGGGGACAGACATAACACTTGAGACGACGGCCGTTCATCCCAAGGGTTAAGATCACACGAGGCAATAAAACATAATTCTTCCTCTCCCCAGTGTCCTGTCAGCTGTACGGTCCCATCTTCTAGATATTCTATACTGGCTCTGAGCCTCTGTAACAAATCTGCTCCTAGTAAATTTACAGGGGTGGTTTCGCTAGTGACGATGCGAGTGACTACAGATTTGGGAGGACCAAACGAGAGGACAACTGGCTTTGGGACGGGGTTCTGGACTACTTTCCCCTCTACTCCCACACATGGTTGTGTTTCACCAGAGATACAATTAGTGGGTATTTGATTGGCACTTACTACTGTTGTGGCTGCTCCAGTATCAATTAGAAAAGGAATTGGCCTCTGCCCTTCTATGGATAGAGATACTAACGGGATGGGTCCTAATTTAATGGGTAGGTTTGAAGCTACTGTGCCAGCTTCTGGATTGCCAATTTCTCATGATTGATACCAATAATCCTCCTCATTCAGGCAATGCCAGCCCGAGTGCTGCAGAGGAGGTTGTTCTTGAGCTCCTTCCTGTGACTGAGCTTGTGGCTGCCAATTGGGGTCTCTAGGTCTCCTTGGGGCTTTACAATTTCTGGAAATATGTCCAGGCTTATCACAATTGTACCAAATTATCTGTTTTCGGGGTCCCCTGCCCTGTCCCCATTGATTCTGATTCTGGGTGTAGTAGGGAGCCACTCCTGCTACAGGATTTTTCTTTCTCGTTTCCAACTTTGTTCTAATCCCTGTGCCGCTTTCATGAGGTATCGTGGGTCTAGGCTCCTCCATTCAGGGCGGGCTACTCCTACGGCATCTTTTATGTTTTTTTTAACCCTTCCATAAAGGATAAATCCCTTTTTCTCTTCCAGTTCCTCATTCTTTTCTCTGTTCCCATCATCATGCGCATCTTTTACCATCATAACAATTAGAATAGAACTTTCCTCCACATTCGATTTCCCTAGGCCCTCCTCTCTGTACTTCCTTGGACACTTTTTCCCAGGCACTCTCTTGCTTCATGAACTTTTTATCTTATCTTTTAACCAACCTCTATGGGTTCTAATACCCTCACCCCTTTCATAAAACTCCCCCTAGGTTTTTGACTGCATCTCTCCCTTCCCTTTGTTTTACTATATCCACCGGAGAAACTCCGGGTTTCTTCTTCTGGGGTGTCAGTTTCACTAAATTCCCCATCTTGGTCACGCTACGACTGATAGCTACAGTCACCCAAACACGTACTTTTCCCAGCATCACCTTGTCTACTGGGAAGGTGCTGATAGATACTCACTTACTATCTATTTTCTACAGTCACCCACACACTACTCTGGCCAGAGCTTTAAAATGCGGACCGGGGACTGTGACACTCACCCACATCCAGACTAATCCAATATAGTAACAAAACTCCAAAAATGGCAATCAAAAACAACAATCCTAGCATGAGTGAGGCATGATCAAAACTCATTCTTTACCTAAAACACATTCACACAACCGTTACAGAAATCAGGCACTTTTCCTGAGGGAACAAGGATTCATGGACCGGCAAGGATTCATGGACCGGCAAGCATTTAAGTCCCTCTTACCTTATGTCTCCCGCTCGTCCTCGAACTCACAGTGTAGGACAGAAAAGGTGCAGAGCAAAGTTGTAAGAATAAAGGCTTCTTACTTTATGCTGCAGCGATGGTTTGCACTTTCCTGGCTAGTCACTGCAGGGCGTTCAGAGAGTCAGGGGAGCACCAAGGTGTAGCTGCCGGTCCCTGTTCGGGCGCCAATTTCTGTGGCTGCAACGGTAGCACTACGCCTTGATATCTGTAGGTTCCAAATTAGAAGAATATACACGAGCTCGGTGAGTCAGTCAGTCTGAGACCATGTTCTCAAAAAGAAAGAGTCCAATTTATTATCATATACAGCGTATACTTATAAGACACATAGAACAAAGAGCATGACTCATAGGGGGTAGTCTGCAAAGGGAGAAACCCTCCCTCTGACCTTGATGAATACAGAAGAGAGTGAATTCCTTTGTACTAAGCACGTGATCACTAAATATTACTTGCATAAACTGTTTTACTGCCAAGAAGAAATAACTAAGCATCTGCAGATTATTACAAGGCAAACTAAAAAAAAACAAAAATGAATATCACACTGTGCAGTGTATACTGACACAAAATACAGAACATGGAATTTTTAAATTATTCCTTCACACTTTTCCCCATTCGATACTAGGCAGTACACCATGTCTAGGGCTAAGACACAGACCTGTATCCTATTCTATAGGTTTTGAATCAGTGTGATGGGTGATGGGTGTTGATTTATTTTGCCCAGCGGTGTTATGGACTTTATTGATTATATTTCATACTAGGGGTAATTTACTATATTTTATAGTAGTGCTGATATGCACTGTATTGATAATATATGATTACAATTTTCTTAGAGCTGAGCCTTCTAAATTACACTGAATCACCACCTATTTAGGTGAATTTACTTTTTGTAGGTACGTAAATATATCTTTGGGGGTTGGTTGGTTGATCAACCTCTATACAACATATATGATTGCTTAATTATTAATAGGATATCTGTATTAAGAGATTTGTGACCTATATCCCTTGTAGTTTTTACACTCCAGACATGCGGCTTTATAAAATATTAGTACTAATATTTGGGGAGTGCTCACCGTTTTGCCGTTTTGGAGTTTCTCTCCTATGCCTTACATGAATGTGAATAGCACACATGTAATTATTCTTAGATTTATTGTGTGTTTAATAAACTTGATTGTGTATTCATATATACATTGGGCGTTGTACCTTTGCTTTTGTTTTTTTCTGGTGGAATAATTTCATGTTAGTTTCTGAAATTCACCTATTATTCCAGTAGTTGGGCAGGTGTGACTCATGATGCATGATGTGCATAAACTGCAAGTAAAGATAAAGTGTTTGCTCTGTTTTCTAAGCTTCTAGGCTACTATTTTCAATAGAGAGTGTTGCTGTATGCCACCCATTATAATGACTAAGTGCACTACAACACAGATGTTCGCACTGAATACAGGAGCTTAGGAAGTAGAGCATTCTAAATTACAGACATTCACATAAAGAGGACCTATTGATATTCATATAAGTTGAACTGATTAAGTGACCTGAATAGCGCTGTCCTCCTGATTCCAGTGATGGTTTTTTATTTCTCCTAGGACCCCCAGTTACAGACATATGGCCCACTGCTGTGTTGGCTCCTCTAAGCTAATTTGCTGTAGTTAGCCAGAGGGGCGTTAACTATCTTCAAGCTGCCCCGCGCTGATTGGTCAACATCAGAGGCAGAGAAGCTACCTCCATCCCATTGGCTAACTACAACAAATTAGAATATAGGGAGCCAACACAACAGTGGGCCATATTTCTGGGATGGGGGGGGGGGGGTCCAGAAAAAAACAAAACAGCGCTGGAATCAGGGAGACAGCGCTAGTCAGGTCAGTTAACCACTTCAACTTATATGACCTAGTGACAGGTCCTGTTTAACCCCTTTACAATGAGGGACGGATATATCCGTCCTATGCAGGAGCTAGTTCCCTGCACAATGACGGATACAGTTAGGTCCAGAATTATTTGGACAGTGACACAATCTTCATGCTTTGGGCTCTGCATGCCACCACATTGGATTTGAAATTAAACAACTGAGATGCAATTGACTTGTAGACTTTCAGGTTTAATTAATTGTGTTGAACAAAAATATCCTGTGAAACGTTTAGGAATTGCAACCATTTTTCTACACAGCCTCCTCATTTCAGGGGCTCAAAAGTAATTGGACAAATTAATATTACGCTAAATAAAATGGTTTTTATTAATACTATGTAGAGAATTCTATGCAGGCAATGACTGCCTGAAGTCTGGAACCCATGGACATCACCAAACTCTGGGTTTCCTCCTTTGTGATGCTTTGCCAGGCCTTTACTGCAGCGGTCTTCAGTTGTTGATTGTTTGTGGGTCTTTCTGCCTTAAGTTTTGTCTTAGGCCTCATTTACACGAACGTATTATACGCGCGTGCGACGCGCGTGCTTTGCACGCATGTCGTACGCACCTATATTAGTCAATGGGGCTGTTTAGACGATGCGTGAATTGCGCTCATTGCGTGTGCGCAGAAAAAAACTCACGACATGTTCTATAATCGTGCGTTTTTCGCGCACTCACGCACCCATTGAAGTCAATGGGTGCGTGAAAACCACGCATGCCGCACGGAAGCACTTCCGTGCGAACTGCGTGATTCGCGCAAGAGCTGTCAAACTCCTGAATGTAAACAGAAAAGCACCACGTGCTTTTCTGTTTACAAACATCCAAACGGAGTGTCAAATTCGAGATGAGCGCCCCGAACTTCACCGGGTTCGGCCAAACTCGTTTTGACCGAAACCGGTAAAAAATGTTCGGGTACGCGACGTCAGGAGACAGTCACTGTCCACGGTGCTGAAAGCGTTAAACTGGTTCAGCACCATGGACAGTGACTTCCGCTCCGAAAATCCATGAACCTGTAAAAAAAAAAAGACGTTCTGACTTACCGATAACTCCGGTCCGACCTCCCGGGATGACAGTTCAGTCAAAGTGACAGCTGCAGCCAATCACAGGCCAAGCACAGGCTGCAGCCAATCACAGGCTGCAGCGGTCTCATGGACTGCGGCGTCATCCTGGGAGGTGGGGCCGGATGACAAGAGAGGGACGCGTCACCAAGGCAACGGCCGGGAGCCCGGACTGGGGGAAGCAGGAAGTTCTTGGTAAGTATGAAAGTCTTTTTTTATTCACAGGTTGGTGTATATTGTGTTCGGCATTCACTGTCGAGGGTGCTGAAAGAGTTACTGCCGATCAGTTAACTCTTTCAGCACCTTGGACAGTGACGGGCGTCGACTAGCCTCATCAATATGATGGCGGCTGCGCGAAAATCACGCAGCCGCGCATCATACACGGATGACACACGGAGCTGCCAAGTGCCTTTTGCGCGCGCAAAACGCAGCGTTTTTTGCGCGCGCAAAACGCACACGCTCGTGTAAATGAGGCCTTAAGCAAGTGAAATGCAGCTCGATCGGGTTGAGATCTGGTGATTGACTTGGCCATTGCAGAATATTCCACTTCCTTGCCTTGAAAAAATTCTGTGTTGCTTTGAGTCAGTATGTTTTGGGTCATTGTCCATCTGTGCTGTGAAGCGACTTCCAATCAACCTTGCTGCATTTGGTTGAATCTGAGCAGAAAGTATATCCCTGAATACTTCAGAATTCATCCGGCTGCTTCTGTTTTCAGTCACATCATCAATAAACACTAGTGACCCAGTGCCTTTGGCAGCCTTGCATGCCCATGCCATAAACCTTCCTCCACCATGTATTAGGCCTCTTTTACACGAGCGTAAAATATGCGCGTGCGACGCGCGTGCTTTTCACGTGTGTCGTACGCACCTATATTACTCTATGGGGCAGTGCAGACGATGCGTGAATTTTGCGCTGCGCGAGTGCGTGGCGTAAAACTCACGACATGTTCTATAATCGTGCGTTTTTCGCGCATCACGCACCCATTGAAGTCAATGGGTGCGTGAAAACCACGCATGCCGCACGGAAGCACTTCCGTGCGAACTGCGTGATTCGCGCAAGAGCTGTCAAACTGAATGTCAAACTGAATGTAAACAGCACCACATGCTTTTCTGTTTACAAACATCCGAACGGAGTGTCTTAGACATGAGCGAAACGAACTTTACCGGGTTCGGCCGAACTCGTTTTGACCGAA